>NW_028277056.1:18314285-18921964 GCF_059951505.1 Python bivittatus | reverse complement strand
GTTGTTGTGGGGATAAAATTAAAAGTAACCCCAAGCCTGGTTATCTGGGAAGAATTTGAACATGTGGGCTCTGTTAAATTGGACACGATCCTTCAAACTGTGAGTTTGGCCACTTGTGTTTTACATCCATATCCTCCTAGTTGATCAAAGTCTCCTGGGAGATGACATATGGTTAGGTCCATGTGATGGTGAATACTTCTCTGTGAGAGATAGTAGTTCTGCCTGCCTTGAAAGAGGCAGTTGTCTACCCTCCTCCTTAGGAAGCCATTGCTGAACTCAGTGGAACTGGACAACTGGACTTTGATCTAGTCTTCACCCTTCCTCTTTTAGGGAAGATTGCTGAGAAGGTGATCAGATTACAACTCCAGAAGGATTATCTGGACCTTTTATGGTCAGGTTTCAGGCCAGAATATAGTACTAAGATGGCATTTATTATGTTTGTGGATGACTTCTAGTGGGCTTGGAGTGGGAGTGGTATATCAATCCTAGTCCTCCTTGATCTCTCAGTAGGCTTTCAGTACCATCAGTCATGGCATCCTTCTGGACCAGCTCATGAAATTGGGAATGGGAAGCATGGTCTTTTCTCCAAAGCCAGTTCCACTTGGTGTTGGAAGAGGGGGGGGGAGGCCTGCATCCTTGTTTTGTGGGGTGCTTAAGGGCTGTACTCTCTGCCTGTTTCTATTTAACATGTACATGAAGTTAGTGTTCTTTGAAATGTAACCTATTTTTGAACCTTTTATATAATTTGCAGATTTTAGATACTTTTTAAAATGGAGATGACATTCATGAAACTGACAGGGAATATATAGCAATAGGGATTTTGTGTTATAATAGTCTTGCTTTAAAATCTATTAGAATCCTATTCATAATTCTAAGTTTAGATTTGCAGGCACATAGGAGAAGATGTGGTTTTAAGGCATTTCTTCCATCCATGATGAACAATAGCAAAGCTCCATGTTTCGTGGAAATTCTCCTCTTGTCTAAATCACAGTAAATGATTTTGACATGTTATTTTTCAGCTCTGCGCCAAATGCTAAATATTCCTAGATAACAGTGTTCACATGTGTTATCTGGTAATGCAATCAGTTTAGCTCTACTATGGAAATACAGTATGTACCTTAAAGAATTGCACAGTGTGTTCTCGAGGGTTTAATTTGGATCATCTGAGTTATGTGACTGAAAGATAGTAGAAGATTTAGTAAATGTAAATTATCAAAAGACCTTAACTGTCCAATTCCAGTAGACAGTGTTTCTTAAAAACATGCCCTATGGGCTGCTTTCTAAAGCAAAAAGAGCTTTGGCCTAATCCTCTGCATTCGTTTTTATTTTCAATGTTTATAGGTTTTTATCTCCACATGAGAGAACGAATAAACATGGCCACTCTTCTATTGTCACCTTTAAGTTTCATGACTGTCATAACTGCTGTTCAGGTTTACCAGAAGACCCAGATGTGCTTCAACCTGAGAAATCTTTGCTGATCAATGCAACGGGTTTTTTCTCCCCATTTTATATGTCCAGTTAGTTCTCAGTACTTCAACTTCAAAGAGAGAAGGTATTCCAAGTTCAGACAGCTAAACTGCTCTTGTTTCTTGGGATTAAATGCTACCTTTGGCTAAGGATTGCAGCATCAATTACCTGGGTTGTTGTTGGGTTTTTTCCCCCAGGTGTGACCAGAGCTTCCAGATCACCCCATCTTCTTTGGGATGATGGAACTGAGTAGCAAAAGCATTCTCTCAACAAGAAAAATCTCAAGATGAGCTTGACTCCTGATGACTTTTTCTTGAAAACAGTGTGGAAGTGGCCTGCCATTGCTACCTTCCAGTATTTTGTAAAGTTTCCTAATCTGTTTTAAAGCTCTGGGATTCTCCTGTTAGTCTCCCATTCAACTACTTATCAGGTCTGAACCTGTTTAGCTTTTTGGAATCCACAGTGGCATCCTTGTTCTCAGTGCAGTCACCTAGATAGTTGCACTGTAAGGCTCTGAAATACCAGGCACAAACCCCGAGGCTGAATTTGTGCTCTGCAGTTGCCTAAATTGACTGATGAAAACACACAGAAATAGAGATTGGAGCCTAGTGAGCAACAAGCCCCAGAGTGTTGCTAAGAGTCAAACCCAGCCCCCACCCTCCAAAAACAGTGAAATGAAGATTGATGTCTTGTTTTATGAAAGTAATTTTTTACTATAAAGCTTTTTAAAGAAATTTGACTAGGAAAACTGAATATAATTTTTGAAGTGAGAAGAAATTGACATATAATTATTTAAAATAAGCAAATAATATTGTTGGAGGTTCTATAAAAATACTTTTTTCAAAAAGAAATACATTCCTTTGTTGCTGTTGAAAAACAGCAGACAGTTGCTGTTTTGGGGGAGATTTGAGGTGTGAAGTGATCATGTAAAGTAGTCTACAGAGATGGAAGCGAGGAAGTTTGTTTCTGCTCTTATAGAAGGAGAATATGTGCTTTTATGGGACTGGAATACGCCTATTTTAGGAAAAATAAAAGAGAAAACAGTTGGCTTTAGTGATTGAGGATTGCTATAGAAGAGAATATACTATGAAGTCTTTTAATTTTGTTTGGAAAAGTGACATGAGAGTTTTCCTTTTATTAGAATATTTAAAACAATCAAAATGGATTCAAAAATAGAATGGGCATTGTTTCCTGTCACCGGTGATACAGTTGGTGCTGGTTGCCCAAATATATACTCTTACCAGGTTGGGATCACACATCATGCTAAGTCATTATGTGGTTTGTAAACTCTGGTTTCTAGTCTGGTGATGTTAATGTGTGAACAAGGCTCCTATGGCTTGTTCAGCACATCACAATTAAAACAAATTTTGGATTAGCACAGTGTGAACTTAACAGTCAAGTAAGGGCTGAAGAAGCCATTTTAAAAAAATCTCTAAAGGAAGCTTGTAATTGTTTCTCATCGCGGATTGAAACAAGTGTGAAAAGTGAATCTGTGGGCACAGTTGAAGTGGATGTATGTGGATAGGAGACCTCCAGGAATCCAAAGGTTGTAGCTAGCCTGGGGATTGGAGAAACCATTCCAGAAAATGGCAGGGACAAAGAAGATGACTTGGACATGCCCATGGAGTCAAAGGTACCTGAACAGAAGCTGCCGTTATCTATCCATAACAGATGCTGATCTTTCTCCTCGTGTTAGAGCTTCAAGTGTAGAACTTTGTTCTCGGAGCTCTAAGTAAGCCATCTAAATGGTGCTTTTGAGTGTCGTGATTGCATTAGGGACCAGTAGAGCAGGGCATTGTTATTTATTTTGAAGATCTTGTATCCCTTGTATGTAGCGATGAGAGTCATTCCCTTGCCTATTTTCTGTTATACATCCCTGACTCACTGCTTGTTCTAGTAGCTCACATTCAGCTTAGTCTACCCTACTCAAGTAAAACTGAGAATGTAGGGTGTGTAGAAGCTGAGCTCTTTTATAACAACTGTATGCAAAGAGACTGAGTACTTCTTCATTTCTAAAAATCTGCAAGACCAGCAGTGCTATTGCGCTTCAGAATTTAAAGCTTTGAAAATGTATCAGTGCCCTACAACTGTTCTGCAAGCAGTTGAATGTGTAACTTTATCACACTGAGTAATTGTGCTATTGTATCTTCAGCTGCAAGTCATGGATGGACCCTGCAGAGCGTTCTACCGAGGGAGAATTAAAATCATCTAACCTCATAGTTATGAGGGCAAACACTGTTGCTATTATGGAGGATTCCCAGGATAAACAAGGATATGACCTGCACACCTGAGAAAACACCTTCTTTCATCCTGGCACTGCTCTCTATATGGAGGACTAGATAATGTAAAGTTCTTTTGCCATTTACTGATCAGACAAAAGATCTACTCTTCCCTGTTAGATGCTTATTATTCAGCCCAAAGTGGAGAGAGTTTTCAGGCATGGGGAAGTGAAAAAAGCTTTTTAAAAAGTGCATTCCTTTGTGACATATATGTTTTAAGAAAATATAAGCTGTGTTTTCTTGTTCTGAGGTACTGAGCTGTGGGATTGAGGTAGCCTTTACTTTCCATTTTTCCTTCTGTGTTTATCCACTCGTAGCCTCTCCTTCCATATTTCTTCTGTTCATGTCACTTGGCACAAACCTCAAAATTTCCTTTTTGGCTCTCTCAGCCATAGCATGGAATGTGTCACTGACCTAGGAAACCAGCCATATGCAAAGCACATGTCCACGTTGCTTTTGATCCCAGTTGGTATGCGGGTCAGGACATGCAAGAGTATTTGGTGCTGTCATTCTGTGTGATTTGAATTTTGGACGTTTCTATCCCATACATCCAAATATCCTACACATATAAAACTAGCATCCAAGGCAGAAAATGAAAACTGCTGGTTGAAATACTATAGTCCAGGAAGGACTGTGTCATAAGATACTTTTCAATAGATAGATTTTTCCTGTAACGTTGCTATGAACTGAAATTGGCCTCAGATGTTGTCTCAGAACTGGTGAGATTGAAGGAACTGCCACTTCAGAAGGCAGAATCAAAGTACAAAGGCAAAATTCAAAGTTCTAAATCAGTTTAAAAGCTTCAGGATGAAGGTACAAGGAATCGTGCCTTCTTGTTCTGCTTGTTTACTCAAGCTGTCCTCAGAAGTCTTTCTCTGGATACCTCTTCGGAAGTTAACTGGATGGTGATTAGGGACAAGCAGTGGTGCCATGCCTTTTAGAATGCCTTCTCTGGGAAGTCTTACCTGGCACCTAGTTTTATGACTTTCCAGCCCTAGGAGAAGAAGATGTCTTGTTTTCCATAGCCTTTTAAAATTTGATCTTGGGGTTTATTCTGCTGTCGAATATTATTCTGGTTTCCTCCACCCTCTAACGTCTTACTAGCTTTGGAAATAATTGAAGGTGTGTATTGTAAAATAATAGTATTTATGACTGGAAATGGCCCTTGCCTTACCTGAGACAGAAAGCGCAAACTGTAATGGGTAAATTTTCCTGCTTCATATACAAGGATTGTTTCAAATATTTTGTAAAAGCACCTACAACACATTTCACAATGTGCCTACCAGCCCAGAAAGCTTGGGACTCTCTATTTGGATCTTCTAGTGTCTTATGTCTGCTTTGACTCAGAAGCTAAGTGGGGTCATGCCTGTTTAGTAATTGGATGGGAGAACTCTGACAAATCTCAGGGCTGTAGGCTAGATGGGGAAATCTAAAAACATCCCATAAGCAGCAGTTGCAAACCGCTTCTATATTATTTTGAAATAATGAAATAATATGAAAATACTAAGGAAATGCCTGTGAAGTCATCTGGAATCAAGCTTGATTCAAAGGGGGCTTCACCTTATGCCTTTTAATGATTTGGGTGTAATTATCTTTTTCCTTTTTCAACTTGAGGATTTTTTTTTTTGTAACAATAGCTTGATGATAATTAATACAGACTATTAATAAAGAGCAACATGGGCTTACTGAGGAACTTTCTCAAAAGTCATGCATCAAATGAGCAAGGAAGTGTTTAGAAAATGGCAACTAGTTTGAACATTTAATGTAATTAATATAATAAACTGTGCCTGAGGCCTGACTTTTGGTACACCTTATATATTAATGAAGTGCAGTGCAGAATTATGTGGCTTAGCTTGAGCAAAAATAATTTTAAAAAATACTGTACCTCTTAATAAAAATAGTAGAAAAGTTCTTCTGTAGCCTATTTCCAAATTGTCCTCTTTCATGAGGCCTGATACTGGCGTGCTAACATATCTGAAAGGGACAAAGTTGGACATTTAAAAATTGAAGGGCATCAGAAGTAGGCAGTGTGATTTCCAGAGGAATCTTCTCAAAGTTTGCAGATTTTATAGAGTGATTTGAGAGGAGAACTGAAACGTGAATCTCGAGAAATGCAAATTACAGCTGGGATTTTGTATTATTTAAAGCATTATTAAAGTCCTAATTAATATACATCCAATTAGTGATTGATTTTATCATTTTGTAAACAAGATGTGATTTATATTTTTAGAGCTCTTAACTGAGTTAATATTCATGATGGTCTAGTGTATCCTGATGCGCTTCTCATTCCAAATATTATCTTCTTTATTCAATACAGTGAACTGATCAGTTTCTACATGGATGATTCTAGTTACTTGGGACTTATTTTCTAGTAAAGAAAATAATTCCACAGCCAAAATTCTCATAATAATTTTCATTGTGAGAAGGACAGAATTTCTGCCTGTCCTTCTACTTTCTCAGTGGTTGAAATCAGTGAGCAAACTGCCCATCATGCGAAAAGAAACTGCTTTTAGATCTTGTAGATATTTTTTCTCCTAGCCTACATATCACTCTGAAAGAGCTGAAGAATTAACTGAAATAATTTGTAATGTCCCAAAAATCTATAAATACTAAGAAACTAAACATTCTTTGAGGAGCAAAAATTGGATGCATGTGGTTAAAATCTCTTGTGACCTTTATCTTGGCTAAAACAAAGAAGTGATGCATAAGATTTGATTTGATTAATATTGATAAAACCAGGTATTGCCTTTCACTGGATGTGTAGGCTACACATCAAAGACCTATGATTAGGGAACCACTGGTTAAATTTGCTTATCTCTGGTAGCTTTGGAGGCCCATAAATATTGTGAAGAGATTATCTCAAGTCTCGATTATTTGTTTGGACTAATGGAGCACCTTACACCGAACCATAATAGCAAGCATTACGTAACTAGAAACTGATCATACTTCTTATTTAACTTTTGCCACATTGACTATAACAGTTTGGCAGTAGTTTCAGATCATTTCCAAAGTATGCGATAATGTCATCTTAGTATTCTAGTGTACTCTAGGATGTACATGTTCCTCTCAATGCTTTGAAGCTGGTTTACCTAGTAATTTAATCTCTAGAGATACTATAGGTGGGTAATGTGCCTCTTTTTGTCTCATTCATGAGATGAGTTTGCTACAATAGTTTTCCCTCAGATGGGGGTTGAACAGAATTTAGGTTTTTTCTTGATTAATATAAATTTTTCCTTTTTTAATATAAATATAATTATATTAATATAAAATTATCTTCTGATGCAGGGATGGGGATCTTACAGCGTTCCAGATTTTGCTGAACTATAATTCTCAGCATTCCTCACCATTGGCTATATTGTTTGAAGGCTTTTGGGAGTTCTTCTTCAGCAACATTTGGAAGGCCACAAGTTCCCCACTTCTAGCAGAAATGATGAATATAAATAATCTGTATTGAATGAAAGACGACGAGTAAATGACTCTGTATCGATTTATCAATTTTAAATGTTTTGAAATAAAACATCTCCCTTGAATCAGATCAAAAGCTGATATAGTCCAGTTTTGTGTTTCACAGTGGCCTGTCATGTACCCATGGGAAGAAGAACATTTTAATAATCCCAGTCAGATCCAAACTTGTTTTCAGAAGCACATTGCCTACCATGCTAACTATTGTATAGTTAGTAGCCATGAATAGCCTTATCCTCAATTGAAAGCCTGGCTTTCATCATCAGGCTTTCATCATATGAATAGCAGGACATTAATGGATTTAGAGCAGTAGAGAATACAGCTGTGGCTACCACATCGTCTCCAACCAAAATAGATTCTGACCATGGTGCTTAGCAAAGTGGAGGCCCTGCCCTTTGAGTGAACAATGTGATGCTTATAGAAGATAATGCCAACTGCATTTATCAATCTACTGTGCTGGGTTAGGTGGAATTTGAGTCATTGTGTGTGTACTGTACTTTTGGCACAGCTGTCAAATTCAGAAGAATAAACAAAAAGGGATTAATCTGTAGAGGGTAATTTCTGTATAGTGGGACAATCAAAATATAATGCAAAGCTCTAAATGCAAATCAAGATCATGCTCTTAAATTAGCTCTGGTTGCTTGATTTGATCTTCTGGTAGCTATCTGGTGTTTTCGCATTTCAATTTGAGGTTTAGTTTGACCTCCAATAACTAGGCCACAGCTTTATTTTAAACAGATACCCAGGAAATTTATATTTTATTTGTGGAACATGGAACTTAGTCTGACATGTGGAATCTATTAGCTTGAAAAGTTCAGGCAATTGCATAATTACTTGGAGGTGCTTAAGCGTTTACAGTGTTGAAAATACTACTTTTAAACACCAAGCTGGCAAAGAAGGGAATGGTCTGGTCTACTCCTGCCTGGCTGATATCCAATCTAATTGAACCACTCAAAAGGCCATCCAAGGCACTGTAAAGAACCTTATCCTTTAACGTGCTCTCCCCACAATGCCTAATAATCTCATATGTTATGGATTTGATTAGGCTGCTGTTAAAGTGGGGTTATTGGCATACTGTTGATGGAAGGATTCTAGTTATGTGTAACTCCTGTTAACTGTACTCCCAAAGTATGAACATGGTTTTGGACAAAATATTTTTTTAAAGTTGTGAAACTGGTTCTGCCATTTAAGATTCAAGATGGTGGTTCATGCCTTCATGTAGAGGTGAGCAATCTTTTTTGGCCTGGGACTGCATTTCCTCCACATGGTCTTTTTGGAATTCACAGATAGGTATGGCTGATGATGTAAAAATATAAACAAGAATAGGGACGGATTTGGATTTTTTCCCCCTTTGCACCATAATACCCCCAACAGAGCAAATCAGCCCGATTTGGGGGAGGGAGATTAAAGGTGCTGCTTCTGTAAAACACACTGAAAAAAAAGTCTGAAACTTTTGGCCCAACCCATTGTTGGGGCTCTGGGAGGGACGCTACATGTGATCCATACATTATCTCCCCATTATAATGGGATAAGAAACCATTCAAAATTTGCAAACAATTCAAAACTTTTATTGTGTTTTCCTCCTTTCTGAATTTGGACTAAACTTTTGGTAAGGTTAGTCACTAGGGATTTTTAGCAACATATGAAATGTTTTGCTTGTTTCACCCTGTGCAGCTAAGCCAGTAATAAATTGCCATATAATCTCTAGTCTTCTTGATTTTGAAGTTGATGAGATGGTGGGAATTGCCATGAAAGTGCTTGGACATCCCGCCAGTCTTATAAGTTTTACAGCCTGGAGAAAAACTTTCTACTTTCTTTGTCAAAAGGAGGTACAACATTTCCCGATTGTCTTGTTGAAGTCTGGTTTGCATTTGGTATTTCTGTACAGTAGAAACATCTATGTGCTTGTTTTACACCATGAAAATTTTGTATTTTTATAACCCTGATTTTCTGAACAGTTGGAAGAAGTAATTTTGTAGTAAGGAAGAATATTACTATAAAGATGTATTGAAGAAAATCTTGCTCACAAAAATGAGGAGACTGTACTATTTTTATGTATTTGTTGACTAGATTTATATCCCACCTTTCATTTAGGAGTCAGTGGCGGTGTATATATACTGCTCACTTCTCCTACTTTTTCCCACAACAAGATCCCTGGGAGGCACATTAGGCTGAGAGAGAGTGGCTGCCCCAGAGTCATCCAACAAACTTCCATGGCTGAGGATGGACTTGAACCTTGGTGTCTCTGCTCCTGACCTAACACCTTAACCAGTACATTACATCATATGTTGTATATGATGATTATCTTTATCGATGAAAAGATATATAGCCATTGGCAAAATAGCAATTGATATCTGTGTCCTTTAACTGATTGATATCTATCTCTTCAACTGATTTAAGAGAACTTGTGTGGGATGCAAAATGTTGCCCATTTTACATCTTATCTTTGGGTGGCAATTGGAACGTTTTAATCCATTGCACACTATTGTAGTTTCTGTGGAGTTGGATTGTTTAACTTGACACAGATTGCATATTCACCACCATCACTACCACCACCCTGTACATTTTTCTGATTTTTAAAAATGTATTTATTTTAGACCTTGTTATCAGGACAAAAATAAATCCCACCTGTCTGTTTATTTAAAAAGACAAAACGGCATTTAATGTATGAAATAGCAGGAACGCTGCTCATTTTAGCTTCTGCTGTGAATGAAAGTTGCGGTTGAAACCCAGGATCGTTGACAGTTTCCTTGAGACAGGATAGAAGTTACTTCATCCTTCTATTCTTCAGAACATTTTCTACTTCTTGCCTTAACCAACCTTCCCTAGTGCCTGCTAGAAACTGATCCCCTGTGTAGGTTACACCAGTGGTTCTCAGTAGGGGCCATAGGATATTTCAAGGGGTCCACAGCATCTGCCGAGGGGGCCACTGAAAAGTAAAGTGTATTATACTGTCTTGCTGACACCAGAAAACAAAATATTCTGCCATGTCCATATCTGGTAATGGGACCTGGATGGGGGGCCACAGGAGAAAAATAAGGTTGGAAGAAGGACAAGGGTAAAAAAAGGTTGAGAAACACTGGGTTAGACTATGCATCAGCAGAAGCACGGTGACTAGGGTTCTGTGAAAAAGCAGGTGACTTAAGTGGCTGGATCCATATTAAAATATTGTAATTTATTATTATTGTAATATTGTAATTTATCCATATTATTATTGTAATTTATGCTTTATTAGCATATGTTTCAACATAATAGAGAATTTCTTTTGGCAATCCTCAAAACAACCCAGATTTTTGTGGTTAAGATGATAGCAGAAGAAATAACTTGGGGATCTTTTAATTGCTGCCATTAGAAGGTAGGAGTTGAAATGGGTTTTTATTTATGACTGAATTTTGAAACACTGCTGAATCAATTATATTTTAGGTTTATGTTGAAATGCTGAAGTGTTAATTTTCTAATGTAGTAGGGAAAATTATTTCATGGTTACACTAAGAACAAACAAGTAAAAGTCTGAATTTGACTGACAGCAGAAGTTGGCTTTAACTGGGACATACAGGAAAGTAACTCTTTGGAAAGCTTTTGCTCAGAACGGTAGATTCCTTGACATTTTTCTAACAAGCACATTTTAAAAAAGGAAAAATAGAGAACTATCCATTATAGTCTTGGGACATGAATTGGCAATACATTTAGAGAATAGAAAAGCACCATTTGACATAACAATTTTATTGCACAATTTTTGTGAGACATTTGATAATAAACTCTGATTTCCAATTCTCTGTATGGTTCTAATCTTTTCCAGCTGCTGGTGTTGATGATGTTGGGTTTTAGATTCTTATTTTAGGTCCTGAGATATTTTACACATTTTTACACAACTGGAGCATAGCAGCCTTAAGATGCATTAAGGCATCAAATATGTGCTTCAGTGATTAATAGAAAGGCTTTTGCTTGTGTCAGTCATGTCAAGATATGGATTGTGCTTAGAAAAATGGGAATCCCAGAATCTCATTGTCCTCATGCAAACCTGTACATGGCACAGGAACCCACAGTCTGGACAACATGGCGAAACAGACTGGCTCCAGGTTGGCAAAAGAGTGAGACAAGGCTATATATGGTCCCCTTATTTATTCAACCTATATGCAGAATATATATTGAGGGAAACTGGATTGGAAGAAGATGACCATGATTTTAAGGTTGGAGGAAGAAATATCAATAACCTGTGCTTTGCTGATGACACTACTCTGATAGTTGAACCGGCAAAGGATCTGCAAGCTCTAGTAATCTAGTATGAAGGAGCACAGTGAAAAAAATGGGACTAAGATTAAACATAAAGAAGACTAAAGTAATGACGACAGGTATAGCAACCAGCCTTAGAATTGACAATGAATATATTAAAGTAGTGGATGGCCTCTGCCTTTTAGGATCATCTATCTACAATGAAGGAAACAGCTTCAAGTCAAGAGATTTGCTACAGACTAGTACTTGGTAGAGTAGCCATGAAGGCTTGAAAAGATATTCAAATGCCATGATGTGTCTATACCTACAATGATCAGAATTGTGCGAGCAGTGGTATTCCCTGTGACACTCTGTAGAAGCAAAAGTTGGACTTTGAAGAAGTAAGACTACTTTTTGGTGTAGGAGAAGACTCATGAGAATATCATGGACAGCCAAAAAACCCAAAGTAATGAATCATTGAACAAATTAACCCAAAGTTCTTACTCAAGGCACAAATGACCAGGCTCAGTTGATCATACTTTGGACATATTATTTGAAGATCTAGCTCTCTGGAGAAATCTGTAATGCTGGGAAAAGATGGAAGGGAAGAGAAGAATAGGGTGACAAGTAGCAAGGTAGATGGACTAAATTACAGTGGTGATTTGTGCAGCTTTGGTGTCCCTGAAGAACCAGATTGGGGACATCCTGTCTTGGAGAAAATCTATCCTTGTGGTTGCTAAGAGTCAACACTGACTTGGTGGCACATAATCAGTCAGTAAGATATATTAGAATTACAAGGCTCAGAATCCCCAGCCAATGGGAGTTGTGACATACTGGAGCATAGACACCAGGTTGGGGAATGCTGTTCTGTTGCAACACCAGCAAACTAATGATGACAAAATCTCGGTTTTAAACTACTGATGGGCTTTTGTCTGATTGGAGCAGACAGGTGCTATAGAAAGTACCAATCATCTTTTCTGTAACATTTTTGAAGGATGATTAAGTTACCTCTTTTATTTAAAAAGAACCTGAGAATCTGTGATTTAGATCTTCAGGCGGGAATAACCAATACTTTAAAAGAACAAATAATTCTCTGTGTGTGTGCCTGTTTGTATATGTGTGTAAAAGAGATGTGATTTGAATCAGAAATATGTTCTGGATAAGGGGCCTACAGCTGTCCCCCCCAGTAAATAAATTAAAAATAACTTGAAACTCAATACGTTTACGTTCACAAAACACTGCTTTTTTCCCCTCAAATTCAGAAAATACTTGAATTATTAAAAAAAAAAAATTCCACTGTTAGCAGAACATCTTCATTCTTGGAATTGGGCAGTCTTAGCACTTGAAAAGATCCTGCTGATGATAAGATTTCAAAAGGATTAGTTATCCTTAAAAGAACAAAACTTTGGTTCCTTTTTCTTTCTCTGTGTATTTTCTGTTGACTATTATATGAGTATAATTTTTCACCTTCACTGAAAATTTGGAAACTTTCTTTTGTAACTTTTTCAAAGCAGCATATCAAAACAACAGTGTGTGTTTATTTGTCTGGAAATGTTGTTGGTTGCAACGTGATTATTTTTTACCCCCCCCATCATTGAATTCAATTGACATTTTTGAATAGATGCCTTAGAATTTGCTCCCTCACTTGTGTATGCTGCTTTATTTTTCATAATCATAGCCTGAAATTCTTAGCTTAAAGTTCCCACTGCATCTTGGAAACCAAAAAAGGAAGTTTGTGGTAGAAAAGGCTATTAATTGTTACTGTTTATGTACGTTCTTCTTGATTGAATTTAAAAGGTTATCCTCTATTATGTTAAGGGAGTTTTCAGAAAAGGTTCCAGTCTGTGACAAATGGCTATTTGATTGCAGGTCTCTGTCCTGCTAGTAAACTCAGGGAAAAAAAACCACCTTTGCTTTAGCCAATCCAAAGCCCCTATCGGGAAAAAAAGTCCTAACATTGTCACTAACCTAATAGGTTAACCCCTTAGAGGCAATTTCTACTTCTTCTTTTTATGAGTGTCTTTAGCTAAATCAAGAAGTTTAGAAACTCTCTGAGATTTCTTTTCATTGCTGAGGTAGTGATTAGTTGCTCTCCTCAGAAGAACAGACCTTATCATTTATTAACTTTGCCTGAAAACCTATACTTGTTCTTGAATCCAGGCACCAGTTGTCCTCTCTTGTCTTCTCCATCTCAAGTCCCTTTGGTGTTGACTTCTTCCAATTTCACAGACTCTTGTCCATATTGTGTGATTCTTTCCTAACATTATTTCACTCTATCCTACTGCCCAGTACCAATGTCCAGGCCCCAAATCCTCCATTTCTTTGCTTGATTAATTCTGTGTCTGTCCCAGAGATAACAATCAACTGATTCCAGGGCTTGGCTCCATATCTAGCATTTTTAAAAATCATTTATTTAAATGTAGCACCTGTGAGGTATAACAATATATGTTTATCTGTTATCTGTCAATTATATAATAAAAACACAAAAATATGATTGATGGGCAAAGTTCAGGTTTTAAGGACTTAAAAAGTACCCATTAGCAGTAATTTTTAAGAAGTGCAATTAAAATCAAAAGGAGTTAGATTTACCTAGGGAGTGAAGAGTAGGTTTACATTGCTGAGTGCTTCACAGTCAAAAGCTGCCAAATGCCAGAAAATGGCAAGAATTTTCCATTCATGGACAAGATGAGTTTTACCCAAGAAAAATAGGTGTACAATAGGGATACATTCCCAAACAGAGTTCTGGATTGGATCACAACTTCTACATTCCATAGCCAGCAAGCTGTGTAGATATTCAGTGTGATTAAAATAGTTATGATAAGAGTAGTTGGTCAATAAGGAATCAAAAGTGCATTGTGATATGTCATGCTTTCCACGAAAGCTAGTGTGGTGTAAATGTTAGGAGGTGGACTGAGCAAGTGGATAGGAAAGTAAATAAGACTTGGCAAGGGAAGCCAACTCAACAATTGTATGATTTTAGGACTAGAGAGACTAGAATCTCTCTAGAACTAGAATCAAGGTCAAGTCCATCCTCAGCATAGAAGCTCACTGGGTAACTTTGGGCCAATCACACACTCTCAGCCCAACCTATTTCACAGAGTGGTTGTGGTGGGGGAAATGGGAGGAGGGACCGCTGTATACACTGCCTTGATCTCCTGAATGAAAGGGGTGTGTGATTATAAATCTGATAAGTTAATACTTCCTCACTTTTACTGCTTCAGTTTTCATTTGTTCCTTCTTGCACTTTGAAGGCCTTCAGCCTTCCTCATGTGTTTTTATCCCCCACCCCAAGTCTCTGAACTTCTTTCTTTTTAAATCTCATTTCAAGGATGGCTTCTTCTGATCTGCCAATGTTTCAAAGCCAGATACTCTTCCTTTCTGGGTCCCAGCTGCTTTTGATTCAGAGCTAGAGTCTTGTGAGACTATATATTTCTATACTTAAATTGTGTCATCTGATGGGACCCAGGAAGTGGGCCTTCTCTATAACAGTGCCTGCCTCCTGGAACAGCATCCCCCAGAGATCTGTATGGTCTCTACCTTGACCTTGTTCAAAGGAGCTCTTAAAACCTGGTTTCTCCCCCAAGTGGGTGGGTGGACCCTTTGGAGAACATTTTGTGTAAGAGTGTGTGTTGCTTTACTCGACCTGGATGCTCACAGTTTTATTTTTCTGGTTTTTTTTCTTGTTTTAATTTGTATTTTAATATTGTACACTGCCCAGAGTCAGCTTTACAACACTGATAAACATTCCATATAGAAAGAGAAGAAACAGTATGTCAACCAAAGTATCAACAGAAATACACTTTCTATGATTCAAGCATGCTGTTCGTAATATATGGCAAAGAAGAAGAAAAGGTCTGTCTAGGTGCTCTTTTGAAGTGTATACACACAGAGAGATGGCAGAAGTTGGTTCCATGATGTCCTCTTTGCCATCCTTTGTTCATGCCCTCTTTGTGCAAAGAGTATCCTTAGTCAAACATACGTTGTTTTTAAAATATGTTTTTAAAATTTAAGTTATGGTTGCACAGATGCAAGTTAGTAATGCCCAAGCTGCTCCAAGAACTTCAATGCTGAACCAAGTGGATATGATCCTGTAATATTTGTGCAATGTTAGATGAAATATAATTTACATCTTGGGTGAAATTTGATTGTATATTCTTGCAGCACTGAGTGCTATATAAATAAAAGTAGTAAATACTTTTGTTACATTCTACTGTTCTTGTTATCTGAGGGTGAGCAAGCCTCTTTAAATTGTTCAGAACAGTATAAGAGCTCTAAATGCAAATGATCTAGACAGATGGCATTGACTAATCAGCACTTTGAAGTCTACTAATAATGAGAACTCACTTTTGTTGCTAAGATCCAGTTAGTTACGTGTATAAGTCACATTTCTTCAAACAAATCTTGAATTAATCATGTTCTGAAGGTTTCTTCTTGGAGGAATTGTTCTGTGAATCTGAAAATTAGGCAATGAAATAACAAAATGAAGGCAGCCATCTGCTTGACAGAATAATCTCTTTTTTCAAAATGTCATCTTGGTGTAATGACTACTGAAAGAAAATCACACAGCACTATATGCAGGATAAAAAATGTTTAATGTTTTTTGTTTTTTTTTTTAAATTTTCCTGCAGGTACAGGGTCTGCTTTTTTTCAGATCAACTGAGTGTTGATCCATTTGATTGTGACAGGAATTGACTGACCGGCTTGTTGGCTGACAGAGAGTGACTGGCCCAAGGTCACCCAACTGGCTTTCATGCCTAAGGCGGAACTATAACTCAGTCTCCTGGTTTCTAGCCTGGTTCCTTAACCACTAGACCAAACTGGTTCACATTAAAAAAAAAAAAAAAGTTTAATGCAGATGGTTTAATAAGAGAACTGAACCAGTACTAAAACTAATAAAGGTGGAATGTGTTGTTCATTCAGCCCTTGAATTCAACTTTAGCTTGTGTGATAAGATTATGGTCATATAGATTGGCTTGTGATGGATCCCCCATATAATTTTTTAAATTCAAAGCAGAAGAGCAAATTGCAAAAACCAAAGAGTAAAATTATTCATAGAATAGTATTGATATGGAAATGTTAGTTTAAATGATTTCAGTTGAAGCCTTGCTCTAACATAATATTTTCATGGTTGGACCATGGGGGAAAGTAGTTTCTAGTCATAGTTCAGGATTTTTGATAAAAGCATCCTCTCCCCCCCCCCCATGCATGTGCCATAATTTGCAGAGTTTACAGCTGTTAAGATTCCCATTGATATATCTGAAAAAAAGAATAATTACAGATGTTCAGTTATAAGTGTGTTGCAACCATCCAGTTTATGGATTTGCAAGTGTACATGACTTGTCCAGATTGTATCTTTAATGTCCGATGGGTAATTTAACACGTTCAGCTTAAGCAGGATCTGTTGCCAGTGCTTGGGGGTGAGAGTTTCAAAGATCCAGGTAGGACCAGAAATCATCTGGTGCCCTACCAAAGAGAAATAGTCTTAGGGTGGAATGTGTATAGTGATAAGTACAGGAATGCAAGCACAATTTTTTTCATATTCTTTTTCCTTGCTGCTGTGGTAACTCTGACTTAAAATTATGAATTAGATGTTGCTTTGAATTTAGGAGGCCATGGTGACAGTGCTGAGAAAGCAGAGATATATTCTTTCTGTATCTCCTAGGATTTTTCTAGTTCCTGGTTCTTAACCCTGATTCACATGATGTGATTGCCACCTACCAGTTGTCTCCTATTGTTAGTTAATGATCCGTGATGACTCAGCAATGATTATATTAACTTCACACATTCAAGTAATGGGCTGTACTTTTCAAACCAAACTAGTCAACTCACCTCTTTGCTGGCATTGTTTCTCCAAATATTAAAATATAGTTCCAATTCAGGGAAAATATAAATATATTAAAATGAAGCAAAGTCCATTCCTCCAATTCATTCTACATGTTTTGACGTTTTTATTTTTTCCCCCAAAATGTAGGTATAGTTATTGTATTATTTATTTATTTCTTCTTTTCCTTATCTTCATCTTTTTTCTTCCCATCACAATTTTTCCACTGCCAAAAAGAAAATGTGTGTGTGTTTTTTTTAACAGGAGGTTCAGTTGGCAACTCTTCCCTCTCAAAAGCTTCTAGATATGTTTTGATTCCTTTGAGACTCCTCAAGTTTCTAGTAGTATAATACACCTGCTGTTCCCTTTGATATTATAGGGATGCTAAAAATACAAATTAGTTCACTAAATAGCTGCTTGAAATGTATTCAGTTAGAAAGGGCGTAAGTGGTGTATATAAAATAAATTCATATCTTCTCTTTCAGAGTTTAGTTAAGTTGTTTGCATGAAACCCTTAGAAAGTAGAATTTGCATTTTGGATAAAGTTGTGCTCCAAAGTGGGAGTCAGATTTCCATGTTACTTTAAAATAATGATTACTTTGGCATGCAGCTGGTTACTGAGAACTTCTAAATCCAACCAGGACATATAAGCAGCAACCTTTTCTTTCTCTCTGTTTCTTGTCTCCAGCACATCCTATGGAACATAGAAGCTTATAAATAGCTACTTGCTTACAGTAAAAAATTGTTGCCTAAAAATTGTTGTTAGGGGAACAAATAGTAAGATCCATGTGTGCTAATAGCAGTTTGCCTGCTTACCTGCCTGCCTGTTGTCACATGTCGGGAACTGGCTCATATTGATAGGTGGGCTGATTGATTTTGTGGGCTTGCTTCCAAGGCTGATAACCTTTGCTGAATATGGAGGGTCACTGATGTACAGAATAGAAGAACTCATTATAGAGATCATTTGACGGGAGCTGGGTTGGAGGAGATTCACTATTTCCTGTAAGTGAATTTATAGGAAACAGTGAATTAGCTGCACCAGGCCAATCATTCCTTAGCAGCCAATATGGCAAATGACCCAGGCATGGTTGTAGGAGGTGAAATTTATTTGTTCTGTTTTTGTAGTCATAAGCCATGGAAGGGACTTATTTCTTGTAAGAAAGCTCCTAAGTTGTATCCCAGGCTTTGATGAAATCATCTGTCTAGTGCAGTGTTTCTCAACCTAGGCAGCTTGAAGATGTGTAGACTCCAACTCCCGTGGCTGGCTGGGGAATTCTGGGAGTTGGAGTCCACACATCTTCAAGCTGCTAAGGTTGAGAAACGCTGGTCTAGTGAAATGAAAGTTCATTGTGCAAACACCTTCAGAATCAGTCATGAAATACTCTTTCATACTAACCTGTACAGTATAAAACCTAGCTTTTTCACTAACTGGAGCCTAAATCTGTACATTAGGACACTGTTTTATTATCACCTGCTTGTAAGCAGTGGAAATAAAAGTAATAAGAGGCAAGTTCTTGGAATTGTTAGTGGAGTATGGTTTGTCTAAGAGTAAGAAAACATGCTTAAAAATCCATGTTTTTTTCATGAATATGCATGTCTTTCCTGTTTTAAAATGATTGTACCCTAACAATTAGAGTAGTATGGCCCAGCTCATTCCCTATTTTTTTCTTGCTGGTTTAGACTCTCCTTGTCCTTCCTATATCATGCTTGATATACTTGTACTCTGATTGTATCTATCGTACAGCCGGTGTTCTGTGTCCCATATCAGTTGCTTGTGTGCTGGGCTTCATTATTGATCTTCTGCATGGGTGAGGTATCCGCCTTGATGAAACCATGAGCAAATACATCAGCTTTATATTTGATGGACTGACCAAACTGCACCTCTTTTTACAAAAGCTTTCTGATTAATGCCGAGACTTTGCAAGCATGAGAGATTTAGTTTCCTTTCTTCACCCAACACTGAGCCTTTGTGTGTTCCCTGATGTTACTCGCTTCCTTATTTCTGAAAGTTTATGAAGGAAATGAAGATCTTCCCAAAGGACATTTTTAAAGACTGCATGGTAGTCAGCATTTTTTTTAAAAAAAGAGCTGCTTCAAACGTGGTAAATGTGTTATGGATTTCAGGTGTTCCTAAAATTTTCCTTAGTTTACTCTAGTGTTCTTTAAGAGAGTCTGCTTTTTAAAAAAAGTTGATGGTGATAGCAATATTATAATCATTATATTGAGGGAGAAGAAACAAGTCATGGAATTATGACTTTCTTAAGATTATTTAGTTATATTTTTATAGCATGTATAAATTCCATTTATATATGGAAATAAGTCGTGTTTTTATCTGCTGTACAGAAATAATATTATTGCCAAACACTTCAGGTTAGTCATTAATCATCCTTCCTTCTTTTAAAAATGCAACGGTACCCAGTCCAGACTAAGTCTTGTCCTGTTCCTCTTTCTGTCAGTTCCTTTTGTTCCATTTCACTGCATTATTCTCCATTCTTTGTGGATTGTAACCCAACTTGCAGGAGGCCAGCAGTTTCAAATAGGTGGGTGTACATGTACCGCCAATGCTTTGGTTTAAGCATTGTGTCATTAGATTACTAACATCATCATTTCTTGCTATTGTTCCATCTAGTGGGAGATATTAAAATCCCAGGATGAAAATAAACATATTAATGCACAGCTCACATAATAAAAACATGGCATTTATTTAGAAGAATGGGGGGAACTCTATTGCACAATTGGTTTCTATTTTAACTTTCTCGAGAAGATGACATCACCATGTTTATTCTCACTCCAGACATAGCATGGACTCTTTCTCTCTTTGCTGTTTAGTGCTTCCATTATAATGACTTCTAGGAGAACACCTTTTTGAAATTTTCTTTTCGTTTTTAATATTTGATTTTAGGTTTTTAATACTAATCACAGACCAGCTAATTCTTGGAATTGCATGCCACCTGAGAAAACTCTTTCAGGGTAACTTAAATAGCCAGGTAGTCAAGTCAGAGGTCAGGATATTGTGTAACAACAAGATTGCAAAGGAATTAATTTAGTCAGAATGACTGCTTTACTGTGAAGCTGTATTGTATGGAAATCCTTGTTCTTTGCAAGACTTAAACTTCTTAATCTGTATAGCTATATTTTAAGAAGACATGAAGGGAAACCAATATTTACATGGACAACTTCCTGATCCACCCCTTTTAAAATCTTTTTTAAGCAATTATTTAATTAGGAAACAAAGTTGTCATGCTGTAAAGCACTACTGGTGTCACCTTTATTTCTAAGTACGCTCCTGAACCCTATAAGCTTTCTTAGGAAAATAAAAACGGATGGCAATTGCTTTTCTTTGTAAATGTGCTCAGAGGAACATTCTGCTGGGTGAGCAGACAGAAGGATGGCAAGGAACATTTTGATTTATTGGCACTTTGTGACTGCTTCTTGTGAACAGCCATCTCATGCTCTCTAAATTCCAAATGGTCCTACCAGATTTACTTAATCTCAGAAATTAGGAAGAAGTCATATTTAAGGCCAAAATTATCAGTAAAAACAATGACATCATACAATCTGGTTTCTCTGAGTAATTTTTTATTGGCTGAATGCCATGTGCCGTGGAATCAAATTGTGTGCCTGGATTCTGGGTTATTTCCAGGTGCTGCGGTAAACTTTCAAGTGGTAAGGTATCCTGGATTCCGTTTCAAGCCTCAGCTGCTGTTGGAAAATATAACCTAGCAGTTGCAAATGTATTTAAATTTTAGATCTGGTTTGTTCAAAGTGGACTTGGGTAATGATTTATTGATTCAAACTCCTTGTTTACAGCCAGTGCTCTTCATTTTTCCATAATTAATTCCTTTAATGAGGTCTTTTGTTTGTAAATCACTAATAAATGTGGCGGAGTGGCTTAAAAGGTTTGCATCCAATTTTGCTCCCTATCTGGATGTGTTTAATATCTTGCAGAAGAAGATTGACTTCCTTTTCCATTCAAACTCAGTTTTTTCTGCTTCCTCTCGGTATCTCCTGTGGACTAGATGAAGTGAATAAGAATTTGTTTCTGCTTATGCTTCTTCTTCTCCTGAGCTTATGGTATTCAGGGTTCTTCCAGACAGTTAGACTGTCTCCCAGTCGTTCTGAATCCAGTATAAAAAGTACCCAAGATTGAGGGGGGCTGTTTTGATTACTTTTGGATCTAGGAACACAGCCATTTTATTGTGTGTAGAACTCCCAGAGAACCACCAGTCAATCAGGACTTGGCTATTCTGGCCTGTGGGCGAGAGCCTTATCCTGCCTTCTCCAAACCGTGCCTAAACATGTATTCCCTAAAAGTTTAAGCATTTCTTCTCTTGGAGAGAGTATATTGATAGCAGAAGATATGATGTGGTTTTTAATTGTTTGAATTGCATTCTTTGTTTTCTGTGCTTTTTCTTTTTCTTTTCCTTCTGTCCCTGTGACCAAATTAGAGGAAAATAGTCTTTTACACGTGGGCTTAGGCTTAATACTGGAAACTAGCAGCTTTGTCTTCTGTGTTCTCACAATAAAATAGTTTAGTTGGCAGAATGGTTTGAATGGGAACAACAGCAGTGGATTACATCAAAAGCTGCAGCGTTATGTCCATCTTTAATTTTGGAACTCAGATGCTAATGATTGCAATAGCATGAGAACTGCCAGTTGCGCAAATAATAAATGAGAGAGCAAGGATGAATTAAACAGTAGGAAAGGGAGGTTTTGGTCATTAAGACCACTGATATTACTGACTTCATTTGGCTGAACTGATAGGTGAAAGTTGTACTGATTTTATTGCTTCTATTTATTTATTTTTTTTGGTAAGTGTGCAGGTACTTGACTAGTAAACACGTTCTCTGTATATGCTGACTGGTTTGGCTTTATTTTAAGCAAGTATGCTCTCTTTTTTTTAAGTACTAGTTCATCTCAATCCCTTTTTCCATTATATATTTGGAAAAAGTTTTTAGAAATCATTTTATGGTAACATATATGTTACTGTCTAATACAGAAACTCCACCTTTTGCCTTTGTTTCCTCCTCATCTTCAGTAATGTATTTCTGATTTTTAAAAAATAAAATTTGTTCATGCACCTTCTAACATTGCTCAGTTCCAATAGAAGAGAATATCTGTAGCTTAGGGTTGAACTCTGGAGTCCTTGGTGCTCTCTGAGATTGGTTGTTTGCTTGCAGACATTTCATTACCCCACTAGGTAACATCAGTGCTAGTGGGTATGGGGTTTGTTCCCTGTTTATATACAGTAGCTTGCCCTGTCAGTGTTGGTGGGGGTGTGGTTTTCTCCATGGTAGTTCCTTGATTAGGGTATTGTTTCCTGCTTGATTGTTGGTCTGGTGATAATCCCTGTTTATCTGGGTTTAGGCTACTGGAGAGGTTGTGTACTGGTTTTTTTTTGTTTCCTTCTTAGCTTTTTAATGTCTCTTTTGAATGATGTGTAAATGTGGTTTATCTCTTTGTGTCTGTTGATGGCTGATTTGTCTGAATACCAAGCTTCCAGGAATTCCCTAGCATTTTTGGATTTAGCTTGGCCTAGGATGCTCACAGTTTCCCAGTTGAAACTGTGGTTGAGTCTGTCCATGTGTTGTGAGATTAAGGAGTTTTCATCATGTCTTCTGACTGCTAATTAATAAGCTATATAAACTGAATGAATGAATGAATGAATGAATGAATAAATGGTGTTCATGGATGCTAGTCTTCTGCCTGTCTGTCCTACATAGTGGCTGTTACATCATACAACTATATGTTGTAGATGACTCCTGTTTTTTTCTTCTTGGGCTACTGGGTCTTTTGATTTACTTAAGATGTTTTGGAGGGCTTTAGTTGGTTTGTGTACTACGGTGATACCATGTGGTTGTAATAGTCTGCTGGTTGTTTCTGAGATGTTTTTAATGTATAGTAGTGTTATCCTTTTCATAGCACAACCAACACAAACTTATTCTATACATCTCTTCATATGCATCCCAGCAGCTCATTGCGCCCATGACGTTAAACCCCCCTGCAGCCTTCAGCCTTCAGCCTTCCTATTTCATCAAGAACTTAAATATATGTTCAAAATCAAAACTTATGATCCTGCAAGTGTTACAATAATCTGGGCATCCTAAACTGCCTATTGGTTTTTTAATAATTAGGTTTACAAAATTGTGTCTTTAGCCTCAATTGTCGTCTTCTCTTTTTTTTCCAAATAATTTTATTAGATTTTAAGATAAGAACAATAAAAACTAATAAAAACTAATATTAAAGATAAAGAATGAAAAAAGGAAAGAATGAAAAAGAAGAGAAAAAAATAAAGTCAAAAGTGCAGGAAAAAAGAAAGGAAAAGAAGAAAAAATACCAAAAAGAATGACTTTTGACTTTGTCACAACAGATATAAGTAACAATTTACACTAAACTCTTACTCTAAGTTTACAATATAACTTTCATTTTTTCTATTGTCCAGTATTGATTCTAGTCATCAGATCCATACAACATAATTGCATTTTTTTCTGTTTCACACAAAAAGTCCAAAAAAGGCTTCCAATTAGCATTAAAATTACTCCATGTCTTTTCTCTAATCAAAGCCATCAGCTTCACCATCTCAGCCAACTCCATCAACTTCAACATACATTCTTCCATTGTAAATAATGTCAAGTCTTTCCACCTTTGTGCATATAAAGGCCTTGCTGCTGTTATCATATATAGAAATAATCAATTGTCTTCTTCTCAAGCTGTTTTAACTTCTTCTGACATAGTGTCTGAAATTTGAGTGGTTATGTGTTAATGTATTACAAGTTTGTTTGTTTGTTTGTTTATGTTTCAAATTTAGATACCGCCCACCTCTCAAAAAGTTGGAAGAGGGAATAATTTAAAATCTCCCTAGCAGAATCCTTTTTCCAGTGGTTCTCCAATGAAATATTATTACAGTAGGCTGCCATCAGGCTGAAACTCCGGACACCCTTAGTCATTCAGCTAGGGAGTTCTTGGTCCTTCTATTTAGGACTTCTCTCTTCAGCCCAGCTGTGTGGGGTGGAGAGAAAAAAAGGAAGGTTCTTTTATTCTTCTAGCCCAAAACCCACAAATACAGAATTTAAGTAATCTTCTGTCAATCCTGAAAGGGTAAGGTTTTAATGAAAAAAAAATCCCTTTAAAACCAATGAAGCCAAATGTTTAGGTATAATAAAGGAGATTATTGGTAAAAGAGTAATATAGGGTGAACAAGGGAAGGGAATAATCACACCCACAGAATTTCAGATAAAATCCATGTATTCAGCCTAGCTAAGCTAGTCACATTTGGAAAAGATATTCAGATGCTGTGATGTGTTTATACCTACAAAGATCAGAAAAGTGCAATCCATGGGATTCCCTGTGACACTCTATGGAAGCAAAACTTTGGATTTTGAGAAGCAGGATACAAAGAATATTGATGGTTTTGAACTTTGGTGTTGGAGAAGGTTCCTGAGAACACCAAGAAACTAAAGAAATGGATCATTGAACAAATCAAACCAGAGTTCTCACCTGAGACACAAATGACTTTTATTGATTTTAATAATCTGAAGTGAATGCCCTGATACAACACAAATGAAGCAGTAGAAAACTTTGTGTGTGTACTTTTTTTAAAAAAAGAAGCCATAATAAAGGTAATTTAAGGATACTTCCTGTTTCTGAAGTAAGAGTCTGCTTGTTCTCAAAAGAGGTCAGTTGGGGCTATTTGAGAATGATTAGTTTGGGTATTACAGCCTTATTTTTGTTTGGTGAACAATCTGTGTCAAAAAGCCAGTGTTTTGTGAACAACACACCTGAGGCTAAAGATGGCCACACCCTTTTTCTGATCGATGAATGGGATTTGGATTCTGGCTAGATGGCATCAAAGTACAGCACTGGAATTAGTTTTAAGTCTAGAAGTCCTTAGCTGTCACACAAAGTTAGATCCTAACTCTAAACAGGATGGATGGTTGGATAGATGGATGGACGGACGGATGGACAGACAGACAGATAAGGGCAGTAATGTAAGATTTGGCTTAAGGACCCCCAACCCAGAATAAATAAACATAAATTTTGTATGTGTATAATGGGAATGAAAGTATATAAGAAACAGTTTATATAGGACTGTGGGAAGGGTATTTTAACATTGATTCTAGCAGTAATGGAGGATAGCGTTTCAGATTGCCACTTTCAGTTTTCTACTGCATATTTTGAACTGCAGCAGTTTTTGTTAGGCTGGTTGGAAAAAAAATGATATTTTCAGATTCAATTGGCATGTAATGGGCTATGCCCATTAGCGTGGTCCTTAGCCACCCAGAGTCCTTGAGAATCAGGTGGCATACAAGTTAAATCAATTAAATTAAATGCAAGTTCAATAAATCAAATTACTGCCATCCTTGTAAATAGAACAGATGTCTAGGTCAGGAATGCTTTTGTATCCAGTAGGAAGATTTTGCACTGTAACAGCAGGGGGCAGGACTAACCAGAAAAGCCCTGTTAATATATGCTGATTCAAAATGTGGACTTCGCTTCTGAATTGGACCTTGTTTTGCCAAGGAATCCTTAAACGTCTGTGATGAAACTTTAGAGTCTTGCAGAGGATTCTGTGGCATGATCTAAGGCTACATGTTTAGTATATGCAGGATACTGTCCAAGCCTGCTAGGCCTCCTTATTGACCCATGTAAACTATAACCTAGAGCAGTGTTTCTCAACCTCAGCTGCTTGAAGATGTATAGACTTCAACTTCATGTTGAAGTCTATCTTCAAGCTGCTGAGGTTGAGAAACACTGACCTAGAGCAAACTTTACATACCCTTATAGCTGTATATAGTAGGGGAGTGTCATGAATGATGAGCAAATTGTTTTTCAAGGGAAAAAAATCATTATTTGAGTCAATGTGGTGCAGTGGTTAAGGTTTTGGACTGGTACTGGGGAGATTCGGAATCAAATCCCCATCACACCTGCAGCTTAGTTATCCTCTGGGCTAAACATTTCTCTAGTGCAGTTAAAATGAGGGGAGCCCTCCACCTACGTACACTATCTTGAGCTCCCAGAAGAAAGTCTGGATATGAATGTAGCAATATTAATAGATATATGTACATCTATTTATTAAGTATTCAAAGAATGTCAGTGCTCCTGAGAATGCATCACCATAGATCTTTGCCATAGATCTTCAGTGGCTGAATTTCTGTGCAGCTCCTCAAGACACAGGAGGCATACCAGAAAAAACGTGGCAACTCATCTTAATGTCATGAACCAGATACAGAAATTGTAAGGTTCTTAATATAGGTGGTTTCAACCACACCTTCTTGTTGAAATGCATGGGCCACTTAGAAGCTTTTTTGTTTTGTCTAAGCAAATTCCATAATAATTGTCTCTGCTCTTAATTCATATTATGATCTTGAGAAGAGAGTCATATCAAATACAACTGGCAGTATTTATTGATTCCCAACATCCTTATTCTCTACTTGAAGGAAATTAGAAAGGATTCATAGCATGTAGGAGGCAGGATCACATCCACTCTTAACAGTTCTTAGAAATGCCAGATTGCATCCAAATCAAACTTTAGTAAGTGCACTTTCAATACAAATCTAATTATTTTACTTAATTTCTGTATCTAGTGTGGAAGATAGATACTAATCTACAGAATTATCTCACAGTCATTTATTTCCACTTGTTTATTAGTGGAAACAGCCAGTAGATAATTGAACATTTGTAACAGAATTATGAAATAATAAAGTACTGTGTTCTTTACAAAGCAGAAACATAAGATGATAAGTCTGGATTATTGCTGACTTGCAAGGCGGCTGCAGATAGCTGCCTTTCTGCCAGTGAATGTGAGTCATGCTCATGTTGAAGTTCATGTCCTTCCAACACCAGCTGTTAGGGTTTCCCAAGTCAGCAATATTATTAGACCCCCTGAATATTCCAGCTGCACTCAGCAAGGGTTGTAACAAACACTGAGATGGTGAAGCTAGGAAGGAGCCAAACACAGCATGAGTCTCTCTACCCAGATCCTGAAAGATTCTTTGGGTGGCCAGCTGTTCCCATTGCTGTCATTCCAACAAGCAGGAGTGAGCAAGGGAGGTTTAAGGAGTCTGGAAGCAATGTACAATAGCCAGATGCAAGCGAAGAAAAGGAAAGGAAAGTTATGTATAAAACTGGCTTGTTCCAATGATAACACTTGATTTTGCATGCCCTATTGTAGCAATATCTAAATCAAAGTTTGATTGGAATCTGGCTGGCTTTGAGGAAGTTTTTCTTTATAACTTTGGGGAAGGGAAAAATTGGAAGAAAATAGTGGAATTAAACTACCAGCTTTCACCTCCAGCAAATGTTAATATATAGAGGATAAACCTTGGGTCAGATTTCAAGTTTCATTTGTGCCTCGGTACTTTGCAAGAGTGTGGACTGATTAACTCTTAGTTTTATGAACCCCAGTTTAGCAAACATGAAACCCCTGTACATTGCCATTTTATGCATGCATAAAAATCCATTTGCCATTTCACACATAGGTAAAAGATCCATGTGTAAAATCCTACTCATATTCAACAGATATTTTGGTTTAATGGAGCTCCCCCCATTGGTCTGTCAAAGTAAGGATCTACTGTAATCTTTATCCCTATAAATTATAAATGCTGATCATTTAAATTAATGCATGTGAATTAATGAAGTACTGTAGAATACCAAAATGGGTAAGAGCATCATATTCTAAGAAATCAGTCCAGTTTGACTCATAGTATCTTTCTTTTGATTTTGTAACAGGGAAGGCTGCTTTTCTCCAATCAGTCCAGAGACATGTCCGCTGGTACAGTCCTTCCTTTCTCCAACTCGAGCATTCCTTTTGGATGGGCACGTACAACTGAAGACAGGTCTGCAGACTCAGGAACGACACCTGTTCCTCTTTACTGATATCCTTGTGGTTGCTAAACCCAAGTAAGTTCTTTTACAGAATATCCCTTCTTGATAACTCAACAACTCTTACTGCATTTTATTTTATGGAGTTTGTGAGAGGTTCAGAATGGCTTTGCTTTGCTTACTGACTTTTAATCTCCTTTTAATTATTATTTTAATTATTCAGGATGTTAGATGTAAGCAGAAGATTATCGTTGGATGCTAAGCTTGGGTGATTGGGAGACTAGTTAGCAAAAGTTAATAGCCTTTGTTATTCTGTGTGGGTTTTCATTACTAGGCAATACACTCTTCATCTGAAAAAAGAAAGAGAGATGCCCCATTTGCTTTGTGATGAGGGCAAAAGGATGAATGCTGTGAAATGTTTTTGCTTCTTCACAAGGTAATATCAAGCAATGTGAAATTCTGTATCATTAACTTGCATGAGATTGGGAGCTCAGAGGATTCCAGTGGCTGTCATCATTCTGTTTCCCTCTGCTTTCTTTGGCTCTGAAATAAAATGATTAGTGCTATTAAGTAGTTGAATGTGGAGCTTCAAAAAGCCCCTTCATTTATCTGTGTCTAACATGACCTTTGAGAATGCTTCTTCAGAGCTAGTAACTACTATAAATTGAGGCTTAATGAAAAAAAAACAATTCTTCTGTTGCTGTTGTATGGCCTTATACAGTCTTAAGTTAGTGGAAATTGAAATATCCTTTTATGGTTTGCAAAGAAAGTGAGTCTAGCTATGTTCTGCTAAGAACTTAGATTCTGAATTTATCTGTACAATTACAAATGTTTTCGGGGCTTCAGAAAAGCTGTCCATTGGTAACTTCAGGTTACATGCATAACTGTGATTAAGAGGTGAGGTATCATTAGGAGCACTGCTTATTCATATTTCCTCCATATCCTTTCATATAAGACACCCCCCCCCAGCACCATTATAATGGGTAATCAGGTATTCACTAAACAGAGATTATTAAATTAACTGAGGAACCCAAGTAGCCTTAACTTCTACATTGACCATTCACCACTGAAACCAGAGGGGAAGATGTTGAGAAAGGAAGGAATGTTTCTTTTGCAGCTTGTTCTTGACTTTTTTTGCCAATTGAGATTATCACTGGAAAAATACACATCAAATCTTACATATAATTAAATATGATGGAGGGGCTGTGTTTATGGCTTGTCCCCCATGTTCTCATGGTATGCTCAACTCTCATTCGCCTGACTTAATAAGAAATGCATTGTTGGATCAATTCAAGAGTCTGTCTAGTCCTGCATTTTTTTTTCCAACAGTGGCCATCCAGATGTTTTTATGAAACTTACAAGTAGATTACTAAGAGGATAGTTTATCCCCCCAGATAATCATGGAAGAATATATCTATTCTGACTGTCCCCAGCTGTCTGCATAATTACTTTTTCCTAGAGAAGACTGCATGGCCACAAGCTCAAGATATACATTCAGCCCACCACTCCTGATCCTTGACAAAGGAAGATGCTTCATTATGTCTTTTTCTTCATAGGTTTTTTTAATGCATAATTGCATATGAATTGTGGCTCAGGTTTGTCTATAGCTATAAACACTACAGTACAATGAGGCTGATGTCAGAGTTCCAGTTTGTAAGTTTGATTAATTGCGAATGGTCAAATGAATAATCTAAGATCAGTGTCAAGCCTGATTGCACACAAACAGCTTACTCAAGCTCTGTTCTGTTTAGGAACATCTTCCGAACATTTTCTGTTAATTCAGAGACATGAGGAAGACAAAACGTAACGTACATAGTTTCAAAACACTGGACTTCCAAGAAACCTGTTCCTGAGATAGTATCGGTGTAAAGGCCAGGGTTTTGTTTTTTCAGACTAAATAAGAACTGGTTTATATATTTGCTTGCTTTGCCTGTTCCAGTTTTAACTTTCCATAGGTGAACTCCAATGTCATTTGAACAGAGGTCTTTTTGTTCCAGTGCTATTCCTGAAGCTGCTTTTCCCTAGGGGAAAAAAATCAGCCACTGATGTTTTATGACAGGTAGTTATGTCTTAAAGCACATAACTAGTTATATCCAATGGAGCAGTAAGCACAAGAGTCCTGTCCCTTCACATGCTTTGCTACCAAAGTATTACTCAATTACTTTGTGAAAAATATTGTTATGTTAACAGAACTGGATGATCTTTCCAGTGCAGACATTTTTTGTTCTTCACAGTTCTTACTTTAAGAACTGGTATTTTCTCTGATTTGCATGCTTATAAATATCTTTCTCTTGCCCTTTTTTTTTTCCTCTTGGAACTTTCACGTGAGCATTAAGGTTCCTTTTTTAGGTGAACCCACTTTCACATCAGATCTTCCAATCCTGAGCAGCAGTCCATTTACTAGGTGAGAAATTCTGCAGCAGCCCTGTCCAGAAGACAAAGCTTTGTTAAAACCAAACTAAGTTAGAATGCCAGACAAGGGAACAGACTCATTCCATCATCATCAGTTTGGAAGATATGAAGGCCATATCTTTGGACCAAGGCTTCCCTGTGCTTTTCAACCTACCAATTTTCTGTCCAGCCTTCAAGAGGGGATAGACAGTCAGTTGTTCTGCTTTCTGCCCCTTACTACCTTTAAGGGCTAATGAGCCTCCCTTGGCCTTGTGGAAGTGGAAGAATACAAGATGACACTAATTAATAGGTATCAGACTTCATGGAGACATGGCTTCATAATTCTCCAGATATTTGACCCTGCACTCGGTAACTGGCTAATAGTTATTGCAGTAGTCATATCGGTAGATCAGTGTCTACGGAATATAGAAATCTATGTATATGTGAGTGTGTCAGTGCTCAGAATTTAAATCCTAAGTCTCTTTCTTTCTCTTTTGTGGAAATGGACTTTTGGCTGCTAATTTCCCAGGTTGGAATGCAGAGGACATCCACCCCTTGCTTACATAATGATCTTCTCTGGTCTTTACAGCTGACCTTGCTAGCCTCAGCCCTCATAATAAGCAAATGTGAAGCCTCGGGTGGTGTACTTTAATTAAGGCTTCAACAAAGCTCCCTTTTAATGCAACTTCATGAAGCAAGAGACCACTTCTTGGTTCTACATTAGAGCTGCCATGTGTGAATTGATCACTGTGGGAATCCTCAGTGGTCTGCACATGTGGCCAGGAGGAGGAAAATGGCCTGTTTCCACACTTTAGACTGCAGTCACTGAGTGGGAGGGCCTTGCTTTCCCCCTCTCAGAGAGTCGCTCCAGTGATTGGATCAAGACAACTCCATGAAGCAAAGTAGGGGCCCTTCACACATGTTTTCTAATTAGCTACTTACCTCATAGAACCCCTACTTGTAACATCTACTTATTGGAGTGCATGGGCTTCATTTGAATTTTCAATCTTTGTTTTTCTAAAAAGAGAGTAAATCCTTGATAGGTTGCAAGAAATTTATGTTTATATTTCTCTGCCCCATACTGGTTGGATGTGCTTCATCAGTGGCTATTTGCATTCGTAAACCACTTATTGTCCTTATTGAGTGAGTAGACATGGAAGCTGTATAAAAAGGATATGGTCAGATTAGTGAGGCACTGAGCATAGATCTGTGAAAGCCATGTTGAGGTGTTGGCTTAGGGTTTTGCATCAGTTTTTTCCCTCCCCTGAGAATTTCAAGTACTAATCCAGAAACAATTGATTTGGAATTACCACAATGGAACTTAGGGGAATTGTGTAATAGAAGAAAAGTGTTTGAGTCTTCCATTATTTCTGTGGGGATCATGCAGGCAACAGCTGCCAGTGAATTTTGTGCAGTGCTGTGTTTGCATCTGTGGCCATTTGGGTGGCTGTCAATTTCTCTGGGGCAAAAAATGCTGCTTTTAACTAAATGTTTTTGGAAGAATAGAGCATCATCAGTATAAGCCAGTCCTCTGAAATCCTTAAAGTTTAGATGCATTCATATTTGAGACCTAAAGAGCTGGATGTGGTTGATGCTAGGTCTATGTTGTAGCTTAAACTAATTTGAAGATGCCCATACCTCTAAGGATAAATAATTGGATTTCTTTTTCAGATTGCACCTGTCTCTCTATGGCCTGATATTAGTTCAGGTAGTCCTCGACTTATGACCACAGTTGGGACCAGAATTTCCATCGCTAAGCGATGTGGTTGTTAAGTGAGTTGCGCCCAATTTTACAACCTTTTTTGCTGTGGTCATTAAGCAAATCACATGGTCATTAAGCAAATCACTGTGGTCCTTAAGCAAATCATACGGTCGTTAAGCAAATCTGAATTCCCCCATTGATTTTGCTTATTGGAAGCCTCCTGGAAAGGTTGCAAATGATGATCACATGACTCTGGGATGTGGCAACCTTTGTAAATGCCTGCCGGTTGCCAAGTGCCCACATTTTGATTATGTGACTGCAGGGACATTGCAGTGGTCATCAGTGCGAGCACCGGTCATAAGTCACTTTTTTCAGTGCCGTTGTGACTTTTAATTGTCATTAAACAAATGGTCATAAGTCAAGGACTACCTGTAAAAACCTCCAAAAGGAAGAAGGGTTTAATTGTAATTTAAAGTGGGAAGCAACAATAAGCATAATGAAATGTTATTTGGTGAAAAGAATTTCAGTCTTTCCTAAAAGACCAGTGGCCAGTTAGTGCAGCACAGCTCTAGAAATTTTAGAAACATTCCTGCCACCATTTGTCATTTGTTCAATAGCCAACATCTAAAGCAAGGCTTCTAACTGTAATCTAGGACAATTTGTAGGGGCCATGCTTGCAGTTGTGTGAGCTTCCATTATAAATGGAGGGACAGAGGCAAGCAAACCCAATACTGTATGAAGGCTTACTTCATGTAGATTTCCATTTATGCTCAATGCCCAGAGGAAACATTCTTGATTATTTATTAATATAGTTAGTCGCCATTTTTTAAAGAGTACCCTGATGTTATTAGTAAGTCATTGGTAGTATGAAATAAGGGTTGTGGTATTAACAATAATGATAACTTTGAAAAGTATGAACAAAAATTTAATAATCAACCATAAACATTTTATATATTCATTATGATGCATAATGGCTCTCCATCGGAGTGGAAAGCACGTTTGTCCTATTTGTATATTTTCAGAATGGTTTGAGATCCTGCATAAAGATACCTGGATGTATTCTTCAGCACTGGAAAGATAAAATGTACGGTCCCTACTTTCCAGTGGCCTGCTGCCCTGATGGTTTTAGCAACTTACAAATGAATTACTGATCAATGTAGACTAATTGTGGATGATATTGAAATATGGCTACCATTCACTGAAATGCTTTGCGGGATTTTAAATATTTGTGTATGTGTATGCGTCTGCATGTGAATATATGCCCTATAAGGATATAGAAAGTTCTCTTGTTATTACTCCCTGTTATTTCCTTAGTCCAATGTTTCTCAGCCTTAACAACTGGCTGGGGAACTCTGGGAGTTGAAGTCAGCATATCTTGAAGTTGTTAAGGTTGAGAAACACTGCCTTAGCCAGTATTATATCTGACAGTAAACTGAGGAAGTGTATGTATGTATATGTTTTCTATTATGATTTCTATACTAGCATTTATAGGCTGCTTTTCCACCTAAAGATTTGAATGCAGCTTAATAAATAAGTAAATTAAATAAATAAAGGAGACTTTACAAAATTCTGTGGCATTTTATTATAACTTTTTCATGACCCTACTTTCTACTTTTTTGAAGAAGTTTCTTTTAAATTAGCTAGTGTTTCCCCTGGCCCCCCACCCCGCCCCCAATCTTAGATTACAGCATTAGGTGAGATTTTGTTTGATAAAACCAGATTCTCCAAGCAAGTACTTTTTTTTTAAAACGGTTTAAGAGTTCAGGCTTTCCATTGCAACTCCTGTTTGCAAAGGCAGGGTTAGTACCGGTCGGTGGTCTCCCATGAGGTATCCTGGCATTTTTTTTTTTAATTGCAGGTCCCAGTTGCATTTCAAACTGAAGAGCCAGGCACGCCTCTCTGAAATGTGGACTGCATCTTGCATGGAAGAGGTCTGTGAGGGCAGCACTAATGCGGATCGATCTTTTGTTTTAGGATGGCCCACAGCCAACTGTGTGGCTAGTTTCAGGTATGAGAGATTCTTTTCATTGGTTGCTCTACTGTTGCGTTTATCCAACTGAGTCAGTGCTCAAGAATTACTTTCGGTGTCAAAACTATATTCTGAACAATTAATATTCAGTGATGGAATTTAAAGAAAAGTGGATCCATACCCCTCATTGTACAAATGCAAATTTGGAATGAGGATCAGGGTTTGCACCCAGTTGTGACTTACTTTTAGCAGAATACAGTTATACTAATTCAAATCAAAGTACCTAATTTTGCCATATTTCCAGGTCTTTTTAGCTTCTTTTATCCACCTAGATCAGTGTTGTCCCCATGGCTGGCTGGGGAATTCTGGGAGTTGAAGTCCACTCATCTTAAAGTGGCCAAGTTTGGACAACACTGTCCTAGACTATTTGTGATAGGTGGATGGGAGAAAATAATTTGAGACACAATATGTGCAGATGAACAGTAGGTAGAAGAGATCAGTGAAACTTGGATGTCCCAATTTATAAACAATTAGAAGTTGTCATAGAAGCTATTTTTTGGCATTAAAAGCCTGAAAAGGCAATCAAGCAGTGAAGAGGCTGAGGGAACATTTCTTGGGAGGCTGTTTTAGATCTTGGATGTCATAGCTGAAAATATGTCATAGCTCTTTCAAGAATCTAATAATTTGTGAAGGCAGTAGAACACCAGAATATACATGAAGTTCTAGGGCAGTTTACGGATCAGAAGAAGCTGCTTTTTGAAGGTATTCTGGTCTCATACCATTTAGGATTTTAACAACCAAGATAGATATATTGAAATAAATTGGTAGTCAGGCAAGCAGATTTACGTGTGACTATATGAGTACCTACAAAGAACATTCTATGTGACCTACCGTATCTATCCCATTTTCCCTGCAATCTACAATCCATTTACACTAAGGAGTTTCATTGAATTCAACTTCACAGTTTGAGAAAGTAGATAATTGATTTATAATGATATTGTTATGATTATTATTTGAACTCCTGCATCAATGAAGAAATATGTTTTAATAGATATTCTTGCTTGACTGTCATGTTGACTTTGAAATAGTCCAACTTTAAATGTTGGAGTCTCTGTCAAAAGGAAATTCTAGGTGTGGCATAACCAGTGCAGAATATAGGGGGAAAATGATTACATACTATAGAAGTTAATTAAATTCTCCAAAATATCCATTCAGTATATAATTCGGCTCTTTGTAGTTTTCAGCTTGTTGAGTGTGGGAATCATAAAAGTTTTTAAAATTAAACTAGCAATATGGTTAAGGTTCTTCTTGAGTGTACAGTATATTCCACCCACAAAGCACTTTGTGTAGTGGCATTTCAGTAGCAAAACAAATTTCTGTTCTAGATGGAAACCCAGAGGAGGGACTTTTTATATAAATGAAATTGCAGTCTGGGTTTACTGCTATTTTCTTTTATTTTGTTATCTTTCATTTTCAAAGAGATTTTGCCTATTGGCCTCCCTGCTTTGCAGATTTGCGTATTCTGCTCTGATAGTTTATTTGCTACTCCATCCAAGTATTCTGAACTGTTATCTAAGTTGGCTTATACTGTAAAGAGATTCCATTTGGAACTGATTTGCTAAAGTTTAAAAACATGTTCTTAATTATTTCAGTTCCGCGGAGCAAAAAGAGAAGTGGTTCACTTCCCTTCAAAGGTACTTTGCTTTTTCTGTATGCATATTAGGAAGACAGTGCAAAGTAGCCAGGTGCAAAATTTGTATTTGAAAAGGTTCAAGCACAAAATATTCAGATTTAAATTTGAAACAGCTGTTTTTAACTTAACTGGAAGTATTCTGACACTGTTCTAACATTCTAGTTCAGAACACTTCCAGCAAGGTCAGAACGAACCTGTTTGAACTCAAAACAGCTGTTGCAAAATCTTGTCTATCTAATTTAGATCAAACTTTAGACAGTTTCTTGTTTTAGTGGGTCTAGTTCAGAGATGCCCAGTTTGTTTTTGAGCTAGTGGGCACATTTGAGACTTTGACAATATGTGACTGTTCTTGTTGAACAGCTTTCGAGGGGGCACTTCCAGGCAGAGTATGACCAGTTATAAAGGACTGGTTTAATGTAATACTTCTTGCCACCAACTCTGTTGGAATGCTCTGTACTATCCTAGCTTACATTTTTTTTCCAGGCAGGTGAGCACATTTCTTCAAAGAAGACAGACAGACAGACAGAAGGAGAAGCTTTGAGATGTACTTCCCATTACTTTTATTTTGGAAGAAAGTTTATAGAGTACTTTCTTAAAAGTGAAGTTGATGCTTGAGGATGGTGTTTTGCTTTGTACTATGCCAGCTTCTATATTTTTGAAAAATATAAGAAGTCAGGTGAGGCAAAGAGTCTGATAGGTGCTGGGAAATGTGTCTGTGGAGACATTATGGTCCCTAAGTTTAGTCTAAATGAGGTTATTTTATGGTCTTCAGAGATGCAGTCATAAAGCCAAATGAGAAAGACTGATAGATGACTAGGGTGACTGAATTTGACTGAATACTTATTGAATGTAATTTGTGATATAGCTTGAAAAATTATCTATTTAAAGGCAGTTACCATTTTTTAAGGAAAGATCCTACAAACCTCTTTGGCTACCTTTGCTAAAGATGAAGTCTTCCCTTAATGTTTGTAGCAAATAATGAATGCATTGTCCCTTCTGTTTTGTGAATTTATTTATAAAGGTTAATTCAATTTCTGTTTGCTTTGACAGTCGAATCAAAGAAGAGAAAGCAAAAGACTATCCGAAGAGTATTCCATTGAAGATTCTTGCAAAGGATATTGGAAATTGTGCATATGTAAGCATCTCTAACTCCCAGTTTGAATGAAGAGTGTGTCCAATGCAAATGTTACATCTGCTCCTTCAGAAGCAGCTGTGAAGAATCAGATGATTGTTGCCCTTTTTGAGTTGTACACCGAATTCACAATCTTCTCTATTTGTTTGGCCACTGTGTCTGGTTCCTCAGATGTTTGGTTCACTACTGTGGCTACCGGTTAGTGGTAGCCCTCCTTCCTAATCAAGAGATATGCTTGTTTGAGGCCAACAGAACTAAGGTTGGCTAAATGCTTGAAAACGGCATCTGTCTATCATGAATACATAGCAGTTACATGGTAATGCAGAACTTTACCACAAAGCCACACATTTCTCTCCGGGACTGGTCATCCTCAAAATGAAATATAATAGCACCAGAAATATTAGTGAGGAGGCAATAGAGTGGCTTTCTAAAAATGTTTGTGAATTTTCTGCCGATTTCTTCTTTTTCAGCTAGAACAGCAGGGCATCTCAGGGGATCAGCTTCATTTTATGTGCAAATTGGGGTTAAGGGGAGGAGGAGATGGCATAGGCAACCCAAATTAGTTTATCATATTCTCACCAAAGACAAGCTGTATGCAAATCTGCTGACTTGCTGCTGGGTGCCAGATATCACTGCTTTGCAGAAATGTTAACTTTGTTTTGTTTATGTTATAATTATTCAGGTGCACCCTGGAGCAAAAACAGATGAGTTCATACTGCTTCAGTTTACCTTCTGTGGCAGCCTACTGTATAATTTTCTGCATCTCTGTGGCAGAAGGCTGTTTTGAACATTTGGTGGGAAAAAAACTCACGGAGTTTTGGGAATTGGAAGTTCTGTGGCTGGTTTTCAACTTAATTGTGAAAGGTTTAATATACATATTAAACCTTTCACAGTTAAGTTTAAAACCAGACACAGAATTGAACAGAATGGTCTTCTGAGTAAAGTATGGAAGTTTAAATCCAACTTGAATTAACTACTGTCTTCTCAGTAACAATGATACCTATTTCCATTTTCTGATATTAAAAGCACCAGCGGGGAAAAATTAGGATTTACATTTATTTAAAAGAAGGGATCCTTCTCCCAAAAGAACATTTTCTAACTTATATAGCTCTCTTAAGAGCTCCTGATTAAGTTTTTGCACTCGTTGGAGATCCTTTTTGAGAAGGATTGAAATTACAGATCATGACATCTGAAAGAGTATAGAGACACTTAATGAAGGAGTTCAGAATCAAGTTCTAATTAACCAGGGCTGCTTATGTCTTACAAACTGAGAACTAGGCTTAATATTATGGCCAAATCCAGGAATAATGTTAGTTGTTTGGAAGTAAAACATTGGTGCTCACCACATTTTGTTATAGTAGACTGTACAGCAAACCTGCAGTTAAGGGAAGGTAAGAGGAAAAGCTTCCACGTTCCTTATTTTTCCTGTAAAGAGAGTGGAAGACGTCTACAAACCCCAAACCTGCTGTTGCTTATGCAGTTTGCACTGAAATGCAATAAAGTATGATGTGCAACTATAGCCAGTGTGTAAAATCCCTTGTTATTTAAAATCTCAACATAAGACAGGCTAAGAAAAACCCTTTGCCAAACCATTTCATGCAGATCTAGTTTACATGCGGTTAGGGCATCTGGTGGTTTTTGGTTTTTGTGTTATTTTGTTTTTTGCATCAGTTTGAGCTTACATAGAGTTGTTACACCCAAATTCTGGCTGACATTTTCAGCTGTTGTTCTCTTGAGCAATAATGCAGGTTCTAGCATTTCTGTTTCTTCTTCACAGTCAAAAACCTTAACCATTACTAACCTGGACACAGCAAATGACGTGATCCTCCTGGCCCTGCAGCAGCTTGGAATTAATGTGAGATTGATTGTTTGTTTGTTTATTTATGTTGGCAGATAATTATACCGTTTGCAATATTATAAAGTAATCCTGATGCCTGAAAAAAAGTCTTTTTGCACTGTACAAGTTGGGCCATGTTGAAAATAATTACTGGGAAAAAGAAAGTAGTTAGTTCAGAGGAGGAAATATATTGCCTGAATTCAGTTTTTCCCCTTCCCTCCTCTGTTAAGCAGAGAACCCAAACCAGTCTTTGCTTCAAAGCCTCCTTGAATAGGACTGTAGGAGGTCAATGCCTTCAGTTAACGTTCACGTGTTTAGTTTCACTTGACCCAGAGCTACTCCTTGTCTTTGCTCTTTGGTGCTAGGGAACATTGGGCTGGCTGTCAGCAATCCTATTCACATCTTTCAAGCTCTCTTAAGGCAGGAAGTTCCCCTCAGAAGGACAAACAAATTTGAAAGCACAGGTCAGGTTCCTAGGCAGCCAACCAGATTTGTGTTTCTGAAATCTTGAAAAAGTGGATTGGCCAGCGGGCATCAGCCAGTCCAGGCTACACTTTCAAAAGTGTCCCTCCTCAAGTGGAAGGCCAGTCAGAGTTGGGCTGTCTCCTACCTGTTGAAGAGATGGGCTGCTTGATCCCTAACTGATTGCTGTCCTCCAGCCAGTGGCAACCAAGAGAAGCCTAAAAGAGACACGTTTGAGTGCAGCATTGCAGTTGAAGTCCCATTTCTTTTGTACATGCACGCAAAGGGGCAGGGCTTTGACAATGCCATGACCGCCATCTTGCCTCTTTTGACAGCCCCCCCACCCCCCACTTCCAGGAGTATAGAATAATGCCTTCAGCTCCATGAAGCTGCAACTGTATACTTCTATTTTAGGAACAACCATCCAGAAATTATCAGGAATCCCTATTCCAAACAAGTGAGCAATTTTTCAAAGGACATTTTTATCCAATGCCTAAAAATGCTTAAATAGTGTAGCTTGGGTCACCTTGGATCTTGGAAATAATGATACAGTGGCATGATAAGAAACAGTGGATTTTTCTTGTATGGGAAAAAAAAAGACTCCAGATCATTCTGAATGGATGGTTAGCCATCCCTGGATCATTTCTGCGGGGCAAAGCAGAGGTGTTGTGATCCAGAAAGGCCAGGTCCCTATTGGCAGCTGGTCCATCAGTGCAGTGCTTCAAATGTGGGACTGGCTGAAAAGCTTTCCTATAGAGATTGAGCACCAAATACTCCAATCCCTATTCCCATCAGCATTTCTTGAAAACATGGAACAGATGTGTCCCACTCTTTATTTTCCGTCCCGGTTATTCTGTTTTGCCCAGGAGGAAAATGGGATGTGGGCAAAGGAAAAATGCTTAATTTTCTGCCTGCAATCTCTCCTATTCTGATCTGAAAACTAGAAGGGTAACACAGTTGACTGGTACAGATTTTAGCTCAGAACCCTTTTGGAGTAGAATGGTATAGAAATACCAGTAATAAAAATAAATTAAACATTGCCGGTTATTGGCACAGGGTATGTGGCAATTCTAGTAGGTTAATTTGTTGGGTTTTTAGTGTAACTCTGTGTTATTTTGCAGTTCTTACTCTCAGGTGGCTTAGTGAATCTGCAAGGCAGCCCATATTCAGTTCCCTTTTTTGTTGTTGTTGTTGCTCAGTTTTGGCTTTGTGAAAATACTGTTTTTAGAAAAGAGCTTTCTGACATGTTCCAGCTTAGTGAAAATCTTTGCAAAGGAGAGCTGGAAGCATGAAATCAATTGGCATGGAAATAAATTACAAGATGGAAGAAATACCATGTTTTCCTCTCCTTTCCCCTTTAATTTCCTTCATTTTCAGTTCACAGTCGTACCATGTCACCACAGTCTGTGGAGTTCCATACGTAGAAACAGCAGCTGCAGCTGAGCCCTGTCCATAGCACTTAGGTTGCATACAATTGTCACGCCTGGTCAAAATACAGCCTTTAGTATTTTACCTATTGCAAATGTATAGGGAGCCTGTCAAAAGCTCTGTCAGGGCACATATTACAACAGATGTGCAAATAGTGTAAATATTTAAGTGTTCTGCTATTTGATTTCTGTTAAAAGTAGGTGACCTCTGCTGTAGTCTAGAACAGCTGTGTTAAGGACACATGTTTTAATTTATAATTTTAAATAAATCAGCTTCCTGTTCATTCTAACAGCTGTAGGATTGTATTTTTAAAGGGTTCTGAGAAGGATTATCAGCTGTGGGTTAATTCTGGGAAAGAAGATGCCCCTTATCCCCTTATTGGTAAGTATCTGGGAAGGGTATACTAATGATACTTGGAGGAACATAATACAAAGCATTTGCTTTGTATTATGTTCCTCCAAGGGTTTCAGGGTCAATAACAGCTAAAAAAATAATGAACAACATACACAATTTCAAAGCAAGATAATATTAAAAATCACTCATGAGTTCCTTATTCAAAGACAGCCTAAATAAGGATATTTTTCAAGTCTTCTGGAAAATCTTTACTATGAGCATTTTATAAGCAGACAACCAGAATAAATATATTTTAAGCTAATAGGTTGCAACAAGAGTGGGGAATTTTCTTTTGTTGTGGGGTTAGAGTTTCTGTAATCTTTGACTTTCTGTTGGATTGATGGGAATTGGAACCTGTTAATATCAGGAAGGCAAAAGCTCATCAGGAATTTAATTCCGTATTTGAGAAATTGAGACTGGCTTCACTTATTGCACGAAGCCATTATATGGTAAGATTTTGGCTGGGTTGTATGTATATCCAGCCACTGTGGTTTGTAAAATGTGATAAATGGCTTCAGATGTTGGGCAAAGCAGCAACAACACCTGTGGACAAATCATGGTTTATCACAGTACATAAAAGCAACACAGAGTTGTTCCAAATGCGATTCTGATCTGCAATTGCTCTTGGCGCAATCACTGAAAATAAGATGACATGTTCTTGGCTGATTTTGTCAAATATGTTTTTTTTTAAAAGAATTCTGAACACAAGTTCAGAAAACTTACTATAACATCCCACTTTTACTTCCTATTTTTAAAAAATAATGTGTTGTGGTTTTGGCACACTGAGGTAGTTAAGTTAGGGTAAAAGAAAGGGGACTGTTGCTGAATGTGGAATTTTTATGATGACTTTTGTTTGGTATTTTAAACCAGAAACATTACAAATCAGTAATGGAGTTATATCATTCTCTCAGAAGAAATTATCAGCTGCCTTTGACATTTTCTTCGGAGCGTGTGTGAATGTACATGCATGCCTGTGGCTAGTGGCAGTAGATTTAGATGTGGGCCCAGACTACTGAGAACTGCATTTCTAACTCTGACCTGCAGAACACTGTATTTTGTTACTCTCAAGAAGATAGGTCTGGGTGAATGGCTGGCTTTCATAAACCACTAATTGAAAATAATTATCCAGTAAAATCCAGACATTATCCCCTCATGACTATTACAGATCGCTAGTAATCTGGCTATTTTTATAAGAAAAGGCTGGACCCCCTTTCATTTAAATTACGTTTCTTTCTTTTTCTTCTTTTTTTTGCATACCGTTCATAAGATTTTGACACTCTTGTAAGCAAATGGAAGAATTTTTGGATTTACAAAGCCTCCTCCCCTGGAAGTGTGGGACATCATTTTCTCTTACTGAAACCCATATTAAGCAGTAAAGCACGATGGAGTATCTTGTGATGTGCTCCTGTGAACTTAATGAAGGATGCCAAAGGTCCTGTTCCCAAGTCTGTCTGATCAGCAGTGGGTGTTCCACAGATGCACATCGAAAGGCAAATTGTTGCTTTTTGGCTTTGTTCCTTGTCTGCCATTACTCCCACGGACAGACTTAGTGCATTTTTTAATGTTTTAGCCTTTGCAGAGCTTCACTAAAGCAAATAGGCATACAATAGATTATTCTAAAACAAGACAAATATAAATTTGAATTTAATGTTGAAATACCTCCTTTTTCTTCAGCATCATAAAGTTCCTTAGCCACGGCCATATTTGTTGTGATCTAAAAGGCGGTCGTAAATGGAATGTTACAGTACTTCTGAGAGTCAGGCCAACTGTCCATGTGCTTTTAGAACACCGTCTCCAACAGTGGCCAATGAGACGCTTCTAGGAGCAGTCAAGCCAAATCATAACCATCCCTTCTGGTTAGCATGATCGTTCCATTGGCACTATCGTAGCTTGGCAGTGGGCAACGTATTTTGTGTAGGTATTTTTTTTTTAAATCAGAGGACCAATCCTAACTTATTAAGTCATCTAAGGTAATGACAATCTCCACTTTCTGTATCTATGATTTTTCCATGTTGCAGCTCTGTTTGACATGTGCTGTGAACAGGTGGCAGAACCTTTTCAACTATGTCTGGCCTGAGAAGGTACGCAGGTTGAGCCTGCTTAGTATTTGAATGGGAGAACACCAAGGAATCCTAGGCTGTAAGCTCAGTTGGGAAGTCACAACACACCCCAAAAGAAGTCAGTGACAAACCACTTCTGTGCTCTTTCCATACAGTTCCATAAATTGCATCTATGTAGTCCCCAGAAGTCAATCTGGACTTGAAGGAGCCCTCTGATAGGGTGATACGTTGGAGAGGATTCAAGTGCAACAAAGAAAGCTGGAATTTTGGATGGTTACTTTTAAAAACAAAATATTTATTTTTTGTTAAGAGAAAAAACCATACAATTAGGCTAGGGGGAACTACTAAAAACCTATATATTTTTTAGTGAAATAAGGTGCAAAGTAGATATGTTAAGCTTCTGCTTGACTTGACAAATCTGTTTTACTTAAAAATAAAACCCTTTGCTCACTGCAAGGAACAGAATCCCATTTAATGATATTTTCATGTTATTTGCTGTGTACTTGCAGCTTTTAATTTTGTTTTGAAGTATGGCCTCTGGCTGTGAAATGTTGTTGATACTTTACTTAGAGGTGCAGATGATGATATGTTGGTAGATCTTTGGATGATTTGCAAAAGGTTAGAAAGAATTTTTGAGTCCCAATTGTTCAGTGATTACAACAGCAAAATTAGCAGCTCCTAAATTAGCTGATGAAATGAAGGTGTTTTTAAATCTTTATTTAAAAGCAAACATATTACAAATATCTAAGAACAAATCAAGATTCCAACAACCAGGAATCTAAACCAGGTTTAGCTTAACCAGGAAATTGTTGTGTGGAAAGACTGTGGACTTCAGTTCTGGTACTGAATACAGATTCTAGCTTCTTAATTACTCTTACTTTAATTCTAAATACTTGTCCCTTGTAGCTAACTCAGGTTGATGGATCTTGGAAGTTCTAGTAAAATAGCAGGATAGAGCCAACCAATCTGAAGTATACTTATTGCTGGCTATATGTGAGAAAAAATTCAAACAACATGTGCATGTTTTCCTTCAAGAAAGGAAGCTAACAAAAAGACTTTAATATTTCAACTTTTTTTTTCTTATCTAGTTAAAAGGCTAATAAGTTGAATGCAGAGATAGAGTTCCTCATGCAGAGGTTTGACCAGGAAGTGATTTGATCTGCGTCCCGCTCTCATATCCTCTTCCAATCACCTGGTTCACCATAAGGACTTCTCAGACTTATGCTGAAAACAATGAGACTTGCTGTGAATGCCAGAGTAACAAAAGTTGGCTTCCTTAAGCAATTTTTAATTCCTTCTATTGTAGGGATACACACTAACTTATCCTACGCTGCGGGATATAGTGCTTATCAAGGAAAAAGAAGGGGAGGAAAAGAATAACATGTTTTCATATGGTATCCAGATGTCGTTTTGCAAGCCTCAGGCTACAAAGTCAGAAATCTCTGTTATTTCTATTCATTTGAGATATACAAAAGCCTAGGCTTTCAATGCACAGTGGTGACTTGATTGACACATAATACTCTGCATTTGCCCTGGTTGGAGAAATAATAGAGGCTGTTCTAAGAAATAATAGTGGATGTACTTTAAAATCCACTGGAGGTGTCAGTCCTTCACTTTGGCTGGTCTGTGCCCACATGTCCAGCACTGTCAGTAAGTATGGCACACCATAAATCTTCCATTTTTAGCAGGCAGAATCTGAAATTGGACTAGAAAGTCAGGGAAGACAGAAAGGATTTTGAAAATCCTGAGTACAAAATAATTGAGCATAAAGATAAGAACTTAGCATAAGTCAGGATATATTTACTCTAGCGAATAAAGTCCATTTTTAAAGAATAAATATTACTGTGACATCCCTGGCAGGTCCTGTTATATTACTTGTTCTTCACATATGCAAATTTAATTCTCTTCTTCTTTCATGAGCAGGGCATGAATATCCTTTTGGAATTAAAATGAGCCACATTCGTGACACTTTGCCCCAGACAAAGGGATCAAAGGATGGGGACTGCCCTCTGGATCTTCAGGGAGCCTTCCTAATAGAACAATTGCCCCGTGAACTTCAGTGCCAGTTCATTCTCAAGCCAAGTCGCCTGGCCACTGGGCATCAGTTGAATGGTGAGTCTTTCCATGTACAGAAGGCTTCATTCAGCACGTGTCCCCCAGCCCAGCCAGTAGTGTTGTAGGTGTAGCCCACTAGGTAATATGCAATGCCTGTTGAGCTTCATTATCATTTCGTATGACAAGTGGATTCCCAGTTGCTCTCTTGTAGTTGTACATTACAGAGGAAGGTAGGTTGTCATATTCTAGAACGGAAGAATACTAGAGAAGCTTTTACTGAAATTCAAAGCTCACCAATGGTCATGTGGTAGGAGAATCTGGTGGGAATAGGAGCTCAGACAAGCTCAGAGAGCACCAAGGACTCCGCAGTTCAACCCTGGGCTACATATATTCTCTTCTATTGGAAAAGGAGCTCAAGATGGTGGGAATTCCTAAAGAAGGAGATACTAAAAGTGCAGCTGCAAACAAGTCCAATAAGGAATTGTCAGAAGAATCCATGTAGGTACACACAAAGCTTAGTGAAAATCTGAAAACAAGAAAGGTCATATAAAGGAAATGGAAACAGGGCCAGGTTGCAAAGGAAGAGTATGGAAAGCCAGCTTAGAACTGTAGAGCTGGCATCAGGAAAGGAAAGCTCAGAGTGAACTGACATTAGGAACAGGTGCTAAGAATAAGAAAAACTCCTTTAGATGGGTTGAAAATAAAAAAGGAAAAAAAAAATCATTGTACAAGCTACTAAGTGAAGATAGCAAAAATGCTAACAGATAAAGAAAAAGCAGAGCTGCTCAGCTTCTATTTTGGTTCAGTCTTCTTCACCAAAAAACTATATGTTCCACCAGGAAATTATGGAGAATAGGATAAAGGGGCAGGATTGAAGCTTGAGACTGATAAGAATATAGTTGGGGAATATCTTTGAATGATACTAAATCTCCAGGACCAAGTAAATAGCTGATGGTCTATCAGAACTCTTATATGGTATCCTTGAGTAATTTTGGAACACTAGTGAAAGGCCAGATGACTGGAGGAGAACAAAAGTTGCCTGCTTCAAAAATGGGTAAAGGAAGATAAGCAAGTTACAGATCAGGTGCCCAGGGAGATTCTATGGCAAATCATAAAGAAGTCTATCTGTCAGCATCTTGAAAACAATATGGTAATTACCAGAAGTCAGTCAGTGAACAACGCTTGTGAGTTTTATCTGAATTTTTAATTGGGTAGCTTTCTTAGTAGATTGTGGGAATTCTATAGACATCACATATCTTGATTTCAGCAAACAACTGATAAAGTACTTCATGATGTGCTGATTAGCAAGCTAATTAAGTGTGGACTGGATGGTATGACAATTAAGGGCATACTTAGATAGCTCAGAAATGATACTAAAACAGTGCTCATCAATGGTTCCTCCTCAGATTGAAGGAGGTATTGAATGGGGCACCACAAGACCACAAGAGTGGGTCCTCTAATATTTTCATTAACAGTTGGGTCAATAGGTAGAGGAAGCACTTGCCAAATTTGTAGATGTCATAAAGACAACGTTCAGAACAATCTTAATCAGATAGAGAAATGGGCTGCAAGTTAATACAACTAAATTTAATGGAGTAGAAAATTCTTAATTTAAAAAACAAAAATCAAATGCAGAAGTATTAGATGCAGGATACCTAATTTGTTAATTGTGGTTGCAAAAAAGATATTAAACCATAGTTGATTGCAGAGTGAATGTAAGCCAGCAGCGTGATGCAGCTGCAAAAATGCAAATGCAGTTTAGTCTACCTCAACAGAGGTATCATTTCAAAATCATGGAAAATAATCAGTCTGCTTTATTCTGCTTTGATCAGATTTCACCTTCAGTACTATGCCCACTTTAAAGATTCAAGGAAATTGGAACAGAGAAAGGCCATTAGGATGATCAGGGAATTAGACACAAAGTCCTATGAATAGAGATTGAAGGAGCTGGATATGTTTAGCCTTAAGAAAAGACAACTGAATGGGGATGTAATACTGCCTGAATGAATGCCACATAGAAGAAAATCAAGACCTGTTCTTGTTCTAGAATGCAGGATGTGGAATACTGGATTCAAATTGCTTGAAGGTAGATTCCACTAAAGGAGAAAAAAGTTCCTAACAGAACCGATTGACAGTGGAAGCCATAGAGGTTGTGGGCTCCCTTTTGTTGGGTGTGTTCAATCAAAAGCAAACAGCCTTCTGTCTGGGATAATTTAATTTGAATTTTTGCACTAAGCAGGGAGGTTGGATTCAATAATCTAAATTCCCCCTTCTTATTTCATGATTCTGTGATCAGATCCTAAATTTTGCATATTCAAGCTTCATATAAGTCCACTCCAGTCTTCTAAGATTCATGCTGCATCCTGAGTCTGCTCCTTCATAGCCCCTTAATACTATGCCCCTTTAATACCTCATCCTTTCTACCTGCTCCTGTACACCCTTGCCTGTACACGAGAAATGTAGATCCTATTCTTCTGCTTTTATCAGAAGTCTGTTCTAAGTGTTACAGTATATGGTTTTTAAAGCACCTCACTGTGGCAACTTGATGCTACACTAAGAAGCAGTGTTTGGATATTGTCCATTTCTACATTTCAGGGTTTTTTTGTTGTTGTTGTTGGTATAACAAAATGGTTAGAAATTTAAGAACTAAGAACTCGAGCTTTTCTTTTAAGCATTTCAACACTGGGGATTTTTACTCCATGAGCTAACTACAGTTCTCTGCTATTCATGACCCTCCCCTTGGCTGAAACTATGGTAATCAAAGTTTGAAAAGTACAGTGAATAGTCTGGACAGTGCTGCATCATAGCTGGAGCTAAGCAGATAATATCTAAAACTTCAATGGCAGATTACTAGGTTGTTAACTGGAACATCATAATCTCAACTTTTTCACTTTCAGAATATGTAAATGTAATTATTTTGTCACTCGGTCTGTGTTTTTCTACCTGCTGAGATGCTGTAATTCAGCTTGACCAAATTTTCCTCAAATTCACCAGAAACAGGCAATTTGCTTATATCAGAAATTGACAAATAGTTTCAGAACAGCAGCACATTTCTTGGCAGTTGCAGACATGCTCCTGCTCTGTTTCTTTTAACATAATTGATTAGTCAAGTCGCAATATAACGGCAAAACTATGTCAGAACAGTTCAACCTAAAATGTTCTGTCCCATTATGAAGAGGGCTTCTTCACATACTGATAGACGCATCTGCAATGTTCATTTCTTGGAGTTTGAAACATTAACATCCTAGCAGTACAAAAAAACTTTTGCTGTTGTCATATATTTCAGCTCAAAACTTGTTGGCCTGTCTGTCTCTAAGCTTTGTAATTTGTGTTGGAGGCAGCTGTTTTTGTTCACAAAAGTTGTGCCCTGCTGGATCGCACCCCTGGCCCATCTAGTCCAGCATCCTGTTCTCACAGTGGCCAATCAACTGCACAAGGAAGCCCGCTAGTCTCCCCGCAGGTGGCCTTCAGAGGCAATCCCACTGCTGTCCAGGCCAATAGACATTGATCCATGTGACCTCCATGAATTGGTTGAACCTGGTAGCCTGCATAAGTATAAATATGAACATGATTCTGAATAGATATGTTGATTCTGATATCAACATGCAAAGAAAGGCAGTAATCTGGATTATTTTTATAATTCTCTCTGTAGAGATGGAATTCAGTTATTGCTAAGTACAGTTCCTGGAAAGTCCTCTTATTTAAGTATGCACAGTGTGGGCTCCAAGGGAAAGAGGTAGACTTTAACTATAGGAGCCAATTGTGGCCTTTTCCCATTTCTTGAACCTCTGTAACAAGTAAGAGGTATGATATAAATCTGACTTATTTATTTATTTGAGTTATATCCCATCTTTCATTCAAGAGGTCTGCAACAACAACACTGTGAGTTGGGCTGGGTTGAAAGAGAGTGACTGGCCCAAAGTCACCCAGTGAACTTCGGTGGCTGAGCGTGGATTTGACCTGAGATCTCCCTGCTCCCTCATCCAATACCTTAACCACAAACTGCATTGGCTTTCTGAAACAGAAATAGCCTTCTCTTTTAAAACAAACAAAAAGCAAAACTTACTTTCTTCCTTCCTGCCTTTCTTTAGAGTTAAGCCAAAAGCCATTTAAAAGGAAAAGATCAATTATAAACTGGGCCTTCTGGCGAGAAACAGGCGCTCCAGTGGACCATTTGGTGCCATCTCCAACATCTTCCAAATCAGGGAAGCTGTTCGGGCTTTCCCTCTCATCCATCTGCGAGAATGATAATCTGCCCAGACCAATCTTGGTAAGTCACTTTTACATTCAGAGCAGATGATGGAAATTGGTGGCATCTCTCTAGGCTAACGGTGCACACATTTGGACTATTGAGAATATGTAATAGTTATGCTCCTTATTGAGAAGATATTTGCCATTGTGGGCACATGGGAAATCTAGTTTGCAGATGGCAAATTAGATCTTTGAAATGCTCTACCATCTCTGTGGGACCTTTGTATGGCTCAAGAGTGTTCTTAATAGTAAATATGTGACAGGCCAATCTTTTTATAAAAAATTAGGTGGGGCAAAGAGTATGGGGAACATCAAGGGAAGTGCCTACAAGACACACTGACGCCCACAGCAATAGGTTTCTACTGCTGTTCTAGGCAAGAAATAAGATTTTGGTACATTATGGCAGGAGGAGCAAAGGAACATTCAATAGGGATTTGGAGTCTTGCTCAGGTCCTTCTTCTGGTGAAACCAATTAAGTAGCAATTCAAATTGCAAATGGGTAGTTTTGCATAATCATTTGTACTACTGCATCTCCTGTCATGTGATTATAATGGAGTAAATATTTTCCTATTTCTCACTCCATATTTGTATCAAATAACAGACATCTTGATTCCCAGGAAGTTAGGCTTTCTAGAGTGAAACTGTGTTGTTTTAGTGGTGGTGGGGAGGTTGGCAGCAAAAATAGAACTAACAAATTTATTATCACATTAAGTTTTGTGGATCACAATTCATTTCATCCAATCATGGAGCCGTTAGGTAATCCTAAAAATGTATGGACATTGCTGTGATAGTGGAGCATGTAAGGTACTTGGTTCTTGTGTATAGTATTTTTTGCGTAGTATAACAAGCAAATATGTGCTGCTAGTTAGGAGTACTGTAATATGAACCGTACAAGGCCTGAGTATTACCTTAATAAGCAGCCAATGTTAGGACGTGTTCCTCTGTTACATTTGGGATTTCTATTGAGATAATTAATGCTAAAGCACAAGTTGGAATGTATCTGCCAAACATAATTTGCAAATCAGGAGCCCCTTCCAGGATTTCCCTCCCCTTTAGAGTAACTTTGCTCCTTTTTCTTCATACTAAATTTGATTTCTGTATTATTTGTGTGTCAGAGGTAATACTGCTTTTCTTGAAACTGTGGTTTGTAAAATTTCAAACTGATTTCAAACCATGGTTTCAGAAGAAGCATTCACCATTTACCATGCAGGTTTTGATGTATGCATAGATCTCTCAAACAAAGACTTGCCATTTGGTGTTGCTTCATACAAATTGGAAATAAGCATTGTGCTTATCTTCCCCTGAAGGGTGCAGGAATCTGTGCATAAACCACAACTCCTACAGTTACTATATTTGGAAATAAGACATGCCTAGACATATGGTTCCTTCCAAAATGCCAGGTTTAAAGCTTTTTTGAAAGAACTTTGTGCCTTATAACTCTGATGTTAAACTAAAAATATAATAATAAAGTCTAGCTTTGGTTGTTGCATTGCAACATTTGATCAGTATGAAGAATAATTTCAGATTAGCCAAGTCCCAAATACTTAAAAAGAAAAGGGAATGGAAATCTCAACACAAATAGCAAAATATGAATGATAAACAGATGAAGTAGACAAGATGCAGGCTGGAAGTTTCAGGAGTCTCTTAAACACTCCCCTAAGATGTTTGATGTATTTGCATAGCTGAGCTTACCCAGAAGTCCAAAAGATACTGCATCCTAGCTTCAATCTGTAAGGAAATTTAGAGGTGACTTTGGGGATGGGGAAGGAATGAGCGAGCCATTAAGGGAGAACATTCAGAAAAGATTACATAGTTCTGAGAAAGGGGGGAGTGTGAGAAAGAAACAAACAAACAAAAAAACCCGTCTTGATTTTATTTAATGTAAGATGGGACAGAGAGGAACTTGGACAGGTTAAGTAGCCAGAGACAAACCTGACTGCCCACCCCATCCTGCCCATCTAATCAGAGAAATAGGGAATTCTTGAACCACATGGGAATCTCTTGAATTAGAGACAGGAAGTGGACAAGCCACCCAGAAGATAGAAGAAAGCTGAGTGAACAGGAGATTGAAGAATATGACACAAAGTTCCAGACCTGTTAAGAAATGTCCCAGGTATTCTGGTGCTTCAGAGCAGATTCCAAGGATTCACTGTGGATAATATTTCTGGACTCCTGGAGGAAGAACAGCTGCTGCAAGTGCTGGGAATTGGGTGAGAGATCTCTGTGGGATGCCTTTGTCCTGAAGAGCAGGAAGAGATGGGTGAATGTGACTCTCTACTAAGAGGAACTGAAGCAGCAGTTCTACCAAGAAAAGTGTCCTACTTCTAGGGGTGAGCATTCAAGATGTGACAGCTCTTCACATTGAAAAATATATTATTCCATTGATCCACAGAGGAACATATGACACAGCTAGTCACAACCTTGAAAACATTGCAATGGACTGTGAAACATGGGGCAGGAGTTTGAAGGAGCTGGAGACACTATTGGTGTATTTTACTCCTTGTTGAAGGACATGAAGTAAGAAGAAAGAGAATATGGGAAACGATCAACTGGCTGCACAGATGTGGTCAACAAGAACAGTTTGAATTCTTTTATAATGGATATGTTTCTGAAACAAGGGACTCCTGGCAAGAAATGGACTGCATCTTGAAAGAACTGGGAATAAAGGTTTTGGGAGGCGTCTTGTAAACCTATCTGGAGAGCTTTAAACTGAATCATGTGGTGGAGAGAGAAATGCAATGCCTGGGATTGAGATTGGGAGGATAGTTGGAAATGGAGGCATCCTATAATGAGACATAACTACCTGAAAGAATAGATCAAACTACATAACCCAAGGGTGCAGTATATCTATATCAATGGACAAAGTATGGGGAAGAAACAGAAAAAATCAGAGCTTTTAATGCTAGAAGGTGAGGATGATTTAATAGGCACTAATGAAACCTGGTGAGACAAAACTCTTGAGTGGAATGCAAGAATAGAAGAGTAGAACAGGCCAGACAGATATGGAGAGAAGTGATGTTATATGTTAAGGAAATGCATGCATATATTGAGATCCAGAAATCTGAGCATGAGGATCCAGTTAAGAGTATCTGGGTAAGAACAGAAGGATGGGGAAATAACAAAGATTTGGGGAAACTTATTGTGGAGATATGCTGTATACCACCAAACTAAGCAGAAGACCTGGATAATACATTTCTGGACCAGATTACAAAACTTTCAAGGAGGAGAGACATAGTAATAATGAGAGACTTCAACTACCAAGACATCTGTTGGAAAACCAACTTGGCCAAGAATACAAGGTCTCCCAAATTCCTCAGTGGTCTTGCTGGTATTTCACTTTCCAGAAGGTTGAAGAAGAAATAAGGAGATTGGTTCTTCTGGATCTGATACTAGTTACTAAGGAAGAGTTGGTCAAAGATGTAAAAATATGAAAACTTATGTCACCTTGAGTTTCAGAATATCACAGAAAGAGAAGTTGGAGAATAGTTATATATTCATACTAGAATTCAGGAGAGTCAATTTCAACAACCTTAGAAAAGTACTACACAGAATATTATGGAGAGAAACCCCATGTTAGAAGAAGCATAGGGGGATTAGGTTACAAACTTCTGAAAAATAAGATACTGGAAGTGCAGTCATGTGCCATCCCAATAAAGAAAAATTGGGATTTGACTTTGAAAATTGTGGCCACATAGGGAACTTTTAACTGTGCTAAGAGTTAAAAGGGACATGTACAGAAAATGGAAAATTGGTGTATGGGCAGATAGCTAATATTTGCAGATAGAAAGACTGAAGCACAGAAGAAAATTGGGGTTGCAAGGGAAGATAAAGAGCAACAAAAAGGGGTTTATTTTGGCTTTGTCAGTAGTAATAAGAAAAAAATTGAAGGAGTGGGCGCATTACTAAATGATAGTAACAGGTGATGGGGAAAGGGCAGAGCTTCTTAACCCCTACCTTGCTTTGGTGTTCTCCTGAAAGAGGAACTATTCTTAAATGAACTTAAGCAGGATTGACACTTGGAAGGAGTGGAAACTTAAGAGAGGGTTAGGGAGCACCTGGTTACTGTGAATCAGTTTAGTTACCAAGACCAAATTCAATGGAAATGGAAATTACAACTGAGAACTTGGATTTTGCACATATCATCTTGAATCCCCTTCTGTGACCTTTGAGAAATCCTGGAAGATAGGTATAGTACCAGAGGATTAGAGAAGGATAAATGTTCCTATCTTCCAAAAAAAAAAAAAAAGCAAATGCAATCCTAGGCTGCATGAATAGAAATGTAGTGTCAAGACCAAGAGAAGTCATATTTCCTTCTCTGTGGAGGCCGGAGGTAGTGGGTGCATGGGCTAAGCTGGGAAGATGAAGATATAGCACAAGTGCAGGGTGAGAAAACAGGAGGCAATATCAATTGATTTGGAGATGATTAAAGTGTCTCGGGAGGACAGTAGATAAGTGATGGCTGGGCATCAGCAGCTGTTTGGGGGGAATTGTAGGAAGAGAGCACTGTTAGTCTGTGGTGACAAAAAATCTGAAGGAGTCTGGTAGCACCTTTTCCAACTAACATGTTAAAAGGCATAAGCTTTCGTGAGTGCTATCAGACTCCTTCCAATTGTTTGGGAGGTAATAACTATGGAACTGTCACCGTGTTGCAGTGATGGAAGACTCTTACTGTCGGCCACATGCAAATGTTTTTCTGGTTTGTGTAAGGGATTGCTGAAACTGCTTATGCAAAAGGGAAAATCTGTTATGTAAACCATAGCACAGTTTTCTAGTTTTCTGCCATTTCTTTGATAGATAATATAAATTCAAAACTTTTTTCTCAAGAAGTCTGGGTTTTCTATCAGCACTCAGCCAGATTCAGCACTCAAAACCCCCTAATGTGAAATCTGTCACTCTTGTCTGATCCATGTTCCTCCATACTGGGGCACAGGCAAAACTACAGTTCTGTTCTCACTGCGAACACAATAGAGCTCTTGAGTGTTTTTCTCCAAAGCACCTCACTCAGGTGTTGAGTCTTCTGTGGAAGTCAGGACATAGGCCAACTTGAGACAGGCAGCTTGAGGGAAGGACTCTGCCAAAACCTTCTGTGTGTGAGTAGGATAGTGAAGAGAAAATAGTTGTGCTAGATGCTTTTTCAGAATAAGTATCTGCTAAAAATCAGCTCCCTGCTCAGACTTCATATATTGATTATATATTTCTTTTGTAGGATATGCTTTGCTTTCTCTATCAAGAAGGACCTTTTACTCGGGGTATTTTCAGACGTTCAGCAAATGCAAAATCCTGTAGAGAGCTGAAAGAGAAGCTTGACTCGGGTGAAGATGTACACCTACTTTGCGAGTCCGTGTTTGTGATAGCCTCTGTATTTAAGGTAGATGAGAATCTCTCTCTCTCTAACATTCTGTGTAAGAGTTACTTGACCACTGAAATTACCTATCTTTAATTTAGGATCTGAACATAATCTTTTTTTCTTTTTTTTTTAATTGACCCAGAACTCTGTTCAGTGAAGATTAATTCAAGGAACTTGTAGACAACTCGGTAAAGAAGTTTCTCCCAACCCTACTACCTGAACTTGAGACTTAAGACAACAATAACAAACACTTCTGAGACCTAATACATGCAACATGTATAGTAGTCTAGTGCTAAGATATTTCTATAAGCTATTGATCTTCCCAATCATAGAATCCTCCAAGTTTTTCATTTGAAACTTCTCTTTGGAATTCTAGGGCTCCATTCTGCATATAATTGATTGAACAGCTGGGCTCTCAGATTTTAAGCTTTCTTAAGAACATTTTCTAAGTCCTTAGAAACCAGGACTGGTGCCATTTGTGCATGAAAAGGGAAAGGAACAGACATCTGGTGAAGTGGGAGAGGCCGGATTCATAGGAAGTTCTAACGGCTTGCTTTTGAATATATTCAAAATTAAATTTGAGAAAAGTAATTGCTTTGCGCTTGTTTTTATCAAAGCATTTTTTGTTCTTTCATTTCTGCAATAATCAAAGAGAATGAGGAGCCTAAGAAAGAATTATGTGTGACCTGAAATCCAGCAGGAGAAGAATTGTACATTTCCCTGTCCCTCCTGTGGCAACTTTTATGTTCATTCTCACAATAGTTTCTACAGCACTGTTTCTCAACCTTGGGAACTTTAAGATGTGTGGACTTCAACTCTCAGAATTCTGGGAGTGTTCTAGGGTGTCATGTTGTTCTAGGGTGTTGTATTCTTGAAATGGTTGCTTATGTATGTTGTTTCCCTTCTCTTTCAATAAGGATTTCCTTCGTAACATCCCAGGGAGCATCTTCTCATCCGAGCTCTGTGATCTGTGGGTTTCCTTAATGGATGAAGGGAACCATGAAGAGAAAATAAAAAGCGTCCATGGGTAACATTGCTTGTATAATTTCCTGTGCCAGTTTGTCAGAAACTGGGGGGGGGGGGAGTAGAGGTGTGAAATGTATAGGTCCTTACACACACACATTTTGATGATTGTGTCTCATACACCATGATATTTTAGTTTCCTCCAGTAACCTTCCATTTAGTGGGAAATAAGTTTCAAACTGAGAGGACAGATTAGGAAAAAAAAGGAAGGAAGAATTTGGAGGGTCAGTTGTGGAGCCCTTTCTTGTGCTTAAACAAATTGATTTTGTGTTTCTAGACTAATGGAACAGCTTCCAAGAGCCAATGTAGTGCTGTTGCGTTACCTCTTTGGAGTCTTACACAGCATACAGAAGCAGTCTGAAGACAACCAGATGACCGCATTCAATTTAGCAGTGTGCATTGCACCCAGCTTGCTCTGGCCTTCAGCTCCTGCAAACCCTGGGACTGAGGGAGAATTCACCAAGAAGGTAAACCAAGCAATAGTTCTTCAGGTTCTTCGCTTGGAGCCACTTCAGATGTTCCAAGGAAACAGCACAAGAGAAAGAATGAGTGAAGTGTGCATAATCTTCTCATTCTTATGGATCTTGTCTAAAGAGGGGAGATAGAATAGGTATTGCCCATTTTGAAAGAGTTGGGAGTGTGAAGATTTACTCATGCTTCTCTATTTCCTTGGGAGATAGGCCAGTAGTTCTCTATTTCTGAATGGGCCTGGATCTCTTCCATAACATCTTAGAAAGATCTGTACATAGTTAAAGGTAATACGGGATGTGGCTCCAAAGTGACTTTTGCTATAAAGGGCTTACTTTTTTCTACCATCCAACGTTGTACTGTTCTGTCTTCCCAGCAAGCATTAGTGCATGTTAAGAAGCAGATACTTTCCTTATTAAGCATCCAACCTGAAGTGGTTTAAGATGGTAGCCTTCCCCATATTCCTCTGTTTGAATATTTAAGCAGGCCTCAAGCTGGTGTTGCTCTGTTTTTCTCACAGTAATTAATATATGATTGCTAATATAGAGGCGTTCATGGATAAGAATTTGCACTAGGTACTATCAGATCAAGAGCAGCCATCTTCCTGTACTACTTCTCTTTTTCCGGCATGATCAGTAATCATTGTAGAACATTTTCAGAGTCCAACCCTGCGTTGGGAGGCAGCCTAGAACAAACAGGTTGCAATAGGAGGATTTGTGTGGGAGGAAAAGAACTGGCATAGAAATCAGAGAGCATATAACTGACAAGAGATAACAAGGAAAATGTTCTAATACTGAGCTGAAGAAGGAGCTGTGGAAAGAGCCTGTTCTGTGCCAAGAGAACAGCGGGACTAGAAGGAAGTCGCACTTGCTTTTTTTTTTTTTTTTTGAAAGAACATGTTTTATATATAGGATGATGTATGTTATTAAAGGGTGTTCAATAAGGAAAGGTTTACATAACTGCACATTTCTTCATAACACACAATGCCAACACTGAAAATGATGTGACATGAATTTAAGGAGTAAAAGTAAAAACAAGTTAAAATGAACTTTCCACCTGGTGGGCCAGCAGAGGCAAGTTGGAATCTTGTAATGAACCCTTTGACTTCAGATTTATCTTAAATTCCACGGTGACCTTCACGCTTTAAAATAAATCTCATTATCCTTGTTCGTTTGCAGGTTTCTGTCCTTGTACAGTTTCTCATCGAAAATTGCTGCAGGATCTTTGGAGAGGAAATTACTTCTGTCTTTGCAGATATTGTGCCCAAAAATGACAACCGGGAAGATGGTTCAGGTAACATAGACAAAAGAAAAAACCAGACAAGTGGGGTGGGAGGGGAGGGGAGTGTAGTATTCTAGCCTTTTAACTTAGTCTCCACAAATTTGTTGTTTTGGCACCTTTCCTATGAGGATTGCAACATGTGCTTTGTATCACACTATGGGGCTGGTCACCGTGCGGTCTAAATACAAGAGACTCCTAGGAACAAGTCGCATGAAGCTGACTGAGCGGCCTTCAGCAAAGCCATCACTCTGCTGAACAGTATTTCAGAATGCCTCTGAGAATAGATAAAATTAGATTAAGAACTGAAAAGCATATTGACCTCTGTAAAATAGTAAATGAAGCTGTTGTTTTATTCAGCATTGTTGCTCTCGACTGAGCTGATGACACCTCAAGGTTTGGTAACACCTATTTTCATATTCTTGCAGATCTCTCTTCTTTTCATTTGAATGACTCCTCCTATGATAGTTTGGAAAATGAATTAAATGACTGCACAGACCCCACATTTAACAATCTTTTTAAAAAGCGTGGAAAGGAGAACAGGAGTAGAGACTCTGTTTTGACTTTGAGTGACTGTGATTTGGACCCACCAGAAGCAGGAGATGCTCAGATTAAATTACCAATCAAGTCTCAGCCAGTATCTATTTCTGTTGGCTTCCATCACAAATCTTCATCACGGGAGCACTCTGAGAATGAGTCTCTGTGTTCCATCACGTCAGGTTATTCATCAACAGCCATTTCAGATGTTTTGAAAAGTTCAAGAAGACATAGGCGCTGTTCTGAGCCCACTATTGGTCTTCTTGACTCCAAGTTTACACCACTCAGTGGGTTTCATGAAAGTGCTGTGCGCAAAGCCAGCTGTGATGCTGTTCTGTCCCACACAAATGAAGATTATCTCGAGCAGTTTCGTTCTCTCCAAGTGGAAGGCCAGAAACTTATAAATCAGAGTTTGGTTATGGGGATAGAAGTAAGCAGCAAGGATGGTCCTGAAAGCCACACCAGTGAAAAGAAAGATGCTTCTAACCGTCTTCTCCTGCCACCACCACTTAGGTTAAATATTTGCTCAAGGACTAGCTGTTCTAGCCTCTCATCACCGGGTACTTCCCCTTCAGGATCTTCAATGAGCTCTCTTGATAGTGCTTTTTCCCAGTTCTCGGACTATTCGGTGTTTACCCCAACTGAGACTTCCTCTCCTCTAGACTGTGCATTTCAGCCACAGAGGAAGTTTGGAGAAGTTTCTCCTGATTTTAATCCTTTTTCAGGAATCCACCTTGGATCTGGAGTTAGTTCTTTTCCTAACCAAGCCAACAATAACCAAACCAGCAGCTTGGTATCTATTAAGAAAGAGAGCCTGGAATGGCTTCCCCATAAAAACCCAGTCACTCTCCATCCCAGCACATGGTTGAAAAGTGGTGCTTCCACCATGAAAAACTGGACTCTACGGAAAAGGGAAAGAGCCTCCAAGCAAGATGAGAAAAAGAACAGTTCTGTGAAAATAACTTTGGAGTCAGAAACATGTCCTTCTGAGAGTAGTTTAGCTCAGGGGCAGCAAGAAATGGGCAATAATTGTGCAACAGATATTAATTCTGTAACAGGGGACCTGGGTAGTGGATCTTCTCAGGAGGTTGGGCAGCTCAGTAGCCTTCCTTTTTGTCCTGTGGAAGTCCAAGAGAAGCGACTGAAGGCCTTAGAGCTTTTGGCAGAGCAGAGCAAGGAAGAGGAAGAAGAGGAAAATTCTACATTGTTTCTTTCTTATAAACAACAACCATCCCATCTTAATCCACCATCTCAAAATAAACCCAAGCCAGATGCTGATTTGGGGGCTGAACGTCAGTGGGTCATTGAGGGAAAGTTAAATGAAACTGCACATTTCACAGAGGTTGCAGTCCAGCAAGATTCCAAAAATGATAAATCTTCATTGAGCAGAGAGTCCAAAGATGCTGACATCAACTTGGAAAATGAATGTTGTGCCTCTTCAAACTTGGCCGGGGCTGAGGATGAATGTTCATTTCAAGCTGCTTCAAATAATAGCTTCTCCAAATCACCGGGAGGAACTGATGTTAGTAAAATGGAATGGCTGAAAAAGTTGTGCAGTGATCCCAAATTCAAGGATGCAGACCAGAAATTTTTCACAGAGGAATCCTATGTTTGAGCAGCTGGTATCAAAGAATGTTATTTCAATTTAACTTGGTGTTGCTTTAATATCCCAGGGGACAGGATCTCATCAGGGATTTGAGGGAACTTGTGCTATTTGAGGGATGAGTGGAATGACTTTCTTAGCTATAGTCTTGTGATTTTAAAGACGTTTCCTGGTATCTGGGAAGGCCACATGAAATGTTTTAAGAGAAACACTTGATTGTATAACACTAGCAAACACTTGTGTATGTGCTTGCTATGTAACTTTTTAAAAATAACTCATGTATGTTCTGGACATTGTAAATTTATGTTTTGTGTCCATGGTGATTTGGCTGTAGTGTGTAAGATTGGCCTGGCCTCCATAGCTTTGATATTGTATTGCTCTTTTGAAGCCAATGGTCCATTTCATTGTTTTCCAAGAAAAGATGTCTTAAAGTTTTATGAGGTGTCTGTTCAGTAGTTGCAGTCACTTTCTTCCCTTACCAAAAGAAAGAATTTTAAATAAAGGATACTTTTTGACCTTTTTGTAACTTAAAACTCCAAGTTATGTGTATATCACCCTACTGTGTTCCATCTGGGTATTAAATTTTGTTAATTTCATTTTTGTTTCACGATGATGCTCTCCAATGGCATTACGTTTTGCTAGCGGTGATGGTGATGGCATTGCAGGCAGAGCTTACATAATTATTCTAGGCGTCTTTATTATAATATATTGAAAGTAATGCAATATCTTCAAAAGGCTTCGAGATTGTATAATATATCTTGGTAAAATTTTTGCTATTGTATATGTTCTGAAATAAATGTGTATTTTTGTATTTGTGGAAAATACTAACTTTTTGAGTGGTTGGGGCCCTGGCAGGGATGTGTAAGTAATTCACTGGCTTGAAATACAGAAGTACAGGTAGTCCTCGTTTACCAACCACAATTGGAACCAGCAACTCTATCACTAAGCATTGTGGTTGTTAAGCGAGACATCACGTGACTGCAATGGACTTATGACCTTGCTTCTGCCATGGTCATTAAGTGAGACATCATGTGACCGCAATTTGCAATTACACTGCCAGTTTCTCCATGGACTCTGTTGGAAGCTGGCTGTGAAGCATGCAAATGGTGATCATATAACCATGGGACACTGTGATGGACATAAATGCCCACTGGTTGAGAAGCACCCAAATGTTGGTCATGTGATTGTGGGGATGTTGCAACAGTCGCAAGTGCGAGGACCACTCGTAAAGTTACTTTTTCAGCATTGTTGTAACTTTGAATGGTCACTAAACAGGGCAGTAGTTAAGTGAGTACTACCTGTAACTTTCTTGTAACATCCCAACAGCTGATGAAATGAGAACTGCTGGCAAATGTTCCACCTGACGATTTTTGGGTTTTACTTATTCTACCCAAACATGACAGTGAGCTCTGCAAGGCTTGGCTGCATGCCAGCTTTTGAGAGGGTGTTAATTAAAACAGGAGTGGGCAGTTTTTTGGGGGTGTGAGGGATACATATATATTTAATGACACACAAAACACTGCACTTCAAAAAGTGGGCAAGACCAGGTCAAACCACTAAATTTAGATTAAATTGAAGTTAATGTGGCAACTCATTTAAAACATCTCCTTTTTTGTCATATTTTGACAAAATTTTGGCAGCATATTTTGGAGTGACTATTGAGTGAGGAGTGTTTGCTGGTTGTATATATAAATGGATCATCAGTCTTAATTATTGGAACACTGATTTCTTCTTTTTGCAACCCCCCACCCCCCCAGTTCCTTTCAGTACAGCTACTCTTCTGTGATCTCTTACCTTGAACTGCTTGAATTGATGATTCAATTGATGTGGCAGGACATCAGCCAGTAAAACAAATTCTTTTCAGCTTTTCTTTTTTTTATGTCATGCTAAAGAAGACTAAAACTCTGGTTTTGAAGTTGGGAGGCTGTAATTCTGGCCCCTACTGCTTTGCTGTTTTGTTGAAAACAAAAGAACTAATAAATGGAGTCTTCAGACCATTGAGAACCGGAGCATAATTAGAATTCCTCAGCCAAGAAGAAGTGCTGCCTCGTGGGCTCAGGGCTGCCCACATGCCATGTGTTTTCTCACCCATCAGTTATATGAGCATATGGAAGAGCGTGTGCAAGGAACTTCTATTGATCTGTTCATAAGAGAACATGCTGGGTAATGTCAAAATTTGAGTGAGGAGCAATTGAAAAGTAATCACGACTCTTCAGAGGATAGTCCCTACAATCTGGGATTTTAAATTATTTTGCTTTTCAGTTTACTGTAAGCCACTGTTTATTTCCTGTAAATCAGATGGATAAGCTTTAGGAAAGTGGTACCTACTATCTTTCCTCTTAAAAGCCTGTGATTCACTAACAAGCATCCAGTGCAAGAGTGGGATTAAGGCAATTGGGGCTATTTACCCACTGCATCTGAGATGTTCAGAGGATTTGTATGTGGCAGGAACAAAATACCTACATACCCTAGATCACACATTTTAACAGCCTGGAGATAGGCATTATCTTTGTTTTCTTGTAGGTACTATAAAAGAATAACCCCTATCAGTAAATCTCAAGCTTACTTATTTAGAAAAGGTATATGGCCATCTTACTTACTAACTCTGGGCAACTAACAACAATCAACAAAAAGCAATGTAATAAGTTTTCACATGTTGTAAGCTCCTTTCATTTCAGTAGGGAATTCCAACAAACTTAGCCTGGATCCTTTGTGAATTTCTACTCTCCCCAAAATAATTCAAAGACAAAAAGCACTGAAAATTCCATTTCCCCAGAATGGAAATCCAAAAATATTCCTCTTTGTTATTCCATTTTTGATGAATTAAGGAAAAGGAGGGCTTCATTCAGAAAGCAGTATATTTACAGTGTTGTTCGAGAACTTCATATTGTTATATTACTGTAGATTAATTGCTTCTCTCTTATTAAGCTAACACATATTCCTGAAAATGATGTAGAAAAATAGGATCAAGAAAATAGGACTGAATTCAGCAGACACTAGCTACTTCACCTTTATGTTAATGTACCAATGCTGGAACCTCCTAAGAATTTCAGGAAGCCTGTGAGAGAATTCCAAATGTATGGGTTCCATTATATCACAAAATCCATATTTTCTTGCTCCTTTGCTTGTGGTTCCAGTAAATCGGTATGTTGGGATGTCTATCAGAATCCTTAAATTACATTTTTAATTTTAGACTTCTGAGTTCTTCCAGAGAGAAGGCTTAGTCCTAGGAATCAAAAGACACCATACGACTTTCATCTCCCACCTTAATATATTTTTATAGATTGAAAAATGGAAGGAAATGACAGGAGGGTTACAAATAAAGGACATGATCATCTCTATACCAGTCATAAAATGCCTTGAGTGAAATATGATGGCACAATAAAAGCCCCATTTGGAGTTAATTAGCAGGAGGTTCTTTGCAGTTACAAGAACCCCAATCCATCCTGAATCCAGCCATAGAGAACCTGTGACATTTCAGATGGTGCCAATTGACAATGGCTGGCTTCACACATTGTGTTAAGCCATAATTTAATTAGTTTTGTGAATAAATCGTAACTGCTGCAAGACAACATGTTATCCCAAACTACATTATAGCTTGACATATATGGACCATATACGTAGGTGGGAAGGTAGCTGAGCCATCATTTCTCAGAACACATCTGAGAGGTTTTCTCTCACCCGTATAATGCATATGGGCAGTGAGTTCTGTAACCTCATGAACTGTAACTGGCAGATGTTTTGAATCAACAAAACTCAATTGCTGAAATTGCCAAGAGGAATTTTACCACACCACAGGTCATCAAACCAACCTCAATCCTTGGTTTTGAACATAGATGTCCAAGGGGAGGCAAGTGATCAAATGCATGTAATAACATTGTGATGCAAACTGCCCTTTGCATGTGATGTCATAATGCAAATATGAAAGGGCAGAGCATGTGTCATGACATCACAACACATTTCATCATTTTGGCACCATTGTGGTTAGGAACCGACAGCTGTATCACTGCCCAAAATGAGATGCTGGCACTCTGAGTTGGCAGCTTTTCAAGAGCAGTCTTTTTCAATCTGGAGCCTATCATAGGTATCGGACTAGTACACTTATGATGTCTAGCTCTAATTTACAGAGCATTAAAGCAACCTTACTGACAGTTGCTGGCAGTTGTAAGCCAACAGCTTCTGGAGGACCAATTTCTCAGGAGTTATCAACTAGAGTACTACTGAATTCCACTTACTTGGTGGCTACAAGGGGGAAAAGGGAACTGTTGCCTTTCCACTTTGACCCCAGACACTTCTGATTTCCCTTTGTGGGACAGAGTGATCTGCCAGGACACACACATACTTCTTTATGACTCTTATTCACAATTTCATTCAGGAGAAACGTCTCTTGCATTCAGGAATTGCCTAGTGCCATTATTACAGATGGGTTAAGTTGGTTTCCATGATCTGCCATACTAAATTTCATTCCTGCCGAGCCTTGTCAGAAACCTTATAAAATCAGAGCAATGATTTAAAAGATGTCATCACTTGACTGGTGATATAACCTGCTTTAAGGTTACATACATACCATCCAGCTTGGGCAATCATGGCATGAATTATCTATTTCCTGGGGACACATTCATTTATATATATATACCATATTTTGTATACTGCCTCCATCCAAGATTTGAGGAGGTTCTCAACTAAATAAAACAATAAAATACAGTATTTCTTTAAAAAAAAACAACAGTAAATCAAATCTCAACCATCAACCAACAGAGAAACCAATATAATCCTAGATATTCCATGGCCTGCCATCCTCAAATACTCAACACTTTCTGCTTTGAAGACTTTTTCTAAGGTCAGTAGGTGGGGGCTGACCAGGTGGCCAGCTGTTTTGGAGTGATGGGGCTGAAACTGAAAAAATGTACTTTCATCCTCCATCCTTCATGGGGATATCCACAGCATCTCCTCTCACTCGACTCATATGGGATATGCAAACTCTATCTACAGCTATCACAAATGTAACCAAAACTCAACCTGTAAAGGACATTATAGATAATAACCAGCATCCTGAACTGGACCTAGATGCCAACTGGCAGCCAATGCAGCTCCTGTAGTGTAGATGTTATCCTGCTATAATGGCTCTCATTTATCAGCAAGCAAGTTGTTGCATTTTGCCCCAGCTGTAGCTTTCAAATCATCTTCAAGAGCAGCTCAATGTACAGCAAATTGCTGTAGTCCAAATGTGAAATGATAACAGCATGAGTCACGGTCGCTAGAACCTCCCATCCCATCACTGCCTCCTTTAAGAATGATGGCATCAATCCCTCTCCCATTACTTCTAAAACTCATCCCTTCCCTAGCAGCTCCAGTAAGCCAGGAGAAGCCAGCACAACATGCCAAAGAGCCCTCAGAGACCAGGAATACGTCTCCTGCAACGAACCTGCGAAACATAAATCAGGTGGGCGTTTGCTTTGCAAAAAGCAATATACAGTTTCTACCTTTAAGCAATCTTACTATTTTTACTTTGAATCTATGAACCCTGCCCTTCAGCAGAAAACCATTACAAATGATGAATCTATACCCTGCCCTTCAGCAGAAAACCATTACAAAAAGCAGAATTCTTACAAAACACAGAATGGATGTCGTTACCGAAAGCGTATCCTGAAATTGAAAGAGGTGTAACAGTTCATCAAGATTACAGTTCTGAACTTGCAGTTTCTGTGCTTGTTTACTTTTGATTTACAGGGTGTAGAAATCATTAAGTCTTCCACCAGTTTATGATCTAACTGCTGAGAAAATGAACTGAACATTTTGGACTCAAAGTCCAAAACAGAGACAGCTCATTTCAGAAAGGATTAGAAAACAATATAGAGTGTGTGTGTATAAATAAATATAAAAGAATTGCCTAGTGTACTAATCAAACACAGCTAAAATATACAGTATTACTTTATCCATCTTTGCTTCAACCATTTCATTTTCCTTGCTAATGTCAGACTGATACTGGGTCCATAACATGACATGATACTAAATAAACATAAAATGCATTGTTTCTGAAATAATGTACGTGTTTTTTGGATACTCTTTGTCTGCATTTATCAGCATTAACTTTAGCAACACATAATCATTCAACATATACAGTAGTTCTAATTTCAGGCTTAAGCACTAGGGCTGTGCAGCATTCTGGATTAGGCAGAAAAAGTTGATTTGGAGCATGTGTGAGCTCCATGTCAAGTCAACACTTCTGTTGACAGCTCCATAAAGAAATTTGTCCTTTACTGAGATGACCCAACACAGTGCTATCATGGGAAAAATTGTGTTTGGTTTAAAAAGTTTTCAGCAGGGGCTACGTGCCCATGTATGCTTTGAATTTAGATTCAGGGTTTTCTGTGTATGTGTGTATACTTTCAAGTCAGTTTTTGACTCCTGGCAACTGCCTGGACAAGTCCCTGCAGTTTTCTTGGCAAGATCTCAGAAGTGGTTTGCCAATTCCTTCTTCCTATGGTTGAGAGAAAGAGTGTCTGGCCCAAGGTCATTCATCTGGCTTCATACCTAAGGTGGGACTAGAACTCATGGTCTCCCCATTTCTAGCCAAGTGCCTTTAACCACTATGCCAAACTAGCTCTTAAACAGAGAATGGAATCTAGCTATACTACACTTTGAAACAATGTAAACTGTACTCTGGGACTTGTGAAAGTGATAAATTAACAGGTAAGCCATGGTATTAATTATCCTCAGGGTCTGATGAAATAGATGCAACTGGGTCAAGTATTTTGACAAGCCAAATAGTTCTTAGTACTAAAAGATTTCAGGATTCTCTTATGTTGTTGTTTCACTTTAACTTGATGCTTGTTTAGTTCCATGATTCAGCAAAGAACATTAATCTAGATTCTGAGAATTAAAAGAATTTTGTGTGTAAGATAATAAGCTTGGTCAAGCCTAAATCACAAGTGAATCATTAGCTACTCTCCGGATAAGGCCAACTATCCTCCCTCCCTCCCTCCCTCCCTCTCTCCCTCCCTCTCATCTATCTATCTATCTATCTATCTATCTATCTATCTATCTATCTATCTATCTATCTATCTATCTATCTATCTTACTGCATGTGGTCTAGCCACAAATGGTACAACCCTCTAAGTCAAGACACATAACATGGTTAGTTTTTTTGACCACTGAGACAGAGCATCACATAAGCATCACTCCCCTTTCAGGAGATAATGACACCATGATAATAAATCACAATTTGCTACTCCCAGTTGGCTGCCTAATGGAAGGGGCATCCCTGTGCCAGACAAATATCAGGAAATGGAAAACAACAGCCTGGAAATCAGAACTAAGAGACTTTCAAAAGCCAAAACTTCATGTTCATGAAAAATCCTGGCTCAAGGAGAAAATCTTTTGTAGATCTTCTTGTCTGTGAAAGTTTGAGTGTTGGGGGCAGCTCAGAGAATGCAAATGCCAAAATCACATTTATTCCAGGCTGTACAACACGGGGCTACCACCTAGAATGATCACCTGTGCCCTTATTAACCAAGGATGGTCCTCTATTTCCATCACCCTTCCTTAGCTGGTCTAATGTGATGCCTTCCTTAGCTGGTCTAATGTGATGCCTGCAGGGTGTGTCATACTGTAGTGTCTCTAATTTCCATTAGATCATGCTGTCTAGAGATTATGGGAGTTGTGGTCCAACAGATGTGGAAAGCTCCAAATGGGGAAGGCTGCTTTCTTTGGAGGATTGTCTTATTCATATTTCTAGCCCAGATAGCATCTGCTGAAGCCCCAACCAGGAAGAAAATGGGTTATTCAGGTTTAGGCTGTATGAAAACAATCAGCTTGAAAAAGGAGGTTTGGGGATTTAAGAACATTCTTCTTGTCTTGTTTGAAGTTAGTTTTTTCTTAATCAGCAATTTCTTCCTCTTGGAGCTTCTGGTTGAGAGCCATGGTAATGTCCCTTTTTGCAGAGGGATGCCGTTACGATGGAGTCAGCAGCTGGACACAGGATCTGGGCCGCCAAAATTCTCTCTGGATTAAAGAAAGATCTTTGAGATTGCCCTTCTGTACTCAGCACAGCTGCTCCTTGTGAGTGGACCCCAGGAATTGACGTTTTTGCAATCAGTTTATGAGTTGAGTGGCTGAGAGTTGTGGGAGGAACCATCTTTGCTCACAATCATGAATGCAGCCTTTTTTAAGGACATTAAGTTTGACCAAGCCTCACTTCTTAATCATTTTGGATTTGCTTTTTTGTTGTTGTTATTGATTTAGAAGGATTAAGACCTGTCAGAATGGTAAGTTATACTGCTTTCACTAGGTGAGTCACCTTCTCCTTAGAGAAAGTATTTTTAAATACAATTTTTAAAGTTTTTGAAAAATATTACTTTTTGGATTAAACAGCAAAATAGAATATGGAGAATATGGAGTTTAGAAAATTAACAATGGATTAAGGGCTCAGATGAATTTGGAATTATAATTTTTAAACTATTAGAATAACCCCTCCTGTGGGAAATTGACATTGTTTGGTTTTTCTTTAAGTCAAAACAAGATAATGGGGCTTTGAACGTTGGATACTAGAGGGAGCTAGAGGATAACAAAAAGAATGGAAGGAAATATTTTAACAGTGAGTTTTCTGATGGAAATTCATTAAAAATAGTCCTTGAAGTTTTCAGAAGTGATGACTAGAGGGATTGTTAAGGAAGTAATAGAAGAAACAAGTCACTGTGGATAAGTTTGAAATCAATCTGAATGTGGATATAAATGTGGAAAGGAATGAGAAGGATACAGAAAAGGAGGTACTGGACTTACAGATGAAACAGGATGATGTTTTATTGTCTAAAGGAGATATACAAGTACTAAACCAGAAAAGAGAGATGGATTATTTTTTTCTTATTGGATGTACAAAAGAGATCTGTTAAAGTCTTCAAGGATTTTTTGAGAAGTCACACACACACACACACACACACACACACACACACGGATGAATTCCTCTTATTGGATGTACAAAAGAGACCAGCTAAAGTTCTGAAAGATTTTTTGGGAAAAGACAAAAAAGGATGACAGGAAATCAAGCTCTGGGACTCTGTTTGAAGAGGTTAAGAATTAAGATTGTTAAAAGTATAGAGAAGGAATATAAGGTTGGCTTATTCAATCAAGGTTAAAATAGATAATTACTTATATCTGACATCCCTTATTGGGCTTCTGCTGATAGGGACTGAATGACGAGGCTTTAGTTTAGTTTGGAGATGAGATATGGGGTGAAGAGGGTATATGCTGTAACTGAAGAGATAGTGATAAATTACTTAAATTGTGTGTATTTGTTGGGATGAAGGGGGAAGTTCTCTTTTCTTTTTTTCTTTCTCACACTATTTTCTTTAAATATGTGTGGTTTGTATAGGTTTTAGGCTTTTTATCTGTAATCTTTACTAAAGTTATTTGGGGAAAAAAAGCAATTCCTTTCTCTTGCAGCGCCACCAGTCAGGGAGATAATTCTGGCAATTGCTTAAGAGTTCACTGAATATATCCTATTGCTATTTTAGTTCACACAAATGTATTTACCCATAGGAATAGCTAATGCATGAGTATATCAACTTATGGCCATTTTCCTATTCTTCATAATAATAAATTCAAATTAGAAATCCAGTATGATTTCTTCTGGATGTCTTGGGAACCTTGCAGGTTAGGAATGCTAGTAATTGCAATTCCCAATACATCTGGAACTGTAGATAGGAAAAGTTTGTCATAGTGGCAGAACAATATATTTCTGTCAAGCTGAGATATGACCTTTTTTCTGTGTATGGAAATATTCATTCATTCACTGACTGTACAAGGCTCTTGTCACCTATCCTACAGATGACCAGCATCAGTCAATTGTTAGGTAGGGTGAAGGAGGCTGCTTAGTGTTGACCATATCCCCAAAACCAAACTAGCTGTTCTTCTTCTAAGCAGGCTATAGTTTGGTACAAGCCTTCCTTTCCCACCATATCAATGGGTCGTGCTTCAGAGACGTGTATATCTGAATTACCTCAGAACTAGCAAATCTAAAGGGCATATACAAGGGTGTCAAAAAAGATGGCATGTTGGCATCCACGAGCACACAATTGAAGCCGCTATCTTGACTTTTTTGAGTCCCCTGGCAGATGTCCCTGCAAGTCTATCTTTTAATTACTAGCAATGGCAACACTGAATTCAATTTCATGATTTTGCTGTGTCCCTTTGTGTGCCTTTTTAAAGGAATTGTACCTAACACATGTTTAGTATTCAATTTCTGCATGTAACACGTGGAGTTTTTTTAGGAAAGAGAGAATATAAACTATAAAAATACATGGCAACATTCAAGTTCTTCTAGTATTATTTACAACCAGAAAAGGCATATTATAGGATACAACACCATACACACACACACACAGAGTATAAGTATATGCACTTTTTTTTGGCAAATATTTTTATTACCACCACTTTTTTTTCAATGATGTAGACCACACATATGTCTTCTACTGGAAATTAGATCCATATGTGCAGACTTTTCAGTTTAGCAAATGAAAACATTTAAAGACAAGAAGGCTGCATTTTCAGATGAATTAGGATGCAGCGTTAATGGCAGACTCACCTCATTTAGATGTGATTATTCAATTTTATCTAGATAAAACGTTTCCCTTTGTACCATTTGCCTTATGGAAAATTAATACCATATGACATTCCGGTGACACCAGTGTTAGATTTGGGATGATATTCCCTAAATTCTTTTATCAGGAATATCAGAAGATGCCATACCAGGTCAGAACATTAGTCCATCCAGCCCAGAATTGTGTTAATTAGCAAACACTGTCCAAGGGTTGGGGAGATGGTGGCTGGTACTGGAGTGCAATCTTTGGGCCATGTTCTTACAACTTAACTAACCACATCATCCATGACTGAGGACTCTGAGGAATAGAAAAATAGAGGGCATTTTCCCTCATCACTGCAAGCAATAGAAAGGAGGCTGGGAGGGTGCCACTTCTGGGTGTTTTCTGCTTTCCCCTGGAGCAAAAAAATATTTGTAGTGGCCTAGCTGCTCTCAGCATCACCCCAGATGTAGTTGGGATGTCACATCCACACCCCCTAGGTGCCCACAAGGTGAAGGACATAAAAAGAACACAGACTTGGAGTGACTCCATATGATGTCATCTGTTTCTGCAGCCCCATCAACCCTCTTGTGCATGCTTGCCTGGCCTCTTGCTTCTGACCAGGGCAAAATGAGTAACTAGCTTGCATTAACACCCCCAGCCCCATTAATTATATTTGTTTACATGCTAACTCCCCATACCACTTTGATCTGATTAAATGTGCTGTATGAACAGGGCTAGTATACAGAAATCATATACTTTGCCTCTGGCATAAAGCCAATCCTCAATATTATGTTATCCTAACATACTAGCCAGGGTGCAGTGAATGAGGGCTAGCATGAAGTCAGAATGTTTTGGATTATGCTTGTATGACACAGTAGCCAAGTGTGTTGTGCAAACACAGCCAGTGTAGTTATCTACAGTTTAGTCGGCTGTGTGAACATAAAAAACTGGATTCATTGAATAAACCATGGAAAGTAACTATGGGAAGATGTGCCCTGCAAACATAGCCTTCTGAAATGCCATTTAAACTTCCTGCAATATATCAGTGTTTCAGTGGTTCTACTGCTGCTCATCGCTGGTCCACATTTTAATTTTTCTTTTAATTTCTCCTTGCAATATTGTTAATGTTATTTTACAGTTATTAATCCATGAGTAATTAAATGCATATATTATCTTAGTATAGATTCAGTAAGTCCTACTATTGAGCTTTTAGGATTTAACAGTATATCACAACTTGTCAGCCTTCTGGTTTCATGCATGACTTTCATACATAGTGATTGCACAGCAGGGGAACAGAAATTCTAGCTGAAGGAGGAAAATTTATCTCCTAAGCACTTAGAAATCCCTACTTAGAGTGCAATTATTCCAACCCAGCTGGAGCTGAAATGAGGCAGAAAAGAAAGCATTTCTATAACTGCTTGTAGAACTTGCCTCATGTTGTACTGTCACAAAGTTCCATTGTTCCACATTGCTGGTTGCCAAGTGTGCCAGATGAAGAAATGTGAAATAATATGAAATCATGTGATATTATCAAAGAAAGCTTACATGTTAAGCATTGGGAGGGGGGATAAACTCGTGGGCATTTTTGGTCATAGCAGATGTTTACAACTGCTTCTAGTTCTGCTGCAGTAAATACTTAAAGCAAGCATGAATCTTTTTTAAGCTTAATTTTGGTTGCAAATGTGTTTTTTCTAACATATAGATAGAAAAAAAACACATGTAACCTAAATTAATAGAATTTCTTCCCAAATAGGTATGTGGAAAAATCTTTAAAGATGCCTTCCCTATTAACTTCATAATTTAAAATATAGATTTGATATAACATGTAGTATTAACTGATATTCTAATATGGAAATATTTCCTTCATTAAGAAGTGGCAGCAGGGGGATCAAAGTATTTGATGCTTTGTGAGATGGGCAGCTATATAAATGTGATGTATAAATACATACATACATACATACATACATACATACATACATACATACATACATTTTTTAAAAAATTCAAGGAGGAAAGCAATGTGAAACTCAGAAGTAATTACTCAAGAACCACACATTTGACTTCAGCTCATCCTTGCCATCTTCTTTTAACCTCTAAATCAATCAACCTGCTGGTCTTCAGAAGTACTGGACTACAATCCGATTATGGCCAGCTACCACAGTCAGGAGATTAGGGAATGTCTTAAATCTAATGTATAGGGTAAATTTATGATAGCTCCTGACTTTAACTTCTCCAGAAATAATGACACTTGATATAGGCATCTGTTACAAACCACCATGGTGCCATAACCTGTGTGATATCATTTATACCCGCTTGCTGTCTCCTATGGACACCCAAGACAGTAGACAAGTTTACCAAATGCATTTTACAATCAGATATTTGAATTTGATATGGGATAAAATGGAAGCTATTCTTTACTGAAAATAGGTCTTTTAGGACTTATCCATTCTGTCCAGTTGCTTTGCCCCCAGAATGAACAGACAACTCTTTCTGGAGATCAGAAATGGACAACATTACCCTCTGTTAATTGCCTGATCACATTCAAAGCAACCTTGGAGTGTGTTTCTCTGTTCTATTTCCAAAGTATACTTTTCCCTGAAGAGTGGGATGATGATGATGATGATGATGATGATAATGATGATGATTATGATGATCATCATCATCATCATCAAATTCACTTGCCATGGGATGCCACCTAACTGTAGTGGTGGGCTTTTGTGGCCCAATGATGTTGAGAGCCATGCTGGTATCAGCCTCACTATGTAGACCAGACCAAGAAATCAATTCCACAAGAAGGCTCAAACTACTTTTATTAATATTGGCTATAGTAATAGATAATGCAGAAAGTGAAGAAGAACTAAAGAGCCTCTTGATGAGGGTGAAAGAGGAGAGTGCGAAAGCTGGCTAGAAACTCAACATTAAAAAAATTAAGATCATGGCATCTGGACCCATCAATTCCTGGCAAATAGAAGGGGTGGAAATGGAAGCAGTAACAGACTTCATTTATTTGGACTCCAAGATCACTGCAGACGGAGACTGCAGCCATGAAATTAAAAGACACTTGCTCCTTGGGAGGAAAGCTATGGCAAACCTAGATAGCATATTAAAAAGCAGAGACGTCACCTTGCCGACAAAGATCCGCATAGTCAAAGCTATGGTTTTTCCAGTAGTAATGTATGGCTGTGAGAGCTGGACCATAAGGAAGGCTGAGCACCAAAGAATTGATGCCTTTGAACTGTGCTGCTGGAGAAGACTCTTGAGAGTCACCTGGACTGCTAGGAGGTCAAACCAGTCAATCTTAAAGGAAATCAACCCTGATTGCTCATTGGAAGGATTGATAATGAAGTTCAAGCTCAGATACTTTGGTCACCTAATGCGAAGAGAGGACTCTTTGGAAAAGACCCTGATGCTGGGAAAGATTGAAGGCAAAAGGAGAAGAGGACGGCAGAGGATGAGATGGTTAGATAGCATCACTGAAGCAATGAGCATGAAACTGAGCAAACTCAGGGAGGCAGTGAAGGACAGGAAGGCCTGGTGCAATATGGTTCATGGGGTCACGAAGAGTCGGACACGACTTAACGACTGAACAACAACAAAAATAGTAATAGAATCTTGCAAATCTGACTGTGCTTTACTCCTCCCTCCCGCCCCCCCCCCACATACTCATGTCAATTAGGGAGGTGTCTGCCTGAATTGCTTGTGCATTCCTTCATCTTGTTTTGGATTTAACTCATGTTTTTCCCCTTGTCACTTTGATAATGGATCTGGCCTAATCTCTGTAACGGTCATCTCACTCTCTACATCTGATGACAATCTAGCTATCACAAGGGTCACCAAACAGAAAGGTGTCAGCTGAAATCCTGGCCTAAGTGCATCCCACAAGCAACTATGAATACTTGAAAATAAATTTCCATACTGGATTGACCATCAGCTGGTCAATCAGGGCTGCATCTGATGTTATGGCTGTTGGGCATCAGGTGACAAGTGGGCTAAAGAACACAGTTCCCGCTGCTAATCGGTCAGGGAAAGGAACTGCCAAGCATCTGGAAGACAAGCAAAACTGGAAATCCTAGTCTATTGCTCAAAACAGAATGAAAGGCTGTTTTGAATCCAATCATTCAGCAACGGTATTTCAAAAATTGATGTACCAGATTTGGAATGAAAAGAACCTAGATTCTGCCATTATTGAACAGTGGACTGATGATGGTTCATTCTAGATACCAAATGCTTAGCAGAAGCTGAATTAGAAGCACTGGAACGTGAATCGAATGGGCAATTGGAAAAACCTGAAGAGCTACAGATGCATGATAGAGGGCCTTCCCATCTATCAGTAGAAACAGAAAGTAGGATCAAGATTCTCAAGAAAATGATCTTAGGCAAGAAAATGTAGCAATTTGCAGAGACAAGTAACCATAACTAACAGGAAGGCTGAAAAAGTCATTAAAAAATATTGGAATTGATAGCAAGAATGAGACTTCCTGTCTTAAATGCAAACAAATAGGAGAGCCTTACTGGAGATTCTTCACAAAGTACCAGAAACCATTTCATGATCAACACCTGATGATACAGACCAGCTTAATATATTCTGCTACTTATGCCATCGCCCAAAGAACTTAGACAAGAAATTAAGGAACAAAAGCACATTAAAAAAGGTAAACCCAAATGAAAAATTAATTTAGAATTGAAAGTGAACAGTCTGCAGGCAAACCTTAGCAATTTGAAAAATCTAAAACTTAGAAGAATGGAAAGAGGAACAAGTGAAATTGGATCTAAAAAACAATATAATATTGGAACCAGAACCATAGCTGAAGTTCCAGAAGAACTAAAACAGAAGATATGACTTTTCTAGATAGCTGGATCATGAAAAGTATGGAATTTTTTGGTATCAGTTAGAATATCTGAGGTTTTATAGAAACAACAAAAAAATCATGGAAGATAAAGTAAATGCTTAATAATGATGAATTAAGTCAAGTCAGAATAAAAAGGGAAATCATTCAATTTGGCAATGATCCTATTGACAAAGATGCTAAGTAAGGCAAAACATGACCATTGATTTTCCAACCAAGTTAAAAAAAAACCTCCCTTTTAAAACATGGATGTCCTAAAATTATATGCCAAATCAAAAGCCAGGCTGAAATCATTACTAAACACTGTTCAGATATTTAGTAGTGATAGTGATTTGGACTTGATAAATATGTGATTGTGGAAGTAAAGAAAGGGAAAGTCACTAATTCCCAAGAAGATATTCAATTCATAAACTCATAAATGGAACAACCATCAAAAGTCTAGCACCTGAGCAAGCTTATAGGTATTTGGGAATCTTTTGTATAGCCAGGTAAAGAGAAAAACATTGCAAGTGGTTAAGGAAAATCCTACAATCTAGCCTGAATGATGGGAAAATAGTCAGGGCCATCAGCTCATGGGCAATACCAATGATTTGATATTCTGCAAGAATAGTTGGATGGACTCAGAGGCCCTTTGGTAACCTTGACAGGGAAACCAGAAATTGATTGCTATGAATAATGCCCTACAACCTCATAGTAATGTTGATACATTAAATCTTCCAAGGAAGACTGGTGGGTGAGTACTGTTTTTTTAAAGATTTTTTTTATCCTGTCATTATTTTTATAAATAATTCAAGGCAGCAAACATACCTAATACTCCTTCCCCCTCCTATTTTCCCCCACAATAACAACCCTGTGAGGTGGGTTGGGCTGAGAGAGCGGGACTGGCCCAGAGCCACGCAGCCGGCTTTACAGGTAGGTCAAGCAGTAGAGAAGGGGAAAAAATAATAAGGACTTAACGATTAAGTAAAAAAAAAAAAAAAACTATTGAAAGATTGTCAGAAGGAAGGGATATTTGCAGAAATGGAATTTAAACATGATTATAAAAAGCAACAGCTTGAAAGGAGATTAGAAAATCGGAAAACCAAAGCAAAGAAAAATTGTACAACAGCAGAATATGGCAGTAGCTTGAAAATGGTGCATTAAAAGAGGAAATAGAAGGAATGTTTTTTATTGACCAAGAACAAGCACTATCACAAACGTTATCAAAAGAAAAATAGAAAAGACCAGTTTGGATAGTAAATGCCAATTGTGCTGAGATAAGGTTGAAATAGTTGACGATATAACTGGAGGCAGGAAAATTACACAGACACAGAATACAGAAAAAAGCATGATTGAGTTGGGAAGATATTACACTGGTATTTACATAAAAGATATGGATTCACAATCAGTAAGAATTCCTGGAACTATGACATCACAAAGTAATCGAACATGTTATGGTATTTTAAAATTCAGACTGAATACACCAGACATTACTGTCATTGAAAAGAATCACGTTTGGTTTGTTGATGCATCCATTCCAAGAGACAGTAATGTTGAAAACATAGAATTGGAAAAGATTACAAAAAAGATTACAAAATACTGAGATTTGGAATAGAGAGATTGCAAAAATCTGGAAATAGTAGACATTGGTGCCAGTGTTATTGGGGCACTAGGTACAATAACACGAGGACTTAGAATCTGGATTGCCTAAATTTGGAACAACTCATGACAGCTCAGCTACAAACAACAACACTGTTGGGCACCTCATATATACAGTTGTGTGAAAAAGAAAGTACACCCTCTTTGAGTTCTATGGTTTTACATATCAGGACATAATAAAAATCATCTGGTCCTTAGCAGTTCTCAAAAGTAGGTAAATACAACCTCAGATGAACAACAAGACATCATGTATTAGACCATGTCATCATTTATTTTACAAAAATAAACCCAAAATGGAGAAGCCATGTGTGAAAAACTAAGTACACCCTTACTGTTTCTGTAGGTATGAAGAGGCTAAGTAGCAGCCAGGTGCTGCTAATCAAATGCCCTTGATCAATTGATCATCAGCAAGTGTGACTACCTCTATAAAAGCTGAAGTTTTAGGAGTTTGCTGGTTTCAAGCATTGAGGTGTGTGTTAACACAATGCCAAAGAGTAAAGACATCAGTAATGATCTTAGAGAAGCAATTGTTGCTGCCCATCAATCTGGGAAGGGTTATAAGGCCATTTCCAAACAATTGAAAGTCCATCATTCTACAGTGAAGAAGATGATTCGCAAGTGGAAAACATTCAAGACAGTTGCCAATCTTCCCAGGAGTGGACATCCCAGCAGATTCACCCCAAGGTCAGACCGTGCAATGCTCAGAGAAATTGCAAAAAATCCAAGAGTTACATCTCAGACTCTACAGGCCTCAGTTAGTATGTGAAATGTTAAAGTTGTACTGTACAATTAGAAATGACAGTACAGTTAGAAAAAGACTGAACAAGTATGGTTTGTTTGGAAGGTTGCCAGGAGAAGCCTCTTCTCTCTAAAAAGAACATGGCAGCTTAGGTTTGCAAAGTTGCATCTGAACAAATCACAAGACTTCTGGAACACTGTCCTTTAGACAGATGAGACCAAAGTGGAGATGTTTGGCCAGAATGCACAGCGCCACGTTTGGTGAAAACCAAACACAGCATATCAGCACAAACATCTCATACCAACCATCAAGCACAGTGGTGGATTTGGGTTTGTTTTTCAGCCACAGGACCTGAGCACCTTGCAGTCATTGAGTCGACCATTAACTCCTCTGTATACCAATGTATCTAGAGTTAAATGTGAGGCCATCTGTCCGACAGCTAAAGCTTGGCTGACATTGGGTCATGCAACAGGACAATGATTCCAAGCGCACCAGCAAATCTACAACAGAATGGCTGAAAAAGAAAAGAATCAAGGTGTTGCAATGGCCCAGTCAAAGTCCAGACCTCAACCCGATTGAAATGCTGTGGCGGGACCTCAAGAGAGCTGTGCATAAACAAATGCCCACAAACCTCAATGAACCGAAGCAATGTTGTAAAGAAGAGTGGGCCAAAATTCCTCCACAATGATGTGAGAGACTGATAAAGTCATACAGAAAACGATTGCTTCAAGTTACTGCTGCTAAAGTGGTTCTACAAGCTATTGAAACATAGGGTGTACTTAGTTTTTCACACATGGCTTCTCCATTTTTGCTTTCTTTTTGTAAAATAAATGATGACATAGTGTAATATGCCATGTGTTGCTGTTCATCTGAGGTTGTACTTTTGAGAATGCTAAGGACAAGATGATTTTTATTATGTCCTGATACGTAAAACCATAGAACTCAAAGAGGGTGTACTTTCTTTTTCACACAACTGTACATTAACTTTATGATTCCCAAATCCTTGGGTAGGGTTTGAATCATGAAGAAGAAAAGAGATCATCAGCTATGATGTGTGATTAGTGGAATTAGAATCAAATGCACTCTTGAGATGTCAACTTTTTGTCAGCATTCATGACTATGGCAGAGAACATGAATTATATTGCATTATTTATTTAGTTATTGCCTGTTAATGGACAGGAGATTGCATTTCTGTAAAATGTGCTGAACTGTGCTTTTCTATTCTCTGCTTTACTAAGAAATTGAAACTAGATGACTCCCCCTCTCCAGCTCCAGTTCTCTTAAATCTGGCAACTGTTGCAAGCAAATCTAGCCCCCACCCTATCAATCTTTTGTCAATCATCCACAAAGAGCCATAATGAACAAGAGACAGCGAGCAAGCAGGACCATAGAAAATGACAACAGAAAGCATTTTGAATACTAACTGGATATACAAATGAGGCAAACCATATGTTGCAAGAAAAGGGAAATGTCCCCAGGTCACACAGGAATTGTTGTTGTTTCATTGTACCCACTTTGGGATTTTTTTAAATAAAACATGAGCTGAATTTTTAAGTCAGTATTAATAGTTATTATCAATTGATTCATGACATCTCTGCATAGAAGGAAGCTTTTGCAAAGGATAGGAACCTTGCATGTCCCATAACAGTCCAGAAAATCTTTAGGCTATCCTAGTTGATATGAATGAGATACGTAGAATCTTTGGAAAGCAGAATTGTGCCTTCAGGAAATTGATACCTTCTGTATTTGTTGATCTGCACCTCGCCTTGTTCTCTTGCCATATGCCGTGGTAGAAGCCACTGATCTCCACCACAGAGTTTCTTTATTTCTTTATTAAATTTATATGCCACCCATCTCTCCCAGATGGCTCACAATTAAAATCAGATATCAAAAACAGTAAAAAATATAAATATCCACATTAAATTAGCTAAACAAATCATATATACAGTAAAAAGACTATATACATAAAAAGACTATAAACTTCAAGATGGGGGCACAGAATCAATTAGCCCATGAGCCAATTCCAATGATGTGAGCCCCCATCAGATCCTGAGAGTGTGGGCACACTGCACCTCAGGTGGTAAGTTGTTCCACAGAGCGGGGGCCACAGAAGAAAAGGCCCTCTTCCTAGACCCTGCCAGTCGAAATTCCTTGACCGGTGGGGTCCACAACATGCCCCTTCTTCTGGATCAAGTGGGGCAGGCTGATATAACAGGGGCAAAATGGCTCCTCAGATAACCTGGTCCTGTGCCATGAAGGGCTTTAAAGGTAATAACCAACACCTTGAATTGGACCCAGAAGCAAACCGGCAACCAATGCAGCTCATGTAACAGAGGTGTTATATGAGCCCCCTGGGGGCATTCAAAACTGTCCATGCCACTGCGTTTTGTGCCAGCTGTAGCTTCCGGAGGGTAGCCCCATGTAAAGCGCATTGCAGTAATCCAACTGGGAGGTGATCAGGGCATGAGCGACCGTGCGGAGAGCCTCCCAATCCAGGAAGGGGCATAAATGACGCACAACATGAAGTTGTGCAAAGGCCCTCCTAGCCATGACTGCCACCTGTCCTTTGAACAAGAGTCATGAGTCTATGAGCACCCCCAGATTATGTGCTGGGTCTGTCTGGGGTAGTGCAACCCTGTCAAGAACCAAAGATGATAAACTCCTAGATCTTGAGGCTCCCTGTACCCACAGCCAGAGTTCAATGCTTTGTTCTTACCTGGAAGGGAGAGAGAGAAGGACCTGGCCTGAAAGTGGTTGACTCCTTGGGGTGTGTGTAGGGATGAGGATAGTAAGCAGTTGTTATCTGGTCGGTTGGTGGTTAGGAAGGAGACAAAAGAACAGGAGCCACTCTGCTGTAGAGGGAAAAGGGTTTTTAAAAAACTCAATATGGGGTTCCTTATGCCGAGTTAAAATTCCATAATTTTAGAGACAGTATTTGGATATAGGACCACCACCTGAAACTCACCAATAAGCTTTAGCAATGTCTCTTCTGAGCTATTTGTTTTAATCATTATTTTTCCAGACAGGCTATGAAGCTAAACTCTATAGTTGGGAAACCTGACTAAATCCTAGTATATTTTGGTATGACTTTAGTTGATCTGCAATTCCTTAAGGTACAGTTCATTACACTTCCTATATGTCATACATGACACAGCTTTCCATACAGAGGTCTCCAGATATTAGCATCTAATTTGTATAACCTTCTCCCTGCTTTTGTTATAATTGTTTTTTAAATTTTCTTTATTTTTGAATAAACAATGTTATATGAAAGAAAGCTCTAGATGAATCATATACCAAACATAAGAATCATATATCAAACAGAATATAAATTACAGGGATAAGAAAAATTAAGCTGCATGCAGGAAAAGCTATGCTTAAAAAGTAGATTAAAGCAATAAATTAAAATTTAGCAGATTAGAAAGTTGCTTGAGAAGCAAATCAGATGCCTGATGGGAATAATATTTACAGTTCGTGAAATATAAAGGATAACCTCTCCAGAACACCATTACGGCACCCATAGGCACGAAGGTGCCTATAGATGTCTTCTCCTATCAACTTTAATTTCTTTTTAATTTTTTAATTGTTAAAAAAGTAAATCAGAAGCTAGCTACCATGCTGTAAAGCAGCATCCTGCTGCTAGCATTTATTTGAGAAGGCCTCTAGGCCTTGTATGGGCCATACAATAGAAGATACTCTCAATTCAGTACTTTCTGGTATGTGTGCAAATTTGTCATAAGTGTGGTGATAGAGACCTTTCTATGGTGATGATGGCAAGAAACACCTCAACATTCTATGATAGGCTGAAGGCTACCAAATCTGGGCGGCAAAACTCTAAACTACCACTAGATGGCAGAAAAGGGATAGAGCATTTTCTGTATCTTGCTATATACCCCCAGTAGGACCCAACTATATGCCTTTTTTTTCAGAACATTCCAGACATGTTGGTCATACTCAAAAGCCAGGAATTCCTGTGCCACAAAATTTGAATGAGAATTCCTTGGGCAAAGAGCTCATGATTGTTTCTATTTCCCATATATATTTCCCATGAATGTTAGTCCTAATTGTGGGAGAAAATAGGTGAGATCCTGGCTGCATCAAATCTGTTCGCTTACTACAGCACTGAGTATCCCATTTGCCCCTAAAATAAACACTTTTCTTCCACTAAAAATAGTGTGAACATTGCATATGGTGGAGAGTCTCTACTTCTTTGCTCCACAATACATTTCTACAACCTTTTTTGTGTGGCATCTGTTTGCTTATTTTATATGCTGGCAAAGTTGACTGTTCTCTGAAATAAAGCTTTTGTCAGAAAGATCTCCCTTCTAGTTATATTGCTCATTTGGGAACAATGCTTCTTCTGGATGCAGAAGTTATTTCTGTGTCAAACAGGAGAAGGCAGACAAGTCAGATCTTTATTATTTAAAGTCTGATCCAGCTACGTTTACATTTACATATTAACAAATATGATGTGGACCATGGTGTGTAAATTCTTGACCGAGAACTTTGTAAGTATGACACCAGCCTGCTCACACAGGCAGGAAGAGAGTCCCCCAACCCAGTTGCATTTCTAGTGACAGTCTCCTCCCTTTGGAACAGCTGATCCTCTGAAGTCAGGCTAGTCCTTGCCCTTGATCCTTTAGAAACTGGGCTAAACCCATCCTCATCCATAGAGAGTTTGGGTTAGAATTAGAATTTAGGTTATGGGATAGATGAAGCAGAAAATTAACTATGTTAATAGTTCCTTGATTTTCATGGACATTATAAATGTAAACAGATTGTAAGCTGCCTAGAGTTGTTTGAGTAGGTGGCCTACAAATAATTGTAATAAATAAATAACAAATCCCTCCCTATTCAGGTGAGAAGAGGCAGGGGCATTGCAGAAAGGATGACAAGGTGGGAACCAGTGGGTCTTACCATCTCCCCTCAGTCTCAGATTTAAGCTTGGAACTTCCAGAAAACTAAAAAGCAAGTACCGTAAAACTGAATCAGGAAGGAGCTTCACATTCAAAAGGTGTAAGTGTCTACTCAAGATTACAGTATGATTATTCCTTATTTCCTGTGTTGCTTATATAGTAACCTTCAATTTCCTTCTATAATGATTGTGATCAAGGTTTATTGTATTTGCCCCAGCTCAGTTATTGTACATTTGTTACACTCTGGGCTCTTTGCATAGCAGATTCCCCACCACCACCTTGGATCTGCCCCAAGCGTATATTCTACCCAACACCTTTTTATGGAAGATTCCTTTAAGATGCTTTTATCAGCATTGTGCTGCTTATATCATCCACTCTTAACTGTTTTTGCATGTGACTGCCCAAAGTTAAAATGGAAGCTTTATGTATTGTTTTCTTATTTTTAATAAAGTGTATTTTATATCCTGTGCTATTGATCAAAGGAAAGTGGGGGAGCCAATTTCTCTAGCTGCATGCCTCAAAGCTACAAGTAGTGTTTTAACATTTCAGTTTTAGCATTTTTTTCACTTTTTGGTTATGAGTCAGGCCATAGGCTATGGAGATCTCTTCTTTTGCAACAGGTTTAAGTGGGGAGATGCCAGGTAAAGGTACCCCAAAGCAGATAGGTGGTGGCAGTAGAAACTATCAAGCAGCTACCCCACTGTTTTTCAAACTTGGCAACTTTAAGATGTGTGGACTTCAACTCCCAGAATTCCCCAGCCAGCCATTCCCCAGAAGATGGGGAAGATGAGGGCAGAAGATGATGTCAAGGTGTGAAAGAAACAAAAACAAAAGACCCCTGAGAGTGAAAGGTTGAAGGCTCTCACTTTTTATTCAGCCCTGTCTTCAGAACTGTCACCAGAAGTCCAGGTCAACTAATGGACATATTTATTTTTACTTTTTAAACACTTGATTTTCTAAAAGAACCTCTCTGTTCAAATTGGTTTTGACCATCTTTCTTATTTTGCCTTGATCTTTGACCAAGGATACATTTTGATATGTTTATCCCATGAGGTACCTCACTCTTCCAAGACTTTGATTAATAGGATTAGTAGCACACCCTGACCCTAACTTGACTTTGTCTCTCTGGGAGAGCTTTTCCAGGAGGAGCAGTTTACTTATTTGGAAAAAAGATTCCAAAGTAGGGGTCCTTACCCTTTTTGGGGCCATGACCCCCTTTGAGAATCTAATGAAACCCATGGACCCCTTCTCAGAAAAATGTATTTAGATGCATAAAATAAAATATGTATATATAAATTGTGTAACAAAGGAAACCAATTATGCTCAAATACAATTATCAAAATATTACTGGCTTGTATGGATATTTAGGTACAAAAGAACCTTTGAAATACAAACTGTGTTGACCATTATGAATTACATGGCTTTGGAGAAAAGGGTATTGCACACAATAAAACGTATTCTGGTTTCACTTTTTAAAGGTATAATAATTTTAGATAGTGAGATTTATTGAAATCAACACTCATTTTTGGAGTCTGGAGGCCATAAATTACTTTGTTGCCTACATTATTATTGAATGAAAATATAAATTAAAGCTAAATTTCAGGTAGAGGTTAGTGAAAATAAAGTTGTAATTTTATATCCCATCCAAGTTCATGGACATCCTGAAAACTATCCACAGACCCTCGGGTTAAGGACTCCCTGTGCTAGCGGAAGTATAAAAAGCTTCAGAAGTCACTTCTATGACCCAGTACAGGAAATCTCCCAATAAACCCTTTCTTTTTATCTAGAGATCTGGCTTTATTCATTTTAGAAGGGAATTTTTCATTAAAACCTCCTCAAGACCACATGGTTCCATAGTTTTGAGTTTCAGGACAGGCATAATAATCTCTGCATTCGGGGCTTAAGGCAGAAAGATCCAAAGCACCTCCCTTTCTATTTTCCTAGAGTTGGGCTGAAGGAAGATGTCCTGGCTAAGAGGGCTAAGGACTTTCCAGTTGGACAGACAGAGAGCGTCAGGAATCATAGCTACCTTTTTCTGGGGAACTCCTGCAAAGGGAATCTGCCAGAGAGGATTTATGTCATCACCCCTTCCATTTTACAGTATATATAAAAAGAAACATGATTGGTGATACAGGTTAATGTGTCTGATCTTGCAGGAACAGGATTTTGGAGAAATTTCTAAACACAAGAGAACTGCACTCATCAGGAACAACCTGAGATTGAAAGCAGCTGGAAAATAATAATAATAATAATAAAAAATAACCTACTCCCTTTTGGAGGATTTACCCCGTTTGCCAAAAGGAGAACAGAGAAAGGTCAGTTCAAAGTTGTTATCTCAGTACCAAGTGTTACAATTTTCTCCAGCCGAATATGCTGTAGATATTTTAGCTGCAGTTCTCTTCATTCCCTGCAGGATAAAAGGAATTGTAGTCAAAGGCATTTTTAAAGTGAAAGGTTAGATTATTTCTCTGTTTTGGCAAAAGTGGCAAAGTTCAATAGATCCTACAGCGTGGAGCTATCACTAAGGAATTGTTCTAGAAGTTACATACACTTTTATAACCCTGCCATTTTGGTAGACAACCCAATTTGATTTGAAGAGGTAAACAGAATTTGCTTATAAATACCACAGGTTTCAAGAGAACACCAAAAAGGTTAGTTTCATGCAATCCTTTCAAACAGAAATCCCAGATGAGCCTTTACTCTGTAAGAGATAAGCCAGTCAGAAACAAAAGGAAAATCACTGCATTCTGAGAACAGAAAGTAACTTATTCTCCTTCCCAGCACACAGTAATCTTCAAGATCTGAAATTCCTGAGATGAAAAAAGCCCATTATTTTTTTTAAAACTTGTTTTGCAGACAAGATATATTTAATACTTGTTTTATAAGAAACTTCTAGATCAAGCTTTTCACTAGGTTGTAATTAGTGGGAACTGCAACAAAATATTTGTTTGTGTAATGCTCTTCAGAATGCCAGCTAGCAAGGCATGCAGAGAATTGGTTCATGTTAATGACTGTGTTTGCACAACTCGATTAGCCAATTGTATTTAACCAAGTGTTGTTGTTGTTAACCTAATGAGGTCAGAACTGTTCTCAAAAGACCAAATTTATTATGGACCTATCCAGTTATTAAGGTCTACCGAGAGGCCCTTTTGAAGATGATCCTGCTGTCAAAGGCCAATCCTTCTGGCATAAGGAGAGGACCACATCCTGTGTTGCTCTCAGTATGCATCCCCTTTGGGGATTTGGCAAATCTCGGCATTTCTTTCACCGATCTTTTTTTTTTTTTTGGTTAGATGATTTTAGTATTTAACTTTAATCCATGTTTTGTTTATATATTAACTTCTGTTAACTGTTTTCGGTGCTCACCAGAGCAGAAGGTGGAGTATTAATTCAATAAATGCTTAAATCTTTCTTGATCTGAAAACAAGTTGTACAATCCCTGCAAAACTGAGCAAGAGTAATTTCCTGAAGTTGCTGCCAGCCAGTCTTGACAACTGATACACATTTCAGTATTTGAACCTGCTCAAGCTAATACACTTTGTTTTTCCAGTACACTGGAGATGTGATGCTTCAAATTATGTACCTACTACAAACTAATTCAACAGAAAACGGTCAAAGCAGGGAGCATCATTAATTAAAAAATCATGGGAATCCACCAAAGCAGCAACTGATTGATATATAAAGTGTGATGCAGGTTTGGCAGATAGAATATCTTTTAGCAGAAACAGTGTTATTTCCTCAAACACTAGATTTTAAAACAAACGTTTCTTCTGATCATTCATATGGCATTTCTCCAAAGGACAGTCAATCCAGATACAGCCTCCCACTGTTCCCAGAATTAGATGCAATGGCCCTTGGCAACAGCCAGAGTCTAAAAAATTGATGAAGTAACTCTTCAGGTTCCAAACTATTGTCACAGTACAATAGTACACAGAACAAGCAGGCATTAGAAATGAAATGTTATTCGTTTCTATCTCCCACCTCATACTGGTAAAATTATCAGTGATGGAAAACGTTCTAAATGGGCCTATGGACTCTTGCATCTGCTTGTGAATTTTTCTTCCACTTTAAACCCATAGTTGATAAAAGAAACACAAAGCATGGCCAAGAGTCCAGGAATGCAGCTTTGGCTTTTCTATTAAAGCCAGATGTACTAAGCTGTGGTACAAGACACAATAGTGCTCTCAAATCTCTTTTGCGAAGACTTCACAATTGGGCAAACAAAGCACACTCACAAAAAAAATTAAGAGTTGAGTGATGGTCCCCCTCTGCCAGTTCTTCTCGGTACGGAAGCTTTTTTGCCACAACCAGTGTAACTAAGGAGGAATGTAATACAACTTTATTGTGTGGGGAAGGGTTATGATAAAGTGTTTATTTTTTATTGTTCAAATGTCACACACCAAAACATGTTCATTTCAAATATAGAAGATTAGGGCTGGACCAGCTGTCAGCCATGAAAGCTCTTTAGGTGATTTTGGATAAACCATTCTCTCTCAACCCAACCTATCTCAGAGTATTATTATTATGGGGGAAAATAAAACACCCAACTGTATGGAAGATATTGCTTCAACCATTTATATTTGTTTTAAGAGAACTCTTTCTTCCAGTTAAAGATTTCCTGATGATTGCTAATATTCAGAAAATGAAAGACATCTGCTCATAAGGAAGCAGCTTAGAAAAATAGAGACAAGGTTTATTTTCAGATTCTTAAAACAACTGAAAAATACTAAGTACTTCTTCAGCAGTTTAAATAATCAATATTTATAAGTACAAAACTGAAACTAAGTATTGATACTAGTTTACATTAGTTTAATTTTTCATACCAACAATTTCAAGAAACATTTTCTTTTCCAAGGAAGCAAAGATCAACTTGACAGTAAAGTCTGTTTGTGTTTGTCATTTCATAACTGTTGTTTTGGTCGATGAAGATAAATCAAAATATCCAGTATCTATGAAGTTTTTTGTCAGTAAAATCTAAGACATTTACGTAATATTAATTTCTTCCCCACCTTCAAAATACAGACGAAGGAACAGAGGACTGAAAGCATAACCTTTCCTTCTTTCCTCCCTCCCTCCCCCCTCCCCTCTCAAATGGATTCATTATAATCTATGTGGCTATTTAATTCTTACAGACTGATTGAGGAAGATGACAATGTTTATTTTTAACTTAGCTTATTTAATGGCTTGGTACATACTGGAAATAATTTAATCACATTCTTTTATATAACATGCCATACAACACAAATTAATGTCCTATGTAGTCTAGAAGGCCCGTGCTTCAGCATATATGAAAGACTTCAAGAAGATGGAAGAGACCCAAAAGATCTATGTAAGAAATACCATGGCTTTGGTATTTCTATTTAAGAAATTTCCTACATGGCTTTGGACCAGTGTACCCAAAGGAATGCATTTCCCAGCTGTCTATGTGCTGAGATAATCTGAGCCCCTCATTCAGGTGCCTGTGCCATCAGATGTGAGATGGGTGGTAGCTGAAAAAAGCCCATTCTCAGTTTCTGATGTTCTCTAACCAGAGAACCTCGCCTGATTGTTGCTATTTGTACCAAAAAAAGACAATTTTATTTTAAAATTTTAACTGTGATTATATTGTTGCCAGTTTTAATATGTGGATAGAAGAGGAAATGGGTTAGAGTTGGACATTTATTTATTTATTTATTAAATTTATATGCCTATAAAGCCCCCATGGCAATGCAATGTATGGCTCCCTCTCAGTGACATCTTGGGAATAAAACATCTGTTCATGAAATGAAACATACTACAAAAACAGAAATGTGAATGTATTGTCAAAGGCTTTCACGGCCGGAATACGATGGCTGGTGTGGGTCTTCCGGGCTGTGTGGCTGTGTTCTGGAAGTTTCTGGAAAACTTCCAGAACACGGCCACACAGCCCAGAAGACCAACACCAGAAATGTAAATATTTGCCTATACAACTTCCTCAAAATAATATGGTACTTATGCAGTATTCCTAATAAAAAATCTTTTAAAATGCTTCTGACATGTTGGCCACAATATGGCATACAGCTATGCATATGCAACTCCTATAAGTCTCAAGAGGACTTTGCACAATTACACAATTGTACAATTAATTTATGCCAAAACTGATCAGCTGATAGTGACTAGTATCACTAGTGACTCATTCTCTGGTAAATGTACTGTCAGTGCCTCAGTATGAAAAATATAATTTAAAAGGGGACTTTTATTTTGAGCTACTGTAAACCCAGCATGTAATTATTACCTCAGGAAAACTTGAATGCAACAGCAGTGATGATGTGTTATTAAATGAAAATAAAAGCAGCTATTTCCTTACAAGGAAAGTGCCTGCTCTTTAACTGTATTTTATCATGTGTCTATCATTCTACAAATCCCTTCTAAATCTCTTGTTTTATCCTCTTAAAATAAGGCTGACTGTAATTTTTAAAAATTCATACTTTAACACAAATAATCAAAGGATGAGTATTTGCAAATTTCATTAAAAAATTAAAAATAAGTGGTAAAATATTTTTAATATCACAAAACATGCCCTAAGCACTAGTTTAAGAATTATTGCTCATATCTATACTTTGTCGGGCATCAGCAACAGCTTCAGGCACTCGGACAGTCATATTGTTCATATATTTCTTCAAGCAAATTTGACAACCCAAACGTGATCTATAGAAGGAAAAAAGTATATTGCATCAAAGACAATATTATAACACTGTACTACTGTAATATTGCAATTGTAATATTACAATTACAATATTACAAACACCACTTGTAAGAATATATTGATGAAGTAATGTCTATTCAGAATTACGTGTAAGGATAAAAAACTAAAAAGAAAGAGTTTCTATAAATACTTAGCCTTAAATCAGCTTTTCTCAACTTGGGGCCCTCCAGTTGTATAGACTTCAACTGCCAAAATTCTCAGCAGTGACCATGTTGGCTTGGCAATTCTGGGGGCTGTGGTTTCTACATCTGGAAAGTGCCTTGACTGGGAAAGACTACTTTAGACTTTTCAATCTGCTTTGCATATTCACTTCTTGTAATTCACACATTTTCTAGCTAAGGTAGAAAGGTAGAAAGAGTAAACTTTAAATTTCCTACATCCAATCTGTACAACATATATTGTGATTAACTCTTTATTCCTTTAACTTTTTGATATAAGATCACAAGAAAGGATAATTCCAGAAATATTTCAAGTTACACAAACAGAATAAGGCAACGCAGATTATTTGCAAAGGTAAAGCTTCATGGAAGAGTAACTTAAATAAATGAATTTCCTTTATTCTGTGAAGATATAACATTGTTTTAGATATTAATTCTGAGACGCCACTAAGCAAACCTTAGAAAGGTAAAGAAAATAGGGATTTACAAACAATACCTTGCACAAGAAACTTAACATTCCAGCTGTTTAAGGGTCAAAGTTTAGAGCCTAAGACTGGACAACAAAAGTTAACTTTGTGATTAGGTTTGGATTAAACTGGTAAGCTACCGTTAACTAAATGCTGAAGCAAAAATGTCCGATCCTCTCCTGACCTGATAACCAGTAATACATTGCAGATAAAAAAACTAGACAGTATAATTCAAAGCAAGGATAAGCAAACACACTAGCTAGGGGGCACATTTGGAATTTTGAAAGTAGTAGTGAACATTCTACCAAAATGTTCATTAATGGCAGCCACAGTGGGTATGTTCAATCACAAAGTATTAATGAACTTAATTCATACCACACTCTACAGAATTCCCTCTCACTCCCTACTGTTCCAGGGCATCTTTGTTTTCTGAATAGGTGAGCACACTTCCAACAGAATTCTGGACTGTAGCTTTTTGATATAAGAATGCTTATAGGGCCTATGTTTTAATAAATAAAATGATACCATCTCTCCTTTTAAAGTCTAAAAAATAACAGAGGACAGGTGGAAAAGGGAGCATGATGCCTGTCAAGAGTAATTTCCATGGACAGATAAGCATTGCCTGTCCTTGACCTAAGCAGCATGTGGTCAACTGAATGACAACTGTTAAGATATTCTCATAGATTTTATGTTGATTCTACCTTACCTTTCTGTCAAGCCATAGGCAAGATCCAGCATATCCATTTCTTCATCTGTAATTGCATCTAATTTTTCAAATATGTGGTCTTCAAAAATTAAGTGACACGTAGAGCAGGCAAGTGTTCCTTCACATGCACCTAAAGATGAAACAATTAAGCACACATTTAAGAGCTCTCCATTACATTTCAACATCACTGAGTGTTCATCATTCAACATCAACATTGTCCCATACATTAATGTGAGACAACCACATTCGTACAGAAACTTCGCATTTCATGGATATTAAGTGTATGATCTTTGAGGGGGGGAGGGAATGGAAGGATTTATGCTGTTTCCTCCTCATAATTAACATTTCACAGTTTGGCAAAACAGATGTATGAAATAAGCTTAAAGTGCCATGAAAGTTGTAACACAAATTAGTTTGTTAACCATGAAGCAATAGTCTTGTTCACAATTTTCAGTAAAGTCATTTTCAGTAAAGTCACTCACCCCACATGTATTGGACTAAATCTCCCACGATTCATAACTACTTTCTGGATAATTTTAATTCAACATATCTGAGGACACCAAGCTGAAGAAGGCAGAGTTACAATATTTGTTCCTCTCTCCTTTCAAATAGTTTAAAGATATAGTAAGAAGCATCAAAGGCAACATTAATTGTGACAAATTAGTATAATGTATGCAGAAGACGTATCCTGATAGTACAAATAAACTACAGATATGTTTAGATCTGTACAGATACAGTACAAATAAAGATAAAACATGAATATTTGTGTTGTAACAGCAACAGAACCTTTTAACTGAAAGAAAATTATGCTAAACAAGAGAAGGATTTCATCAAGCAGGCAAATATTTAAAACATGAAACATCAGCATATTATTTGTGCGTCTGCCATGCCCCCTAGTGACATAAAAAAAGTTGGAACAGACACAATTTTCTTTTTTAGGCATTATCAATGTAATTGATAATTTAGAAGATTGAGAATTTAAAATGTGGACAGTATTTTTAAACTTTCCAATTTTACTTTCTGTATCTGGAATATTAAAAAGTGTGAAGTCAGTTTTAAGATGCCATATGATTCCAATATGCTAACACATGCAAATTAGTTTGAGGCTAATTTTTTGTTTTCTGGAAAATACTATTATGGCTACCCTTCTGGAAATCTGTTACAATTTCCTGATATTTTTAGCTCTGTTAATCACAATTTATCTACGTTTTAAAATGCTTGTTGTTATGCTGTCTATGTTTGTAAGCTTCCATAAACTCACTGAAAAAAGGCTGTATGTCTTTGAATAAATAGATTTACTAAAGTGGCACTGGACTCAGTGCAGTGCATTAGAGACCCTTGGTGAGATAAAGCATCAAAGAAACCAAAACTGGGAAGGACCATGTCTAAGTCCAAAGAAGAAGGCAGGATAATTGTCGTAGCAAAGACAGCAATATAAACAGAAAAGCAGCTGGCCACTAGCTTTATATGTTTCAGAAGAATTTACATATTTTATTTAAGCCACAATACAATTTGTTTGCTTTTGGCTTAGTATAGCTGTGGATCTTATCATTATGTCTGTAAATATTTGCTGATGGGTTGAGGTTACTTTGAACTTTGCTGCCATCTCTTGTCCAAAAGATTATGGTTATAACATGGTTTGTCATTTAACACAATGTACAAATCCAGCCTTGGGTGTCCAAATTCAGTTGTATAACCAAGATTCCCCCATTATATATAGAGGACTCTTTCAAACTGAGAAGCAGAGCTGACTTCAACTGGACAGATTATATAGAAGGATAAACTACATGATGTGAGAATAAACACATACCTGTTGAAATATTACACAAACCAACAATATTAGGGCATTCTTTTTACTAATTTTAGTAAAAAAAAAACTTATACCAGTGATGCTTAGAAGTGATTAACTTTGAATCAAAAGTCACCAAGTTTCAATTTTTAAAAATGAATTTAAATTCCTTATAGGAAAGTAAATACATTTACTTACCAAATCCATCTATGTCTAGATTGTTATCTATCACAACATCTAGAAGTGAATCTCCAACCTTCCCTTTGGCTGTTAGTTTATCACCATCACGATTTATAAAGTGCACTGTAACTTTTTCTTCTGAGCTGAAAAAAATAAAATAATCCAGTATTTTATTATTCTGTTTTAATCCAATTTTTCACATGCTTTAATTACTCCAATTCTGCTCCAATCTCCATCAGAAAAACCACTCAGCTCAGAGTTTAGGGACTGAGCATTTCCATAGCGCCTATAATTATTTATTTTTCACATTTCTATCTCACAGCAACCAAAGGCTCTCAGTAGTTTACATAATATAAAAACCAATTAAAACATCCATAGTACAAACTTTCATAAAAACAGCATAAACCAGACATAATGCAAACAGTTAAAAACAGAAGTTAAAGATGGCATGATAAAGTTAGGGAGAGGCTCTTGGAAATTTTTAATAACTTCCAGAACATCAATAAGGTCATATTTAGTAACTTCTAGAACATCAATAAGGACTGATCATTACTGGGATGTTGTTCTACACTGTCAGTGCTGCTACTGAAAAACTGCACCTTCTTGCTACAGCCCTTGAATCTCCTGAAAATCTGGGATCAATACGAGTTTCCCTCTATTTGATCTAACTGGTTTGGCCAGTACTGGTTGGAATATTTATCCTATTCTTTTACTCAGCTTCCATTTCTGGGTATTCTGCATTCAGACCATTGAGGGTCTGGATAGACAATTTTTTTTTTTTTTTTTTGCTCATAGAAGGGAAAAAAACCCTAACTGGCCACATTGGCGCATCTTGAAAAAGGTAAGGCAGGTTGAAGCTGGATACTATTTGAATGGGAAATCAGGAAATCTCAGGGATGAAGACTAAGCCAGGAAATTAAAAAAAAAAAAAATCTAGAAAGTGGCAATAGAAAACTACTTCCGTGTTGTTTCCAAGATCTACAGTTACTAAAACTCAAGCTTGATTGAAGAATACTTTATTTTACTTAGCCTTTCTGATCCCAAATGTGACATTCAAGTGCACACAAATACATATGCTGATAGATGTTTAATTTATTTCAATGTATATGGATATCAATCTCAAATTCCTGACTCTGGACAGATAATCCCCCATCATCTTCTTTCTTTCCAGATTATTTGTGGCAGATGAACAGCAGTCATTGGTGGATTGTCAAATTATGAATTATCCCAGCATCATGCCAACCAGCTGATTAAATAGCTATCTAACTAGGGGAACTAAAGCCCCTGGGGTATATGTCCTTTACTTCTCATTTCCGTTTGGGGGCTTTAAACAGTCAAACAGCTGATGTTGAACATCCACTCTAAAACGAATTGTAGTCTACTGTATCTTAGCTGAAGGAAGCAGAAGCCTTGCACAATTACAAAATACACCACATTGTATTAACATAGGTGGAATCCAATGTGCAGAACTTGCATGGGGTTATTCCTCTTATGTGCATAGGACTGGGGGATCCTCCAGAGCAGATCTGGAATGCTTAGAGAAAGGTACGTTTTCCTCTACTTTGCAAAAAAAGAAAGTGCAACTGCCAGAGAGCGATTAGACAAGTATATGTTCAGGACAGTGGTTATCCTGCAATAGTGGCGAGTTCTCACTTGGTCTCACTTCCACCATTTGAACTCCCATTTCAGCAGCCCACTTTAAAAGAACAAGATTAACTTAATGGATCCTGTGCCTATATGAGCACAGAACTGCTGGGCTTGCTCCATATTGTGTGTGGGGTTGTGTAACAGCAGTGTTACACAACAATATTTATTTGTTGACTGAATTGCATTTACATGGAGAAACAATGGACTGCTTACAACTCTCCTTTAACTCAAAAAACAAAGGCTAGCATATCTTGTCCTAACGCAACTAATTATTTTGTTTACACCATTTTGTTTTCACATGTGGAAAGCAAGCAGTGCACTTCGTAAGATGAAACTAGATGCCTATGAAACTTGAGGCCACTGCATACTTAATTGTGCTTACTGAAAAGCTTACTGAGTAGATATTAAATAATATGCTTACATAGCTTGCTGAATCATAAACCGTGGTATACAAGTCAAAGTCAAAGTATGTTATGCAAGCCCAAAGCCACAAACAAGCAGATTCCCATTTGGATTAGAGTGTTCTATAAACACAAGCACCAATGGTTAACAGAACCATGGTTTATTTATTTTTGTTTGCTCGCGCAACACACTGAACTATAAATTGCTCTCAGGGGCCGCATTCGGTCAACACTGGGGTCCCATAACTGATTACAAAAACCCGTTTTTGCAGTCCAGCCACAGCAGTGTTACACAACAATGTTGCGCTCGGCGGGGAAAGGGACCGCAGCCACGGCTGGCATTTTCTGCGACCTCCAAGCCGACTATCCAAGAGATGGGCACCGCGCCCTTCTTCCTCGAGCCAACCTCGCGGTCTTCCCTGATCTGGAGCCGCTAACTCCCTAGGAGCAAGAGGAGAGGAATGCGAACTGAGCTACCCGGCCGCCCACCTCCAATTCAGGCCGGGAAGGTGACTTGGCGAAGAGATGGAGCTGCTCCCCGCCGCTTACCTGAGCCCCGCCGCGGCGTGGAAGGGCCGGCAAGGGCCCAGGCGGACTGCGCTACTCCAGCCGGTGCTAGTCCGGAGAGGAGCCGCCAGGAGCCGCCAGGAGGAAGACGGCGCAGCTCGGGAGAGAAGACGGAAGCAACCTGAGGTGGCCATGCTGCAACGGCAGGCGAAAGCGATTCTACGAAGGCGGCGGAAGAAGCAGCGCGAGCAACTTCCGCTTACTTACCAGTTGCTGAAATCCAAAGGTCGGCCCGTTTATCCAAGGAGAATCCACAGCGGCTATTCTCGTAGGTGTTTACGCTGCCGACGTCAGAGGTGCCGCAAAATGCACGGGACTTCCCTGTATGGAAGACGGGTTACGGGAATGACGGAAATGAAGCTCTCGGGCGCATGCGTGCTACGGAGAATGCGCAGAGTGCCTCGGCGGGAGCGCTTGGGTTGGGGATTGCACCCAGTCGCCTGCCTTGGCTTCCCAGGCTTGCCCTCTGCCTACGCGGCTCCCTTTCTGCCGGCTGCCCCGGCTCCCTTTCCGTTTAGGGATTTGGGGAATGTGTAACAAGACAGTAGTGGCCAGAACGGGCGTCCTCGGGAGGTTGTTGCTGTTGGACCATTCAAATGGGAGCCAGACATCCGAGACGCGTAACAGTTGAAGCTCTTCACCCGGAACGAGGAGGGGGCGACTGCAGAAACAGCCGGGTTAGCAGCCCACTTATACAGAGCTAGTGTAGGGATTGTCGACTGAGCAGCTATAAGCCAGATGACCATTAGCAGCAAAGAAATACACAAACCTGACATTTTGCTGCCGTTTAGAGAGTTCCGAGTTTTGCAGCCCGGGATTGGTAACCCGATCTGGCTGAACAGTAGCTGTCAGAATCCCCAAACACGGGCTATGCTGGACAGATTGCTGGCTATTATAGTTTATCAACCTTTAGAACACCATAGCTTCTCCTAAAGCTGAAGTAGAAATACAGTCAGCCATTAAAATGTGCAGAATCAAGGAGACTTGCCAAGTCTGTATTAAAAAACTCTCCAGAAACGTAGAGAGGAAGTCAAGAGGAAGTCAAGAGGAATTTAGAGAGCTCATGGCTGCAGCACCATTCCAAAATGCTTCTGCCTCCTGCAGTCCTGCATCACATCTGGCACAATGATAGTGATAATGGGGCCTCCAAAACCAGCGCGAGTTGACCTCAGACTTCTCCTCTCCGACTGCTTAATTAACAAGTTGGCTAAACATTTAGATTATTTAGATATTGCTAGCTACATATGTAGCATTTTACAACAGACAGGTTTTACGGGTTTCTTCCTATAAGAGGTGTATAATCTTAAAGCACAAAATTATTTCAATTACACATGCATTTAAGTTACCAATTTCTGTACTTTGTATAAAGTTGCTTATCCAGAAAGAAAATAGCATGGTATGTTACATTAGTGAAGAACTGGAGCAGTGAATCCATCTTTTGAAGAATCCAATACTTTGCAAGGAAACATTCATGCAAAAGACTTTGTCCATCTCCGCTGAGGGGCACTGCCTCTCTGCCCATACCCCACAAAACTGCACTGCATTTCACCCCTCCAGCAGGTTTGGGAGCTGCAGAGAAGGGAAGTTGCCATCTTCCCGATTTCACCGTCAGAAATAGTTCATACCTAGTAACGGATAGTTACCTAAACAATTTTGTAAAATATACCTTAAGATATTGGCTGGATTTATATGTTTCACTAGATCACAGGATACTTCCTTTGGTTTTGGTTTAATATTTATGTGAACCTAGCAATTGCAGCTTCTAAATCATGATTTGTAATTTAGCCAATAGTCCTAGCCAGTTGAGGTTTGTTCCATATAGCATATTTAAAGAAATCATGGCTAACCATGTCTTTAAGGTGTAACTTAGGTACTTAATGGATTTTATAACAGTTTTTCTTTCTGGAAGCGGTCAAAGTGTAATGGCTAACACATTTGGATTTCTGTTCCACAGATCCACTGCTTTGTAGTTTTGTACAATTTAATTACCTTAATGCTGTGATCTTTTCATTTTGTAATCACAACTAAGTTAGCACATGCAATCGTACACCAATAGGGGGCAGAGCAAATCAAGGAAGGAGCAACATTATGTGGATCGTGAATGTGAGTGTCTGCATAATAATTCATGTAAAATGCTCTCGCTTCAGCGTTTGCCATATAAAAATAGATACCTTTCCAACATATTGCCCCAGCAATCCCTTCTCCCTTTCAGTGAATTCACTATCATATGCTAGCACAACACTACCATTACCTTATATTTACTGCCCCAACATCTCCATAAAATGAAAGAGACAGGATGGCAAGTTCCAATTTAATACTAGAGACCATATGAGATTTGACAGAAAGAAAATATCCTCATGCACAACCTGATATATGCATAAAGAGCTAAAGTACAATTATTAAGCTTGGTCAAAGAATATTAGACTTGCACAACACAAAAAAATAAACCTCATAATTAACACAAGTTCCTGGCTAGGCCTTTACCTACCTCAACCAAGAAAAAGGACTCTTAAATAGATGCTCCCTCTGCTTTTCACATTACTCAATTTCCCCACAGAATCCAGCTGTGTATCAGAGACTGGGGACATAGTAGTCCATACTTATTTTTCAATCTCAGCAACTTCTGCTTGGTTTTTAAAGTATTCTTAATTTCCCAGTTTTCAGCAGAGGAGCAGCTATGGGCCTCTCTCTGCATCTATGTGAGATTTCCCTTATTTTTATAGAGGATGTCTAAGATCTATGAATGCATTTACCTGCCACCTGGCAAGGAGGATGTTCAGAACACCTGTCTTCAGGATCAATATATCCTGGATTAGTGCCACTGCTACCTGGGAAGCGGAAGCTTCTCAATCTGTGGTTCAGGAACCCCGCTATGATGAAAGAATGCTGCTGCAGAAGATGCAACTGTGGCCGGAATTGAGACCTCTGATGAAAAGACAGATCAGCCAGCTAACACAGCAACCTATCCTGAAGACTGCTTTTTGGAATTGGAGAACAGGGTTTTGGAAACCCCACTGTTTCCCTTTTTAGATCCATGCACAAACAATTAGTTTGTGGGCTTCCTTTCTGAAGATAATCATAGAATAATTACTGCAAATGATATACACTGTCAAACTTCAGTATACTTATTTAGTGGATAATCCAATTTTTCTGGTAATACTCAAGGATGCCTATGAACCATTGACTTGACTAGTGCTCCTAACTCAGTTTAAGCCAGCTAAAGATTTATTGCAAAAACTGGCTTTAGACATTGTACAAGCTTCAACAGGAAAGGTGTCAAATTCTATTTTAATATTCTACTCCAAATCCTATGGTAGGAGAAGCAGCCAAGGAAAATCTAATGTATGGCTTCATACAATCTGATAGAGGATTACAATGGTAATGTGATGACCACTGCTCATATTCTATAGTGCTTCTCAGGATTGTCAACAACCGAACTTGCTTGTTGGGCCACTTCCAGGCATTTCTGTGAGGAATAGGTAGCTGTAACTTCCAGCTCAATCTCAGGCAATGAAAGGAATTTGACTGTTTTCTTGGTAGAGGCATCCTGCCTTTCCAAGCAGCAGAAAATATCTCTGACTATAACTCCATAGCAATATCAGATGTAACTGCCCTGTGACTTGACTTGGCTTTTTGCATGACTTCAAAGTTTTGCTTGATTTCAAAGTTCCAGTCTTTGGTGGTGGTTTGAATCTGGACTGACTTACCATTGATAAGAAGAGTCTGTTTGGCCAGTACGTGATAGCACATGGGAATGGATTCTGGTACTACAGCAATAAGAGTTTTCTCTTGCCCTTGATAGCAAAGTTCAGATTTTATCCAGACTCAGTGCAACACACCATCATGGTTTGCAAATCAACCTACAAATCCCACTAGAAGAATTCTTACAAGAGGAGATATGGGGATGATTCAGGATATTGTTTTTTACTGTCCCCAGATTCCAGAAGTCAGTCTTTTCCGTCCTGTTTGGTTCATTACTTCAGACCATGGGAATCCATGACCTTGGGTGCTGACAGTAGTAGAATGGGTATACAATAGTGTTCCATTTGGTACTACAGTACCACTGTATTATGTTGTCCATCCAATGGAACTATAGTTATACAAGGTATCCGTGATTCCTAGGCAAATGTTGCCCAACACTTAAGTGTTTTGGTGTAAACCAAACAGTTGGATGGAATACCCTGTTTAGATCTCTAAAAAGTGGTCATGCACCACTGGGCATGACAATGTACAGCTCTACTGTATTAAAGTCCCAAAAGCAAGAGACAGATGTGCTGTGTATGTGTGTGTGTGCAGGGGAGGTTGGAAATACTAATCACTTCTGACAGCTCGACATTGTCGCAACTACATTGACCTTCCTAGAATGGGTTTTGATTGCTGATGTGTCTAAAGAACATAGGCTTTAAAAATCTTTTTATTGCTGTGAAAGTTCAGCAAGTTGAAACGACCAATAAAGATGTTATTCTCCACAATGTATGTTACTGAAAGGATTCTATTCCACGTCTTCTGTCAATCATAATTTGCTGGACATAGTTATATTCCTATGAATTGACATTTCTACAGATAAAGGGAAAACAAATATAATTTAAAATCCATAGAGACAGTACTAGACTAATTGAAGTTTTACAAAAAGTTGCAAGCTTTTAAGTTTTAATAACTCAGGTTTCTAAGAACTGTGGCTAATCTTTGAGTCATGCCTGTACCAGACCACATTCTTAAACTTCATTCTCAAAGGGAGTGACGGAGACCTCCAGACATGCAAATAGAGCCTTATCAGTTAAGAGTAGTGTTAAGATATACTAATAAACTGGCCCAAAGCTTGTTGAGAAAAAGAAACAAGGAAATGCTTGTTAATATTTCTGAAATACAATTTTCAGCTGTTAATATAAAATATGGGAAATATAGATGTTGCAATCCTGATAAAGTCCTCTGCCCTTGCATTGTTGATGGATGATCACCAATTGTGCTGCTTAATTGAGGACAGTCCTCTGTTAGTGGCAGCATGTGTTTCAAAAGCAGTTCAGTCCACGTCTGGTTTAAAGATAAAGAACAGTTGCTCATCCAAATTTGGAAAACAAACTGAACAGGTTATCTGGTAACAATCTTTCCCACTCTGACAGCAAGTATTGTATTTCTTTTAATTTACATGAACATTTAGCAACAACTCCAGATGTTGTGCTGTAATTCCCATTATTCCTCACAATAAATCATGCTATCTAGGCTAGTAAGAGTTGGAGGTCAGCAACATTCTTGCCCATTACTGAATTACAGCAAGAACTTCTAGCTTTCATCTATGCACATAATTTTTATTCAAGTTCTCTACCTTATTTTATTTTGGAGGGGGTGTATCTGTCTTTCTTTCCTCCATCCATGTCTAAATTGGTAGCAATTGTGCTGAATACCCCTACAACTATTAATTACCATACAAATTGGAAGACATCAGCCCAGAAGCAGTGCAAGAACTCTCCTTTTCAAACAGATATCTGGAGGAATTGCTTGAACATTCCAATGTGTTTGCTATGGTCCTCTATATAACTTAGCCTGAGCCTGCAGACCAGAGTGTGTGTATGTGTCCTTTGCGTCTATTTGCGGTTTTCCTGTTGACTTGAAGTATGTGCAGTAAAATCCTTGATACATATTCAAATAATAAAGGCAAGAGCTAATCAGTGGTGGGCTGATACTGTATGTTTAGCTAACCACATCTTAACTTTGTTTGTGCAAGGAAGGTCCATTCATCAGTTGGCTTCTCTTTCTTATCAGTTCATTCTTCTGTAACAATTTCTATTATGTATAGTGTGGTTACAAAAGCTTATGCTCTGGCTGGCTGCCAGAACCACTGCACTCTGCTATGTAGATTTGGAATCAGGTTGTTTACCCTCACTCAGGTTATGAGCTTGGCTAGGCTAACCTTTTAGTGCCACATTTCCATACAATTTTACCCAGCAACTGCATATGACACTTGTGGGGCATGTAGGCCATGTTTAAGAACAGGATGCTTATGGGCATCAACATGCCAAAGACACCTTCATGGGCACCTACCCAATTATATATATATATATTGGTTATTTTAAAAACACATACATAGATCACATCTTATCTTGTTTATTCTGCCTTTCATGAGACAAAGATATGCTGGGGTGATAACATCCTGAAGGGCTAATAAGGGATTAGCTAGGAAAGACCCCATATTTTACTCCTGGTAAAATATTTTGTGACTGACCAGACTGACACTGGTAATTTATTTATTTGATTTTTATCCTGCCTTTATTATTTTTTTTATAAATAACTCAAGATGGTAAACATATGTAATACTCCTTCCTCCTCCTATTTTCCCCACAACAACAACTCTGTGAGGTAGGTTGGGCTGAGAGAGAGTGACTGGCCCAGAATCACCCAGCCGGCTTTCATGTCTAAGGCGGGACTAGAACTCCCAGTCTCCTGCTTTCTAGCCTGGTGCCTTAACCACTAAACCAAACTGGCTCTCACTACTAATAACAAATTACTTAGAAACTGGACCTCCAGGTGAAAGTCGTTTTGTGGCAGCACTCACAAAAATGGTCAAAACTCTAAATATACCCACCAGTTCAAGAAATTCACTTCTAACTAACAACCTGAGAAAGGTTTGTTGAATCTGTCCAAAAGGCCAGTTTAGGGCAGTTTGTTCCACAATCAACTGCCAAAGGAAAACCACAAACATAAAACAAGGCTGCCATTATTAAACAACTGCTATTTGGAGCTATGTTGCCTTTTATCCTGGAGGCAGCCTATAGCCATTATGATTGTTAACTAATGAGTCTCATTTTTCTTCCACCCACTGCTGAGAGATAGTAAACTACATTTTATTTATTTACACCGATTTAAAGAACATCTGACTCCAGAGAACTCTGGGCATCCTCAGCCAAAATATTTAAGCAGGCAAGCAAATGAAGAAAGACCAGGAAAACTGAAAATAGATCAACCCAGGGCCATATTGATGGAAGTGGAGCTCAGACTGGCCTTCAGTTATCCATTTAACAGAGACAGTACAAATAGAGTAGAAGCAGAAACAAATAATACAAACTGAGTTTATCTTCTGTTTGAAAACTGGCAGTTTTGATTTGAGTTCATATATTGCACTAAGCCAGTATTCCCCAATCTGGCACTCACCAAATATATTGGGACTAGTAGTCGTACAATTCTCCAGCTTGTTAAGGCTACTGGAAACATTGTGCTAAGCCATACTGCAGTTTGTTTGATTTGGACTTAGTATAATGTCTGAACTCAGCCATTGTGACTTGTAAACTACAGTTAATTCCATGATTTAGTTAAAAGCCAAGATTAATAAAAACTATGACTCAGGGTAACATGTGAACCAAGCTGCAGACCTGCAAGGGCCTCATTATGTTAATTTTGAGATTTTATTTGTTGGAAAAATGAACATCAGTACCTGTTGGCCAAATGGTTTGCATGTGAGCAGTTGCATTTCAGATCCATGAGTGCAATGACAAATCACGCATTCAAATTGCAGTTAAAAGTCATGAAATGGGCAACAAATGCCATAATAAATAAGTTATTCAGAAGATAAAACAGTAAAGGTAGTATGCCAAAGTTATTCCTAACCTGGGGTACCATTTCTCTTATGCCATATAAACAACATCCCTTTCCTAGCCCAGTAAGAACACTAAGTTCAGAGTCTAAAATTATGTCACTGGATGTTTTTCACCCAAGGACACAGGCAAAGGTGACAGATTCTTTATTTTAGGATTTCACCCAGCTTCTGACTCAGACATCCTTGGCAACTGATAAGAATGAACTTTCAGTCACATGCCTATTATTAGCATTCAGTTTTGTAAGTAAAATATGGGATACTCAACTACATTTACAGCATCAGGCTGCATGCTTATATACTTAGGAGTGAGGCCCACTAAATCCCATGAGGCTTACTGTTAAACATATATGTATTGAACTGCACTGTATATGTATGTACTATCTCTGCCTATGACTTGTTCATCCCATTTCCTTCTGTCTATGGTTCTGCATTATGACGGAAGAAAGATGTCATCTGGTATAATAAAAACAAAGAGGCATGAGCCTAAGACCCATGGATTTTCTTGACTTACTGAAGAAACTTGTAATCTTAGTTTCCAAGAAATCATAATTTGCCAGTTTGCTGAAGTCCAACAAACTAAGATCACAAATGATATATTTTGTTCTCTGTATTAATTATTGCTCCAGCTGCACTGCTTACCCAGTCCAAACTTAAATTCCAACTGCCCTTACATATGCAGTTCTGATTCTGAACCTACTAAGACTTGCCTTCAGTTGTCATATACTTGGTTGCTATTGGCCTGGTGTGGACCACATGCAGTTCAATCAGATTTGATAGATGTTGCAACTAGGTATGCGTTTACCTGAGTGAAGGCAATGCTAATGCTTGTCAAAGCAAATATAAGCAAGGATGTCATTTTTTGTAAGGATCAAATAAGAACTGAATTCTATTATAATAAATACTTTCATGCTCTTTAGCCAAAAAGGCTCCCAGAGCAATCATTTGGTTGAATTTCTTTATTTTACGATTAAAATGAATTTAGCAGGTAGTAGCAACTGGCCAAATCTGTCTGGGCTATAAAACTAAGCATATTAATTCTTGGATGGAAGACCTCTAGGGAATTTCAAGGCTGTGGGCAAGACTGGGAAGATTTTAAAAATAAAATCCTGGAAGAAAGGACTAGCAAACCACTGCTATGAAAACAACATATCATAGATATCTCTAGGACTTGAGCTTGACTCCCAAAATGTTTTAATTTTTATTAAAATGAAATCTGTGGCAGCTTTGGTCAACTTCCATGCAATTGTCAGAAGAAATCCTTCTAGCAGATTGCAGTCTTATGCTAATTACTAAGAAGTGGCACCATTTGAACTTTCCATATTTGTCATAAAAATGAGCCAGTTCTGACTTGGTACACTAAAAGTAAATACAAACAAAAACTCCTCCATAGTACAAGATGCTATCCATCATATATTCTCTGTGTGCTTTACTATTTCATTTTAGATTTTTTAGATTTGAGATTTTTAAAATCCCTGGATGAATAGTGTTTTTTAATTTTATATCTATATTTTTTCCTTATTCTCTGGTATTTATTGTGCTTTTATGCTTTTAGGTCTGGTCTCAAGTAGTCTGCCCAGAGGACTGATGCTACTGGGAAACTAAAAATATAATAAAGAAATAAATACTTATCTAGCAAAAATTATACCTAAAATAAAGGACTAAGCTATAATGTGGTTAACTTGGTTTTACTGTGAAACCAAGAGACTGTGGTTTTTAAATCATGGTCTATGGCTTAGTACTAGGTTTGATTTCCATCAACATTTTGCAGCATGAACTGCTCCTACAGAGACTTCTTGCAACCTTGCCAGGCTTCTATCAGTTACTTTTCTCCAATCCCGTTTTCATCTCCAGTTTTCCATTGTACTGGGCAGGGACCTTCAGCATTCTACGGGTGTAGCTACTGCAGCCCTCAATAGGTTGTCTGAATTCCACCCCTTCTTTGGGACAGGGCTGCAGTCTGAAATCTTGGGATTTTCCCAATGTACTTTTTACTTGTCCATAAATGTGTCTAATTGATTATATCAAGGTCAGCACTTGAAGAAGGGATATGTTATGGGTTCTGATGATTCAAAAGATAACGCCACATAGCACTTCAGTTCCCCTTCTGAAGTCTTGGTTATTACATTTCCAAATCCTCCCATAGGCTTCAAGAGGGTTGTTCCAATCTAAGCTAAAATGTTTTCCTCAACACAGCACCAAAAAAGAAAGTTAAAGCATGTTAAAGCAGATTTAAAATGCACAGATGTTGATTTGCATATGCATGCAAGCTTTTTTTTTAAAAAAGTAATTTAAATAGAAATGCAGTGGCAAAGACTAGGACTAGGTTTGCTTTGTGCTAAGGAAAATCAAAGCTCTGCCTTCTTTATTGTTAAGCCAGACTTGGAGTTAACCACCTTCACACCTTCAACTGTCCATCCCTTAAAATAAGTTTTACAGTCTGCAGTCTCAGAGTCATGATCTGCTGTTACAATTTAAATGTGCAAGAAGGGATTAATTATTAAATACATTGGAAACAAATTATATGTGCATAATTATTTTAATATTAAATCTGTGGAGTCCTTGGGGTTCTCTGAGCTTGGTTGTTTTTTTGCAAATGTTTCATTACCCAGCTAGGTAACTTCTTCAGGCAGATGAAGACGTTACCTAGCCAAGCTCAGAGAACCCCAAGGACTCCACAGTTCAATCCTGAGCTACACATATTCTCTTCTATTAATATTAAATCTATTTAAATTTCAATTAAATTAACTTTTGCCTTGTATTGGTCCCATCCCCTTTTTTGTTCTGACCTCACCATTTTCAGAAGCCAAACATGATATTTTACAGAGGTCAAGTGTAGGTTTTAGTAAAAAAGAAAAAAAAAGCATCCCTGTTTAAAATAGAGGGCCTGCTCTGTAAAATAAACCACATTATATTAAACTGAATGCATGCCAGGAATAGATCTGCACTAGGAATGCTTCCAGATAGACAATGTCTAGCTATCAATCAAAAAGCATTCTATACCTATTCTCTCTCTCCCTTCTTTAGGCCAATTCCCCCTCCACATCCACATCCTGTGGGGAAAAAAAACACAGGAGCGTTAGAAATGGAAAGTGTTGTTTGGGTGCCCCTGCTATACAATTCTTTAAATAAGGCATAATGATAGTAAAATAAATGCCAATGAAGGTTAGACAAGTTGGGGGGAGAGGCAGAGGTAATTTTCCCAAACTTATATATGGGGGAAGTCATATCAACACTAATAAATTGGCATATTTTTGTCAATTCTCAACCCCTCCTTTTCAGAATTCCCCTAAATAGAAATCCCTGTATCTAATGAGAGAAATTGCCAAAGAAATTTATCTGAAGAAAGGTAATTTGATATACACTGGAAATGATGTATGTCAGAAATTCAGGATTATGAGCTAGGAAATCATTGACTGGACTCCATGTTTTAGAAACAGAATCAACTATTCTATCTATAGAAACTTTAATCCTCTGCTTATTTTTGTCTATATTTTGAGGAATCCAGTAGTCAGGAGAGACAGATTATTCAAGGAAGCTCATAATAAGCTATTAAAATAATCTCTTTTACAGTAAAAGGGACAAAGCTTTGCTCTGTTTTGCATCAGCCATCATATCCGCATATTGTAGCTTTACAAAATGTTCTACACTTCATAGCCAAAGTTAGTTCATGTAGTGAATGAAATTGCTGCAACAATTGTGCCACTTATTTCCTTATCTGCTACGTTTCGCAAACATTTATTGACTTTAGATTATTATGTTTATATGACTGTAATTTTAAAGTCTTGTGAAACAAGCAGTGCCCTTGTTTCAAGACAATTTATATTACCTACTATTTCTACAATTATAAATCTGTTATATTGATTTAGGAGATTAGATTAGCCTGAGAGAGCAGATAAATATTATTTTAAATAGCAAGCTAGCCAAAGTGATATGAAAAATGAATGGCACTTTTTGATATGTTCCATTGCCTTCTAAACCTGTCCAGGAAATGATGATCTGTAATAAACAAAAGGCAAAATGTTCTTATTATTTTAATCTGAACAAGAAAATTACACCTGTGCTTAAAAGTCCATATTGATTTAAGAGAAGTTGTCAATACACAGAAATCTGAGAACATTTCTTACCATATTATTGACTTGAAAATATCATTCCAATCCAAAACAGTATATATAGTGCAACTCGGACTGCAAACTATTTTTAAAACAACAAACACGTCCTGCCTGTAGGTGGAAGAGGTACTCACTAGTCTCCTTTCCTATTTTTTTTTTTAAAGTACCAGCATGCCCTTCAAGTGGTAGATCAGAGATGAGATCTGTGTACGCAGGACCTATTTATTTATGGAATTCATAGCAGGAGTATATATGTTAAAAATACATTTGCCAATCTTTAACAAACTATGATTCAGAATATACTTGCATACCACTGTCCTCCAAGCCAGGCATAATTACCAGTTATGTTTCGTGCCATGTAGTAGCTGACCAAATCCCACTGAGGTGAGCAGGGTGTTTTCCCCTTTTGCCTACTGCAGAATATTAGCTCATAATAAATAAATAAAAATACCCTGGTGCTAACTTATTTATTGAATCTCCTAGTTTATTGTGCAATTAGCCTCTAGAAACGTTTCTGTGGACAAGTTAGGAGTATAGCTGTCTGCAAAGATTCAGTTTACATTATGCTTGGCTACAGTTTGTTTACTTACTTCTTGTTGAACAAGCCACAATGAGGTGGGTTTATATGCCAAGGTGAACTACAGTTTACAAACCACAGCAGTATGATTTACATAACATACTATGCTATGGTTTGCTTACTTGTAATTTACTGAATAAACTAAATTGGCTGGAGTTATGCAACATGGTTATCCACAAACCACAGCTTATAAGAGACAATGGCTAGATTCACAAAGTAACCCCAAAGTCAAACTCATTATGGCTTAGTGCATTGTATAAACCAATCAATGTATGAACCAGATCACCAAGTGTATTTTGAAAAGAGCCTGGAGACCATATGCTACATTTCTGGATAGCTTTCATGGATTATTGATGGGAGGCTATTTCTAAAGATAATAAATACTTTAAAATGTATTGTCGGGACCAAGTTATTTTGATGCCCAAACCCTCTAAATCAGGGTTCCTCAACCTTGGTGACTTGAAGATGTGTGGACTTCAACTTCCAGAATTCCATGCTGGCTAGGGAATTCTGGGAGCTGAAGTCCACACATCTTCAAGTCACCAAGGTTGAGGAACCCTACTCTAAATTCATTAAAATTCCCCCAGGGGGGTTAAAGGAGAACTACACAGTAAATCAGATGGCAAACTGATGTCCTCCAGTTGTTCTGAATGACAGTTCCCAAAATTGCTTCCTATTACTCATTCAGACTGGAGCTGATGGGACTTAACCCCCCCCACCCCAAATCTAGAGCTAGCTAGATCTACTCTTGAAGTACAGTATTTCAGTGTGTACCTGACAGTTATGCTGAAGATGAGACTAAGATTGCTTCCCCAAAAGAAGAACATTTAGTCCCCTATTTAAGGCCCTCCTACCCAGAGAAGCTGAGAAAAGAAACCACAGGCACAGCTTCCATCTCACCAACAATCCCCAAAGTCTGAGACAGCAATATTAGATAATAGTTCTTTAATAATCCAGATTTTTCTTGATGGGTACAGCTAGTTACATTATAGATCAAGTTGGCCCACATAAGGATTCATCTGAATTTAGAGTGTTGCTGAAAATAACATGTACTGTTCTAATGGGAAAAACTGTAGTCAATAGGTCAGACTTGGAGCTATCTAAAGTTCTGTTTTCTCTGTTTAGGATTTTATGGTTATTCTCTTCCTTAAGTTCAATACTGAATAGCGTTGAATTTATGGTATATTTTGCATATAAACTAGTATCTCCTTATTCAAGACAACAGAATAAAAATAAACTATATCTAAATTATAATAATATTGTAAAACTCCATCAACATAACACATAGCAGCCAATTACCCACATATTTAAAAAATGTTTCTATTGGTCTTTCACCTTTCATAACAAATGAAGAGTTTTCTTAATTTGTGATAAGAGAAATACAAACTCAGGACCACCAAAAAAAAGTTATGGAAAAAAGGCTATTAGTGGTATCAAGACTGAATCTAAAAAAGAACAGGACAACCATAAGATTAGGAGGCAAGGCAACACCACCCATAAGGCAAAGGATTTTGCTCCTGAAAAGTCCTGTGACCAAGTACTGTATAGATACATGGCAAGATGGACGAGCAATCCACTTGGAAGAAAGACATGGAAGATTCTTCACTATGGCCTGTCATTCCAAAGTTTCTATCTGAAGAGCTCATTCCACTAAAATAAGGGAGGAATAAAATAAGGGAGGAAAATTTATTGTTTTCACTTTTCACATAAACAGACATGCATTAAGGAAGAAAAAGGATACTATTCTATTGCATTCCTAATTTTACTTATGGGTGGAATTAACACGTTAGGTTGGATCCAATTAGTTTAAAGTCTACTCTTCTGGAATTAAATATGCAGCCCTACTGACTGGTGAAGGCTTACTTAAAATTAGTGGAATTGAAGCTAAGGTTCCATTCATCAAGACATTCAAGTCATTTTTCTTTTAGTGTAAGGAGAAACAGATTTTTAATCATACAGGATAGCTAGGTTTACACATCATACTAAAACTATGACTTGAACAAGTCATAAACTGAATTTGTATGACATGGTTTGTTTCATAAGCCACTGTTAAATAAAACTAATAAAATATACCTAAGCAAACATGTTTTGTGAGCATGGCTATAATGTCCTAATTCACACATAATGCTGAGCTAAAACCAACCAAAGCACATTATGGGTTGTGATTGATTTATTACCGTTACATCTCACCTTTTACTAAAAGAAGCTCAGAGCAGGTGCCAAGTGTTCCTTCCAGATTTTCTCCCCCAACATCATCCTGTGAGATTGGTTGGGCTGAGAAAGTGACTGGCCCAAAGTTATCCACTAGGTCTCCCCTCTCCTGTTCCAACCCCATAATTACTGCTCCAGGCTGGTTTTCTTACCAATGCAAAGATATTTCTTCCTACTGCAGCGCTTTGTTTTGCAAATGGCCATTAATAGGGCACTTATCACTGCCCCTCCTTTCTGCATTTCATTTTCCTCTGACCTCCTTAATTAGAAACTCTACCAGATGACGGCTGTCTGCAACTTGGTAAGACTTCACGAATCGGAATGTATAGCGCGCAGAAGTGAAGGCCATCACAAATAAGTCTCTGCTGAAAGGGAGTCCATGCAATTTTTCTTAAAACTCGCCCTAAATCAACGGGACCGACACTTATGTTGGCGAGCCCAAAGTGAAGTCTCAAAGGCTGGGCGGGCCTGAACTCATCGCATCCCGCGTTTTTCAAAAATTCTAACAAGAGCCCGTTACCGTCGCAACCTACCACGTGACTCTGCATTTGATTCAGAAACTGCCCGTTGCAGCCAACTGACCCCGCCGTTTGCTCTCGTCTCGCCCCCACCCCAACTTTCCAACTCCCGTTTCCAAGAGATACTTAAGGGACGCAGCTTCATCCCGCCGAAGCACGCATGCTTCCGTCTCCGTCCGCGCATGCTCCGTAGGAAGACGGAGGCGCCAACCACTCTGATAGGGAGAAAAGTCTCAAAGGGCGCCGCCATATTGCGGATCTGTCAGCGAACGCGGCGCTGCCGCAAATCCAACGAGCCCTGAGGGACTGAGGGAAACAGCTCGCGCCGCGGCCCTCGGAGCGTCCCCGCAGCGCCGACCCGGCAAGCTGTGCAATCGCCATCTCCCTTCCCGTTCTTATTCCCTCTTCGATCGGCTCAAATTCAGCTGTTGAGACCTTCGGAAACAGACCCGACGAGACCTGGCCGCCACCGGCGCCTTAGCCCGGCAGGTGAGGAGGAGAGTAGGCAGGGAGAGAAGTTACGCGCTTGTATTTATTGTGGCGACCGCTAGGCCGCTTTTCGCTTTGTCCCATGTTCTCCCCCGCCGGTATCCCTATTGCTTCCCCGAGGTAGCTTCCTGCAACCTGGCGCCCTCCAGAAGCGGCGGACTATGGCTCTCCTTGCGCCAGCCGGCTTGAGGGAGCTGCGATCCACAATCCGCTCTGGGACAGACATTGAAGAAGCGGCGCCGGTTCCCACCCTTGCAGGCTGCAGTAGGACGTGTAGAAAGCGGTGCTCACCGCCTCCGAGGATTTAGGAAGGACGGAGTGTGTTGCCTTCTCTTTGCCCACCGCGATTTCTCCCCCTCTTTTCCTGACAGCGAAGTATATTCCAGCCTTTGCTTCCACTGGGTCCTCTTTCTCTCCGCATTTCCCCTTCAGCCCCTTAGGTAGAAAAGGCGAGTGTGGTTGATCAGTGCGCTGACGATTTTGCATCACTTATCCACGAAAGTTAAGTAATAAGGTACAGATTTTTCTTCAAATCCTGGATTCCCTTCGCCCGAGATGCCCGTGGATTTATTTTCTTGCGGAGAGATGGGGAGCACCTGAAGTTATAAGTGTGCTAAACGTGCAGCCTCTAAGGCGTGTTTAGGTAGAAGTAAGACCCCTGGGGCATAGCGGGATTTGCACCTAAAAAAAGAGCGTCCGGTTCTTAATCGTATACGTGTTTACTTGCAAGTAAGTATTCACTACTACATCTGGTAAATATTGCAATCCTAGGTAACTCTATTAGGAAGCAAGCTACATTAAGATTCTCTTCTGAGTAAATACTCAAGGGGTGAGGCTGCACTTTTTCTAACAGTAAGGAAGTTTCCTTGCAAGAAAGATGTTGGGTTATATCTACATCAAGCAATTTTATCAAAGTGTTAAATTCTTCCAAGGAAGATCTAGATACTGTTTAGATCCTCTTTGTGTGCCAGTAGTAAAATGATAAGCAGTTAATGAAAAAAATACCTGACTACTTGTTGCAAATGGGGACAAGTACGTTAACATATTTGTTTACATTAATGGTACACAAATGTTTCAAATTTCAAACATTTTAAGTTTACAATGCTCCCATTTCAAGCTTGAAGTACTTTGTTTTAAAACCTGAAATAGGTGTTCCAATCTTACCAAAAGTATCCTGACACTTTTTGAACCATTCTGAAAATGTTCCTTACCTGAAAGAGCCATGTTTTGAGCTCAGAACACCTGTTTTGAATTCAGAAAATGACCATTTGAACATAAAACATTTCTGGAATGGTCAGAATAGCATCAGAACACTTCAGTATATTTTGGGCAACCCATTTTGAACTTGCAGCACTTGTTTTGAACGCAAAGCAAGTTATTTTGAGTTTGAAATTTTTCAGTTGTGTTGCACACCTGAGTTTAACTCTGCTAAAGCTCTACCCAATTTCCTATCATTCACTGTATTAGGAGGAAGGGAAAAGTCTAGAGGGTTTGCAACAGAGAAGGCAAGGATATTAGAGGCAGAAATGTTTCTCTAGGTTCTAACTGACTTCCTTTGCCTTATTGTTTGGTTTTGCTGGATAGGGTTATTTAGAAAAGGTAAAGAGTTCTGAAGCTTACTCCATAGTAAAACATCAGGAGTACTAAAATAATTGAACTTAAGGAGTTGGGTATCCTAATAATATATTGGGGAGTATATACTGTAGTCTTTTCAACAGGATGGACACAGATGTGAAAACTTGTATAGTTTTGCAAATTCAACATAAATTTATAGAATTTTAGTACTTCATATAGTTGGGGAATGAGTGCCCACTTATGGATTCATGATAAAACCAGAACAGAATAGACTAATAAGAATGACTTTGTATGAAAGTCTTCCAAAATGATGCTGTCTGTTGTTGAAAACAAACATTTTTTTAATGCCTGGTTTTAATATATTTAATAGTGAGTAGAGAATGCTTGAAAAATTTGGCTCTAATACCACTTGTTCATGTCCCATTGACTTAAGTATAATATAAGCACATTTCATATATAATTGTAGTATTTTAACTCCAGAATTCCCTTGTGTTTTAAGAGTAGAACAGCACCAGTAGTGGATTACACTATACTCTGAATTAAATGACATGTGAAATATCTTTCTTGCTTTTTCCTTTTGTAAAATGGCCAAGGGGAGGGGGCTTTGGGATGTGAGGGCTGGATTTAAACTGTCTCTCTCCTATTGTGTTCTCATTAAAAAAAATTCAGTACTACTTCCCACAGCTTTTATTTGAGGGGAAATGGGCAGGAGTGCAGATAGCAGCATCAAGGGAGGTAATTTTTTTTTTAATGGAATTTCTCACAGGAGGAATTACTTTTTTCCATGGCTGTTTATATATGTTGAATGCATTCATGTATTCAGTGTACCCTCTACTTTGGCTCAAGAGAATTGAGTTCAGTCAGATACCTACTTTTGGAAAATCACGAGAATAAAAACAATACTCTTTATATTTGCTTCTGGCACCTGATATTCAAGGCACAGTGTCCCCAAATATGGAGGATCTATTTAGCTCCATTAGATGATAGACTGTATTTTTTTTTAATCTGTTTTTAAAGCTATCCTGTGACAATTAGTTTAAGTTAATTATACAGTGTGCAAAGAAGTGCTTTCTTTTAGAATATTTTGAAAATCCTGTTTCACAGCTTTTTGGGATGGTTTTGTATTCTAATATTAATATGAGGGAAGGTTCTGTTACCTTTTTTACCATGTTGATAAATCTTGATGTGTACATGTTACCTTCTACATCCCTGAACCTAGGTTTCTAGTATGGTGACTATAAACAACAGTGTCCCAGCAGATACTATGCCTGCCAGCCTCCTTGCCTCTCCTGACTTTCTAATATATTTTTTAAAATGTTTAAAAATAAATATATAAACTATGCTGCAAAGCAAGGTGTCAGCCACCAGTATCACCTTCCAAGAATGCTTCTGTGCCATCAGTAATGGCTATAACCCAATGCTTATTTGGAAGACTATCCTGTCCAGAAAGAAAAAAAAGTCCAAGCAAATTAGAGTTTATAGGGAACATCCTGAGTGGTAGAAGGCAATCGCAGCACTTTATGTAAATGCTTTATAACTAACTATTCACCATTGCAGTCTTTTGGTGACAACCAACATTGTATGCTCTAGAAATGGATCTATTGGCTTGTGAATACCTGCCCTGAACTAAAACCCTTGAGCCTAATGATGTAGATTACAGGGTTGTTTTTTTTAATTCACTAATACTGTGACACTGATGAGATAAGGCAACTATTTTTCCACAATTGTTTTCAAAGATGGCTGCCATCAATTTGTTTTAAGGCATGAAATTAAGAATCTTTGTTTTTTATTGCCATTTTATACTGTTGATATTTCCACTGATTTATCCACAAAGACAGCAATTCAGGCCCTGTGTGAACAACCTAATACGTTGAAGATGATTTATCCTAAAGTTAATCACTTTACATTATTTTCATTGAATTTCATTTGATACTGAATTGATTGTTCATCCAAATTTGAATATATCTTTTTGGTAATCCTCAGATTTTCAATCTGTTGAATTTTTTTTCAGTTAAACCCCTCCCCCCTTCCAGATACGTTATAGATGTTTGCTCCGTAGCTTTAACCAGTTTTAGTCTCCCAACAAGACCTATGTTCTTGCCCCATGCTTAGGGTTGTTTGTTTAGAATGTTAGTGAATCGCTTTTTAAAAACCCAAGTCCTAGCTACAGATTCACACTTTTAAAGTACTGTAAAAATTGGATAAGACATGATTTGTTTTGCACAAACTTTTTTTCTTTACAAATGTGACATAGTAAATGTAACTTTAATACCATTTTGTGGTGTCTAAGAGAAGTGACTTATTTCTGTTTTATATGGTTTGATGTTGGAAGATCTGTATGTCATTTGAACATATAAAAGATTGATGTGGGTGTTTTGGAATTTGAAACTTTCAGCCTTGTTTATAATTGGCACTGAGGAATCTAGAACATTTTTCTAATTGGCTTATAAGATATTAGTTTCAAGGAGAGTTGGGAATAAAAATGATTAACACTGTCATAATGGAAAATAAAATGAATGCTGCTGTTTGATTACATGAAGATCCACATCTGGAGAATGCCTCAATATATTTAAAAGTATCTTAATATTTGTGATAAACTTCATGTGACAGATAAAAGTAAAAATGTTGATCATATTATCCGTTATATACAAATGTTTTCACACATATTTTTAAGAATCAGAGAATATTGTATTAAAAAAACAATTTTAATATAAATTCCAAAAGTATAATTAGAAGACTATGCCATCCAAGTTATTAAGTATATAAGATAGCTGCCCAATAAGCAGCAAGACGCAAATTTTTGAAAAAATCACTATAATGTTCTAAGTTTGAAAATGGTGATCAAATAATTTATTGATTACAGATTAAGAATGTTTTAGAGGATCTTTTGTTCCTGTGGCTCATTAGAAGTTGGCTTGGGAACAGTAATCTGTTTGCAAATTCAGCTAAAAACCTGCAAGAAAATACTAAAATCCACATACAGAATTGATGGGACAGAGAACCATCTTGAGGAGACTGCATAATTGAAAGATGCTTAAGAATTGCATTAAATAAACAAAATAAAAACGTCGTGCAACAAATGAAGTTGTGGTAATTTAGGGAACGCTACCATGGAATTCACAAGTCCCCTATAAGGTAGGGAATATTATATTAGGAGAATAATTTGTATATAATTACAAATTGGCTCTTGGCAAAAGTAATACAGATCCATCCATTCATAAACAGTCCTTTAGTTTACAGTTTAAATATGTAATGGTGGAGCAATGGACTTTCACTAACAGTGTTCTTAGTTATATAGTAGATTTAGAAAATATAATTTAGGAAAGACATACCATATAATTTGCAAGTACTTAATGGAATATGATGCTAAGTAGTATTAGTTCCATATGGTGGCTTGTTCATATGACTTGTAATCTAGCTAAGACCAGGGTAGAAACAGGTGGCAGAAAAAAGAAAGAAAATCTATTTCTTTAATCCATTTGGAACAAAAGTTAACAAAGTAGCTGGCCTTGGATCTGATTTGCTTTGCAAGTTCTGAATAAATTCTATGCTGATTTAATTGTTTTTAAAGTATCCTGGAATTCTTTGATGGCTGTTGTGCTTAGTATTTATTTTGACCCCTGAAGATAATGATTTTTTTTCACTAATATTGCACTAGCAACTAACTATGGAGCAAAAATGTAGGATCAAAATGCAATTGTGAGGTCCAGCCTTTTATCATTAGACACTTTTAATTCAAAAACATACTACATAATGAAATCTGTCATATACTTTATTGCTTGTTCTTCTATTTAAAGGAACTATATGAAGAATAGTATATATGTATATTCTTTTACCTAGGTGGACTATCATATTTTGGAAAATTATAGTGTGAATATTTCACAATGGATTAGTATAATATAAACTATAAACAATTATTTTGTTTTAGCAGGAAAAAAGACAAGAGGGAGTAAGAAAAAGAGAAAAAAGGAAAAATGCCGAAACCAGTAAGTAATCCATATGGAACCCTATTAGTATTTGATAGACTTTTAGTTTTTGTAGTTATCCCTAAGTTATCCCTAAGGATCGCTAAGGAATAGAGTTTATGAAGTGAGGGAGTATTTACCCATTTGAGTATCTACCCAAAGTATCTATTGTTTCTTTGATCTCAAATAATAGTTAGAAAGCAGCTAAATATAGTTTGTTTTTTTAAGCGGATGATAGTGTTGGTAAGATTAACTTTTGATTTGTTGGTTATTTCTTTTTATTTTTTAGTCTTTGTTTTTATTAATATTTGCAGAAATATTTGTTTAGTATTGCATCATAGTAATTTCTGTTAAGAATAAATGCTTAGTCCATAACGACTAAGCAGAATAGAGTTTTCCTATGTGCTTAGTGCTGTTTCCTGTGTCCCCCCACAAAAACTATTTCTAGATATTTGAGAGATTTCTCCAAAAGTATAATACAGATAGTCCTTGGTTAACAACTGCCCTGTTTAGCGACCGTTCAAACTTACGGCGGTGCTGAAAAAGTAGCTTTGTGACTGGTCTTTGATCATATGACTGTTGCAGTGTCCCTGTGGTCACATGATTGCCATTCGGACGCTTCTCAACCAGTAGGGGTTTACAACCATCTCAGAATCATGCAGTCACGTGATCACCATTTGCAAGCTTCACAGCTGGCTTCTGACAAGCAAAGTCAGTGGAGAAGCTGGTAGTAAGTTGCAAGTTGTGGTCACATGATTGTCACACCTAATGACTGCAGGTGATTTCCTTATGACTGTAGCAGGACTGATATAAATCCAGTGTGGTCACCTGATTTTTGCTTAGTGACTGTGTCACTTAGCGATGGAGTTGACAGTCCTAATTGTGGTCGTTAAGTGAGGACTACCTATAAAATGTTTCTGTGTCTACCTGGGGGAAGCAATAGTAGACAAACACAGTTGAGACCCTGCCCTTGCTCAGGTAATGATTTAGGAGTGTGAAACGATTTGATTTTTAAGGTTAGTATGGTGAGATCCACAACAGTCTTCAGCAAGTATAAAAATATGGACACTTTGTTTGGAAACTATTTTATGAAATATGTTGAAATTTTCCTGTGGGATGGGAATCAAGTTTTCCATAGATGAATTTCAGCTTTTTAAATATTTTTTAGAACTTAATGAAAAAACAGAATTCTACCTCTCCCATTCTTAGAGTGATTTTTTTTTCTGTTATGCTGATTTTGGTTTCTGATTTTTTGTTACTGTATTTTTCAAAATATTATGTCTAGTTTGAAGAACTAATCACTATGAACTCAAATTACCCAGTTTTCTGTAGCTTCATTTTCTATATATTTAAAAAAAACAGTTGAACAGTATTATTGTATGGATATATAAAGAAACATTTGTTTTCAATGTAGAAATAAAGACGTCTTGCTGTCAGGGAAAGGACAGTCTTGTTTTGTTTATCCTGTTTAAATGCAAATACAAAAATAATGAGCTAGAATATAGACTTAGTACTAAGTAACATACTCTTGCCATTGAAAGGCATATATTTTGATGATGAAATCTAACATTGATGCATGGTTCTATAATGCAGAGTGTTGGTTTTTTAAAAAAAATTATGTTAGAGCAAGATTTTTACCACTTTAAGAAGGCAATAGAATTTGTATCTTTCATGAGCATGATGGATATACAGCTGTATATTTGTCTGCTTGTGGGCTTGCATACAGTGCATGGTTTGCTGACTCAGAGGGTTGACTTTCATCTTCAGTTATCATTTATCATTATAGCATCATCATCATCATCATGAGCCATTAGGATATAATGCACTTTTAGTAGTTTGAATTAATTTTGCCCTGCACCAGTGCATTAATATATAGGCATTGCATATAGAAAAATCAATAGATGACAGACTTCAATCTTCTTCTTATGAAAAACTCAAGATTGTATTCTCATTTCTTCCATGATCCATATTTGTAATTTTTTGGATCCTGTAATAATTTAACAAACCTCATAGAAGGAAAATTTTTCATACCTTCTTCTCCACCCCCATAATCAGCTATTATGTACAGGAGAGGAGGACCCTTCTGAACAATATGGGAATGGTGTATAGGGGCTTCTGAGGACGGTAGAATTGCTCAATATTTTGTGAACCTCTGATTGTTTTGGAGGAATTAATTTTCCTTAGCAGCCTTTCTTATATTGTTCATGAATGCCTCTCAGTATGTTTCAAGGTATGCCAGAATGCCTTGAGGTAGCAGGTGGGAAATTTTCTTTCTAGAAACTTTCTTAAGTTACTTTGAGATTCAAGGCTTTGAATGCTTTGTATTGACATGCACTTGGGCAAGTCGCCAGGGCTGGCTTTAATGGGCGCTGGCAACGCTAATTGAGAAAGTAGAGAAGCAGGGCTTACATATTTCGAACCTTTTTCTTCTGTATAAATATACTTCTTTTGGGGAAAGGTTTTCATAAATTCAGGGGCAGTGTTTGTGTATTTACTGCATTTAAAATCCTTTTGAAAACCAATAGAAAAATGTCCCAGTATGGAGGTAAATCTGTTAACTTATGGGTTACAAAGTCCCATGGTTGTGCCATCAATCAGCTGATAGTTGGTTGGAAGAGACAATTGAATATGAGACAACAGTTGAAGAAATAATTTAGATAATGAGGAATAAACCATTAAGGACAGATAAGTTAGAAATTTAGAAGAAAGAAACAGCAGGGACAGAAAGCAAATCCCAAGGAAAAGGAACTGAAATCATTGTCTGTATCAGTGGGAGGCACTGATTTAGAAACAGAGATCTCCATCCCACTAAATGGGTGGGAATCCTGGGAAGAATGACATTTAGGAACCTGTAATGTAGTGGAGAGGAAATCTGTGGCCCTGCCTTATTGTTCCCACAAAGTAGCCTGCTCTACCAGACATGTGAGAAATAATCTTGGTTATTACATAAGCTGTATTAGGAAATAGATTAAGAAATAATGTGGGATATTCCATCATCATTTGAACTTATTGGTTCTATTTTGTTATCAATGAAGCTATCTTTGTAAATTTTGTTTCTGATTGGACCATCCTTATTCCCATTTCAGTAATACAGAGAATAGACATCACATCAAGTGTAAGAATTCTTGAATGGAAAAGTTGTAAAGAATATATTATCTGGCTTATGTTATTTGATTTATAAAATAGTTCAGATGGGATATTTAATTATGTTACTTTATGAAGAAACTGGATATTCTGTTTGTAATGCTGGATTATTTCTTCACATTGTGTGAAATATGACTATAGTTACCTGTCTTTTTGCAGCCCTAATATTGTACAACCCTAATATTTGGTAAAAGGTTTTATTCTTTATTTGTGCATTAATGCTAGTGATTTTAAAGTCTTTACTTTACTATTTATATTGATCAAACCAATTTGATTGCTGTTTCTACTTCATTAACAGTTAAGTAAAAGAAAGCCTTTCTCTTTAAAGATTTTAGGTTTTATCCATTATTCATTATTTCTGCTTCATTGGGGGTGCATATACTATATTTATTGGCGTATAACACACACTTTTTTCCTTAAAATTTGGAGCTGAAATCCTAGCTGTGTGTTATATGCCGATACTCAAGTGGCAGGGCTGGGAGAGTGGAGTGGAGTGGATTAAAAGTCTTGTATTCTCTATATTCATTTAAAACAGTGCTTGAAAGTATGTTCTGTCATTTTGTCTCAGCATTTTGGGGAATTCTTTCTGATTTCCGTCTTACTGATCTTAGCTATACAGAAATAACAGAGCATATTATTATATAGAATAAAGATATATTATTATATAGAATAAAGATACTTAAAATGAATTTTTAGAAAATAGTTCCTAAGTTCCTATGCAAAAATTAAAAGCCACCTTTGCCTTCAGGAAGGCATTCATGTACAAATATTATGTTGTTAGTGCACACTAGAGAATGCATTGCAATTAGTTTAAGGTAGTACTGTAATTGAATGCAGCTGTTAAGCTTGACATCCTGTTAATACTTATGGCAAAGCATTATTTTATAATGCAGTTCATTTTAACAGTCGTGCTAGAATGAAATATTTTAGTCTGATAAATATTAGGGTATGAACGTTCTTGCATTATGGGAAAATATTACATCATTTCATCACAGTACTGAAATTTTCTCTAATGTATAATAGACCTGATGTTCATCAGCTGTACTGTAGTGTTTTTGTGTTATTCTATGAGAAATAAGATGCACCAGCCGATCTTCTCTTATCACTATGAGCATTTTACTAAGATCAAGACTGAAGCTTATTTGCTTGTGGTAATGGAGCTGATGCCTTAACACAGAAGATCTTTGATTCAAATGCAGCAAATCTTTGAGGCACCAAAAGGAGAATACTTTGATGAGGTCCAAAGTGTTCTCCTTTTGGTGTCTCAAAGATTTTCACCTGGAACATGTATAATGGCTTTTGACACAAGGGGGCATTTGGGGAAAATAATACCTAAATCCTGAAATATGCATATCTTCAAAATATCTTTGGATCCTGCCACCAATATCAGTAGACATGTGAAACCAAGCAGACAATTTGTGCAGTTCTTCTAACTTTACCCTCTGTAATTGCTGTTTAGCAGAAAAGGTTATTCTAGTTAAAGTTAAGAGACTTGTATTTTTGTTATCTCTTAAGTTGTTATTCAAATAGATTGCCTTCCCTGTTAGTTGCCCCAAACAAAATTCAAGACAGGACTTTAAAAAGCACTGGTATTTTACTGGTAGCAAATAGATTAGATAGATAAGGTATGTACAAATGTATGTGTGCACTCTGCTGCATCATTAGAGAAGGAAGGATCTCATTTACAATAGGGGGGAGACCTTGGCACTTCTTGTACAATACAGATAATCCCTGTGAGGCAAGATTCTTTACCTTCTGCCCTTAGAAAGCAAGCTGTGATTCTCAGAATCTCAGAAATGTGATTCAGATTCTCAGAAACCTAAATATTGAAATGGAGCTGATTTAGATTGTGCCGTTTCCTTCTGGATATAGTCTTTATATCCTCCCAAGAAGGTTCTTTATCCTCCCAATTCCATTCTTATTACGTTACCTTACTTAAAAAAAAAGTTCATGAAAAAACATTTTTAAAAAGAGGTTTTTCTTTTGCTGTGCATGCGCTTGCCTATTTTAGATATGGAACGTCCTTTTTCAATACATTCGTAAAGCGTAAACGTCTATATAGGGATTCAAAAAGTCAGAACTGTTGATTTTCAGTTTGTCATCATAAGAAGTGTAAGTCTTAAGGCTTGGTGACTGAGTTTATGTTTTCCTCCACCCTTTTTCCTGTGCATGATGTCTGTTAGGTTATGTAAATTAATAATTTCTTTGGTCTTTATACAAATCCCAACGTTGCTGTAAGTTGGGCAGCCTTATAAATCTAAATTATAAAAATAAATAAAATGAGACTTTATTCAACCTTATTGTTTAAAAGTTCTATTCACCCAATGACTTCTTATTTGTAAGTTCAGATCTAATCTCATTTTTGCCAGAATACTTCTGAAATGTAAGATATACATATTTTGAAATTATGTTGGCATGGATATAAAAATTGCCATAGAGCATAATGGTGACTGCATGATAGCATATTCTCTCTGTGGTCAACATTTGGTTCTCTAGATGATGGGCATTATATAGTTCTCCGTGTGATGTTGACCTCCAAATCCTGTCAGTCTTAGCCAGCAGGCAATAAATAATGGAGTGGCAGTCCAGCAGTACCCGAAGGGGCTCATCCCTGATGTGTAAACATTATTGCAGTTTTAATCTGTACAAATATGGTGAGTTCTTTTCAGTTATAAAAATTTTGGTTAGAACCATATTGTAGCTGAGGGAAACATTTAAAAAGCAAATGTTTAGAAGATCACAGACCAGAATTTTTTTTCAGCTACCAAAGTAATCATTGCTTGGCTTAGATTTTCTTACTTTAATTGATTTCAAATATTATTGTTTCTACTGGATTTTCAAATTTGCATTTTTTCCAACAGTTTGATTTGATTACTAGGCAAAATTCTGCTGTCAAAACTGTACACAGTGACATTAACTGATGCATTTTCTGTACTGGAAATAATATTTTAAAAACTCAGGCCTTGGAAATAGGGTGATTTGGAGTTCCATTTTGTTTTGTTTTTGGCCTGTTTTGATTTTCTTGTATTTTTTTCTTCCAGTTGTATTTTTATATGTTGGATATAAAACTTTCCTTAAAATGAATTTGGTTTGATCACTGAAAAATCTTCCTAACTGTAATGGAATTTAACCATTGCCCACAAGTTTTAATTTCTGTAAATAGAAATATTAATATGTAAGAAAAATTTCTTCTGATTTTTAATATTCTTTAGTTTTTTATTTAGTGACAGTAAATGTGTGATAAGCTGATATATCGATATAATTTGGGATTATATTAACGTTTAAATTAATATAGTAAAATACTGTATTTAGATTATGTCTTTTTGTTCTCTGCAGATTAATGTAAGGGTTACCACTATGGATGCAGAACTAGAGTTTGCTATCCAACCGAACACAACAGGGAAACAGCTTTTTGATCAGGTATAAATGTTGGGGGTTTGCATGTTCTCCTCCTTTATTAAAATTTTACATTTTGTATAAATGATAGCACAGTATGGTTTTTGTAAAATATAATCTATTAACACATCTAGGATTAATAGCCTGATTTGTGAAGAAACTACAATATGTATGGTTTATTCTATAAAAAATAAACATGCAACTGTGATGAGATACAAACAACATTTTTAAGCTTCCCATTTCTTCTTATAAGTAAGAAAGACAGCACTGGTTTAATACTTATATCTACTTTTTTTAAATTTTAGATTTTACTTCTGGATCAAGTTAAGTTTATCTTTGTTAATGGTGGGGAGAAAGGTTTTTATATTTTCAGAATACTAGAACTTTATGTCATTTGATGAAGTTAAATAGTGAAAAAATTAAGAGAGGCAAAATAAAGTTATTTAGAAGTGCCTAGCTAGCCCTGGAATTTATATTGCAAAATAAAATAACAAAGATGGACACATTTGGTCTGTCAGTTTCACTTGTATTCATTCAATCTTATTCCCTCTTTCTTTTTTTAAAAAAGGACAACATCCACTATAATTGCGTAAAGCTTTTCATAGAAGAGGAAGCCGTCCAAAGAATAATTCCATTCTGATTCATATTCTGGGAAGTGTATCACTAGCGCTACTAGTCATAATGGTTATGCCATCGCTAGAAATGGAAGCAGCATGCCTAGAATACCAAAGGCTCTGAAATATAGCAGGAGGAAGCTTCTATTTTTGCCTTGCTCGTGGGCCTCTTGTAGATTTGTGATTTGTCACTTTGGGAAGCATGAAACCGACTTTTGATTTGATCCAGCAGAATTGTACTTACATTGGAGGGGGGGCAGAGATTAGCATCTTTCTCAATTAAATCAGCTTACCAGTGACCACATGCAGAAAATTAGCCTGCAGCACATTATATACTTAGCTTCTGCTTCTAGCTACTAATAGTACACACTTAGATTCTGGTAACCCAATTAGTTGTCTTATTTCATAAAATTATGTCATATGAGAAGTTTTTCTTCTATAGCAAGTCTGATGTGTATTTAAGCAAAGTATGGAATGATGTTATTTAAATGAAAATGTCTTGGCACTTGTTCAGTAACAACTGCATTGCTCTGTTACTACCCAGCCCTCTTTATTTCAGTGGTCTCTTCTCTTTAATTGTAGTTTAAAATGTTTCCAATTTTCTTTTAATAGGCTGATAGAGATTGCTGTTTTCCTTGAGGAAATACATAGTTATTTGTTTGTTGCATTTGTATATCACCAAATCAGTAAAGGACTTCTAGCAGTTAATAGCAGCAACAAAACATCCATGGCAAGATTACTCCTTGATATTGATATGGTTTTCTTTTTAAGGTTGTAAAAACAGTTGGCCTACGAGAAGTCTGGTTTTTTGGATTGCAGTATGTGGATAGCAAAGGGTACTCAACTTGGTTGAAGTTGAACAAAAAGGTAATTTTTAAATTTATTTTTAGTTCCAAATACTTTTTCTTATGTTCAGGATAGCAAAACTACCAATGGTAGAATAAATAGTTCTGAAGATTGTGTTGCAAGTCAAGCCAATGTGGATACCAGATATGTGCCTAAAGAATGAACAAAAATGTAAACTGTAAAATATGTTTCTAGCGTGTGTGTTGCGAAGAGAGGACTCTTTGGAAAAGACCCTGATGCTGGGAAAGATTGAAGGCAAAAGGAGAAGAGGACGGCAGAGGATGAGATGGTTAGATAGCATCACTGAAGCAATGAGCATGAAACTGAGCAAACTCAGGGAGGCAGTGAAGGACAGGAAGGCCTGGCGCGATATGGTTCATGGGGTCATGAAGAGTCGGACACGACTTAACGACTGAACAACAAAAGCGTGTGTGTGAATCCATTTCTAGGGGCTTTTCTATTTCCTGTCAGTCTAGCTTTATGGAAAATATAATAGGTTCATATCTCAAATGGTATGTTTCTCATAGGCTGTGACATATTCAGTTCTGCAATAGCACATAATATGGAATGTCACTGAAAGCAGATCATAGAACAGGTATATTCCTCTTGTTACTTAGAAATTCTTATTCTTTCCCCCACTCCTGAGTATCCATGAGAGGATCGGGGTACTTTTGGTTAATACACTCTATATACCTGATAAATAAGCAGCATCTGGGGAGAACCAAAGTTTCAGTAAGTATAGATCTCCTGGCTTATATTGATTAGAAATGTTGTGGATCTCTTGTGTGTTTGAAGATAGAGAGGATAAAGTAGAGTAACTCTTCTTTTCATTTTCGTATAAGATAAGCATTCCAGATGGCAGAACTTATCAGCTTTTATATTTCTTTGAGCCCTTTGAGGTGATGGGGCATTGAGAGACAAGCAAGAGAAGATTATGATACTTGCATCCCATACATCATAAACCATTCTTTCTAGTTGCAAAGTAAGCTGGCAAATGCTGATCAGATTATGGCACAGTGAGGCCACTAAGAAATGAGGGCTGTATTGGAAACTCCAAGATTAACAGAACTATAAAAAGTATATAACAGAAAAAAAAGTAAGGGCCCACTACTCCCATTTTGAGAACATGAGTGTCTGGAATAGAAAAACTAGAAGAACAGAGCATTAAATGAAGAATGGAAAATTGTCTAGAACATTGAACAGGAGACCAATATGCCATAACATTATTCTGCCAATGCCACTTACTCTTCCTAGTGTGTTCTTAGTTGGGTAATATTAACTATAAATATTTCCTGTTCTGTATTTTATTTTACTGAAAACTTTAGTAAGAATGGGTTTTTATCTTTTTGTGCAGTTCTTGCTAAACCTCTCAGTGCTATATAACAGATATCAATTAATGTACTTTTCATGAAGTTTGATGTTGTTGTTCAGTCGTTAAGTCGTGTCTGACTCTTCATGACCCCATGAACCATATCGCGCCAGGCCTTCCTGTCCTTCACTGCCTCCCTGAGTTTGCTCAGTTTCATGCTCAGAAGTTTGATGTACATAGTGATTATTAATTATTGGGAGATTCATTCAAAATACAGTTTCCATTGGTAGACCTGGAAAAATGTAGCTGTATTTCCAGCGTTCAGTGCAAGATTGATTTAGTTAAATCAGATGTATATCCAATCTACTCTACACATAAATAGGCCTTCAGAATTGAATTTCTGTGATGGATATTGGGGGATTCCACTACTTATTGTGATCTTATAATTTGTTTTTGAAATATAGATTCTGAAAGCTGTCATGCTTGCCTAATTATTTAGATATCTGTGGGAATCCTATGTCCTTCAGTGCTGTACTTTTTAGCTTGAATTGCAAAATGGGACAACTGGTAGTAGATTACTTTTCCCAATATTTTAATGTTCTCTTCATCCTTCTGAAAACTTCATTTTAGGTAACACAGCAAGATATAAGGAAAGAAAATCCATTTCAGTTCAAGTTCAGGGCAAAGTTTTTTCCTGAGGACGTTTCTGAAGAATTGATTCAAGAAATAACTCAGAGACTCTTTTTTCTGCAAGTCAAAGAAGCCATCTTGAATGATGAAATCTATTGTCCACCTGAAACTGCAGTTCTGCTGGCTTCTTATGCTGTTCAAGCAAAATATGGTGATTACAATAAGGAAATACATAAGCTAGGATATTTAGCCAACGACAGACTTCTCCCCCAGCGGTAAGAAATTTCTGGCCACATCAAATTTTTATTGGATATAGAACATCTGTTTGATAATATGGCCTAAGTAATATATACTGTGAACTAAGTAATGCATAATGTGATCTGAATTTGTGATTAAGCCAAAGTGCTATTAAATATATATCTTCTCAGTGTTAAGGTAAAATGGCACTTACTAGTATGTATAATGTATTGCTTGTACATAATTAGCATATGTGTACTCATATTATCTTTAAGTTTGTATGAATGTACAATATTTAACAGATGAAAGATAAAACTTCTGATTTTAATTAACATTTTATTTATAGATCAATTTAAATGCTTTGGTACAAATAATATCAAGCCAAAATGAGCTAGGAGCAAACTTCTAAAACTATGTGTTTCCACAGCTAAGTGTTGTGCACACAGTTGTTAAACAGATTTAAAATATTACCGATTAACTGTCTGCTTTTTGGAATTTAAAATGATGCATGACATAAGATAAAACAGAGTCAATTCAGTTATCAGGAGGACTTCTTTGGTGGTGGGTGTTTCTGGAATCTATTACAGCTGTGCCATTAAATTGCATTTCTAAAGTTGAATAAGATATCACTAATGATTAGACATATATGTTAGTTTCTGGGTGATTGTGTTGCTGCCTCTCCCCCATCCAAAGAATTGCTTGATTTTGCTATTAGTTTAAAGTAAAGAATTTTCATTTGGATTGTTATTCCTGACTGCTGTGAATGTAGTGGAAGAGTAGAGTACATAGGGCTTTCTAATATAGAAGTTTGGGATTTCTAGAAGTTTAACATGGGGCAAACAACATGATACCCTCCTAGTATACTGGACTGTTATCTTCTGATTGCATCTCTTGCTATTGGATATACTGGAGAAGTCTGAACAACTAGTACAGTGGGGAGACTGTTTCTTTGCTGTCTTTCCTATCATTTTGAAAACAGGCAAATTTCCTTGTGAGAGGGGCAGCCTTATATAAATAAGAAATAAAATAAAAATAAATCTTATTTTGATAGTGTTTTGGAACAACATAAACTGACAAAAGAACAGTGGGAGGAAAGAATACAAAACTGGCATGAAGAACACAGAGGGATGTTAAGGTAATTTCCTTACCATCTTTGTAGACCTTTTGAAATTAACTTGCTTTTGTTTAATAGTTATTTTACTCCTACATATAGTATACAAATAGTTATTTTACTCCTATCCCTGTTACTTGTGGTGTATAAGTGAAACAGGTTATCCAGAGAGCCATTTTAATTTACTCCAGTACATAAGACTTAATTTTTAATAATTGTTCCTATTTATATTAAGTCCATATGTTCTTATATTTTTATTTTAATCTAGCAGTAATCAACCTTGATCAGATCTTCTTTGGAACTGACCCTCACTGAAATCAGTAGAACTTATTTCCTACTAGAGATAGATGGGATTTGGTATATACTTAAGTATTTTTCATCCATTGAGAATAAATAGGCATACTTGAAATGAACGTTGAAACTTTGCAGGCTAGACTTATGCTTATTATGCATTTTATTTGATTTTAAATTATGTTGTTTTCATTGTCAGGGAAGATTCTATGATGGAATACCTCAAAATTGCACAAGATTTGGAAATGTATGGAGTCAACTATTTTGAAATTAAAAACAAAAAAGGAACTGAGTTGTGGCTTGGTGTTGACGCTTTGGGTTTGAATATTTATGAACATGATGACAAGTAAGTAGCATAATACTATTCCGTTGATCCTGTAGTACAGCTCAAGGATTATATTTTCAATAACTTTCTAATATATTTTTAAAATATGGCCTCTGAAGAGAATGTCTACTAGAGAAGGCAGGATGGAGCAGAGGAATCTAGCGAGGATTAATCCTTTCTTTTTGACAAATGCAGATGAGTTTTGTCTCTGTCTTTCCATGCCTAGCTCTATGTCTGTTTCTGTGTTCTTTTTTTCCCATAAATAATGTTTGCTATTTTATTAAAGATTCTTTCCTTCTTCCCTAAAGGTTGACTCCGAAGATTGGTTTTCCTTGGAGTGAGATAAGAAATATATCATTTAATGACAAAAAGTTTGTGATAAAGCCCATTGACAAAAAGGCCCCTGTAAGTAAATATGCCTGAGATATAATTGGCACATCTCTTGTTCTTTTCCTTCTGCTTCTTAGATCTCCAAAGAATGTCTTTTGTAACTTACAAAACTTATTTTGCTCTATTCATGGATTTTCTCAATTATGGTTTGGCTTACTTATGTTGCCAGTGTCGCTCTTCTTTGGTTATGTTGGAATTAATTACATGTCTCCTATTGTTCCCTGTTATTTCCTTCTGAAATAGAGTTTTCAACCACAAAGTAATGTCTTAGAATGGTAAATACTCAAGTTATTGTGGGCTGGTGGAGTAGTAGTAGTAGTAGTAGTAATAATAATATTAATAATAATAATAATAATATCACCAGTCAATTGCAAAGGGCAGTTTTACTTTGAAGAGCTTATATTCTGCAATGATACCTTTAACACCACCAAACAACAACATTGCCTATCCCAGGTCCTTGGGAAGGACTTGATAGGTGGATAAAAATGGCAAATTCAGTGTAAACATCTGGTTGACTGCGACCAACCATAATAATAATAAATTTATTAAACTTTTATGCCACTCAATTCCCAGCAATTATAATGGAGCACCATTTGATTTTACAATAAAAACATCAGGTAGCATTTTATTATCAAGAGTGGCCTGCAATGTGCTTTTTATTGGGCTGTCTTTGAAGACCACTTAAAAACTTGCCAGAATGCACTGGCCTACATGCCTGTAGGCAAGAGCTGCTACAACTGTATTACACCAGTGATGCAGAAGCTGCATTGGCTCTCAAAAGGCTTCCAGATGCAATTCAGAGTGTTGGTTTTCATCTATAAAGCCATACAGGACTTAACTCCTAAGTACCTCCAGGATGTCCTCTCCCTGCTCTGCATGGAATCAACTGTCCAGGATGCTCAATCCAGGTGAGGAGACTTAGCTTGCTCCACACCCACAAAGGACTTAAAATCAGAGATTTTCCATTGTGGCCCATATGTTGTGGAATAGCTTCCCCACACAAAGATTTGGCAAACCTTGGCAAGTTTCAGGAAGGCCTTGAAGACAAAACTCTTCTGCAGAGCACTCAAAGCCTTTTTTTTTTTTAATGAGTGATTGGCTGGCATTGTAACTTTTATCCCTGCTTTACTTTTTTTTGTATGTGTTGATTTTATATGGCCACAGTGAGTCAGTTGAGGTCCCAGTATATCTTTTAAGTGAGCTGGCCTCAGGCCATAATAAACATATGATTGATTTAGGCTCCAGTATATAAATTAACTCAGTCAATCAATATGGTCTTGAGAATATAAAAGTAACTTCAGAAGGTATTATATCTGAAACATCCGATGCTCTTGGGCAGCCGTCCCAGTCTGATGCCCTCCAAATGTGATTGATGTCAACTCTGATAATTCCTGGTTAACATTAAGATATTTCTATTATTTGTGTGTGTGTAATCAAAATTAAGGCTTACTCTGGTTTTGATTTGCTTTTCTGCCTAAAGAGAGCAGAAAATCATATACTTGTGTCTTATCAGCTTGCTGTTAAGATTTGTGGAAAAAGTTCTGGTGTTCCGACAGTGGCCAAACGCTCAATTATGTATGTATGTGTGGGTGCATGCAATTTGTGGGTTTCTTGCCCATCTTAAACTAAAAAGCCCCAGCCACCTTATTTTTATCATAACTCTTCTGTTGTGACCTTTTCTAACATTTTTTTCTAAAATGGAATTAACTAGACCCATGTTTTAAAATCTAACTATGGTATACATTAGCACTTCACATTTTATTCTCAGTAGTGAACTTTTTCACTGCTGCAGTTTATGGTTTGGGAGTTTAGGCCATGACCAATATGTGCGTATGTGATTTATATTTTCTTTTTCTTTTTTGTTTATACTTTCCCAAGTGCCAGTTGAATTTTATCTGCCATTTTGTTACATAAGTATCCCAGTTCTTTTTGAATCATTTTTCACTCATAATGACTAAGTTGATGTAAATGTGGTTGTGTTTCTGAGTATGTTAACATACTGCTTCCAGATCACTGATTAATGTGTTCCAGGACAGCTTTGACTAGTCCTGAAGACTGTTTTGTTAGAGAATAATTAGTGAAAGACTGTAGATGCTGAAATCTGATTTAAGAGGAAACTAGAGTATTTATATTTGTAAACAGTTATGTTTCTACAACATAAGTGAAATTTCGGTAACTTAAATATTTTTCATTAGGATTTTGTGTTTTATGCACCCCGTCTGAGGATTAATAAGCGGATATTGGCACTGTGCATGGGAAACCATGAGCTATACATGAGAAGGAGAAAACCAGATACAATTGAAGTTCAACAAATGAAGGCCCAAGCTAGGGAAGAAAAACACCAAAAACAATTGGAGAGGTAGGATATTTGCAATTATTTATGGAGGTTGAAATTCTTTTAGTATATAGAACTAATTTTATGTCCTATCTTCAGGGAAATTCCTTGAGGAAAAATATAACCACGTTAGGCTATATTTTTGAACAGGGAGATAGAATTCTCTGAAAACAATGGGAGACAACACTTATTAAACTGTGCTTATTAATTTAGTGTCTTAGATCTCTTATGCATGGTTTGTGCCATTTAAAGGAACATTATCTGATTGGGTACAGTGGTGAGCGATTCTTGGCCCTCCAATCAGCAACATTTACAGTGCTACAGTTTTCTCAAATGTATAGAGAAAGAAGGATGTTCACGTTTCCTGTTTTTCTTTGGCCCTGGTTAGTGGCCCTAAAAATTGTGCTTTTCCAGCATTGTGGCACAATTCCAAGAAAGTACAGTGAGAGCAGCCTGCTTGTCTTAATTGGACTCTACTGGAAGCCTGATACTTTTGGGAAAAACAAACTGCTTGTACTGACCTGTTTACCATATGTTCCCTTAGGTGACATCAGATCATTATGTACTAGGTAGGCTGAATCTTAATATATATTGATCATATACTAAGGGGAGTTCCAGAAAGTGCCACTTTCATATTACCAAGTCTTAGCCACCATAAATTGTCAGAGATTGGGCAATTGCAATGAAAAACTTCAGTTTTCCTGTGGGAGATCAGTTTACTTTTTGTTCTGTTACACAGTGTCTAATATTCTAGTCCATATTGACAATGTGAATAGTTTCTTGTGCAGCATGCTAGAATCATGTGTTAGTGGCACAGATGCATGGTAAATTCTTATTCAGTGGGATGAAGTAGAAACATTATCTGCTTACCGCATTATGCTGATTGTCAGCTAAAGCATTTGGCTGTTACTTTGTTTTGTTTCTGTCCATAGCTGGCTGAAATGTTTGGGAGTTGGAGATGGTTTTTTAAAAAGAGCATTGGCCTGCCTGGTATCATCCAGGTGTGAGGGGACTATAGCTCTCAAAATTCCTAGCCAGTATGGTTGAAGGCCATGCTTTGCTTGCTATGCTGGGATATATCAGCCAAATACTATACACCTGAAATGAACTATATGAGTACTTGTAAAACCTAGCTTTTTGCAGTAGGATTTTTCACCAGTAGATCGCTTAGCATATTGTTGGGATAAATTTTGTTTGAATAAATGGATTTATTCATGGGAATGAATACTGTTTGCACATTTGCTTTATCTTTACCTATACATTTTTATTTAGGGCCCAACTAGAAAATGAGAAAAAGAAAAGGGAAATAGCCGAAAAAGAGAAGGAAAGAATAGAGCGTGAAAAAGAAGAATTGATGGAACGTCTAAGACTGATTGAAGAACAGACAATGAAGGCCCAGAAGGGTGAAGACCATTCAACTTTTCTTTTACTTGACTTATTAATGATAGTACATTACGTTATGACTTGAAAAACTGTTATAAGTCTTCCAAAAGCATTCGTTATACAACTGAACAGAAGATTAGCCAGTATTTTAAAAATATTTCTATTAGTTTCTTACAATGTACCTTTTTACCTGTTTTAATGGCGTACATTAAGAAACCAGAAAGCAACAATTCCCTAAACTGCTGCGTGAGAACGGATAGTGTGCTGCAAGAAATAAACAGCATAATTAGTGGCGCTTGGGAACTCAGGAGTACCCACCCACAGAAGACAAATGCAAACCATACATTCTAACTTACTGGCAAGTTCTGGGTTTGTTTCAACTAGTTGGGGAATCAGCCTGAAGCACATATTTTGCATAAATCAAGCTGAAATTTTTGGAATAATCACTAAGAGCTAAATATCTAATAAAATATAGATGGGAAAAATTCCATGCTCCTAAAATCTTGCTAAGGAATTTTGCAATATTTTTTCAATTGCAAATTAGAGCTGAGAACTTTAAAATTAGATGAAGCTACCCAAGAATTTAAAATACTTCTGTAATTAATTGAAGGAATATCGAGTCAGATCGTTTGTCCATTTAGCCCAAGATTGTCCACTTTTGCTTGGCTCTACAGGATCTTGGGCAAATGACTTTCCCATTATTTAATATATACCGTTGTTAACTGAAGATGCCAGATGCTGTGCCTGACTTCTGCCTATGTGCAGAGCATATGCATTACCATAGATATTGTTCCCAATCATTATGGGGCAAGTCCTGCTCCGTTATGGCTGCTATGCATTTGGCAAACTGTTTTTCACTTCCTGTAATATTTGGAGTTTTTGCCTTCCCAATAGGATATTGACAATTCAGATACTTAGTAAACTCAGGTGCAAACTTTTTGCAGTCTAGGCAGGGAAATAACCCTGTCCTCTTAAACTTTTGAAATTCTATATAAAAACGTGCCTGTTCATTTCAGAAAAAGCAAGTTCATTGGGTAAAGTGGAGAAAACACTGGAACAGGCTGCTTGAGTGTAAAATTGACTGGAGTTATAACGGAAACAAATTCTACCTGATTAGTTTATGCCATTTTAGACAACTTTATTATTTTTTTTACTAAAACTACAGAGCAGCAGTAGTTTTTGTAGGCATCATCTACTTTTCCATTGTTAATCTAGACTGATAAAACTTGCCTTTGACTTATTTAATATTCTTGATAAACATTTATACAGAACTGGAAGAGCAAACAAGAAGAGCTCTAGAGCTGGATCAGGAACGAAAAAAAGCAAAAGAGGAAGCGGAGCGCTTGGAAAAAGACCGAAGAGCTGCTGAAGAGGCAAAAGCTGCTCTGGCCAAACAGGCAGCAGATCAGATGAAGAATCAGGAACAACTAGTAAGACTTCACATACAAAGCTGATTGTGTTAGAATGTATTGTTGTCATAGGAGTGTTAAAATGAAGTTAATGATACAAGTCCATGACGCTGTGATGTCATTTAAGCACAAAAACTGACGACAGGCACACAGTTTGAGGACTTGGAGCCGTATGTGGCCCTTGAAAGCCTTAGGGGTAGCCAGCAGAAGTCTCTAAAAGTGATTTTAAGATTGTAACTTATAACATGGCAGAATGGGAAAGAAATAATCAGAGTAATCATTTTAATTATGTTGACATTTAATATATTTGCAATAGACATGAAATGTGATTAAATTTAGTTTTTGTCCTGGTCACACCTGTTATTTCTTGAATGAGGTCTCCAGCATGCCTATCAAGGGCTTTAGTGCAGCTCTTGGCTTGGAAAAAGTTGATTTATGTGAACGTAGTTACTGCTTCTTATATTGAGACTTCACGGGGGGGAGGGATACATTCCATAATTTATCTAATTAATTGACTGACTAGTTGTATGGGGACAATAAATTGTTAATTTATGTTACACCAGTTTATCAGTAGAATGCTTTTTCCAAGGCAGCTTTCTGGCTCATTTTTTTTTTTTTTTTAAGTCAAACATTCTAATAGCCTTTTAAATTTTTTACAGTATCTCTGCTTATTCGAAACATCTGCATACTGGTTCCCATTAAAAATTGGCTAATATTAAGAGAATATGGAGATTTTATATTGGGATTGTTTTGCTTTGTTCGAAGCATAATTGGGATTGTGTTTCCAATGAGAAAAGGTCTCATTCTCTTTCTAGAAAATGTATATGTAAGGACTGCCTGGCACATACTTTGTTATTCAGTGTAAGGCAAATTTCTTTTTAAATAACTTGGGCCTTTTACTTCAACATATATGTCCATATGTATTTGTGTCTTAGCAAATACAATTATTTGGATTATTTCTTTGAACTTGTTAGTGTGTGTTGATATACTAAGCGTTTGGGGATACGCTTAGTTTTTACTGGATTTTGCTGGATTTTTTGGTGTTATTTTGAATATAGGTTTGTCACTTAGAATAAAGTTGAATAAATAATTGAAGTTTACAGGTTGAATAAATAAATTACAATCCCAAAATTATGAATGTTTTTGTGTTTTAGACTATTTTATGAAGTTGTTCAAAAGCTGAAAACTTTTTCTTCTTGCTTTTTAGGCAGCAGAACTTGCTGAATTTACTGCAAAAATTGCACTTTTGGAAGAAGCCAAGAAAAAGAAAGAAGAAGAAGCTTCAGAATGGCAACATAAGGTAAACTATTGCTAGATTTTTTTTGGTGATAAAAGATTCTATACTGTATGTTGGAGCCCCAAATTTTTTAACACTAGTTGTCAAATTCTGTCTGCTGAAAAATGTATTTTAAAATCTTTTGGAACCTTGTTTTGTACTAATTCTACTCCACCTTCACCAGTGTGATAGAAGAACAACAGTCACATTTATATTTGCCCTTTCTCTCTTCCTCAGTTAGAAAACAAGTGTGGCTTGATATTATCTATCTGTCTCTATCTGTCTCTGTGTGTCTGTCTGTCTATTTATCATCTCCAAATAATCGTTAATTAGGCTTCTGTGTAGTGCCAGTCTTAAATGAGTATCTTGATTTTCATCTATAGGCCACAAAAACTATTTAGAATCTTCTAAAAATGCTTTTGTTACTCATTATGACTGCAGTGACTGTAAATATGTACCTTAAATTGGTGCAACCCAATTTTCTCCAGCCTAATTAAAAAGTTTTGCATTGTTTCTGGTGTATGAGCATTAAAATTATTTTTACTGCAATTTTTTAGGCTTTTGCAGCCCAAGAAGATCTGGAAAAGACTAAAGAAGAATTGAAAACTGTAATGTCAGCTCCACCCCCGCCTCCACCCCCACCAGTAATTCCTCCCACAGATAATGAACATGATGAACAAGATGAGAATAATGCTGAAGCGAGTGCTGAACTGGCTTCTGAAGGCATTATGAACCACAGAAGTGAGGAAGAACGTATCACAGAAACCCAGAAGAATGAACGAGTTAAGAAACAGCTTCAGGTAATCAAAGCTGATAGCAACCTGTCGTATAAGCTGAAAATCAAGGGCTGTTTTAGGATTAGCCTGTTATCAAGAACCTTTTCTTTACACTGGTACCTCCTGGATATTTCTCCATTAGAATAAAAAAACTAATGGGATATGAGATGCTCTTGGTCAATGTGGTACTCTTAGATATGTTTATTTCAACTCCCATAATCAGCAGCCAAGAGGGAACATCTAAATGGCACCAGGCTGTGGAAGTCTCCTGATTCTTCTATTCCCCCAAACCCTGAAAATTATATTGTAGTTTTATTGATGCTCTTGAAATGGCCTATTGTGCTTAGGTTCCTTTTTAGTTTAAGACCCTTTCAACCATAGATCTAAAAAGCACTATCTGCTTTTGATAGACATTAAAACCAATAAGTGAGATTCCTGACAATATTGTGCTAAGAATAAGCATTATTCTGAACTGTATAAATCTGTATGATGCATTGAGAAATGGATCATTTGAATGGGCAAATAAATTATTTTAATATAGTCCAGCGAGTAAAGTAAGAACAGATAAAATGCCTCTGCCTTCCAGTATGTGTATATTTTAATGGCTTAAACAGTGGATTTGGCAAGTTGCTGGCATGTAAATAACTGATCTGACTTATATTTTGTTGTTATTCAGTTGTTAAGTCATGTCCAACTCTTTGTGACCCCATGAACCATATTGTGCCAGGCCTTCCTGTCCTTCACTGCCTCCCTGAGTTTACTCAATTTCATGCTCATTGCTTCAGTGATGCTATCTAACCATCTCATCCTCTGCCGTCCCCTTCTCCTTTTGCCTTCAATCTTTCCCAGCATCAGGGTCTTTTCCAAAGAGTCCTCTCTTTGCATTAGGTGACCAAAGTATCTGAGCTTGAGCTTCATTATCAATCCTTCCAATGAGCAGTCAGGGTTGATTTCCTTTAAGACAGACTGGTTTGACCTCCTAGCAGTCCAGGGGACTCTTTAAGAGTCTTCTCCAGCACCACGGTTCAAAGGCATCAGTTCTTCGGCGCTCAGCCTTCTTTATGGTCCAGCTCTCACAGCCATCCATTACTACTGGAAAAACCATAGCTTTGATTATGCGGATCTTTGTCGGCAAGGTGATATCTCTGCTTTTTAATATGCTATCTAGGTTTGCCATAGCTTTCCTCCCAAGGAGCAAGCGTCTTTTAATTTCATGGCTGCAGTCTCTATCTGCGGTGATCTTGGAGCCCAAGATCCAAATAAATGAAGTCTGTTACTGCTTCCATTTCTACCCCTTCTATTTGCCAGGATATGACTTATATACCTCTCTTTAACACATAATTTCTCCTTCCCCCAAATATATGAAGGAGTAATGGTTATATATAAGGTTTGGACAATTCTTTGAAAATAATAACAGGTTTAAAACAACTCTGGAACAAATAGGGATATTATTAAAGGACATATAAAGCACATAAAGTGCCAACTACTTTCAAACAGCCTTTTTGTTAGACTTAAATGTATAAATAAGACATACTTTTAAAATTCAGGTAACAAAATGTGTTGTCATTTGTCTCCAAGGCCACATATCTATCTTTTAGCTTTCTGTACAAGGGCACTCCCTTGTTTTATCTATAAACTTTGTTTAGTTAGAAGACTAAAATAAGTTAGTCCTGTATGACAGACTGTTGAATTTGATGGCTAGAAACATTATGGCAATATCTAACCCCTTAATACTTGTATTCAATAGGCTCTAAGTTCTGAATTGGCCCAAGCCAGAGATGAAAGTAAGAAAACCCAGAATGATGTCCTTCATGCTGAGAATGTTAAAGCAGGCCGTGATAAGTACAAGACTCTTCGACAGATCCGGCAAGGCAATACAAAGCAGCGGATTGATGAGTTTGAAGCAATGTGAGAGCCATTTCTTTGCATGTATGTTCTTCATTAAAGTTGAACCACCAGCAGAGAAATACAGGCCTTTCCACAGGTGAAAGGATCACACCTCACCTTGCCAAAGCACTTATACCAGTTTGTGGTTAAAACATATTTCATAAAAATTGTTCAACAATAAGGCAGTCTATCAGCTGTGGCTCTCTGGAGGTGATTGATGAGGTTTCCATGATTTTATATTGCATATTTTATTTTCATGCTTCAGGACAACTCTGAAGGAACAGCAGTCTCATGGTAGCAAAGCTGTTAATTCAAATACTGATAATTTACTTTACCTTACAGCTGACTCCAGTTTTGGCGTTTGTGCACTTTGGCTTGTTTGTTTTCATTTAGCAAATTGGTGAGGATTTTGATATTGCTAAATTTGTAACACCTTTTTAAGGGCTTCTCTTTGTAGGTTAGAATTCTTTGGTGTTTCATGTCCTGTCATCATTGATGGTTTTCTTTGCCTGCCTGTTCACAAAGGTCTAGATGGCAGGTGGCTGTTTCAAGCACTTTTTTCATTCATATATATGTATATATGAACATTACCTGTAGACTTTTGCTTGTTAAATCTATTATACCAAAGTTTTTAGTTTTTCAAATAAAAACAGGGAAAAATTCTTTAGTTTGTCCTTCCCTTGCATTCATTGGATGTTATTACAAATTGTAGTGTGGGAAACCTGGACTTTTCTGACAAGGGAGCATATGAAAACATCAGTCCCAAGGAGGGGACAGAATCCTACCTCACTGTAATAAACATGATGACTGGTCCTTGAAACACCACAATGAAATGCTAACAGTGTTAAGCTATGTTCTGCATAGCTAAACACTACATGAATCTAGGAGCCTTTATTCTTTAATATTTTGTTATATTACAGATAGATTTATAGTATTCAAGGAGTGTTCAGCTGCCTTTTTGTCAAGTTAAATTTTGAATCATGTATTTTTTAATTTTAACCTGTCACTGGTATACTATCCAATAAGAGGTGTGAAATGTTTGGTTATGTTTTCTGAATACCTTTGTACTAAATTAACATTGTTGCAAAAATCATTTAATGAAGTCAGTGCATAAAACAATGCTCTCTTGTGCTCAGTTCTAGGGCCCATTTGCACATTCTTCCTGTTCCTTCCATGTTAATTCTGAGACATATCTATGTTTTGTGTTTTCAGAGAATGTAGTCACAGGAATTGTGGCAGAATGAGGGCAAATGAGGTATGAGCAAATCTTTAGACTGAAGTTCAACATGCAGTCAAAGAATATTGAATGTATGTTTGGAATCAATATGAATCACTCTTACCTATGGAATGGCTAATTAAAATTGGCACCTTGGGTTTGAATACCATATTTATGGAAGTGACACTGAAAATTACATACCATGTTTAGTGAACTTTAACAGTTGGGAGAAAGAAGTCCTGCTTTCTCTGAGGATGGTTCAGCTATGTTATGTTTGGTATTATGCACTCAACTTTATACTTATCTATGAAAATTGCCATTTTATTAACCATTCATGCACAAATTCCTTAGAAACCCTGCTGAAGATTAGGTCCCCCCCCCCCTTGAATCTAAGAGAGGGCATCGTGAAACATACATACACCCATTAGTTTCTGGAAGAATGATAGCTGAGCAATTTTGCACAGACTGGTGTGCAAATGTGCATGTGCTCAAAACTCTGGTTGCCCTGGGTACTTCTGCTTCCAACTGCAGGATTGGGCAAATGCCTTGCATCATTTCATGCAGTGAATTCCAAGACATGAATTTCTAAAGTGTTCAAAAATTTTGCCATAACAGGTGGATTGTTGTGTATGATTCTTCCCTGAAATAGGTACACATGAATTGCCATGTTAATCTATTAGCATGGAAGAAGGGGAAAGAGAAGTACCAGTGAAATTTGCTGTTCATAATCTACAGTGTATAGTTTAGTATTTAAATGGATCTAATCAATTTATAAAACTGTGAATATTTTTCTAGGAATTGACATCTGTAATAAGGTTTTCACCATAACTAAATTGGTGGTATTGGGTTGTCACCTGCTGTTGGGGAATCACTAGTTGATGCTGAGGCATTCAGAAAATACTTGGTGAAGATATTTTCGTATGCTTCCCCTCCTCCTCTCTTTAGCATCATGTTTTGTGTTATAAAATTAAGCTATAGTTAATACCATCTATTATTTTGAATAACATTCATTGGCTAACAATAAAGAGAATACAGTTGATTTTTGCGAAGTTCACTGTGGTTATTTAATCTATCATTCCTGACAAAAATTGCAATTTTCTTAGGTCTAAGGAAAAATTTCAGGAAAACATGTGATCCATGTACTTTGATAGTAATACAATAAAATATAAGACACTAAGGAGGGAGAAGGACATTGAATTGCAATGACAGTAATCATTTTGGAATGAACAAAAAGCTGAGCTAAATGTTTAAAATTTATTTTATTTCTGAGTTTCATAAACTAACCTGAGAAAGTATATGTAGATAAGTTTAAATTTGGTGCATGTTGGTATCTGATCCATATTTGCTACATACAGGGTTGCATAAATAGGGTAAAATTTCAGTGCCTGAACCAATACAGGTTTAAGAAGAAATTCATTTCAATCTCAGTATTATACATAAAAAGGAACTCTATTTTTAATTTCAAAGCTAATTTAGTTTTGTGAAACTCACAATATCATAAAGTTTCTTTTACATCGAAACTGATTTGTGCTTAGCAGTATAACCTGCTTGAAAATAATTTGTATTACAAAGTTCCTACGGTCATAAAATTTTAGATATTCCATGCAGATGAATTGACCTTATACTTCAGTTTTGTAAGTTGATGAGTGTTGACTTAGGACAAATCATGCTATGAAGGTTTTTGGATGATCTTAAGCAGATGGGCTGAAATTAGATAGTTTACAGGATGACTATGAGGCTAAAATGGCTTCTGAGCTTTCTGAAGGAATGCTGACATTTTTGTTAGGAACTCTTACCAGGATTTCACATATACATAGGTTGTGCCCACACAATAGACTTGTCTTGGTTAGGCAGTCATAATATATTATGTATTGGATTTAAATTTGCTGTAAAGACACTTGGCAATTCACAACCATTAAAAAGAACAGTGCAATAAAATGTCCATGGTATGATTTAAATCATTAACTAAAAACAAGAAAACAAAGTCCATCCATGTCCACCAAAAATTGTTGGAACCAGGAAGATTCCAAAATCATGGACATTATATCTCTCAGAGGTACTGCTGCTCTGTCAAGGCCCAGCACCAGAGCTGTCAGAGCATCTCAGTGAACAAAAGAGTAACTGTCTTGCTTGGGTTCAACTTCAGCTTGTTTCATTCCACCTAGATCTTAACAGCCACCAAATTCTGGGTTACTGCATATCTAGAACTGTTGAATGTTAGCCTTACTTTAAATTTGGGGGGGGGGGGAGGTTGGTTTAGTACATTGTGCAAACCCAGCCTATTTAGTTCTGTATATGGTTCAATGTAAAAGTGAACCCAGAATGTTGCTTAATTCAGTTAGTCACTAAGAGTTGGTATACAATTGTGGTGGGTTGTAAATGTGAAATATAAAAAAATAATAAATTGAACCATGTTTTGTGAACAGTCATACAGAAGTTATCAGATCAGATTCCAGACAGCTCTCTATAATATCCTTTATGACTTGATCTGTTGATTATGCTATTTAACATATATGTGACACTGCTGGAAGAAGTTGTATGGAATTCAATGGTACCAGTGTGCTGATGGCATAAAACTTCCAGCAAAATCTAAGGAAGCTATTTCAGATCAGTGCCTCATGATGGCATAAAATTTGATAAAGATGAAACCGAACTTCAGTTCAACCTGTTGAAATGCAGATCAGAAAAAAAAGGGACAATTCCCTTGAAGACTCAGACTTGAAACTTGGTTATATTCTTGGATTCTATCCAATTCTAGATATGGCCAGGATGCATCAGTACCACTGAACCTAGTGTCCCAAACTTCACCTATTCCTGGAGATACCAGACAAGGCAATTATATGTGTCTTATTTATACTATACTTATGTTTGTGCTCCAAAACCCTTTTGATTTCATTGTGACTTCCAGATGGTTCTAATTTAGGAATGATGACCATGCCTCCACTGTCATTTTTAGCATCAAATTATAGAGAATTCATTTCAAATGTCTTGTGAAATATATCTTTTCTTATTCTGTAATACCATATTTGCAGGGGAGGGAGGAGGAACCAATGGTCTAATAATCTACAATTATTCCCTAACAATTAGTGAAGGCTGATGGGACCCTGAGGCCAACAACTTCTGTCTTTATTCTAAACCACTGGAGCTTCCAGATATTTTGAGTGACTCTAATAACTGGCCATATTTGATGGGCCTGTAGAGTTCTAGTCTAAAATATCTGGAGGGTACAATATGGCCAATCCCTATATTTAATTGCCATCACAGAACTAAATGACCATGCTAGACTCTTTACTAGTTTATTAAATCTGCTTGGTTTCTTCTTCTTCTGTGTCTTTATGCAGGTTACAAAAGTACGATCTCTTGCAGCCCTTAGGATAGAAACTTAATAAGGAGCAACAGAAGATTCTGAGGTCTGCCAAGGCCTGCCTCTGTGCTTCTGTTATTTGGAAGTTTGCTATCTTTTAAACAAAACAAAAGGTGTTTTTTGCAACGTTTTTGCTAGAACACTCTCCACTCAGTTCTCCAACTGAATTTTTCCAACCATTTGGAGGGCGTGTTTTAGAAATGATTGATGTGACATTTCCTCAAGACGAAGCTGAAGTGTTTGCTTTTCATTTCACCTATAAGATAAACCAATGTAGATAAGTTCTGGAAAAAAATTGGGATGGTTCAGATATTCTTTGCATGAAGCCTGGCAAAACTGGGCATGTCAGATACTTGATATTTCAAGTATTTGCTTGTCCATTTTTAAATAATGTATATTAAGTGATGATGATACATCAGGATAAGATTAAATATTTTTTAGAGAAAAGTTATCTTCACAAATTGTTTTAAGTTGTAGATGGGTATAAATTTGTTCCATCCTCCCCCACACTCATTCTTACCATCTACTGCATGTTTCTTGCAATCTTTCTCTCAAAAGTTTGATGCTTTGAAGGAAAAGGGAGAGCATTGATGTTCACTTAAGAGATACCTACTGGGAAATACATTACCAAAATGGTGAATAGAATGGTACAGGTTTATCTACAAACTCTTAACTGTTAAAATGTTCAAAGATTTCTGAACAATCTTTTCAATCATGCAGTAAAGAGAGAGGTAAAATACCCCCCCACCCTCCCGAGTAGGAATAAATTATCAGCTCACTTAGTGGAGTGATGTAGACTAGTGTTCCTCCAAGGACTTTATGGTTTGAATGGCATTGTTGAAAATACAGTACCAGTTCTGGAATTGGGGTCAATACTTTGTTACTAACCTAGATTTAAAGGTAAGCAATGAGGTCACCATTTTTGCTAACAGTTCAGAATTATCTTGATAAACGGGGGACGGGGGGCTCTCCAAACTGAGAAGTGAGAGCATGGACATGGCAGATGTAGTCCAGTATAAGTAAATGAAAAGTAGTGCATACCAGAAAGTGGTAGTGTGGAACTTACTGATGGAATCTATGTTTATGATGTGGCAAAGACAGAAAGCTCTCAAAAGTGACTAGGGTCACATATCGTATTAAGTCATATTCTGCTTAAGCATGGCTTACTGAAGAGTTGTAATTGGCAGTCTGCACCCAACAAGCCATAGTTTATAAATTGCTCACTGGATTCACTATTAATGACATGTTTACACTGCCTGACTCCCAACAACTCTGGTCAGTTCATAAAAAAAATGGAGAATAGAATAGAGACATGTCTAAGTAAAAGAAAAACATGGCTCACTACTATGTGCCAACCAGATCAGTGTGGTTGTGTACTGTGAAAATGGCAAAGCTTGTATCTGGGATAGTTAGGAAAGGAACTGAAAGAAAAAACAGTACTAGTATCAAAGTGTCTTTGCAGATATCTGTGATGCAATTATATGTAGAATATGATGTGCAGTTCTTTTATCTTCAGCAATGGAAGCAGGTTTCTCTCAACACTAATTGCTGGAGAACATGAACAGGAAGGTGCTGTTGTGCTTGTGTTGGTCCTGCTTATAAAGACATCTGGTATCATTAGGAACAGAATTCTAGAGCAGATGTCCTTTGGCTTAATACAACTCAGCTTCTCTAAGGTTCTTACATTTAAAGACAAAAGAATATAAACATTATATAACCTGGATTGTCAAAATTCATACTGCAAATATAACCTTTGTGCCTGCTGCTTCACATTTCCACAAGGGACAGCAGTTCCTAATACCAGACTGTCAATATATATCCTTACAAGTGAAATATATGTATACTGCTTCACATAGAGACAAATTACCCCAGCCCTTCCCTCTGCTGGAAACAGTAAACCCTTGGTTGTTTTAATCAAGGGTCAGGATTCCAGAGCAGTTGTGGACTAAGCCTGAAATAGAGTCGGATTTACCATCATGTCATAATCTCTGATTAAAGTATGGAATTTCCCAAAAATGGGAAGACCAAAAAACTTGAAGCAGAGGAATAGAGATTTTGCTATTTCAATAAAAATAAGTCAAGCCAGAAGCTTTTGTTAGGTTATTTCTCTTTATTGTGCAAGTGTAATGTTATTTTTCTGTACAATTTAGGAACTTGTGTAACCAGTCTTTTAGCCATCCATCAGGCTGTGTATGAAGACACCAAGTTTTCTCTAGAGTTGTCCTGTATTAATTTAGGGCAAAATATTGAGCCATTTGTAGCAAATGAACATCGTTTTGTGGTCTGCCTGACACACTGCATTTTCTTTTGTAAATTTCTTTATAACCACTTTACTATGATCTGGACAGCTCAGGAATGTATTCTATTCATCTTTGAATGTCTGCATTTTAATATCTAAAATATAAAACCTCTTATTAAATTTGTATTTTTTGCTTTTTAAATAAAGTTTGCTTTTTTTTATTTCTGGTAAGATTGGTCTAAATCCCAAGGAGGGGAGGAAGGGTTGAATCATCAAATCATATGCCTCTATACTACACAGCCAGGAGCATTACTATTGAAATTACTTTATTGCACTTTTACGTTTTAATCAACAGAAAGACAGCACTGAGTGTGAGAACTCTATTTCTCTCACACACTAGAGTAATGGGATGAACACCTGATTAAGCACCCTTGAAAGATAGGTGGTTGCAATGGGTACTACCAAGGCATGACCCCAATGCAAAAAATAAGCCAGCGTACAAAGTCCCAAAAGGCTACCGGGAGATCAGGTTTGAGACCTTTGGCCTTCCATATAGGTTCAGCTATCCACTACAGTTGGTTTCAAGCCACAACCAGATAGGTTATAGCATGCAATGGTATGCTGTTACTCTGCACCTCTATATTGAACATATCATTAAAAGATTCAAATCTTAGGGAAAATTGTTCAATAAAAACTGCAGTTACAAATGTAACAAATAAGACTCTAACATTCACAAATTCTAATATTTGTTCTTAGTTGAACTTTCACTGATTCTTTCACTTTATAAATTCACTAACATTTGACTGGAATAGCCTGAAAATATCTTACGCCTCTTGAAGCACCCAGATAAACAAGTGTCTACGTTCCACATGTGGTTAGTAAATGCATGTTGATGACCTCAAAAGTGATTTGTCTGCGATGTACTCACTTTACTGTCACCCGTTACTATCTTCCACATATCAGCATTTTGTAACCCAATAACTTGACATTCCTTCCCTATTGTCATAATAAGGATCAACATATCAATCATCCATTTATCTCAGTGCATTTTACGGCAGGAGGAGGAGGAGAAACTTTATCCCAAAGCAGAATTCATGCATCCTTTTAGCTTTTTTTTTCATAAGGCCAAATCTAGTGAATAATCCCATTACAGAAAAAGTACAAAGTAATCAATGGAAAGGAGATGAATGTTTTACCAGATGTTTTGTATATTCCTTTGATTATCTTTCCTACAAAGAGTTCCAAAAGTGTTTATAAAAGCTATGTTAAAAAGTTTCGCTTGCACCTGGAAAAGTCTGGTGAGTGCTGAATCATTAAAAAGTCCTAACAGTCAATGATGCAATTGCATAGTTTTAGATACATCATCATCATCATCATCATTATTATAGTATACCCTTAGGCATTCACTAAAAATTTGCTGCAGTCCCCACATCGTCAATAACTTTGATGCAAATGTATACCATAGGATCCACAGTCCATACGAATCCCTGCTTACATGGCATACCCCATTTATTTAACGAGTGTCTGTGCGGTGAAGGTGAAGGCAGTTATATGAATCTTTTTTGGGTACATGAAACTATCCCCTTCATTAAAAGTAATGGTTTGGTCTCTATGTACTGGAATTAGAAATAACGTGTTTGGGCATCTCTGGATCTCTAGCTTTCTACAGGGGTTCCTTGCCCTTCCCCAACAGTGGAAACAGCAGCAGCTGTGACCTCCCCTTAACGTGCTTTCTCTTGGGGTATGGCATTTTGCCCAGAGAGAAAAAGGACATGTAACCAGGCAATGGTATCAATGGCAAAGAAGTAAGTTTCACATAATCTGGAAATTGGGCAGTAGGATAACATGCAACAATGGGACTCCTAATTAAGACAATACCATCAAGGGCAAAACTGAAACTCACACACATAGAATAAATCTTAACTAGCTTAATGGGCATATTTATTATTTTTTTTTAAAAGCAAGATCCAATTAATACTGTTTACTGTTTTCTATTTAATATTAGCACCATTTAAGCAGTACTCATTTAAACTCCAGACAATTTCTGCACATATAGAGTTCATCACAGTTTCAATTATGCTGAAATATATACTGAAATAAGGTGTAGATATCCACAAATTACAGAATTGTACACCATTTTACCATCACTGTAATTTCAAGTCAATTTAAAGCTCTTTTAAAGCAAGGTTTGTTTAGAATGGTTAAATACAATACCACCTATAGTTTGACTGGATAATGCATATCAGTCTGCCCCCAATTTAATCTTATATTAATGTATTTAAAAAAGATCCTTATTAACATCTTTACTCTTTACAATAAATTTATAGTCAGAAAACAGAATTGTTCAAGTCCCTTTATAAAAATACTTCAACCCTATTTTAAGTTCCATTTTACTAGATTATGCTTCAAGAATTAAATTTCCCAGGCACAAATATCAAAACTATTTTTCTGTATTATTTTATCAAGACAGATCAACAGATATGAATTAACTGTACATATAACATTTCAATATTATTAGAGAATATTCACAATACTACCAAATATTTTAAAAACTTATTGGAGACTTATCTTCTCCAATAAAATGTTGTGTTTAGATGTAGGTGTTACAAGTTATTTGGGATATGAATGGTAAGAAAAAGGTCAGCAGAGCACAGAAGCAGAGAAGCAAAATGGTTTGAGTATCTCCTTAGAGGATAGCTGAGGAGCAAGTAGAAGGTGGATTTGTTGTGAGAAGCAAATTAACCTGGAAGGCAAATGTGGGAAAATATTAAAAGAATAAAGCCTGAAAACACACACACACACTATACATAGAAGGAGAGAAAGGAAGAAGAGGACAGAGCGAGATTAGAATAAAAAGGCATAGATCACAATACTTAATAATGTTCCATTTTAATGTATACTTAACATATAATGGACACAACATCCAAAGCTATGGAATATTTAACAGTTTTATTGCTGATTTACTGACAGTACCATGATGGAGAGTATTCATGGATGCTGCAGAAACTACTCATATTTCTAAAATGAAAAGCAGATACACTAAAATCTACACCTGTAGATATTAACTTCAGTCCCACAGATTTAAATGGATCTATTTGATTAAGCCCAAACTCAACAGCTTGAGGAAAAAGAACAGAGAGAGTTTAGTTTTCTAGAGATATCTTTAAAAGAGTATGAAATAGCTATGCATTTGCCTAGCCAAATTGTTGTAAAGCCTCATTGAGAATAGAAGCAACCACGATAAGCATCTTGGTTTTGTTATTGCTGAGGTTTTTCACAATAATTCCCTGTTTTTCCCCTCCCCTTTTCTTCAGAGCCCCAACTGCCCCCACTTCCATTTCAACAATCTGGTCCATTTTGGGCAAGATCATGCCATTCTTTCAACTAAGTATGTAGCTAAGGACTCTGGGGAGGAGGGAGATACTGGTGATGAAGGAATGGACCATTTGCAAATTGCTGCTGTTGTATTTTAGAATTGGAAGAGGAAGCCAAACACCTCTGTATTGAAATTAAATATTCCTGCAAGCAGGGCAATAGAAATAATAGGACACCCTTCTCTATACTACAAAGTTATCAATATTATGTTTTATTTTCCATAGTATTATCAGATTTAAAATGACACTCTAAATCATGGCAGCTGCAAAAAGAAGTGGCTGTAATTATATGTTTTTCTCATAAAAACTCACTTTAGATATGACTGGGAATTTAACAATAAAAGGATAGCTATAACAATACAGTGATAGTTTCCAAAAAATAATAATAGCTGAGTCTCATATCTAAGAAAACATATTAAAAGATTTTTAAAAAGATTAGAGGTTTCAAATATGTTAATGCGACACACACACAAAGCCTCTGAAAATTTCAGTTTATCATCTTAAAAAAGAATTTGTACAAATGTAGGTACTTACACAAGATACATTGTGAACTCCTATGATATCCATACATTACAAATACTGAAATGGTTCCAGTTATTGATATCCATCAACTAACTGCCAAATAATAAAAGAGTGCTATATTTTCATTTTGTCTTGGCCAACTTCTATAACTGTTCATATGCTGTGTGAACAATCAGAGCTGAAATTTTACCTGCTAAAATTACATTTGAACTTTACAATTATAATTGCCTGGATCCAAAATTGATATGCATGGATGCAGCAAAAATGCATGTTTTTTTAAGTTGCCCTTTGAAAAGACTCTTTTTGAGATCATGTAAATACTTGTGTTAACGGAAATGCATACAGTGGGTGGGCGTGTTTTTGAATTTCATCGAATCTTTGATATAAAATAGATCAGATTTACTGTAACTACTATTTTTTTTCTTCCAGCACAGCACAGCATTTCTGAAAACCTACTAAAATATACTTTAGAAGAACCAAGTTTCAGGAGGTAAACAATAATAGCAGGCTCTGAATGTCTGGTATATCATGACAAAAGGAGGATTAAAGTTGTTAATAGCAGGTCACTTGGGTGAATGTAATTACAGTTAGTTTTACATCCCATCTTTCTTCCAGGAACTCAATGAGGTGAACAATTCACTTCTGCTTCCAATTTTTTCCTTGCAAGAGCAACCCTGTTCAGCAGATTGGACTTGAGAGTGAGTGACTGGTCCAAAGTTATCCAGCGGTCTTGCATGGCTAAAAGTGGATTTCAACATGAGTTTCCTTGCTTCTACACCCTGACCATAACCGCATTGGGAACATAAGGTATGCAGATAATAGGTAACCAATTTTTCCGTGATCTTCTTAATGTTGGAACTTAAAAGAATATTCTTCACTTGAATAGCTTATTAAAGACCCCTGCAGCACAAAAAGGATCACCAATGAACTTAATCAAATTTAACTGTTTGTAAGATGGCAGAATTATAGGTAGTCCAAATCAAGCATTCCCACTGAAGAAATGATAGAATGAGAGCAGCAAATTAATTAATTCAAAACCTGGAGCTTTCTGTAAAATACAGTATACAGTAGAGGCAGTTATGTTATTGTAGTGGAATACAATGTAGCCGTGTGTGTGCGCGCGTGACCTGCTTTTAATTGTAACTAAAGAAGGCCATATCAGCTCTGAAGGTAAGTATTAAAGCAGAGCTGCCATGAACTTTAAATTCAGTAATTCAGCACATTTCTCTTCAGTATGTGTTTAAATCCTGCATTACATGTGTCCAACAACTGCACATTTAACACTGTAGTATACAATGTATGATCATGCCATTTTTCCAAGTAAATATGCTGCAGTCAATCCTAAGTATGATTCCATATACATCAATTGAAAATAAATATGAAATGCTTCTATTCCAGAAGTCATATTTCTGCTTTTCACCCTCACTAGTAGCAAGACTCCAGGTATATTTTAAAGATGCATGAATATTTCTTACCAAGATTTAGAAGTTACAGTACAAGCCATAAACAGCCTATGAATAACAAGCCTACTGGAACAAGCCAGTTCTATTTCAAAGAAAAGAGGACCTGCATATCCATGCAAAATGTACAATCTCTCCAATAAAATATATTCTGCAAAGGCAAGGAACAAGGAAGTTGAGGACAAAAGAAAGAAAGATTAAAGAAAGAGGTTCTTCCTCAGGATACTTGGACAAAAAGTAAGATGCCATCTTCAGGGAGGCAGATGAACCTAACGGAAGTGATATCCTGTCTGATTAGACAATACTGAACACTGTGTAGAAGAACAATTCCTGAATTAAAGTTGCTGAACATGGTTCAGATTACTGGATACCTCTAAAAGCATAATGCTTTGCAGGAGCATTTACTGTGTATCAACATCCTACTTCTTACAACACACAGTGTTGCATAAGTAGTGAAAAATGTATTCAAAAGGTGCTTGGACATTCTTTTTAGGCAGCATTTTACCATTATTTTTAGATATCATATTACTCAATTTTAAGAGAAATGGTCAAGAGGGTACTCAAACAGAAAAAAAAAAGTTTGGGTTTGAAGTCTTATCGTTTTTTTTAAAAAAATAAGAGATAAAATGTTGCCCAAAGTCTAAAATCATTTTCACACAATTAAATGTTCTTTTTAAAAGTTAGATCTATAAATTAAAATAGTTCTAATAGTTAAAGATACAATTTGTATCAACAGCGTAGGTACTTTCTGGTTCTACAGCATCTTCAAGTTGCAGTTATCCACCCAGTTATCAGCAATAATTATGTAAACTTGGGAATCATCACAGTGTGAAGCTCTGAAGGGAATTCTAGTATATGTAGTATACATAATCATGATGTCTACAGCATTAGGCACTGTGAGAGCTACTGTTAAATCTATTTATGTAAAGTTACATTTTACAAGAGCTCAAAGAGCCCAAAACTTAAAACCAGAAATCTCCCATACTAATACTAGAAGAGGTGACACTGTCTACTTCTAAAACTATGTTGTTCATGGCAAGAACTGGGCCTATATAATGCAACAGGCCAGACAAACTAATTCTGAGGACATATATAGTATTTCACAAAAGGTATGTGCTGTTTTCATCTATAATTACCATTACTATAGTGCAGTTAAGATGTTGCATATCCTGAACACAATGTAAAACCTTCTCAATAAATAGCATGAAAAATACACAATATCTTATATACAAAAATTGCATTGAGAACACAATTTGTTTCATTTAAAAACAGTTACTTTATGAAATACCTGTGTATTAAGTAAAGGAACAAGAGATACACTTTTCAATGCCATTTCTGATTAATGGAAATGTACATTGGCTGCATAAGACTGCTGCCTAAACGGATATATTTGTAGTCAAATTTGTGACAGTCAGGAACTGGATAAGCTCAGTATCTTCAGAACCTGCACATAAAAGTTTTTTTCATCTGCATAATAAATTAATAAAAGCAGGTTTCTCTCCTAATGATTGCTTCTGCTTACACCAAAATTAACAGTAATCAACAAATAATTTAAATTAAATCCACAACCAAAAAAATTAAAAAGTGCCATACTATAAAGTACTAATATATTGTTACCCATTTCAGTGTAAAAACTGGTAACTTATACATTAATTAAAAATAATTTCAGTGCTGTAAAAGACTGTTGTTTTCTATAAATAAAATGATTATGTACAAAGAAAATCACACAATAAAATTAAATAACTTAATTATGAAAAAATAGATCCTAATAAGCTTGGCTTGAAAAAAAATTGGCTGGGCACATAAAACCCTCTTCAGTTTTCTGCTGTTTTGAAAAAAAAATGTTTTGCACTTGAAGGATAAAACACCCAATAATTTAATAAATATGTAACAAATATTAAAAAGTGCTGCATATAAAACCCACATGCACTAGAGATTCTTACTGAGAAATCATAGTTATAATATAGTAAGCCAGAGAGACCTTCCAGCCATGAAATATTTCTTTTTCTTAAAAAACTGAGTATTTAAAATAAATCCTGTTATTTCCAGTGTGTGGGGTTATACATACAGGTTCCATGGCACAGTATTTCACATATATGGATTACTATATAACCTCCTTGCTGAGAAGGAGATCACAGATGCTATTGTAGCAAACCTCCCTCAGCAATACAGCTGAAACTGAACTAATAGACACCATAAAGATGCATCGTCAATATCATGTCATCAATAACCTAGCTGAGACTTCTCCACTAAAATGGCTGCAGCAAGCTGCTGAGCATCTGCCATGTGAGGATTCCTTTTCATTACAATCCTCACCAGGTCAGGGGGGAAAATGTTGCACAGATTGATGTAGACTTTCTCTCGACTGTCTTGGTACCTTGGAAGATCTTGAGGCATCCCACAGTAAGGTATCTGCCAAGGCTGATCTGGTTGCTCAGGTAAGCTTTGGAAGGCAAAGGGCTCGTAACATGGCTGAGTGGGATTGCTGGGTAAGGAATAAGTTTGACGATAGCCATAGGCCTCCATCCCATAGCCTGGCCTATCCCAACTGCTGAGTCCATCTTGAGCGGAGTATGTTTTTCTTTTTCTCAATGGAGAATTATCATACAAACGTGAGTCTGATACACTGTCTAGTCTTGTGGATGCAAGAGCTCTTCCCAGAGGCATGCTTTTTGAATGCTGTGAACTCTGAGAAGCCGAGTAGTCAATAGGACAACTGGAACGGCTTCCCATGTTTGGATGCTGAAAGTGCACAGCCATGTATGGAAGTGGAGGCTTCGGATGATGCTTTGGTTCTTCATGACTGTAACTTTGCACTCTGGTTAGCGTATCATGGTAATTCTGTAAGAAGGACTGTGAGTTCAGATGGCTATGGGGATGCAAATGTTGACACTTTAAATTCTCTTCCAGTTGAGGGTCAGGAGAACTCACGTAAGATCGATCATTGTAGCCCATGTAGGAGTCGCTACTGCCACAACTCATACTCCCTTCACTACTACAATCAGAAGCTACAGAACTAATTCTGTAATCTGTGTCCAAAGAGAAACGTCTTTCGGGACTTCGTGGACCAGAGATACTTAGGTTTGAATATGCGCCGAGCATAGAGTAATAACCTACATCCACAGGAGAATCACATTTGGGATACTGCTCATAAGGCATTGGCGTTCCATGATTTTTGGTTGTCATTATCACTGGTGAATACGGCCCCTGTGGTCTTTGATCCTGAGCTGGGAAATGAACTCCAGATGGAAGGCCATTGGTTAAAGGTGCAGTACTTTGGGGTTTTGCAGCAGCAGAAGTTGGTATACTAACTAAAGAAGGTACAGACCTGGTTCCCAATTTGTTTTTGGTGGGGAGCTTTTCTTCCAAGTCTTGGTAGACTTGAGTCCTTATACTAGGATCTGATTGCCTCTTTGGAGTAGTTCGCTTGAGATCTGTAGTGCTATCTGTCTTAGTACTACAAGGAACACTGTTGCTTTTCACCAGCCCTCCTTCACTAGCAGCTTTGGCAGCTGTGTTCCTAGACATGGCACGAAGTTCATCAGCTACTGACCTCTGAGGTTGATTTCCTCTTTCTGGGTGATAATATTTGCATTTGTGTCCATAAGTGCATTTCTTCCCTGTATGAATTTATTATTGAAGATTTAAGCACGCAAAGAAAAAAAAAGAATAATTTAATTCTTCAGCAATGTTAAAAAAAAAAGTACTGTGCACACTGAATTACACATTCAGGAGGACCGTTAACTATTATGCAGTGAAATTAGGTATTTACTAGTAATTGGACAGCAGGTTTGCATGACACTCTAGCCCATCCTGTAATTAGCCCTACCATTCTGTCTGAATATAGACCAAAGATTATACAATGGCTAGGAAGGAATACTGTAACCACATTGAAACCAGGATTTGTTTATCTAAACAACTGTCTACTACATTATCCAAACCTTAATTGGGGGCAGGGGACGCATTGACAGAGATGGGAAGCCTCCTTTGCAGGATCTCTGCTGCTCTGAATCTTTTTTCCCCACTCATTATTTATGAGGGATGAAATGAGAATACAAAGGGATTCCTCATTAGACTTCTTATATAACAAGAATTTCAACATAGATATATCACTTCATTTATGGGGAGACAAATAAACAATCAAGCTTCATTTTTAAAAAAACATTTAACGTTTAATTAAATAATATTACCATATGGACAGGGTTGCTTCTTATGTTCCGGTACAACAGGTTTCTTCCTCAGAAAATTCTCCAGGCTTGGCCCATGACGGCCAAGAGGGTCATCTGGAGGCATGAATCTAAATAATAATAAAATGATGAAAGGAACAAAGCATGTGCTGTGCCACATTTCAGATCTATTTCAAACCTCCTCCTAAAAAAAGCCTAGTAAGTTAGACTTAGGTTTTATAGCTAAGATAATTTAAATGCAACTGCACTGAGATGCTAAGAAAAGAAAATAATGAAAATAATGTATCTGCATATCACTGCAGATAGCAGCCTGATTTATGCACCAATCTAGTGATTTATACACCATCTAGTTAGTATTCAATTTGGATAGCAGATAAATGAGTGTCCTCTCCTCCTACTTCCATTAATTTAAGATAATGTCCAGAGCAGCTGTTCTACGAGGAAGTACTTACATATAGAAACACAATTTGCATGCTTTCCTGCATGCTTGTACATACACAAGCTTATGTACATAGATATTGTACACAATGTGTATTGTAGATAGTGTAACATCGTTCCAAAAACAAAACATTTTGGAGAACTCTGGAATCTTTTGTATCTCTTTAGGGCCACAATGATCCTGCTATTTCATTGGTGGTCTGGTAGTTTTCTGGAAGTGGTTTTGGGTGAGCTGAAGGTAGTATACCCCCGTCACTCCAAGAAGAACAAAACATGTAGACCATTCCCCAAACTTCTGAACTGGTGTGATCAGGAGATTAAGGGAAGATTCCGAAATTCTCCAGAATGGTAGGTTTTGAACACAAGTGTTGTAGTAACATCCATGGCATGACTACAGAAAGCATCTGACTTTCCACAAAGTCAGGTCAAATGCTAACAAAGGAGCCCATCCTCTTTCATATGAGCCAAGAATGATTCCGACTCTTTCTCAATTTCTGAGTATGAACACAGAAGAATAGAGGTTAGTGTCCCAATATCTGACATTAGAAAAGCAAATCCTAAAATCAAAATACAATGAAATTGGTGCAAGGGTTTTCAAGTTCCATCATCTTTTGAACTTATTCTTTATTAGATCATTTTCACAGCATTCCTTAAGTACTCATTAATCCTTCGTAAGCAGATTCTGATTCTGCCCCAATATGTCCGATTTGTCCAATAACAAATTTGTGTATGTGTACTAACACATACACAAATACACAAACTTTTGATAAGGTTATAATGGGATAGAGGAAATACTATTTACAAGAGATAAGAGTACAGATGCAGCAATATTATTAATTACAGTGGGGCAAAAAAGTATTTAGTCAGCCACCAATTGTGCAAGTTCTCCCACTTAAAAAGATGAGAGAGGCCTGTAATTTTCATCATAGGTATACCTCAACTATGAGAGACAAAATGAGAAAAAAAATCCAGAAAATCACATTGTCTGATTTTTAAAGAATTTATTTGCAAATCATGGTGGAAAATAAGTATTTGGTCATCTACAAACAAGCAAGATGTCTGGCTCTCACAAACCTGTAACTACTTCTTTAAGAGGCTCCTCTGTCCTCCACTCGTTACCTGTCGTAATGGCACCTGTTTGACCTTGTTATCAGTATAAAAGACACCTGTCCACAACCTCAAACAGTCACACTCCAAACTCCACTATGGCCAAGACCAAAGAGCTGTTGAAGGACACCAGAAACAAAATTGTAGACCTGCACCAGGCCGGGAAGACTGAATCTGCAATAGGCAAGCAGCTTGGTGTGAAGAAATCAACTGTGGGAGCAATAATTAGAAAATGGAAGACATACAAGACCACTGATAATCTCCCTTGATCTGGGGCTCCACGCAAGATCTCACCCCGTGGGGTCAAAATGATCACAAGAATGGTGAGCAAAAATCCCAGAACCACACGGGGGGACCTAGTGAATGACCTGCAGAGAGCTGGGACCAAAGTAACAAAGGCTACCATCAGTAACACACTATGCTGCCAGGGACTCAAATCCTGCAGTGCCAGATATGTCCCCCTGCTTAAGCCAGTACATGTCTGGGCCCGTCTGAAGTTTGCTAGAGAGCATTTGGATGATCCAGAAGAGGATTGGGAGAATGTCATACGGTCAGATGAAACCAAAGTAGAACATTTTGGTCTAAACTCAATTCGTTGTGTTTGGAGGAGAGAGAATGCCGAGTTGCATCCAAAGAACACCATACCTACCGTGAAGCATGGGGGTGGAAACTGTCAGGTTCGGTCAGCACGGGGCTTCAGGGAAGCACGGGGCTTCAGGGAAGCTCGCAGCCAGACCACGCGGAATCCACCGGCGGTAGCTAGCGGGGAAAAGAGGAACTGAAAGCGCCGCTAATTAACAGGCCACCTGCGCCCAGCCAAACAGGAAAACCGCAGCGGAAGCTTTTAACTATAAACTGATAATGGCGCGAGCCAGCAATGAACGGGGCCGCAGGCAGCGAAACAAGATCGCAACGCAGCACAGAACCCGCGGGCTTGCACGTAACGGGGAGGAACCAACCCAGCCGGAGGGGGACTGGCAATCAAGGACAATGGACCCTGACCGATCCTGCCATCATGAACAATCAAGGGGGATTATTGGGGGCCAATAATCCGCAGCTGCAACGTGATCGCGGGGCGGGAAAAAAGCGCGGGAAGGGGGGAATATAACAAGTGATGCAATTGTACCAAGCCAGTCCTGGCTTTGCTTGTGACTACTACGTTACGCATGAGTAAACCTTCTTTGTGAACCACACGTGTCACGAGAGTTTCTCTGTCGAACGGGGCAAACCTTACATAAAGCCAGGACTCACCGTTAGCGCTACCCGGTACCACCGAGGAGCGTTTCCTTTTCCAATACAGGCATGACCAGCGACGAGGAATCCGTGGGTCAGCTGGAGCACGAGGAACCCAGGCTCGAGGAGGGACAGTCAGAGCCACCCGGGAGCGACGGGACAGCGGCCAGGACCGGGCGCCCTCCAGCCGAGCGGTGGTCGATGGGCGTGAACCAAGGCCCAGACGGTTCAGGCGTCACGATGACCCGAGGTTCAGGGTCCTGGAACCGCGAGTGGGACGAGAAGTTCGCCCGACTAGAGGAGAGAGTCGAGCGGCGCCTAGACGCCATGGAGGCGATGCTCCAGACCCTGCTACAGAGAGTGGGACCACCGGCGGTGAGCGAGGGGGCGAGCAACAGGGGTGGCGGTCCGGCACCTCAGCCGGCACCGCCCACGATGCCCCGGTTGGTGGACTGACGGGCGGCAGACGCCCTGAGACTTCGAGGTATCACTGGGAAGTTCTCAGGGGACCCTGAACAGCTGCCGCACTTTTTGACGCACGTTAGGGGGTTCATGCAGAGGGGTGGTCACCTATTCGCTAGGGACGAGGATAGAGTATCCTACGTGGCCGAGCTGCTAGATGGTCAAGCAGCTAGCTGGGTGATCGGACTATACGATGCCAACGCGGCGGAACTACGGAGTTTCCCGGACTTCATGCAGGCGCTCCGGGACAGATTTGAGGACACATTGAGCGCCAAGCGGGCGGAGGACGACATCCTGCAGTTCAGACAGCGGGGCAAGTCGGTATCAGAGTACGCCCTGGAGTTCCGGAGGTTGGCAGAGAAGCTCACGGACTGGCCGGAGTCCCTGAGGGTGAAGTATTTTAAGAGGGGGCTCAATCCAGAGATCCTGGAGCGGGCACTGGGGCGGGACGACCCGTCCACAGTGAAAGATTGGATCTGGCTGGCCGGAACGGCGGAATCGGCATGGCGGCAGATCCAACAGAGCGCGAGGCGACGGGACCAGCCGAGGGACCAGCCGAGGGAGAGAACCCCCGAGGAAAGGCGGAGCAGTCGGCGGCAGTCCACCGGGGTGCGAGAGGCGACCAGAGCCCCGAACCTGTGCTTCCGGTGCGGAGGCAGAGGCCACCGAGCGGCGCAGTGCCCGACGGAGCGGGAAGGAGCCTCACCACGGCCTGAAGTCAAGCCCCCGCATGCGACCGGGAAAAGGGCCGGCGACCGACCGCGGAAGGGGGCAGTGGCGGCGGTGACCGAGAAAAGGACGCGGGGGTGGTCGACCCCGGAGATGGCGTCCTCCGGAGAGGACTCGGAGCCGGCGGGAAACGAGGCGCGCTCGCACTGAACGGCGTCCCAGTGCGAGCAGGAGAGTCGAGGCGCGCGGACCCAATAGGAGATGAGGACTGCCCTCCGTTCCGGGTGAGAATACACATCCGGGGGGTGAGATCCGGAGGGGAGGCACAGCTGCGGGCGCTACTGGATTCAGGCTGCACCCACTGCTTGATGCACCCAGCTGTGGTCTCGGGGCTCGGACTACAGCTGAGGCGCCTCCGGGAGCCCATTGCATTCAGCCAGCTAGATGGCACGCTGGCAGGGGGGGGGCCAGCTCAGTATTACACTGAGCCGGTCCAGATGACAATCGGGAGTCACCAGGAAGAACTGAGATTTGTGGTGGTCCCGGTGGCCGACTATGCGGTGGTACTCGGCTTGGCGTGGCTGCGGCGACGGAACCCACGGGTCGACTGGACGGCGGAGGCAGTGCGGCTTGGGGTCGACAGACCGGCGAAGTGCGAGAGCAGAGGGGACCGAGCCGTGGAGATGGGTGTGGCCGCAACCACAGACGGGCAAGTGGAGGGTCCGGGACACCGGGAGACGGGGCGAGAGCAGACGGAGCCTGAGACCCGGCCGGCAACAGCAGCAGCAGCAGCGCCGGGACCCCGGAGACCCGCAACGATCCCGAGGCGTGGGGAGGCAGCGGCGACTGGCGAGACAACCGCAAAGAGAGAGGCTGGGCCCGGGGAACCCACGACGGGCGGCGGAATCCCGAGGCAGTATCGAGACCTGGCGGCAGCGTTCGGGGAGAAGGAGTCCGACCAGCTCCCACCACACCGGCCCAGTGATTGCGCCATCGAGTTAGAGCCAGGGGCGACCCTGCCTAAGCCGAAAATGTACTCCCTGTCAAGGAGAGAGATGGGGGCTCTGCGGGAGTTCATAGACAAGAACCTAGCGCGGGGATTCATCCAACCCGCGAAGTCACCATTAGCGGCCCCGGTACTATTCCGGGAGAAGAAGAATGGCTCGCTCCAAATGTGCGTGGACTACCGGGGGCTGAACGCAATCAGCACGGAGTACAAATACCCCCTCCCCCTGATGAAGGACTTGATGTCGCATCTGTCTAAGGGGAGGGTGTTCACAAAACTGGACTTGCGCGAAGCTTACTTCAGAGTCAGGATCCGCGGAAAAGATGAGTGGAAGACGGCGTTCAACACGCCGCTCGGAAGCTACCAGTTTTCCGTGATGCCGTTCGGATTAAAAGGGACCCCGGGGGTATTTATGCAGCTAATAAATGAGGTGCTGCACGACCTACTCTACCGGGGCGTCCTGGTCTACCTGGACGACATCCTCATCTACACCGAAACCCTGGCGGAGCACGTGAGCCTGGTGCGCACGGTGCTCCAGAGACTGCTGAAGGCACAGCTGTACGCGAAGCTATCGAAATGTGAGTTCCATCGAGAGCAACTAGACTACCTCGGCTACCGAATATCCAGCCGGGGAATTGAGATGGACCCGGCGAAAGTAAAGGATGTCCTGGGCTGGGAAGCGCCGCGAACCCGGAGGCAACTCCAAAGCTTCCTAGGGTTTGCGAACTTCTATAGACAGTTTATCCCGAACTTCGCCCAAATCGCCCTTCCCCTAACCGACCTGCTAAAGACCAAGGGCACTGGGAAACCCCCCAAGCCCAGCATGGCACTTGCGTGGACTGCAGAATGCCAGGGGGCGTTTGAGGAGCTAAAACGGCGGTTCACAGCGGAGCCGATCCTGCGCCATCCCGACCCAGATCGGCGGTTTATAATCCAAGTAGATGCGTCAGACGTGGCAATGGGGGCAGTCCTGCTCCAGCCCAGCCCGGAGGGGGCCATCCACCCATGCGCCTACGCCTCCCGCAAATTCACCGAGACGGAGAGGAGGTGGATGGTGTGGGAGAAAGAGGCGTACGCAGTCAAGTGGGCACTGGCCACGTGGAGGCATCTACTGGAGGGGGCAGCTGAACCGTTCGAGGTGTGGATGGACCATAAGAACCTCGAGGCCCTGAAGACCCCACGTAAGCTATCCCCCAAACAGGCGCGGTGGTCCCAATACTTCGGGAGGTTCAGGTTCACACTAAAACACATCCCCGGGAAGCGCAACTTCCTAGCAGATGGACTGTCTCGCATGCCCCAGCACGCCAGCCTATGGGAGGAGATCGTGGACTCCATCATCCCTGCCAGCAGACTGGCTGCAAAGGCGGTGACCCGAAGGCAGACCAAGGGGGAGCGACGGGACGCGGCGCCTGAAGTAAGGCAAGGGTTCGCGGAGGCGGCGGAGCGGGACGCTTGGCTCAAGCAGAACCGAGAGGCGCTAACCAGCCAAGAGGGGTTGTGGTGGCACGAAGGAAAGCTGTACGTGCCCGAGGGTTGCCGACGGGAAGTCATGGAAAGAGCCCACGACAGCCGGAGCGCGGGGCATTACGGCTTCGTAAAGACGCTCCACTTAATCCGGCGGCAGTTTTGGTGGCCCACGCTCCGTAAGGACGTGGAGGCGTACTCGGGGGGTTGCCCGGTGTGCGCGATGGCGAAAGGGGCCAAAGGCAAACCTAGAGGGCTACTCCAGTCGGTAGCGGAACCCGACGGCCCATGGCAAGAGGTCGCCATGGACTTCATAGTAGAGCTCCCGGAGAGTAAGGGGAAGACCGCCATTTGGGTGGTTACGGACTTATTCTCTAAACAAGCGCACTTTGTAGCGTGCCGGCGAGTCCCCACGGCAGAGGGGTTGGCGAGACTGTTCGTGCAACATGTTTACCGGCTCCACGGCGCGCCCCGACGGGTCGTCAGCGATCGGGGCGGCAACTTCATCGCGCGGTTCTGGAGGGAGTTCCTGAAGCGGGTGGGGACGAAACAAGCCCTTTCTTCTGCGGCGCATCCGCAGACGGACGGAGCCACGGAACGCCTGAACGGGGGGCTCGAACAGTACCTGCGCTGCTACGTGGGGCACCAACAGGACGATTGGGCAGAGCTATTACCATTCGCGGAAGTGGCATACAACAACGCCGTCCACAAGAGTACCGGGTTCTCTCCGTTCAAAGTAGCCACCGGGAGAGACTTCGTCCCCATGCCGGAGTTGCCTCAGCCGGAATCCCAGATCAACTCCCTGGACGCCTGGTTCGCCCAAATCGACGCGACCCGGCGAGCGGCACACGCAGCATTGCAAAGAGCCAAAGCCGACTACAAGAAACACGCGGACCGCAAGAGGCTCCCCGAGGAGCAGTGGAAAGTGGGGGACCAGGTGTATCTGTCAACCAAAAACCTAAAGACGCACCAGGCATCGAACAAACTCAGCCCGAGGTTTGTGGGGCCGTTCCCCATTGCAGAGGTCATCAATCCAGTAACCGTCAGGCTGACGCTCCCGAAAAGCCTCGGGAAGATCCACCCGGTGTCCCATTGCAGCCTGCTAAAGTTGCACCAGCCGGGGAACGCCTGGCACAAGACAGAGGGAGTGCCACCACCCATCATGGTCGGGGGGGAGCAGCATTTCGAGATCAACCAGATACTGGACGCCCGGAGGCACAAGGGGCAGACCCAGCTCCTAGTGCAATGGAAACATTTTCCCAAGTCCCACAGCGAATGGGTGAGTAAAACCCACATAAGGGCACCGGACCTAGTGCAGGACTTTTACAAAAAATACCCCGGGAAGCCGAAATAGAGCCGGGGGGGGAATTGTCTTCAGGGGGGCGGTATGTCAGGTTCGGTCAGCACGGGGCTTCAGGGAAGCACGGGGCTTCAGGGAAGCTCGCAGCCAGACCACGCGGAATCCACCGGCGGTAGCTAGTGGGGAAAAGAGGAACTGAAAGCGCCGCTAATTAACGGGCCACCTGCGCCCAGCCAAACAGGAAAACTGCAGCGGAAGCTTTTAACTATAAACTGATAACGGCGCGAGCCAGCAATGAACGGGGCCGCAGGCAGCGAAACAAGATCGCAACGCAGCACAGAACCCGCGGGCTTGCACGTAACGGGGAGGAACCAACCCAGCCGGAGGGGGACTGGCAATCAAGGACAATGGACCCTGACCGATCCTGCCATCATGAACAATCAAGGGGGATTATTGGGGGCCAATAATCCGCAGCTGCAACGTGATCGCGGGGCGGGAAAAAAGCGCGGGAAGGGGGGAATATAACAAGTGATGCAATTGTACCAAGCCAGTCCTGGCTTTGCTTGTGACTACTACGTTACGCATGAGTAAACCTTCTTTGTGAACCACACGTGTCATGAGAGTTTCTCTGTCGAACGGGGCAAACCTTACAGAAACATCATGCTTTGGGGCTGTTTTATGCAAAGGGACCAGGTCGACTGATCCGTGTAAAGGAAAGAATGAATGGAGCCATGTATCGTGAGATTTTGAGTGAACACCTCCTTCCATCAGCAAGGGCATTGAAGATGAAACGTGGCTGGGTCTTTCAGCATGACAATATCCCAAACACACTGCCCGGGCAATGAAGGAGTGGCTTCGTAAGAAGCATTTCAAGGTCCTGGAGTGGCCTAGCCAGTCTCCAGATCTCAACCCCATGGAAAACCTTTGGAGGGAGTTGAAAGTCCGTGTTGCCCAGCGACAGCCCCAAAACATCACTGCTCTAGAGGAGATCTGCATGGAGGAATGGGCCAAAATACCAGCAACAGTGTGTGAAAACCTTGTGAAGACTTACAGAAAACGTTTGACCTCTGTCATTGCCAACAAAGGATATATAACAAAGTATTGAGATGAACTTTTGATATTGACCAAATACTTATTTTCCACTGTGATTTGCAAATAAATTCTTTAAAAATCAGACAATGTGATTTTCTGGATTTTTCCCCCCATTTTGTCTCTCATAGTTGAGGTATGCCTATGATGAAAATTACAGGCCTCTCTCATCTTTTTAAGTGGGAGAACTTGCAGAATTGGTGGCTGACTAAATACTTTTTTGCCCCACTGTATAATTATTTTACATAGCAAAAAATAATCAAGTGTTTTTTGAAGGAAGAGATCTGAGGAAAAATGAGTATAACTGAAAAAATGACTGCCTTTAAACAAAATCAAAACCAACATTAAAATATAATATATATGTTGTGAAAGAAAGGGAAGATGGTAAGGGTTGGGAAAAGAAAATAGAAACAAAAAAAAGATGACGTAAGAATGGGAGTTAGCATAATGAAAAATAAATCAACTGGTCACAATGAATTCACAATAGGCAGTGTCACTGCTACTGAAGACCAGAGACTGGGTGACAATGAATGTGACTGAAAGAGGAAGTTCATATTCATCTCTCTCTATTCCCATACAAAAACCGCAGAGATGACTTAAAGAATACTTAATTGTCACTGATTTTGAGAGTATTTCCAATTCCTTCCTCACCATATCACCAAGGTGTTTATGTGAGTAAGAACAGTTATGTTCTTTGGTAGCTACAGCAATGCCCTGCCCTTTCTAATCCAATGAGCTACTGACCTAAATATCAAAGAAAGAACTTCACAGACAATTTTGAATCAGACAGAGCAATTCAGAGACTGTCTGAATTAATGATACATATCTGTCTGTTTAATGATACATATTTAATCCTCAAATCCAGCTTTCTAATTTATAGGGATCTAGACTCAATTTACCCGCATGAATAAATGTTAGAAATACATATTTTAATGAAAAACTAAGTACTCAGCAGTTTAAAAATGTCTGCCTAGTCTCCCAACAGAACAGAAACAACAGGATTTGTAGACTGGAGTATTTATCCTCCAAGGCACTGACCTTACGCTTTATTTTAGTTATTTCTGGAGATTTCTGGGGAAGTTGTTTCAACTCAAGTGCCATGAGAAATTGATTTCCACTGCAATAGCATAGAATCAAACTGTCTCAGATCAGGCAAAGAAAAATTATAACTAGAACTACATGGAGTTACTTAGGACATGGATTTCATTTTAAAATTACTCTGTCCCGAGATAGAAAGAGTTGGCTGTCAGAGAAGTACAGAGGAGCAATGACCCTATGCAAGACTGGAGTACTTGACAAAATCTATATGTCCCAAATCTTGTTGACAGTCATCTTCTAAACATAAATAAAGATTATAACGTACTTGTCATTGACGAATGAATACATCAGGAGCCGTTCATCAATAAATTTCTTCCATTCTGGCTTTTCATTAGCTAGATCCCTGTAGTTATCATTAGACACAATTATACCATCTGACTCAAAAGCCAACTTTACTATGAACCTGTCGTCATAGCATACCACTCTTCTCCCTTGAACTCGACGTGATGGGGTGAACACCAGTATTTTCTCTTTTTCTAATTTACGCAAGATTTCTTGATCTAAAATATTGAAATTGAAAAAGGAAACATAATACAGAACACTGAAATTAAGACTTAATTCAGGCTACCTAGCTCTACCCTATGAAAGCCTTTAATACACACACACACATACAGTCAGATGATTTGGCTTAATTAAAGCAATTATTATTCTAATGGAAGCAGATAGTTACAATTAAACAACACATCAAAAATAAATATAATCTCTCTTTACCCATGAACTCGACAATTGTGCTTAGGACCAGGTGTCACTGTATTTAATTCCAATAATCTATAATAAAGCCTGTACTTTATTTCTAGATTTACTAGTACAATGAATAATTTTTTTAAAAATGAACTGTTATCTTTCCCATATATTAAGAGTATGCTGGGTTATTAAACACACAGTTATAATACTAAATTATAGTTCCAGTATCTGTAAAAATCAGAATTTGAGCAGCTTCTCCTAAAGATACATCCAACCAGGGTATACTAAAGGGCAACTTCCAGTGTCTACTGAGCTATTTGACTATCAATTGATATTACAGACATAGCCTTTCCCAGACATTTGAAGCAACTCAGTTTGAGGTGACCCAAGCTGAATTACATTCAGAGTTACTAATTCAGGATTTAGAAAAAAGGCCTTTTTTAATAATGAAATAGTTGCTGATAGGTTTGGGAATCTGTAGAAACATATTCAGATTTCATTTTTGTCCAAAATCGCAACAGCTTTTGTAACATTTAATTATATTTCACATTTTAATTCAGGATACAAATCTTTCCCAAGGAGCTTACGAGTAATGTCTGAATATATTAATGACCTCACAGCAAATTAAGTCATCAAGCCACAAATTTTAATCCAGTAAGCTAGCTAATAATTTTTCCTGCTCAGAATATTAGTAGATGTGTGACAAGCTACAGTAACTCTGTATTTAAATTTTTCATTTAATACAAGATTAACTTCTAAGTGACCTTTTTATTTGTAAACCTCTAGCAAAAATAGATGGGCAATAGATTAAATCAAGTGGCTCTAAGAAATATATGTTATTAATACATGAATACAATGTATCAAGCATTAAAAGATTTTTAATGCAGACATTCATAATAATTAATCAACATGATCAATTAAAACACAGAAATCCTATAAGCAAATGATGAAATATGTCATACAGGTAGACCTTGCTTAATGACTGCCCTGTTTAGCAACCAAAGTTACAACGGTGCTAAAAATGTAACTATACAACCAGTCCTCACATTTACAACCACAGCAGCGTCCTTGCGGTCACGTGATGGCCATTCAGCTGCTTTGAAACCAGTTGGGGTTTACAACTGTCGCAGCGTCCTGAGGTCACATGATTGCCATTTGCATGCTTCAAAGCCAGCTTGTGACAAGCAGAGTCAATGCAGAAGCCAGCAGTAAAATCGCAAATTGCTATTAATGTCTCGCTTAACAACTGTGGGTGATTTGCTTAACAACCGCAGCGAAAGTGACGTCGTAAGTCTGGCATGGTCACATGATCTTTCGCTTAACAATCATGTCACTTAGTGATGGAGTTGCAGGTTCCAACTGTGGTCATTAAGCGAGGACTATCTGTAATGTAAATTCCTCTCATTTTATGCTTGAGTTGTGATATCACACACAATGTAAGAGGCAGACCTTGCATTGACATCACAATGCACATTTCATCATTTTGACAAAAATCTCAGTTTGCTGTGGATGCCCCAAACTGGAACACAGTTTGATCCAGAATTGTATGAGTAGTAAAGAGCTCAAAAAACAGAACATTCCTGTTCCCTGCTTCTAAATGAAGCCCAATTGCAGTTCCCTTCTCCCAATTAAACCCCCATTAAACAACAAGTCTTTGAATGGGGGGAAACCCTTTAGAGAGGGATTATTTCATATACATCTGTGAATACTTGTCACTCGTTGAGATGGGTGGCTGTAGAAATCAAATAAATAAACATACAAAATGCTGTATTAAATAGGCCTTCAGACTGTTCCACGATAGGTCTGATTATGCTAAGCTAACAAACATTTGTTCAAGTGACACTACCTCATGTTCTTTTCCCAAAGGAATACCAACTTGTATACATATATTAAAAGATAGTACTTTTACAGAAAGGAGTAAGAAATAGTAAGCCAAAGGAATTAAAGACATGAGGTACGAAAAAGAGAAGGAAATATAGCTAAACCTAGTTTACACCACTATATTTCTTTATATCTACCTGTGTAGACTATCCTAGGTTCTACCACATCGGTATACCAATCATGCATTGTTTTTTTATTTTTTAAATTTCTCATCTCTCTCTCTCTTTTTGAGGAATTCATCAACTCCACGCAATGACTTTTTCAATCTTCCCCTTCCTCTCAATCAATGTACCTTCCTTCATATATTTCTTTTGTGATTCAATTCTTATTCATTCTTTCTGTATGACTAAACCACTTTCTTATCTGTCACTCACTTTTGTATTCAATCCACATTCAACATCCATTTATCCTTGATGCCATCTCTTCTTGTTTTATTGTACATACTTCTTAAGTGCCCCATTCCCATTGCATTCAATTTATTTTTATGTCTCTCCTGACATACCCAATTCTCACTTCCATAAAACAAATCAGGCAGTAGTATGTTCTTATACACAATCATCTTTACTTCTTTGAAAAACATTTCTTCTTCACAACAGAATGCATACTGTCCACTACATGTTGTTTAAAGAGGCACCAGGAATTTGCAAATTCTGATTTAAACTAATCTGACAACATCACTCCAAACTAGAGTACAAATTATAATATAGGTATCTGTTGGGTTTTGCATTTTTTCATATATTGCAATGCAATTCTGTATCAACATGTATCAACTTGATGTATTTTGAGAATATATTAGAATAAATACATATTTCAGGTGGGTCCAAAAGTGCTTAGATTTATGCATGAAGATGAAATAGATATGTTAATAAACAAATATTAACAGAGTAAGTACCAAAAATAGATTGATTCATCTCTAATGTAATTTAGAAGTTCCTGAACACAGAAAAAAGGTCAACATGATGTACTGATACTATTCGTTTCTGAGAATTTACCCTTATCTGCAATATTTTTTCACTGATCATTTTTGCATTAAATATGTAAGCATAAGTCAGTGCTTTAGTTCAAGACAGAATATCCTGTAAGAAAAAGTATTTTTCATACTTGGCCAACCATTTTGTTTAAACAATTTAATCAGAAGCCAATTTATTCTCTTTTTAAAGTAAAGAATTAAATCAGAGCTGAAATCTAGTATTCTGGTTATATTCATGGCTAGCCAGATAACCCCGCTCTTCAGCAGAAAGTGTTAAACCTCAACACATAAACACCACAGAAGTCGTCATTATTTGAAGTGAACAGTTCAGAATGTTTTAATTAAAGCAGTCCTTAAAATATGTACTTACTTAGAATAAGCAAGATCAAAACTGTCACAAATTTTGCAAATGAAGCTGCTGAAAGCTGATCAAAATATACCTGTAATGAGGGCATCTGGTCGAGACTGTTCTTTTCTCCACGCCGGAACAAACACTGTAACATCTTTGTGTCCTCTTTCCAAAAACCAGTCCACGGCCAGTTTTATCCCACGACAAGAGAATACTTCTTTGTTTCCATGGCTGAAACAGACATCCTAAAATTACTAATCTATATTACTGTAACTACCACTTTTTCATACATGTACGAATGGAGTCTATCTGCATTCTCTCCTCATAAGTGCAAAGCACTCCAAAGTAATTAACAAAAGCTAAGTGTGGCATTTAAAGACTCTCACAAAATAATAAATTGTCTGTAGACAAGAAACTTAAATTAGAAACTGGATTTTCAATTCAAAATGCCTATAGAAATAGAAAATATTATTTATTTGTACGTAAATTTGTATGTTGCATTTCTTTGACATATATTACTCCAAACCAGTTAATGTTTAAGTAGTATGACTTAATTTTACACATTTCAATCTTTTCAGAAATACATGATTAAAATATTTATTTTCAGTGTAATTTATATCACCTCCTGATGGATATACCAAAATTAAGCTACTTAACAGAGAGTAAAATATGGCAGGCAAATAGCTCAAGACCACCTGATTTTGAAAATGTTCAGATCCCAAGAGAAGAGAAACCAATACTCCAAAATAAAATAAAAATAAAAATAAAAAAGAAACATCTTTGCATCCTCAAAGCTATAGGGAAAATGTTTTTCCTAAAGCTTTGAGGATGCAAAGATGTTTCTTTTTTTTTTAATTTTTCAAAACCTATATTGTTCCAATAACGCTTTTGTGGTTACCACATTTCAGACAAAGCAGGGCAAGATACATTCATAGCCTTTCTAACTGAAATCCGAGTGATACTGTCATCTGTTGTGTAAAGGACAGAGCTATGCGAATTTCAATTTGTCTAGATGGCTGAGATATACCTCAAGAAGAGAAAGAAGGTAACGTGGTGCTGAGGAAGCACACTATTCTAGTTGCTCCTTGGATTCTTTTCTAAAGAGCCTATTTTTCATTTGTTTCAACTCTTTTTAATATATGTTTTTCTCATCGTTAATTGTATAAGATAATTCTTAACTTTATAATTGGGTATTTTATCAACCCTCTAGCACTACAACATGGGAAAAAGAAAGAAGCAACAGAGAGTAAGCTCCAAGTACATTCAGTACTCAAGTACTCTAAGTACATTCAGTAAACAACCCAGCAAAGCAGCAAAAAATGGACAATTTCCTGAAGAAAATAAAGATGAAAGAAGTAAGTAAATCTAATAATAGAGTGAGTCCATCCCACTTATTGAATATATTTGATGTGTTGAAGTGAGATTTTCAAACATAGATAGAGAGTTAACAATTATTAGAGCTTTCCTCCACTCTCGATGAAGAATCGGACTTTCCTTCATCATCCACCTCTGTGGCGGCGGCTGCCATTCGTTCAGCAACTGCACTACTTACAGAAAATGGTCAGAAGGGGAATCTCAACAATGAACATATTACTGACTTTATCTCCAGGCAATGTTTACTGACTGCACATTGTAATATCAATTTTTAATACCTATCAACAGTAAAAGGAAAGGTGGACAGAGTCCTTTATAGCGTTCACTAAGACTTATCAAGACAATTTAGCAGAGCTGGATGAAATACAAGACTCTGAAAATAAGAGTGAGCAAACTGCTATAAACTGAGAGAAAGTTCCTGGCCTTAATATCCAGGTAAGTGAAAATGGTGCTCAAACTCAGGAAGAGCTCTTTGTTAGCTGCAGGGGGAACAGGGAGAATGGAGCGAGAATAATCATATACTCCAAAATAACTTGATCACCCTACTGATCATTCATAAAAGATGTAATAGAGGCCAAAGGGAATCAAAAAATGCTGTTCATATGTCACTGAGTCAATTCCTTCATTGCCATCATTATATGATTGATTTAATTTACATAGAGTGGATGCCAAGCAATTCCAGATGTAAATGAAGCCTGCTGACATTTAAGCATCCCATTATCTCCAGTACAGGTAGTACTCATTTAATGCACTAATTGGGACTGGCAACTCCATCACTAAGCAAAGCAGTAATTAAGCAAAACATCACGTGACCGCAACTTCCAATCTCCTGCCGGCTTCCCCACTGACTTTACTTGTTGGAAGTCAGTTGGGAAGGTTGCAAATGGCGATCATGTGACAGCAGGATGCTCTGACCGTCATAAATGCATGACAGTTGCCAAGTGCCTGAATCACGATCATGTGACCACAGGGATGCTGTGACAGTTGTAAGTCCGAGGACCAGTTATAAATCACTTTTTTCAGCACCACTGTAACTTCAAACAGTCGCTAAATGAATAGTCGTTAAGCGAGGACTAGCTGTATGCTTTTCAAAATGAAGCAATTTCTAGGGTCCTTTTAAATCTTTCCAAAACGGGTATTTCATGAAGAGAAAATTATTTTAGTTCTGGTTGCACCACACCACCAAACTGTCACCGCTGTAAATTCAAAAAGGAAAGCTGCAAAAAGTCCTGGTAACAATGTCCAAGCAGTGTCCTTGAGAATGAGCTCTGTGAACAATCAGCTGCAGATAACACCTGGTGGTAAGATTATGAAACAGCTTCTGGAAGCAGATTTAATTGACACCTTTGGAGCTCTGCCAGGAGCTGAACAGGATGAGATATTAAAGAGATTAGACAAATTGAGATGAACATTGCAAATCATACAACCTGCAGCTGCACCACTGATCAAGTTAGTTTTGCCCACCTCTATAGCTGGATGCAAAGAATGTAATACGTCAAGCCTCCTTCTTACATATTTGAATTCAATACAGATCATACAACGAAATGGGAAATAAAAAAGGAATAGTTAGTTAGGTTCAAGTTTTGAAGAGGACTAGCCTTCAGTGACTGGAATTGATTATAGTGCACATACTTCTGATGTCCATACTCGATATGTATTAAGATCTAAAATTCAGGATATGAATTATATGCATCCTAATTTAGAACTATCCTCTAACTTATCAAATATTTTGACCATGGTTCAAGAGCAACTTACTATCACCCTAAGGGCTGAAATATTCAATAAGGCTGATGTGCTCTCATCTCTGTATTTAGTGATTGCACTGCAGGCTGCTTTAATTGTTATAGCTTTTTTAAGATTTTTCTGCGCTCAGAATTTCAGATACAGTTTAGGAACTAATGAAGGAAGAGTGTCAAATAATGAATACCCTTCCCTCATAATATGATTGATTTTTGGAATCCTCATAAATTCTCTCAAATTATATCACAGAATGTTGCTAGGTGGACTGCCAAGTTAAATGACTGTGCCTTTCCAAATTAGTGAATATATTATTCTTTTACAGGAGACATGGATTAATGAAGACCCACTTTTTAATAGGGATGCAAATCATTGTCCCTATATGTTCTCCCAGGAAATGGAGGAAGTAGATTATGTGTGTGTGTGTGCGCGTGCGTGTGTCTAATTCTGCTTATTTCTTTAGCATTATAGGTGAAATATTAGAATTTCCCCCTTTGGAAATATGCAATGTCAGTATTAATAAATTTTAATAACTTTACTTGGTTATTAATTCATGTATATATACTCCCCTTACGCACTCATTCTTTGATTAATGAAGCAGGGTACAAGTTAAAAAATTATTCCCATTTCCATGGGTTGTACCCAAATGCTCATATGATAGCAGCAGGGGACTGTAATGCAAAAATTGGACTTAATGAGCTTTATATGAAGTTTCATAGCTTTCCCCCCTGATTTTACAGCAGTACATTCCCTACTACTGCATCAATCAAAAGACCACAATACAAGCCTACAAAGATTGTGTACAATGCAACTTTTGGACGGTTTAGATCTTGTGGTTCTGAATAGCACATTGGATACAGAATATCCACCAGTGTATACGCACTGGGCTGGTACATAGCCCTCTTCAACAGAATACATTGCATTATCAAGGGCCCTAGTCTCACATCTGCTAAAATTTACAACTGGTATATGCCCTGATAGTGATAACTTTCCAGCTGTTCTCTATTTAAGAACACTGGGAAATACAGCATACTTGGGTGTTGGCACTATTCCTAAAATGGATTATGAAATAGGCCCAGCGTGGGTTAAATGGCCATTTCACAGTAGGATCATTTGGTGAAAGGCATGTTGAGTTCTAAAGAGGCTACACAGGTTCATTCTGCTGTTATGAAGGAGGTCTGGATGGATCTATTCTAGCAAATGATAATAAATTAGTGATACTGGTAATTGGTGAAAAACAGTCTTCTATTTTACTGGTTTGGTCCCCCTTATCTCCTCTGTTAAATTCAGAGTCAGCAAATGGAAAAGCTCCATCATACATAAACTGAATCATTGTTGACTACTCTCTGGAAACCATGCCAACCTTAGGTTATGACCAAGCCAGACCCAAGATAAGACAGAGAATAAAAGATAAAGAAGGCCAGAAAGCTCATCCTGTGTGTCAACAGAGGTTTATTTGGGTGCTCAACCCACTAATCTTAGTCCAGCTAGATACCTGAGGTAGGCTGAAATATTCAAATATAGGCAGTATACATTAGCATGATTTAACATTTTGCCTACAACTGTCTTGGTAGGTAGGTATAAGAAAATTCACAATGAACAGCTTTGTCCATGTGGAGCTGGTCATGTTGAAACCACTACTCATTTTCTTCTATACCAGTGTTTCTTAACACTTTTTTTCCTCTGAAGAACCCTTCCCACTTTTAAAAATTATGAAGGACCCCAAAAGAGCTTTTTGTATGGATTTAAATTAAATTAAAATAAATGCATCTGTTGCCGTTACAACTTCTCGTGATTGTTTAATGGGATTTTAATATTGAATTATTTTTCAACATAGACTGACAAATAATTTTGATTTCGCGGACTTCTCAGAGGGTCTTGGGGGACTGCGAGGGCTTCTAGGACCACACTTTAAGAAACACTGTTCTATGCTGTCCCTTTTATCAGGATATTCATCCACAATTAATTATTAATTTGACACCATTACTAGCAAATTATCAAGGACATCCAGCTTTATTTTATCTCTGGTATCTATTGTCTGACAGAATTGATAAGTGTCTCTCTGAACATTGCTAAAAATTGTTATATTGCCTGCAGATATTTAAAGGGAATAACTGCATGATTATTTGTGAGAGCATAGTACCCTATTTTATGTCTATCAATTGTTTCATTATTCTGTATTTTAGCTTATTATGGTTACTAACTGTTGCAAATTGTTAGCATTTTTGTTACATCTTAACATAAACTTTTGTGTGTGTGTGTGTGTGTCTGTGCCTTTGAGTCAGTCTTGGCTCCTGGCAACTGCCTGGACAAGTCCCTGCACTTTTCTTGGCAACATTTTCACAAGTGATTTGCCACTGCTTCCTTCCTGGAGCTGAGAGTGTGACTGGGCCAAAGTCCGTCAGCTGGCTTCATTCCTAACTAGAACTCGCAATCACCCGGTTTCTAGCCTGATGCCTTAACCACTACACCAAACTGGCTCTCTACTATAGTTTATATTTTATTTTGCTATTTGCTGCTCATTGATTTAAAAAGTTCCTCTCCCTACCTCAAGAAATCATCCAGAAAGCCCCTAAAAACGAAGTACAGTGGTATCTCGGGTCACGACCACTTCTGTTCACGACCAATTCGGGTCACGAACAGCTCCGTTCGCAAAATTTTGCTTCTGTTTGCGAACGCTGGATCGGGTGACGAACAGGATCCGCGGCCATTTTCCCTCCCATGACACGTGGTCGTGGCTTCCTGTAGGGAGGGGGACTCTCCCTCCAAGCAATAACCGCCTCCCCACCCGCCTTCCTGTCTTCCACGCCAGAAGTCGCCTCGAGCAAGGTTAGCGTTCTCTCTCTTCGTACTGCACTATACTGTATTTTGTTTCATATTTTTGTGGTTTAAAAAAAAATACATATGGTTCAGAATGGATTAACCGTAATTACATTGAACCTTATGGGAAAATTTGATTCGGGACGCGACCAAAATTGGTTGGCGACTAAATTCGGAGGGGTCAGGACAGATTAACCGTATTTACATTGAACCTTATGGGAAAATTTGATTCGGGTTGCGACCAATTTGGGTTGCGACCAGAGTCGCGGAACGAATTAAGTTCGTGACCCGAGGTACCACTGTACAAATGTTTTTGGAGGCTTATTAAAAAACTGAAGATGATATAGGCTCCCTCATAGAACACCCTACAGTATCCAGATTCTCAATCTTTTTTTTAAAAAACTTCATGATACAATCTTTGTAACTGCTCTTCAAAACCTAGCTCATTGCTAGTTTTTTTTTCTGATAAAAGAATGCATCTTCATTTTCACAGGTAAAACAGAACCTTCATTCAAATAATAATCCCTCAGATAAGAATGGGACTCTCTGAGGTGTCACAGAGTAGCAACGGAGAAGTACCATACTTCTGGTCTATATACAAACCATATAGGTTTGTCAGTCTAACAGAATTAATTCAAGTGGAATCTTGATTTCTAAAGAAACATCTAGATTAAATAGAAGCAAAGTTCTATTTTTCAATTACAGAAGATCTAATCTATGTTTGTATTAATGGACTTTTTCCCATTTATGCCACTATCTGAAAGCAGTCTTTCTCTTCAGCAATAGCTCTCTATCTACTATAAAACAGTGTTTTATGGTAGCTTTCAGATAGTAGCACAAATTCGTGGGATGTACTGGAAATCAGCTAATGAAGGCGTATGAGTTCTTTCTTCTCACATTACTGTTTATTCTTTCTTTGTAATGATTACAAATCATTGTCTGCGTTTTAAAATGGCATGAGGGTACACTCATAAAACCAACACCACCCCTTTAAGTGGGAACTGTATTTACTTTGAAACCACTACCAGTACTATTTTTAAAAATGGTCTACATTAACCACAAAGAGAAAACACTTGTTTCTCTTTCGGGGAATGCTTAGATGATGGGTGGATACTGTAGACTACTTGCATTTCTCAATTGATTTCTATGGGTTTCTGGGATTTAAAAACAGTGTTTGAACTGTAATTGACTTAAAGTCAATTGAAGTATCTTTCATATTGTTCTTTCATGTCTTTTGTCTTTTCCCAAGATGGAACAAACAGAAATAGCACAATGGACAGTGAAAAAAGGAAGTTATCCTCCTTCCACCTCAATGATTAGAAGCTCCATCTGACAATCTGACAATTTTCAGTGTTTGCTACTCCTTTTGAGTGACCAGGACAGTGCAGAAATACTGTTAGGGCATCATCCATCCCACAACACATTATTCTCTCTTTCTGAAGTAGCTTGAGTGATTTGTGGTTTGCCACTGCATGATTACCCAAGATTTCTTGTCCTAGGGGATTGTAAGTCCTCAATGAGGTTGCCTAGTCAAAAGCAATTCAGGATTTCACGTCCCCCATGAAGACTGTGGAACTGTCTCAACTGGTATCTGACCCTTGGAACACCCCCCCCCCGCAATCCAATAGCTGGGCACATCTGGTATAGACTTCATATTTTGTGCAGCTGGAACCTGTAAATGAAGTAGTTTTCTGTAACTCCATCATTCTGGATGGATCAGTTTTGACTGGTGGCTCCTATAAACTTCTGCAGAGGTTACAATGGTGAGAGACAAGTGCCTGGTGATTCAAATGGTGTTCTGAATACACTTAAGGAATCTCCCTTATCAGGATTGCCTCCCAAGAGTCCTTTGGTGAGGAGTTGGTGCCTCTTCCAAACTAGGACTCACAGGAATGGGGAACCACAGACACCAGTCTGGAAAGAGCAGGAGGCAAACTCTTCTCCTAGAATGGAAATAGCTTTAGATGAGGAACTGCTAGAACCTATCCTGTACCTCTCCCTGATCCTATAGTGGAGACAGACTGCAAGAGCAGAGATGCAGTAAGCAGCTGAGACCAAGAGCTGGTAGGAGCAAGGCTATTCCTGTGCAATTAAGTAGGATCTAGAGGGAGACCTCTTACCTGGTGGATTTAAGTAAGTTTACTGTCAGCTCTCATTGCTTCTTGCAACTGAAGACCTTTTCTAACATATTGTGAATTCTTCTATGACTCCAGAGACATGTGTCTCAAAGCACTGGACAGTCTATGACTCCTTATCTCTTTCACTTGACTATGTTGCCCTAAAAAACTTGACATGACCTGCTACAGACAAACAAGTATGAAATATTGATGTTTCTTGCAAGCCTCCTTCTTTCTCCAGACTATCTACCTATTGTTTGCTTAGCTCCTCTCAACTTCTCATCAGCTATTTTCCTAGCAAAGGGATTTATAACTATTGTAGTATAATGCTGCCTTGTCTGTTTACAACACTGTTGAATCCAGGGTTGTGGAACATGGAGGGGACCCAGGCAGTCAACACTATTATTCCTAAGTGCATTATTGACTGTACTGGTAGTTAATCAGCATCTTGGTTTATCAGGTAGCTGATAGCAAAGGGCAGGTGCACAAGCAGAGAAAACTCTCAGGATGCAATGGATCAAAGAGTGGGGCCCTTTTAAAGAACCATCTGAAATCCTCCTCCATGGCAGTGGATACAGCAAAGAAGATACACTTTTCTGCCTACAACAAGCAAGTTATGCTTTCTCATATGGTGCAATGTCTCCTCCATGAGGATAATGGGAGAAGGGATCCAGAGAAGTTGGGATGCTTGCTATAAGCAATTTTCATTGTTCTTTGCAAAGTAAGTTGATTGGACTCACTTTGACTTGGATTCCAATGTTGGACAAGTCATGAGGAGGTAAACTTGACAACTGTTTTCTTATTCCTATGGATTATTTTCAATTTACAGAACTTGGAGAAATGGACTGGAGGATGTGGAAAGATGAAGGGTCACCACCTCCTTGCTTGGATTGTCCCTCTTGACTGATTAAATCAGCCAGGTAGGGACTGACAGTGATTGAGATTTGGATTTCCCTTTTTCTTGCTTTAGCAGGGATATATGTAGCCAAATAAGATCTCTGGTCCATCTAGACCAGTACTCTCAGCACTGATCAGCAACAGCTCTTCAGTATTTCAGACCAGAATTTCTCAACCCCTAACTCTAGGTGCTGCAGAAAGAATCTTGGCCTGAACATGAGCTTGTTTTCTGTACAGTTATAGACTCCTCATCCTCCGCTGGTACTCTAGGAATTGTTTCTGCCACTTCATCTCTCTGAACTTCTCAGTAAACCAAGGAGACCCCTGAGAGTGGCATGCAAAGAGAGGCAACTTGGGAGCAATCACATCCAGCACTCTCAGAAACTTTGAATTTCAGAGCTCAGCCAGGCTCATAAGGAACTGCCTGCCACATCACTGAAAAAATCCCCAGGTGCCTGCTGAACAGCAACTAGACTTACAAAGCATATAGGAAGAACGATCCTTAGAGTCTCCTTCTTTCAGAGGCACTTCATATGCATGTTAACTGGAAAGTGATTTAACTATGGACAAGAACTAGTTACATCTTCAGGTCCCAGCCATCCACTCCGAAGTGCCACCTGTGTAAGTACGGCCATTTATCACTTGAGACAAGTTGAATTCTTGAGCCATTCCAGAGGCCACCTCCAGGGCATGATTTATTTATGAATAGGCTGACTCTAAGTGGTGCACAACAGGCAATAGTCACAGGTAATGTAATAACAATAAAATACAAGGACAGTAAAAGAATATGGTTTACAAAAATTGCAATTAATATAAAGCTTCCTACAACACTCAAATCACAAAGGCCTTCTGGAACAGCTACATTTTTACAGAAGACCATGAGGGTGAAGGCTACTGAAGCTATTCCAGAGGAGGGCACCTCCCACAGAAACTGCCCATGGGGGTGGGGGGCTCCTCTAGCATCTTTCAATAGGTGAGGTATCCTCTGTGACTCCTACAGGTATCCTCTGTATTAGAAAGGCTGAATCTACATGGGATAGGCAGTCTCAAAGATACTCAAGGCCATACAGAGTATGAATCATATAGAATATTTTAAATTGCACTAAGAAACCTGCACTCCTTCCACAGCAATGAGGTTACATGGCAGTAATAAGGCTATCCCATTGACATGTGGGCCACTGAGTTTCCACCAAGTAGTGTTTCTGGATGGGCTTTAAGGACAGCCCCATATAAAGCAAATTACAGTAATCCATATGGTAATTATGAATTCCTCAGCCCTTTCAGTTCTCAGCCCTGGACATGATGCAAGAATCCAACATCAGCTCTGAGATAATGTTCAGGAGCCCAAGAAAAGAAATTGCTGAGCAGCAAGGTGGGCAGTACACCAGCAGTATCCCTAACTTGACCCCACAGCCCAAGTTCAAATACTGGCGCTCACATCCACTTACGTGTGGAGTAGGGCCCTTGGTTAAAGCCAAGGTCTCTATCAGAATCATCACTACCACCTCTTGGAGTTATGGTTGCTGAAGCACCTCAAACCCAGGAGGGCAAATTTCAGACAGGGCAATTGTAGAGAAGCACAGATATGACCTGGGAGAAATGGCTTTCAAAAGTAATATCAATTCTTTGAGGTAGGCCAGGTCAGGAAACAAACTACACAAGTAATACTGGAACTCTAATTTATTGATATAAGAGAGCCAGTTTAGTGTAAGGGTTAAGCATCAGGCTAGAAACCAGGAGACTGAGAGTTCTAGTCCCGCATTAGGCACAAAGCCAGTGACTTTGGGCCAGTCGCGCGCTCTCAGCCACAGGAAGGCAAACCACTTCTGAAAACTTGCTACGAAAACTGCAGGGACTAGTCCAGGCAGTCACCAGGAGCCAACACTGACTTGAAGGCACCAAAATAAATATGGGAGTGAGTGAGTGAGTGAGTGAGAGAGGTGACAGTAACAGAATCTTGAAAGCCTGACAAGATTTCCCTCCCTCCCACTTATACCAAAGAGAGTTAAAGTAGAGCCAATTTAAGTTTCTTTCTAATGTTATCTTCTTTTCCCAGCTTAAATTACATTTTGCTGTGGCATTCTTTCTCCAAGGTCATCTCTGTGTTTCTCTATAGCAATACTTCCCACACCTAATCAGGTACCCATTAAGTGTGCCAGGTCTTCTAACACATTTCACACAAGTTTCGACTTGTTACATATGGACTGAGCATTCATCAATATCAGACTGAGGCCAAGATGTCCAGCAAACTACCATTCTCTTGGTCCCAAGAAAGAGGCATTTGGGTTATTAGAGGGGACCTGCACCCTATTATTCTTCTTTTAGAAAAGGAATTAGAATATTGGCAATCCTTTTCAATTTCAATTAATTTTCAATGATTTAAAGAATCAGATTTTAAATCATGGGATAGCACTTGAAGATGGTCTTGAACTCACCACTTCTTCTACCACATTCTGACTGAGCTGCAATTTATTGAAGTATTACAAATGCTTTTACACTGCTTAAGAGTCTTGATGACTGAAGCAATGTAAAAGCATCTGTATTAAAAAAAAAAAAACCTGAACAAATAAATGATTTGTGGCTGGCCCAGAATGTGACTGGTACTGGCAACTGCTTTCTAAACCCAGTTCAGAGTGCTCACTTTGGTAGATAAAATTTTACATGACTTATGCTTTAATTACTTGGGGCAATGCCCACCCTGCATTCTTAGGTCCTCAGATGGAGCAGTTTGAAAAGTCTTTTCTTTAAAGAAATTTGTGAGGAGAATCCTGTTTAAAAATCACTATGAGATTTGTCTGTTAATGAAAACCAAGTTTTAGTTTTCACATGGAATAGAAGCTAATCTGATCAATATAACTGTAATGCATTTATGACTTTGAAAGCAAGATCTGCAAGTGGCAGATTTATTAGGCAAAAGTGTTTAACTTTGTGCTTTGAGGTGCTATGTGGACCAGAGTATTGTGTATCAAGGAATAGGGTGACAAAACCATTGGAGGAAAGAAGAGAGGATTACTGGAAAAAGAAGGGATGTGCAACTGATGATCCTAGTAGGAACAGGAAGAATTGGGAATAAAGACCTGTAGGCAGAGTAGCTGCTAAAGGGCTAGAGAATGAAGAAAAGGCGCTACGCTGGAAAAGACAGCGTTTTCCTCTTCCTCCTTATCTTGTAAAATTCGAGGCTTAGGAAATTGAAGTAAAGCAAAGCTGTCTAGAAAAGGAGTTAACAAATGCCAGTGATTAAATTAAGCAACTGTATGGATAAAGGAGGAAGAGACTGAAACAGTTAAGAAACTTCAAGGAAGTTCTGTTAATAAATGTATACTAGATTGTTAAGCTAGGCATATAATTAAGGCGTGCACAGTCACAGTAGATATAACTGTATATTGGAAATAAAAGCAGAAATTATTTACTTTGTTTGCACTATAGCAGTAACCATTACTTTAGTTGGAAGAATACTGTGTCTTGATTAGTTTCTGTTCCTTTCCTACCCTCCAACAGTATGCAATAGTTGTTTTGAATACTGTTTCAACCATTCTGGAAGTGTTTCATGCTTGCAACCAAGTGTTTTGAACTTGAAGGAGAGGTGTTTTCAAGCTCAAAATGCTTCCAAAATGACTGAAACATTTCAAGCTTGAAAATGTTTCAAATTCAAAAAACCTTTGTCCACTATTGGCTTATATTCGCTATATGTTCCATTTGTGGGAGGGGTTCCTTTATTTCATTATTTGTCTGTTGTTCGAAATTTCTGATATCAATTATTTTTACTGCTTATTGTATGCTGATAGGAGATTGAACAAGATAATAACTATAATACGTATTGGTAAATGATTCGACCTAAAAGAATGTAATATTTAAAACAGCATTATTGGAATGGGGAAATTAGATGATAGGAACTTTCATCTGATTGGTATAGGAAGCCTGTTCAACATTTTAATCCTTTCATGGAGGTGGGCTGGTTAAGAAAGGGTCTTACTGTAGCTCCACTGATTGATTATATTCCATCAAGTTGGTGTTGACTCACAGCAGATTTGCTCCATGACAATCTGTCTTTAGGTCTTCCAATGGTGCATCCATTGCTGCTGTAACAGTCCATCCACCTTGCTGCTGATCTTCCTATTCTTTTTTCTTCCACCTTTCCCAGCATCAGAGCCTTCTCCAGAGAGCTAGGTCTCCACATAATGTGCCCAAAGTACAATAATTTGAGCCTGGTCATTTGTGCCTGGAGCGAGAACTCGACTGATTGTTTGATGATCCATTTGGTTTATTTTTGTGGCTATCCATGGCATTCTCAGGAGTCTTCTCCAACATCAAAGTTCAAAAGTGTCAATGTGCTTTCTATCCAGCTTTTTCAAAGTCCAACTTTCACGACCATAAAGTGTCACAGGGAATACCATGACCTGAACAATTCTGATCTTTGTAGGTACAGACACATCACGGTATCTGAGTATCTTTTCCAAGGCCTTCATGACTACTCTACCAAGTGCTAGTCTGAGGCTTATTTCTTGACTGCCTGTCCCTTTACTCTTGATGGTTGATCCTAAAACATAGAAGTTATGTATATTTTGTCAGTTCTAACAGTGGTTGCATTGGTTTGTAATGTAAAGACTAATTAGGTTGTAATTAGTCTTTATATTTTAGTCCCATTTTTTCCACTGTGTTCCTTGACTATTATCACTAGAGTTGCAGATCTTTTGCATTTTTGGCTATCAGAATAGTGTCATCAGCATAGTGCAGGTTATTGATGTTTCTTCCTCCAATTCTAAACCACATCTTCTTCCAATCCAGCTTGCCTTTATATTTGGGATATAGTTGAACAAATAAGGGGAACATATACAGCTTTGTCTCATTCCTTTGCCAACCTGGAGCCAGTCTGTTTCACCATGTTCTGTCTGTACTATGGCTTCTTGACCTGCATACAGGTTTCACATGAGGGCAATGAGATATTCTGAGATTCCCATTTTTCTACAGCTTGACATGACCAACACAATCTGTAATCAATGAGGCACATACTGACTTATTTTTGGTATTCTTTGGCTTTCTCAATTATCCAGCACGCATCAGCAATAGTGTCTTTATCAGCCTTTTCTAAAGCCAGCTTGAACATCTGGCATCTCCCTTTCCATACAGGGCTCTAATCTGTGTTGGATGATTCTAAGCATTATTTTGCTAGTATGTGAAATTAAGGATATTGTATGACAATCTGCATACTGTTGCTTTATTTGGTATTAGAATGTAGGCTGGTATTTTCTAATCTGTTGGCCATTGTGTTGTTCTCCAGATTTGCTGGCATAGCTTGGCTAGAAAATTTACTGATTCTTCTTCTGTTTCTTGCCATCAGTTTCTCACTTGATAATGATCAGACTGCTGATCTAACTTCATCTTCTAGTACTAGAGGTTCTTGTAAATAAGGATTATCTTCTAAGGTATCTTGGAGGTTGATATTGCAAGACAAATACTGGCTTATCATTAACCAGTGTTTATGTATTTTACAATGTAGCTACCAGAGTTATAAAGTCATGACAACATGCTGCAAAGGAAATTTGCTTTGAAGCTTTAATTATTTTTATTTATTAGTTTCAAAAGTGGTGAGTCAAGTTGCTTATCTCACTGCTTACAGGTATAAACACTGACCATAATGGCCTGGCTTCCTATGTGTTCCCTAAAATTTAATCAGCTATGTATTTTATTATGTTTACCTGGTTTATATGCCACTCCAATCCAGCATTACTCTGAGCCACCTGTATTCCATTCTTAAAGAATAAAACAGTAAAAGCAATACAAACTAACAATAAAAAAGCAGCAAAAAATTACAAAGAATAATGCCAGCCCAGCCCAATTTATACCAGATCTACTCCAAGGACTTTCTTAAAAAGTCAAGCTCAACAGTGTAGGGACTAACCTAATCTTGGGAGGTAAACTACAGTATTCCAAATAAGATGGGCTACAATTGAGAAGACTCAACTCCTTAGTCCCTGTAAATGACATTTCCTAAGGGTAGGAAGCTGGACTGAGCTTCCTTTACTCGATCTTATCAGATGGGCATAAACTGCTAGGAGTTGGTGGTCTTATAGATATCCAGACCCAAAGCCACATAAGGCTTTCAAGGTGACAACGATCATCTTGAATTGTACCAGAAGCCAACTGGCAGTTAGTGCAGGGATGTTACTTGAACAGCTGTATTCCAGACTGGCTGAACATTCTGGATAGTTTTCAAGGACAGCCCTGTAGAGCAAATTGTAATAATCCAAACTGGAGATGACTATGGCATAAGTAGTGGTAAACTGGGCCTTCTGGTTCAGGAAAGGTTGTAACTGGTACACCAGATGTAACTGTGCAAAAGCTCTCTTGGTCATAGCTACCACCTGGTTGTGGAAGTTTAATAACATTTTTGATACTGGAGATGGCTTAGGCATTGATAAAATCATGTCACAAGTAAAGGCTGACCCTGGAAAGAAGACAGATAACAAAAACCAGACTGTTGTCTTTCCTAATGGTGTGAAAGAAGGTAGTCTGTGGGCACAATAAATGTCATTGTTTATGGTACATAATGATAGTATCTAAAACAGGAATAGTATCCTGTTTGTATAGAAGAATGTAGGGGCACCATGTAAGGTCAACCCCAAAGTATTATCAATATTATACATTCCAGTTATAGAGGACATGGTCTTCAATCAAGAGTTGTGGGTCCTGGGCTATCACCCTTATTTCTACAGCATTACTTAGCTTTAGTGCAGCAATTGATATATTTACTGAAAGTAGATAAATATGTATATACAGCCATGGAGATGACCTTGGAGAAATTATTCAGAGATCATTACAACAACATGTGCAAAAACACGTGCTGAGACCCAGAAACCAGAAAAATTTTAGGAAGAGACTCAGGCTGGCCTCTTCCTGACATATAACAGGGAGTAAAGGGAAGATGCAGTCAGGATTGTTACAACAGCCTATTGCCATAAAGTATAGTTCTGGTCATCTTCTGAAGTCTGTTTCCTGAACTAGTTAGCCTTAAAAAGCTGTCATCAGTCTTACAAGCCTGATGTCTTCCCTTTCCTCCCCTTCATGGCCCAGGGAATGAGGGAGGGCCTAATCTTGAGTCTTTTCCTAAGACTTCCCCGTTTCCTGGGCTCAGTGTATGTTTTTGTACAAGTTGTTGCAATCATCTGTGAATAGTTTCTCCAAGGTCATCTCTGTAGCTCCCTATAAAGTGTCATTTTCTCAGTGACGTATCAACTTTTGATGCCATTATAAATATGATCTTTGACAAGATTTGAAAATTTATAGGTTAGACATAGGCAATGTGGTCCCTGCAGACCCCAGTGCCTTTGGACACCTCCTTGTTCCTTACCTGGCTTATCTCTTAGATTTTTAAAATTAAATCAATAAATAAGCCGGCACATTGCAAAAGGAAGCTCCTGCCTCCATCTTCATCTTTATTTCAAACAAAAGCTGTAAGCCCACTTAAACTTCATATTTATTCCTAAAAAATAAAATAGTGAATGACTGCAGCTCAATACATCTGCCTATTTGATCAGGGGGGAAAAGGCAAGCTGAACTAGATGCCTGATGAGGGCAGTAACAGAGAAAGTCAATGATAAATGGATATTCTGCGACTGTTCAACATAACAACCATTTTTGAAAGAGACAAGCCCAAAGCACGGCAGATATTTTGAATGTGCCCACAAAAATGTTTTCAAAATTCCATTGCCTCCATCTCAAAAAGGCTGTGCATCCGTAGGAATGTGCTGTTCTAGAGCCCCTTAGAGATCCAAAGATGCTCAGACCACCATCTTTTGAGCCCCCAACTATTAGTAAAAAAATGTAAAGGAAAAATTAAGAACAGAAAATAAGGCATTAAGAATGAGAAATAATTCAAATACTTTATCTTCAAATCCCCAGGTGGCTAAAATTGAAGCCCCTTTTCAGTTTGAGTCTGAGACTAAAGGGGCCTCAACTCCCACTGCAGATTTGTCCTGGCTGGTAGCAAGAAATTTTAAATATGCATTCAGGTGTTTGGAGTCCTGGATTCCAAAAAGCTGAAGCTGACTATTGGATCATGATCCTTTTCTTCCTGATCTGCTCTCTGGCATTTCATAAATTATAACTTTAATTATTTATTAGTTTTAATTATTTATTTTCTGTTCCTCCCCTCTATTCCATGCCCAATCATATTTTAAAATATATTTCTAATTTTATTGCTGTAAAATATCAGGTGTTGCTCCAGTATTTTAGAAGATTTTAAAAACTTGACAAAAAATGCATTAAGTTTCTCATGGTTGGATGAAATTTAATAACAGTAGTTTATATTACTGCAGTTCTGTAACATTTCAAATTGCAAGGCAAGATTTCTTAAGATAAATAAATTATACACACCCCCTGGCTTTTCAGAGTTATCCATAAAGGAAAGACATTTAACTGAGATTGTGTATGGTAACTCTTAGGTACACCCTGCATCAGGTTCTCAAAAATATAAGGGATCATGGAGAAATATAATAATGCATTCTGTAAATCATATTTACAGAAAAATGTATTGTCAACATTATTTTAAAAAGAAGCATTTCTCAACTATATTTTTCTGGCCTTGCTATAGTATATAATCTGTATAAAAAAGGAACTGGTAACAGAAAAAGTAATTCAGGAGAATAAGAAATTACATACTGTATACTCTTTTCAAAAAATGCCCAGCAATATTTATTAAATGATTCTCTGGAGAAAAAAGTTATAAAACTGGGGATTACCAACACATTCACATGACTTAACTATGCTTATTTCCACAATGACTGGATTTGTTCAGTTGACCACATTAACAAAAAAAGTAATAAATATGTAGTAAGTTGATCACAACAATAATGTAGTGCTTTGAAGCTGATATTTAAAATCAGAGGTAGCCGGAGGGATGTTCTGTTAGCAATCATACTCCACCAAAAGAAAGAAAAGCAGCAAGGCCGAGAAAGGCATTTGCTATGAACTCAACCACGACTACAGAAGATGCCTGGAAACTGGCTGCAATTTAAGCATCTTTCAGATACATCCTAGTTATAGTACGGTATCTTTCAGATAGTTAAATTTTACGTAAATTGTGAATCGCATATTTCTTTTTGTCTTAAAATATTAGATTAGGTTTGCAGAAGAATATAGGTTAACAATTCAAAAAACCAAAATGCCTCAAGGCAGTCTTTTGAAGTGGGTCTGCAGACTGTAATTTCTAATTATTGTTTGGAAGAATCACAAATGGACAAACCATAGATAAAATCTGCTCCTTATCTGGGGTCTACTGCCCCACCAAAATGGAGCAAAACTAAAAAATAAATATAAACAATTGTGGTTTTCTGAATATGTTTTGAAATTCAAATCATAGCTTTGGTTTCAAATCTTAATTCAGATTTAGCATAATGTCTGAAATGGACCAATGGACTATAAGTTAAAATGACTATAAGATAACATTACTATGAAATATAAGTCTGCATTTTCTGTAACCAATCATTTCCCCAATATTTTTATTAATTTGCACATCCCAATATCAGTAAAATAAATGTATTTGTTGGGCAAGTATGTCTAGTACAGAATACCTGGTTTCACACAGCACATTAGAATACAATGTGGGTTTTAAAAAATGCAATTTTGAAAACATATGTAGTTAATGGAATAAGGATTTGGCATCTCTTCCCACTTTCCCCCACAAGAAAATATCTGTATAGCAGATGCTGCTGTGGATATTTGTCCATCCTTAACACTCTGCTTGTATCAGACTTTTACTTAGCGCTATGTTACTGAAGAATTCAAGGACTTTTTAATCACGTTTCTATAGTATTGCTCTTGGAATGCTGAATTCTCAAAAGAAGCCTTCAAACTGTAAATATTGGCTTACTCCATTCAATGGTAGAACTCTATTTTGAATGAGTCATAATACAGTTGTGTGCATGAAACAACAATCAAAAATTCAACATATAAAAACAACATTATACTGCAACATACCTCATTGCCACATTGCTGCCATCAATAACTATTGGTCTCAGGTTATCACCATCCACAAGCACATCCTCCTGAAGGGGAGAGTCAGATCTCTGAGAATCAACTGAAGATGCTTCTCGCATTACACTAGTGTTAACAGAACTTACGCTCTGATCTGCCTCAGTTTTATTTCCAAGTTTGACAAGTTCCCCTAATATATCATTGATTAAAGCATCAGTACCAAGTTTATTCAGCACAAGTTGAACTTGTTCTTCAGAGTAACCTAACTTAAGTGCAAAGTCAAGTTTGGTTTGATATTCTTTCACCATATCAGGAGGTTTTTTAATTTCTTTAGATACTATCTGAACTTCCTCTAACTTAAAGTCTTGTAAAATTTCATTGCGCTTTAATATATGTGGTTCTAAACATGGATACGTCTGTCTGTGGTCCTTAGATAAGGAGCATGGTTCTGTTCTAATTTTAGTTGCTTTTCCCAATTCATTATCAGAATTTGTACTTTCCTCAGAATCGCAACTGAAGCTTCCAGTTTCTTCAGACAGTTCCTTCTTAGGATCCTCCTTCCTAGAATTAATTTTATCCATAGTTGGTTTTTCTATTATTGACCAAGGTGCTATTGCACTTATTTGAGTCTCTGACGTATCCTCATAGAGGTGCCCAAGGTCATGCTTCAAGTGATCCTTCAAGCCCATGAAGCTGCTGCATGTGGTTGACTCCACTTTGTTGGTTTTTCTGTGTACAAAGTATCCTGTAGTCCTAAAGAAGAAATAATAATGTTAAAACTAGATTTTTAAAATGTACTTTGCAATTTTCCTAAGATTCGATTTCTCTTTTTAATATTTGATTCAAATTATCTTTTCATCACCTCGTTATGAAATGCCTGACATGCCCTGTAAGCAAATATAAGATCGGAAAGGTTCTAAAATGAATATTCTGAAACTAACCCTATCCGATCCCTTTATGGGATTTCAATCAGATGTTAAATCTTCAAGCCAATTAAGCTTTCTAGTATCTCAACAAGGAAGCTCACCAAATAGATGAAATGGTCATAGAAGAGTTTATTTAATCAATTTATATAGCTGCCCATCTCACCACAGGCGACTCTAGGTGGTGAAAAAGCTAAAAACAGTAAAATACATTAAAAATATATAAAACAAAATAAAACAGAGAATAAAAAGAAGTTAAAAATAAGGGAGCCACTTCAATAATTCCCCCATCCCCTGGGGTCCCCAGGCCTGCTGGCATAACCAAGTCTTAAGGGACCTCTGGAAGCTCAACAATGACAAGGCCAGTCTCACCTCAGGGGGGACAAGGTTCCACAGTGCAGGCGCCACAGCAGAAAAGGCCCACCACCTGGGGCCTATCATATGTAGCTCCCTAGGTGACAGAACCGGTAACATGCCCTCTCTGCTGGATCTGGTAGGACAGGCAGATGAAATCAGGGAGAGGTTGTCCCTCAGACAGCCAAGCCCCATGCCATGAAGGGCTTTAAAGGTCAACACCAGAACCTTGAATTGGACCTGGAAAAAACTGGTAACCAATGCAGCTTACGAAGCAGAGGTGTAATGTGTGCTCTACTAGAAACACATGTAACTGCTTGTGCTGCTGCATTTTGCACCAGCTGAAGTTTCCGGATACTCTTCAAGGGCAGCCCCATGTAGAGCTCACTGCAGTAATCTAACCAGGAGGTGACCAGGGCGTGAGTGACTGTGAGTAAGTCCCTCTGATCTAGGAATGGGTGCAACTGGCACACAATACGAAGTTGTGCAAAGGCCCTCCTAACCACAACTGCCACCTGCTCTTCGAGCAGCAGTCACGAGTACAGGAGGACCCCCAGATTGTGCACAGGGTCTATTTGGGGCAGTGTGACCCCATCCAGTACCAAAGATGGTAAAAGCCTAGAATCAGAGGGGCTCAAAACCCAAAGCCACTCAGTCTTGTCAGGGTTCAGTTGAAGCCTGTTGTTCCTCATCCAGATCCTCGCAGCCTCCAGACACCAAGATAGGATGCCCACAGCATTGCTTAAGTCACCAGGGGCGGAGATGTACAATTGAGTATCATCAGCATACTGATGATACCTCACCCCATGGTGACAGAAGAGCTCACCCAGTGGTCTCATGTAGATGTTAAATAGGAGAGGTGAGAGCACTGACCCTTGCAGCTACCCACATAGCGGCGAGCGGGGCAGGATCTTTCCTCCTGTCAGGCCTAGCCCAAGGAACTCCAAGAGACAATCCCAATTCAGTCCAGCTATGTTTATTAGCTACAACCTCTAGCAAGAATCTTCCCAGACTAAAACCCCAGTTCCTAAAGTCCTCCAGCCACAACAGTGTGAATTCCTCAGGGAGGTGCCAGTCTCATCCTCTTGTTCCTCCCACATGGTTCTGGCAAGCTAAGAAAATGTTTATCTCCCTGAGCTTGGCCTTCATAATTCCATTCCATCACACCTCCCTAATCACTACTGATTGGAAGCAACCCTGGAAAAAGGAGGCAAACCAGCACAATACTGTGTTGCCCACCCCCAATTCTCTGAGTTGGTCCAGAAGGATACCATAGTCGATGGTATCGAAAGTCGCTGAGAGGTCAAATAAGGCACGGAGGGATACACAACTACCATCTCGCCCACACCAGAGATTATCCAAAAGCATGTTCAATGCTGCTTCTGTACCATACCCAGGTCTGAAGCCTGACTGAAAAGGATCCAGATAATCCACTTCATCCAAGGTCCTCTGAAGCTGCTGCGCAACCACCTTCTCAATCACCTTCCCCAAAAAAGGGGAAGTTGGATACTGGAAGAAAGTTGTCCAGTATCGTAGTGCCCAGCGATGGCTTCTTGAGGAGGGGGTGAGCCAAAGCCTCCTTTAGAGGTGCAGGAACCACTCACTCAAAGAAGAGTTCATCATCGCCAGAATCCACCCACAGGATACCCCCCAGGCTGTTTTCACAAGCCAGGAGGGGCATGGATCTAGAGAGCAGGTGGCTGAGCTCAGAGTCTTAAGGACCCTGTCCACTTCATCAATTCCAACAGTTCAAACCATTCCCAGATAACCAGGCAAGACTCCAGCCTAGGCATCTCCCACAGACCTGCAGCAAAGCCAGTGTCCAACTGCGAATGAATCCAAGTGATTTTATCCGACAGATGCTGAGCAAATTCTTCTGCACGACTCTGCAAAAAGTGGTCCAGGCCCCCTGTACCCAAGAGGACCTGTATCACCCAAAACAGAGTTGCAGGGCGGCAATCAGCAGATGCAATAAGGGCAGAGGAGTGTTGTCGCTTCACCGCCCTTACCGCCACTTGGTAGGCCTTAATAGCAGCTCTAATCAATGTTCGGTCGAGTTCATCCTTAGACAAGCACCAGTGATGCTCTGGACGTCTCTTCTTTCGTTTCACCTCTCTCAGCTCCTCTGTAAACCACAGGGAGTGATGGGATCCACAGGAGGGGAGAGGTCGCATAGGCGCAATCTGATCCAAAGCCTCAGCCGCCCTTTTATTCCAGGCAGCAATCAAAGCTTCAGATGGGCTGTGCAGCAGACCAGAGGGAACCCCCCCAGATCCCTCTGGAACCCCTTCAGGTCCATCAGTCGCCAGGGATGGACCAATCTAATGGGTCCAGCCTCCCTGCAGTGGATAACAGTGCCAGAGAAACCCATGGTGATCAGGGCATGATCTGACCATGACAAGGGGGACACCAACAACTCCCTCAATTGCAGATCACATAGCCACTGCTCTAACAGGAACATCAGACCTGGTGTGTGACCACTGTTCTGTGTCAGGCTCTGGATGACCTGGGATAGGCCCGTGGCTGTCACGGTGGCCATGAACTCCTGAGCCACCTCAGATCCCACTCCCACAGAAGGCAGATTAAAACCCCAAGACCATAAGTTTGGGGAACTCCACCGCCAACTCGGAGATGGAATCAAGCAGCTTAGGCAGGGAGACTGCTATGCAGCAGGAGGCTGGTATTTATCTATTTTAATTAATGTTTATTCTGTTTTTGCTGTAAACCACCTAGAGTCACTCTGCAGTGAGACAGGTGATGACAAATTTGAAATATAAATAAGATATAAATAAATAGCAACAGTCCCAACTGATCCCTAGAGCCCAACTTAATGAACAGGGTCTTATATCCAGTGACCTGCGGGGCAGCACTCCTGAAAGCTGAAAGCGATTCTCAGATGACAATTGCCATACCACCACCCCTGCCCTGGGTCTTCGGCTGGTGCCACACTCAAAACCCAGCTAGGCACATCTCTGAGAGGGATGCCCCCCTTTCCGGGCCCAGCCAGGTTTCAGTACTACATGCCAGGTTGGTCCTCTCATCTGTAATCAAATCATAGATGAGGGAGGCCTTATTACAGACCAACCTGGCATTTAAGAACAACAGCTGGAAGCCAGGGCCTCTGACGGTCTGCTGACCAGGTATAGTGGTTGAGACCAAGGAGCTGAAACGTGGAACAGGTATAAAACATCAGTCCCACATTCCCTGGGGGCAGCCCGCTCGTCTGCCACCATATCTCCCCAGGCCCGTCACCACCATTATATTATGGTCTGTGCAGATCTCCCCGGTGGCCACATCATCTTTTCCTTCAGGACCCTCAATTCCAGAGGCCCAGGGGTTCCCATAACAATCAATTACACCCATCCCCTGGGAGGGGGAAACCAAGCACCCTGAGGTACTTCAGCTCTACTGGCTCTCAGCACCTTCAAGCACCTGGCGCCCACCTCCGCCCACTCTAGAACAAGCACACACACACATTTCCACAGAAACACCCAACCTGATACTCAAGAGCCCCCCTCCTTGCCACTCTCACCCACTGGTAATAGTTTCCTTCTCATCCACCTCACTAAATCAACTCCCTCCTCAGGCTCTCACCCTGAGAAGGGAAACATGCAATGCAGGTTTCAACATGCAGTGCATTTAGCAAGCAGTTATTACAGTGCTATATAAATGTCTGAATACCTGCAGTATTTATAATCAGATTCCTCTTTGCTTGGATTTTTATTATTTGTATTTTTGGTTGCTTTTAATGTCAACAGCCTAGAGTCACTAGAGTAGGTGACCATATAAACTGAATACATTAAAGAATGATTAGAAAACGAGAAGCTATGATGAATGAAGAGAGATGAAGCTTGTTTAGGGTTTTTTTTTTTTTTTTTAGGTTTAAAAATTTATTATTTTGCACCTGCAACTTAGTACGAAATCACATAGTGGTGTTCGTTACCTCAAAAAGTTGCTGGGCCTGATATACTGCAAGGAGAAAATAGAATTGAGCTGATTCTTATTAGATTTTTATCCCTTTTTAAAATATACTTTAAAAATATATTAAAAATAAATTTTAATATAAATTTAATATATATTTGATCAAGTCAAGGCGGCAAACATACCTAATATTCCTGCCTCCTATTTTCACCAGAACTGAGAGAGAATGATTGGCCCAAAGTCACCCAGCCGCCTTTCATGCCTAAGGGGGGGTCTAGAACTCACAGTCTCCTGGTTTCTAGGCCAGTACCTTAACCACTACACCAAACCAGCTCTCTAGGTACTGGTGCTCATTTCATTTCCAGGTCTGATATCCAAATATAAGGTTCGCTATGTGAATAAAATATCAACAAATTGAACTGATTTGGACAAATTTGAGAGATATCTCAAAGCAGAATTCCGTACAACAGACCAAATCTGAACTTGAATTCACCTGAAGCTTTCGTTAAGGACTTAGAGATGTGCAGCGATCCCAAGACACATGATGTCTTCGATAATTGCAACTGACAGTTCTAGCACGATGAATACTGCTAACAAGGCTCTCATTGATAGTATCTCAGTAATTTTAGCAATGACCCCAGCCATGGTTCCTGGGGAATTCTGGGAGTTGGAACTTATGAATCTAGAAAGTTCTCAGCTTAGGGAAGGCCCAAGTAATACATTGTATAGCATGGAGTCTGTATTATATGATCTGTATCTACCATTCATCTTTATCTTAAGAAATTAACACTTAGGAAGAAAATAAACATCTTAAACCAGAGGTTCCCAGCCTTTGTTGATTCACGCAACCTCAAGTGTCTCAGTAGGGTTTTTTTGTGGCACCCCTAGGCTTGTGCACATGGTGTCCAACAGATGTTGAGTATTGCTGTGTTATCCTGTGGCACTCCTGTGAGTTCCCTGCAGCGTCCTGAGATGTCACATCACAGTTTGGGAACCATGGTCTTATTTTCCTTTCATTGGATCTCCCAAATTTCTGCACCTTTCCATCTGAAATAGTACAGCCCCCCCCCCCCCGGATACATTTTGTGAAGTATCTAACTGCCCTTCCCCAAACAATATATAATCTTCTCTATCATCCTCCCACATACAATGGAAAAATTGGAAGATTCTCTGTCTATAAGAATCAGTGTAGGTCAACTTTTAAATCTTTGCAAATTTAAGAAGGCTGGCATAACTTCTAAGTGGTATGTAATTTTTAAAATTCTTACCTACAGAACACATATAGATATGCCATTTATTTTTGGAGGGGCATATTAGAAATCCACAAAATGTAAATGGTGCTTTTGCACAAAAATATCTGAATTGATTAATAAGAAAATTGGTAACTTTGATTCCATGGAAAGAACAACATTTTCTTGCCAGTTCTACAAAAGAAATAAAAGGATCTTTACCATTTCCTTTTTTAAAAGCATATTCTGAAATAATCCTACTTCATCTCTACTAGGTATGCTAAAGGAGCTATACTAAGGGACTACCATTCATGAAAATTGCATGAAATTATAAAACATGAGAAAGTGATGCCCATTTCCTGATTTTAAATTTCAATTAATTGGATATTCAGTTTGGTTCCTGAGGACATCTTCCTAAAAAAGGTACAAATAAATTCTTACAGAGAATGATCTCAAAGGACAAAGCAATTTATGAGACTGAATGTCTACATAAGAAAAAAATAGAAACATTTCCTTTAATCCATAAGTAGCAGCAAGCACAAAGGAATCCCCTCTGACACTGTTACTGTTTTTCTGAATTAGGTTCCATATATATAAATCGGTACTGTGTAAAGAAAAAATGCTTGTATCTAGCATAAAAGGATGGAGGGAGCTGAGAACAATATGGATTACTGGGTTGGGAGTGGAAAGAGAAAGACCTATTTCAGGCACTCCTTTTCTCCTCAACAGGTGTCCAACTTTATCACATCTGATGACAAGAGCCATCTGTTTGGCACAGGACATCCTCACAAACGTAAGTCTGTGGATTGGGGCCAACAGAACAAAATAAATGATTGTTGCCCTCTCTCCAAAAAACATTTAAAAATTAGTCCTAGATTACTTATATCAAACTTACATACATACTTGAAACTATCCTGAAGCCCCAGAGTAACAGCAAAAGTTTTAACTCTTATAATTAAATTATAATATTGGTATTTTGAATTTGTTTATTATTAGAAATTTAAACTGTCCGAATTGTTCATCACCTAGAGAAACTGATTTTGTAGTTACCAGTAAATATAGTCAAAAGTTCGTAATTTATTTCCACTGAACTATTCTTTTCTCCAATATTTTTCCTTTTCTTTGCCCAGCTGTTAAAAATTAATTTCCAATATTATATTCTGTGAGCTTGTAGCTAGACTTTTCCCTGATGTACATTAATATAAAATTTAATTGGACTGCATAGCTTATTTTAGTCTCTTACAGAAAGTCCGCCCATTTTCTTTAACTACTCAATTTTATTTAAAGGATGCAGAGCTACAATAATATCAGTGTTGACGACAGACAGAAGAGGCTTGAGTTTATTAAAATAACCTTTTGGTTCATTCAAACAGTGCTGTGGTCCAAATATATGGTTAATTCAGGAAGTAAAGCTGAACAACATGATGATTTTCTAACTGCTGCCATTCACTCAGTCCATTACCACTGATGAATTACAACAGTATCCTAATAAAAGAATACAGTTTAACCCAACATTTTGGCGGCCTTCATAAACTACAACCAAAATGTACCTTAGAAAAAGAGAAGAAAAAAAAAGATGGAAAACTATGTTGCTTAGCAACTAGCCTTTCGTTGCTAGGATGCACTCCTTTAACAAGCCATCATGAATGCTAGCAGAGTGCAGGAATAATTTGGTACGAACAAAGCCTATAAAAAAAAAGGGGGACTTAAGTGCGTCTGGTATACCCTTGGAGAACAATGCAGCTGCCAAATGAATCTGGAACCTCCGACATCATTGTTCCATAAACCCTGCAATCTGCTCTGATTGAAGGAAATTATTTAACAAGCAACACTTTTAAACTGAACTAAAAAGTTCAAATTGGCTCATGTATTGCAATAGTTAATATGTTGAGGTAATGGACCACTCTCCAAATGTATACATCATGCCAGCGCTGCCTTGCACTGAAAGAATCATTTCCTTGAAGCAACAACCACTGATTTCAGTTGGATTTATTTCGATAAGACTGGGCTCAATTCACACACTGTCATGTAACACAGACATCATCAGAATGCTGTTTTTTGTCTAATTTAGAGCTGAAATAAGAAAAAAAAATGTAGGCCAGAAAAGTCTATTCACTTTAGAAATTATTTTAGCTAAAGTATATATAAGAATATTGAATTAAAAAAACAAATAAAACAAAACCAATAACAAATGGCATTTACAAAATTGGTCACTTCCAAGAAAACTTAATGAGAAGAAATTTCATTGTATGAGTTAGTTTATATTCAATATGAATGTGTCTAAGTCATATTAGAAGGTATCTGCCAAGAGAACCTTCTTGCAAAAATGCTTACATCCTAATCATGAGCATTATTTGTAAAAAGTCACACCAATTACAATGGATACTGATATTTTCTTAACATTATCTAAAAATGAAGAAAGAAGAAAGCATAAAACTATCAATGCAGTTATTTTAAGTAGTTAAAAGCACCACAGCTCCATACGGTTACTTGAAAATTCCACTGATTCAGTGAGATTTACTAAGTAGTAAATGCACACAAGACTGTAGCCTTAAGGCAATTTTTTTTTCTTAGAATCCTTTATAATTTCCCATGAACAATCCCATATTTCAAATCTGTAGATTTTATTGCTTCATGGAAAGTGGCAACAATGACTTCATTTCTGATTAAAGTTATGTCCCACCACTCCAGGAGTTCAACACAGCACTGCCTTCTCTACTCACCCACCCTGAAACAATCCCATTACGGTATAGATTGGGGTGAAAAAGACTGACTGTCCCAAAGTCACTCAGTGAACTTCCATGGTCAGAATGCACTTGAACTTGAGTTTTCTTGGTTCTTCTTAAGCACTTCAATAATTGCACCTGGTTCTTATAAAATATTTATAGTTGCAGTAAAATGTACAAGACTTTGGAGATAACATCTGTTGCACTGTATAGTACAAATAAACTACAGGTACTTCAATTCTCTTTAAGTAAGAAATAAATGCAGTGAAAACAGCTACATATCTGCAAGGGAAAATTAGAGTTAATCTTTTAAATAATATATTGAAAGGGGTCTCACTGAAGTATGCTGAAATCCAAACAAGAATGTACTTGAGATCTGCTTATTATTTTGGTCCAACTGACAAAGATCATATCATCTATGAAAATGTCTGCCTTGAGGCAAAAAAAAATAAAAATTCACTAATATGATTGTCAGCATTTTGATTGTCAGCCAAATTTTGCAGCTATTTTCAACAGTAAGATCATTAATATATCTTAAATGAGATACTACAGGACCAAGAGATAACTAAATTTTCAATAAGATTACAACTGAAATATAATATATTATAAATGTTAAAATATTGTAACTTACAAATCCAAATAATGAATACATAACATATATCTCCTGCAGGACTTTAAGTATTCAATTACCCATGTATTTCAGAGAATGATGCAGACAACAGTCCTCATGCTAACAAAGGAAAGATGTCCAGTTGAACAGATTGGTTAATGCTCTGGGGCAACAGATGTCTACTGGAACCGCAGGAGATCAGCAACTGGTGGCCTGCCCATCATCTGAAAACTTTCAATAGACTTATGCATATGTTCACACAATAGGGCATGTGGTAGAAATGCAAACCTCTTTTTAACCCTTCCAGTGCCTCCATTTCCTCCCAACTTATCTTTTTTCTCCTTCTCTCAACCTAATACTTGAGCACAAATTATAGAGAGTAAATCAAAACTTCCAGAAGAATTAAAAACTGGCACATACTTTTATAGCACAAGCTACAAGCTTCAGCACACCCAGAACATTAATGTCAAAATATCCTTTGATTTTAATGGAGTTGGACTGTATCCTTTGTAACACAGATTAGGAAATCATATAAACTTTCATTCATCCCTTAAACACTGACCTGACATCCTTACCAGCTTTTCAGCTACTTGTTCATTCTACCAAATGAACATCCTAAGTTTATTAGTTACTGAATCTCAGGTTGCTAAATGCTATCCAAAATTAATCCAGTTCTAGTGAAAGATTTGCATTGTTATCCATTTCTATAACATTTATTAAATGTACACAATTTAAATAACACTTTTCAAAATGTTATTTTTTGAAGTTAGGGACTGTAGTTTTAACAGTTTCTTTTGGTGGATACTGCACTTAAATTAAATTTGGGCTGCAAAAGAGTAAATTGGTAAACCTGAAAAATACAACATGCTTCATCTTTTGCAAAGACAATCCAAATGCTTACCTTAACTAGCCAGGACACAAATATTAGCCTTTGGCAGCACTTCCAAAAGCACTCGTTAATACAATTTCAGCTACAAACTTCCAGCAGGCAAACAGAACAATGAATGGTTGACCAGATGGAATAGGTTTTTGCTTAACCTATTACTGAGCAGAAAAACCACCAATCACAGGCCAGGAAAGGCTCACAATTAGTTGGCCAGGCAGATGCAAGGCAAACTCTCCACCCTACGTCAGGTTTGTAGATTTCTAAGAGAAGCAAGCTGATGTCATTCTTAGGGTCTGCCCCTGGCAGCATGTGTAATAATAAGGGGTGTGCTACAACAATAGGCCATACAAAAGAGACTAGCAGGCAGCTGCTGTATGAGAGCCAGAGTCATTAGAGAGCAGCCTGCCAACAAGAAACACCTGGCCCAAGCAGACTTCAGCTTTTCCTCATTGTTTCTAATTCACGAAACAAAGAAAAAGAATTATTTCTGAGTGGTAAAAGTTGCAAGGAGTGCCCAGAACCAAAAAAACCAAAACAAAAAACAAACAAACAAAAACTCCACAGCCTTGTCACACATAACATTCACTTCTACTGGGAGAGAATGATACAGGAGAGGTGGCATATTTCTACCTGTATTTTCTTCCAGGTTTAAACTGGAAAGTCAAGCAGAGGCAATTAAAAAAAGTATGGAAAAGCATCAAGACGATTTGCCAAAGTGCCCTTTGTTAACGTGTTTGAATAGTTTCTTAGAAATTGTCATTTCTGGTCATGTACCACAATCCCTACTGAACAAATACCTTTCAATAGAATAAAACCAGAAAGTGTCAGTTGACTTCTTTTAGAAATATGTTTATTGGGAAGTTTCTAATAGCATTTGAAAAGAAGCAGAAGTCAGTGATGGTTTAAGGAATGGAAACAGTTGTGATAATATATCCTTATAATGGAACATTTTTGTGAGAGGTATATATTGGTTATTGTGAGAGCTATTGGTTATCATTTCACTGTGTACTGCTTTGATAAGAAAAGATTGAAAAGCAGGTTAGAAATTTACAAAATTTGCAGCATGGAATTTAATCTTGACCACAGCCAAATCTGATAACCCAAATTCAGAAGAACCCTATAGATTTAACAAGAAAACCTATCTTACTGGACACATGAAACTCAAATACATTAAATAAAATGTCTCCACTATGAATTCTGAAAACTAACCTTGTGTAGAAATAACCATTTGTCTCTTTCTGCAAGTAAATAAAATCAAGTATTTAGTATCCTTAAAAAATGAACCAGAGAATATGCATAGTTACTGGATTTGAACACTAATTTTTCTAGATAACCATATCTGGAACCCAGAATCCAAACATACATGTACTTTTGCTGAACTTTGACTCTAACAACAAACAATGAGGCACTGCTGCACCTATTTTTTCTGAGAATGGCATTAGGCCATTAGGCAAACTGGCAAAGAGAGAAATCAACCATTAAAAACCTCCCTCGCCCTTAAAGGGAGACATAAAAACCCAATCGTCTAGGGCCCAGTGCTTTTTGGTGCTTCTGAACCTGTGTAAATCAAAACTGGGTACTGTTTGAAAAGAAAAAAGAAAAAGCAAGAAAGAACTCATGGCAATATTTAAAATGCTTTGTTAAAGAATACCTATATATTGAGGCTTTCAATGATATTTTAAGGGTTCAGTCAGAAATAGGAAGCATCACCCCCAATTTCTGCTACTGTAAACACAAAGAATGAATGAAAACGACCTCAAACCACAGCAGGAAGCCTGATCTCCAGCACTGGATTAAGCTTCTTTGCAAACAGTGAATAAAGGCAGTGATCTGAAAAAGCTAATCAGTCCCTGCTGTGATATTTAGACTACCACAGTTACCAGTATTGGATAATATTAAGCATATTAAGAACATCTGTAGGTGAAATGAAGGATTGGAATCTGTTTTAACCAGCTGCAAATTGTACCTGGCAGCATCTACAGTTACATGGGAGTACTTTTCAAGTAACTGCTCATTTTGGTAAGGATGTGATGGACAGTATGCTTATAATCTTCATCTAACACAAAAAATGTTTGAACTGTAATTTAAGCAGTATATTCAAACATATATCCACAAATACTAAAATGGCACAGAAGCCCAAAATCCAAATGCTTACTACAATCCTAATAATAGTAATACCATACCATTCAAGATGTAAAAGCTAAAACACTAAATTCAGACTGCCCTGCAAAATAATTGCTACCATTCTGCCCTCTGAGAACAAGCTGTTCCACAACGCAGGTGTGATTTGGTACCACCCTGGCCTCTTAGAGCAATTTGCTTCATAATGCGGGAGCAGCAACTGAGAAGGCATTTCTTTGGTTCTCCACCCTTATCTTGGGAGGACAGAATCTGAAGCATCCCTTCTGGCTTAAATACCCAAGATGGCTGAATTTTTTGTGGGAGAGATCTGGTAGGTAACTCAGGGGCAGCCCATATGGAACTTTATTGGTTAACATCAACCCTTTGAACTGTATTCAGAAATCTTCTGGTAACCAATACAGTGCCTGCAAGAGGCATACTATGCTGTTGAAGCAGCTATCACCCACCAACAAGCAGTGGCCCCAAGGAGAGTACATTACAGTAGCTTGATCTCAAGATGGTAAGACCATGTGTCACTGCCACTAAGGCCTGCTCCTACAAAAAAAAGTGCTAAAATTGGTGTGCCAGCCAAAGGTGGGCAAAGGTTACCCTAGCATAACCTTTAACTCCTGATAAAGCAGTAGCTTTAAGCCACAGTTTGCCAATGAGGCACCGAATAAACTTTGTGCAGTGTCTGCATCCCCCTCAGTGTAAGTCTTGCATCTGACAATATGTCATGTTAATGTCATGTTAAATAGAGTAAGATATCATAAGTATCTTACTATTAAAACAACACTTTGAAATGCCTATGTGCCTTCTTTAGACAAGAGGAGTTAGCTTATAAATAAGTCTCTAGAAAGCATTAGCTCAAAATCAAGTGTGCCTATATTTGTGGTATTTCTTACAAAGTTGACATAATTCTAGTATATTATGTAGATTTGCTTTTACACTATTCACTGAAACATTCTAAATTACTGCTAGAAAAAAATTAGACATTGTCCAAGTTTTGGAATTGCTCAAGGTTATTTTTTTAAATGTCATTGATGTGTCTGTAAAGTATTTGTTTTGGATGTTAAACTGATATCCTGGATTCCCAGTAAATATCAAAAGACAATAAAATACATTAGCACAAACTAATGTACATGTATTGTCACACTGATGACAATGTGCACTGACATTACAAGAAAACACATTGATCAGAAATAAAAAGAACACTTTAGTTCTGCATCAAAGTTTTCAGATCCACTAACTTAAGCAGTCTAGCTATTACCCACTGCTATATTTAAAACACAGTGATGACATTTAAACAGTCACTTCAGGTCAAGGAAAAGTGGCCTGAAGAGTTGATTTCTACAGTTTTAGGGGTTTTGCCTTGCAGGGCCAGATTTTTCCTGGGAGAAACTGGAAAAAGAGTTCATTACTGAATACTGCTGGATATACAGTATCTCATTTAGGATTTTTTTTTTTTAAATTCAGAGGTTATAACTAAGTCCCAAGTAATCTAATACTCTTGAGAATGCTACTCAATCTATTACACAGAATCTCTTGCTGATTGCCATTTCTGTTACTTTTACCCAATGTGTTTTAATGAGGAGATGGTGATGTTCCCTGATTATCTATCATGTTAGATAATCTATCATGTTAGGTTCCCATATAATTCTGAATCCCAGACTGAGATTGTTTATTCAGTGTCAGGTGATCTGTTAGAATTACTCACAATTGTCAGACACTTTTAACAAAAGCATTTCTATTATAGGAGCTAGGAGTAAACGGTGAATAAAAATCAGTGATTTTTAAAAAACTTTTTTGATGCTCAGATTTAAACTCTTCTTAAATGTTTCATAAAAATGAACATAACTCAAAAATAATTTCTAATTACATTCCATTCTACTTGCTAATATGAAAGTGAGAGACTGCAGTCTATTTAGAAGTTCAAATACAAAAGTCAATGAGAGAAGAGCACATTCCAGCAGCCTTGAAGATTTGAAAAACAAGTTTTTAGTCAGGAAGGATATTTTCTTTTGACTAAAAGCTAATCATGGTAAGAATGCCATAAATGGAACCCATTTGAGAATATTTTCCTATACTTACGAGTAAAACAGGCATGTGTGCAAAAGCAAAATTCAAATAGTGCAGCAAATAAACACAAGACCTGATTGCCAAACAAAGTATCATTATGGGAGCTGTTCCTCTTTTGAAGATGTTAAAAGGAGTACATCTGATCATGGAGGACTGTCCTCCTAACATTCTTTATCTCCTGTACCTCTTCTAGTGTCTTTCTGAGAGACTTCTTAAGAAGCCTACTAGAATTCTTGAGTTTGAACAAAAACATAATTATTCATTATAATTTAATGCAGTTAAATAAAACAGGTAGATATTCCTCTTAATGCCCACTTTCCTCAGTACAGTATCTGCATTCAATGTAACATGCCCAAACTGCATTAATTTCTCTTACATAGGTGGATGGTTGCCCAATCACATCATCTTAAATGTCACCACTGGTGGATACCTTTTCAGATATCTGATACCAACACTCCGGCTATATATTCACACAGTGGACCAATCCTAGCCACAGAAAGAAACTCCATCATGTCAATATAGGCATAGATAACATGTTACTAATAACCAAGAAATTATATCAAAAATAATTAATGAAAAAACACTTTTTAATATCACAAACTATTTTTTATATGATGGAGAATCCATGCCTAATTGGCATGGTTCCATCACTTGTGCCACAATATTGTTCAAGCAACAGAGCAAATATTTCAGGGGAAATTGTTGAACAAAGAGTTTAAGGAAGAACTGAGAAGTATGCAAATAATTTAGAGGGGAAATTTTTTACCTTGAGATATGGAACAATATCCATAGTAATTCCATTATATGTGTTTATCGATCAACCAAAGAAGGAAGCATCTTCCTTACTGAAAAAAAATGATGTATCAGGAAATTCATGCACTAACAATTTATAAGTATCAGTAAAAGCTAAAGAGTCAAATTTTCAAATTTTGCCATGGATATGCAAAATTTGCATATGCAAAAAAATGCAAATGAGCTGCATTGGGTACTGGTTTGCTTCTGGGTCCAATTCAAGGTGTTATCACCTTTAAAGCCCTACATGGCATGGGGCCAGGTTACCTGAGGGACCGCCTCTCCCCTACAACTTCAACCCGTCCCACCCAATCACACAGAGAGGGCATGCTCCGGACCCCCTTGGCAAAAGAACTCCGACTAGTGGGGTCCAGAAGGCGGGCCTTCTCTGCTATAGCCCCCGCCCTTTGGAATATCTTGCCCCCGGAGGTGAGACAGGCCCCCTCACTCCCAGCCTTTCAGAGGGACTTGAAAACCTGGCTCTGCCATCTGGCCTGGGGTGGGGAGGAAAGTCATCAGATGTGGGGTTGGCTAGCCCCCTAGAGGCCTGGTGTTGCTGCCTTGAACCATCGGCCTCCTGGATTTTTTCCCCCTTTTATTTCTGTAAATGTATACTGTTATGAATTTTAATTGTATATCTATTTATTGTTTTAATATGTTGTGAGCTGCCCAGAGTCCCCATTGGGGGGAGATGGGCGGGGACAAGTTAAATAAATAAATAAATAAAATGTCCAAGAAAAGAAGAAATGTAGAAGAAAATGAAGAAGCCCCCAAACCAATACAGTAGAACATGACTGCAGTGTTCAATTAACTGCAATGCTCCAAAAACAAAGGTGAATGTAAGCAGACGACACAAAATACTTCCATAGTAGCTGCTTTGCAGCAGCTGTTATAAAAAAAATTGAGAGAATCAATTAATTCTCCAATAAGATTTCCAGTGGAACCAATTGGTGCATTGTTTGGACTCTTATATCAAGAACTGGCCTATTTAGATGACAATTTATTAACAAAATGTGAACAAATAGGTGCACTGACAAGGTCAATGTTCTTAATACGGAGCTAGATAAATATTAAACATCTGACAGCTATCTTAAAGCCTATTTCTGTAGCACTGAGCAATGTGCAGAGAAACAACTGTTTTAATTTTCATGAAGTTTGGAAACAAACGAGTATAACCTTGAAAAGAGAAATGAGTAATGACAAAGTTAAGGTATATGCACTATTTTTTTTTTAAAACAAAACAAGCATTGCCTTCAGCTTGTTTTCTTGCCATTATTCTCAATACTCAGTGCCAAGATCAAACTACTGAAGAAAAGGAGTTCAGTATGCTGTGGGCATCTATCAAGTATTTATTTATTTATTTATATTTATTTTTCAAATTTGTATGCTGCCCATCTCCCCCAATGGGTGACTCTGGGCGGCTCACAATAATAAAAAACACAGGACTCTCCAGACATAGTCAAATCTATAAATAGTTAAAAACATATATAAAAATGGCCTAAAAACCTCCTATAATTGGCCCTAAAAAACCTGTAAGATGCTGGGGGGGGACAACCCCTCACCCCACCAGCCATCTCCATAGGTGCGGGCCCCCCTCTGGCCTCCAAGCCTTCTGGCAGAGCCAGGATTTGATCTCTTTCCTGAAGGCCATGAGGGAGGGGGCACACCGCACCTCAGGCGGCAAGATGTTCCATAGGGCGGGTGCTACAGCAGAAAAGGCTCTCTGCCTAGACCCCACCAATCAAAATTCCTTGACGGGTGGGGTCTGCAATCTGCCCCTTCTGCTGGACCGAGTGGGGCGGGCTGAGATGACCGGGGCGAGGCGGTTCCTCAGATAACCTGGTCCCATGCCATGAAGGACTTTAAAGGTGATGACCAACACCTTGAATTGGACCCGGAAACAAACTGGCAACCAATGCAGCTCACGCAACAGGGGTGTTATACGTGCCCTCCTAGAGGCATTAAGAACTGTCCACACTGCTGCATTCTGTACCAGCTGTAGCTTCCGGATACTCTTCAAGGGTAGCCCCATGTAGAGCGCATTACAGTAGTCCAACTACTTTATTATTATTATTTATTATACTTTATTATTATTATTTATTATGGAAGTAGTATCCTTCCATAATACCAGTTATAAAAAAAATCAAGAAAACGGTGATTCATTCAAGATAGATGCTTACTAATTGCATTAGTTACACTAGAAAGATAGTGGAACACTTCCCATTTGAATTCAAAGATCAGCGAAATAGTAATATAATTTAACAGCGCTTGCTTCTTTGGTTGGTATAGAAAGAGTATTTTCTTCCTATAGAATAATTCATTCACAGTTATGAAGCGATCTGGGAACTGAAAACACAAGAAACTTTTTTCCCTCCAGATTCTGAATAAAGAAGAAGACAGGGATGATGTAGGCATTGTCTTCTCAATATTTTAAATTTCTTACTTATTAACTTGGTTGAAATTGCCTCTTTTTTAAAAAGGTATATAAATTAATTAAAAATACAAGTCTTATTTTCTTTCAAAACACTTTTTTTTTTTTTTACTTTTTGAATAAATCTACCAGGAAGAAACAAGATTACTAGTATAATGTAAAAGCTGATGATGATTTCTCTTTTGGTACACCATGACAAAAATATCCTCCAAACTTCCAAAACAATTAATTGAACTAGAGTTGGCTCAACTCCTAATGGTATCATAAATATTTAAATTCAAATTTGTTTAATTGCAGTCAGTGACCAGCAAAGTAAAAAAAGAAATATTCAGAAGCAGTGACCAAATACAACACAGACAGTATAACACCATTCAATCTAAAATATTAAGGCTTAAAAACCATAAAAAGGGAGGCACTGAATAAAGTACAGTAAAACAACATAAAACTTAAAGATAAAATAGAAATAGGATAAAACAAAAATAAAATAAGAGAGAGAGAGAGAAGAAATACAGTGGTACCTCTAGTTACAAACTTAATCCGTTCCGTGACTCTGGTCGCAACTCGAGTTGGTCGCAACGCGAGGTAAATTTTCCCATAAGGTTCAATGTAAATACGGTTAATCCGTTCCGCCCTCCAAATTTGGTTGCACCGCGAGGCAAATTTCCCCATAAGGTTCAATGTAAATACAGCTAATCTGCCCTCCGAATTTGGTCGCACCACGAGGCAAATTTCCCCCATAAGATTCAATGTAAATACATACTGTTAAACAGTTCTGAAACATATGCACCTCTTCCAGCACTTGTGTCCTCTTCCTCGTTAAGATCATTACTCCTTTTGCCACAGCAGCTCCTCTGATGGCATCTTTATTCTTCAAAATAATTGAGATGGTCGACTTCGCCATCTTGTACTCCAAGGCCAGATCAGTCACACGAATACCACGATCATGCTTTTCTATAATGTCCTTCTTAAGTTCAATCGTCACTTTTTTCTTCAAAGCCTTATTCTTGCCAAGCCTGCTCTGCATTTTCTTTGGAGCCATACTGACAAGCACACCAAAAACCTTCCAAACGCCACAAAACACATCACAAGCCTCACTGAACGTCTCCTTGCTACCGCGATCTCGCCCACAGGAAGCTGCGACCGTGTGGCAGCAGGGAAAATGGCCGCGGATCCAGTTCGTAACTCGAGGCGGAGTTTGCAAGTCGAGGTAAATTTTTGGGGCCGGAGCTGGTCGTATCTCGAAAAATTCGTAAGGAGGGGCGTTCGTAACTCGAGGTACCACTGTATGTCACTGCCTGCTTGGTATTAAGATCATGATTCCGTTTTTTAAAAATCAAAATTAATTTGAAAAAAAAACCCCTCTGAGTTTGGTAAATAAAATGAAAACTATGTCTCTCTCTGAATACTGAAGAATATGTATTCAAGCTATATCATACTGAACTTTTACCAGAAATAATTATGCAAGGTGTAAGTTACTTTGATTTAAACATCCCCCTTTCATATATGAGAGTCAATTTGATGTACTGGGGCAGGTACTGGTCTAGAAACCAGGAGACTGTGAGTTCTAGGTTTCCCTTAGGCATGAAAGCCAGTTGGGTGACTTTGGGCCAGTCACTCTCTCTCAGCCCAACCCACCTCACAGGGTTGCTGTGGTGGGGAAAATAGGAAGCAAGAATATTAAATATGTTTGCCACCTTGAGTTGACCAAATATAAAAAGATGGGATAAAAACATTATCATCATCATCCTTCTCTTATTCTACAACCTGTTTCCCCTCTACACATCTTCCCACCAATCTGTATATTATGTACCAGTACAGATGGCTGTTCAGGCATGCATAAGTGAAACATGGATATCTGAGATATGGTTATCCTTTACAGAAAACACAGTACTGTAAATGCAACAAATTCTCCATGAACTTCAGAGAGAATAGGGAAAAATAGACGCTTTTGCTTTGTGGAAGAAGTAGAATGGGCTTTAGTGCTTTGCTACCTCTATTACAGTCTAACACTAAGACAGAAAAAAACACCCTTTTTTGTCCTGAAATGCAGAGAAGCCAGAAATAAGATATGGCACTCATCTCTTCTTCAAGGAAAGAAACAGTCAGTGGTAAAAGCAATCAGGAATTTTAAGACAAAATGAATAAAGTATATCCCTGTGATACGGCAGCAGATCTGCAATATTAATATAACGTATCTACTTTTTCAGTTTGTGATCTATTTTACAGCTTGAGATCATCTATTTCAAAGTTCACGTTAAACAGCTAGTGTATAATATTGAATCCAGGGACAATCTTGCCAAATTCAAAATTCATTTTTATTGAAGATACTGGTCAGAGTATCGTTCAGGCACTCAACAAATGAACATTTTTGTGGACAAGAATAACTGAAAGCCTCACTTGATATTTTTCAAGTAATGTTTGCCTTAGATTAAGTTATGCAGCTGCATAATTAAGATTTGGATATTAAAACTGTAGGAAAAAAGCAAGCAAAATTAAACAATCTAAAAAATGAAGAAAAATACATTCCCAGAAAAGCAGTAGCTGCCAATGGTAGATTGTAATTATTTCACAGTAAATGAAATGAGTAACTGGCACTGCAAAACTGACATCCAACTCTAATTCAATATTATGCTGCTTACAATAGTTAAAACAGATTGCCTCAGGAGACAGTTTAACAATCTACCTGCCCTGCCCACTGCCTTTTTAGTATTATGCAGGAAACTGGATTTTCTATTACTTCAGTTTTCATCAACAAGCCCTGAGGCCAAATTGCAATTTAACCCTACAATAATCCTCTGCTGAGAAAACTGAAAAACACTCTTCTTCTTTATATTCATCTATCTTAAACTTATAAAGGATTTTGCTGGGGAACCAAGTTAATAATGAAAATCTTGAAAAATCTGATTTTGTTTTTCTAGGATCTCTGAGAAAAGACTTCATAGTAAGAGATACCTCTTCTTTGTAAGAAGCCACTTACTCTTGGTTACAATTTTCTTTGGCATACGAGGCCTACAGAAGGGCCTAGAATTCACTATCCTGAAACTTATGTACACGAAAATGAGTAACAAAAATAAGACTACTAGTGCCGCTCTAGAATTGCTATGCATTCACTCTTTATTCTACTAGATCAGTGTTTCTCAACCTTGGCAATTTTTAGCTGTGTGGACTTCAATTCCCAGAATCCTGGCTGGGGAATTCTGGGAATTGAAGTCCACACAGCTTAAAGTTGCCAAGGTTGAGAAACACTGTACTAGATACATAAAATTTTATTTAAACAAATCAAAATGTAAATGTCTAAATTATATTTACATATTTTAATAAATTACTGGAACAAAGTAAAATATGTATTTAACTATGCAAATTTACACATTAAATTTTATACTCAAAATGACTTAAAGCTTACTAAAGACCGTTCTTTGTCAACTTCAGCAACTGGCTTCTGTTGCCACATATGGAATGGAATGGAATGGAATGCTGTGAATGACTTGATGTGACATACAGTGGTACCTCAGGTCACGAACGCTTCTGTTCATGACCAATTTGGGTCACGAACAGCACCGTTCGCAAAATTTTGCTTCCATTCGCGAACGCCGGATTGGGTGACGAACAGGATCCGCGGCCATTTTCCCTCCTGTGACACGTGGTCGTGGCTTCCTGTAGGGAGGGGAACTCTCCCTCCAAGCAATAACCGCCTCCCCACCCGCCTTCCTGTCCTCCACGCCAGAAGTCGCCTCGAGCAAGGTTAGCGTTCTCTCTCTTCGTACTGTATTTTGTTTCATATTTTTGTGGTTTTAAAAAAAAAATACATATGGTTCAAAACGGATTAACCGTAATTACATTGAACCTTATGGGAAAATTTGATTCAGGACGCGACCAAAATCGGGTCGCGACCAAATTCAGAGGGGTCAGAACGGATTAACCGTATTTACATTGAACCTTATGGGAAAATTTGATTCGGGTCGTGACCAATTCGGGTCGCGACCAGAGTCGCGGAACGAATTAAGTTCGTGAACCGAGGTTCCACTGTACTATGAAAATGCTAGGATCTATAAGATGATGTTCTGAAAGTTCCTAGGACTATTTATGAATTAATACTTTTTTTATGCCCTCTACTACTAGCTGAAGTCTATACATACATATATTGAGAATATATAAATGTTCTCAATATATACTCAACCATACAGCAAAATTATTTTCTTCAGTAGTTACTAGCTATTATTTATGAAATGTGCTGAATATTTACAGCCCAATCCTATCCTGTTTGCTAATGTCTGGACTACATTTTAAGCAAGAATGAACCAAACTGCAGCCTTAGACTTTGAGTAAGTAATCTTATTTATTACTCTTACATGTCTACAAAGACAGCCAAACAAAAATCTACCTTTGTAGATAGATAAATATATTTCTAAACCAATACATTTTGCAGTGCATGTGAACTGCAAGTACAATAGACTTGGATTATGTTGTTAGGCTATGGAATCAATGTTTAGTTCAAAGCAGTATGCATTAATCATTGTAATTACTAACAACTTGCATGACTGTTCAGAAGCTAAACAAAAATCAAAATGGGAAATAATTTAAAATAATGAATTTCTAAGACTACACAGAAAGCTGCATTTCAAAGGAAGGTTTACCAAAACTAACCTTCTGTCTGCTGACTTGTACTTGTACTGAGCGTCTATACAGCATTTATTGTTTTTATAAATATAAACATATTAAAGCTATAGGCTTGTTTGGGATCAGTTAAGTCTTTTCCAGTGGCTGAGCTCTTGCTCACTTTTCGATCACGCATTTGTTCAGAGTTCCTAGCGTATCTTTCTAATACAGACATATAGGTCAGTGTTAAAACTTCAAATAACTGAAAATATGCCCTCTTCAAAAACAACTTTCTAAAATATATTTATTTACATGATCAGTTTTCATTCTAGCAGAAAAACTCCTCTGAAAATGATTCAGATTTAAATAAAACATTATTCATAATTAGAAATACTCCTCCCAAATTGCAGGTTTGTTTTTTCCCCCAGATATTAAGCATGTCACTCCTGCTGTTCTAATAGTTGTAATAGCTAAAATAGCTATGAATGAGAAATTATAGAAAAGGACTAATTGATTAGTCTATGCATAATCACGAGTTTCTATTAAAGAAAATATACTGTATGCAAGCTCAGCCAATTTATGCAGGTTCACAAAACTTATTCTGGTATTACCATCATACAAAAAATTAGCAATCAGGTAGACAGTTAAGCCATTAAAGCCATCTCATCACTTATATACACATGGACGTTGTACTGCTAAAGTGTGTTCAAAACTACTTTTCTTGCAAGTTTTCTACAGCAGCTGTTCTTTTTGCTCATGAATAAAAAGATAAAATCACATATTTTACAATGGAGTGAAACTATACACAAAAAAGCATGGGATATTATCTCTAAAGTACAGTGGTACCTCGGGTCACGAACGCTTCTGTTCACGACCAATTTGGGTCACGAACAGCACTGTTCGCAAAATTTTGCCTCCGTTTGCGAATGCCGGATTGGGCGACAAACAGGATCCGTGGCCATCTTCCCTCCCGTGACATGTGGTCGTGGCTTCCTGTAGGGAGGGGGACTCTCCCTCCAAGCAATAACCGTCCACGCCAGAAGTTGCCTTGATTCGGGTCGCAACCAGAGTCGCGGAACGAATTAAGTTCGTGAACCGAGGTACCACTGTAGTTGTATCTATTTGAATACACTATTTTGAAATAACTCCTGTTTCCTCCAGACTACATTAGATATATGTATAATAAGCCTTCTATTATGCTTTGTCCATGAAAAAATGTAACCCAATACAATGATATGGGGTGAGAAATTTATTATTTTTCATGTGAAAATACTTCTACTTTTAGATATAAATCCAATGAATAAACAACTATCTTTTCTTTCATGGTAGTGTATATAACTTTTTCTTCCCTCACTTTTCCCATAACAAACATGTAAGGTAGTTTGGGCTCAGAGACAGTGACTGACCCAAAGTCATCCAGTGAATTTCCATGACTGAGAATGGATATGAACTCATATGTTACCAGGTCCAATTCAACATCTTAACCAGTATATTATACTGACACTCAGTGTGGTACTTCAGGATCTTAATAAATGAGCCTAAGTTACATTGGGCAACCGGAACTGCTACAGTTCCAGTAATATCTAAAATTAAACATGTAATTCAACTTTTTCCAAGGGACTATCCCGAACAACCACCTATAATTAGTTTGAATTATCATGTAAAACACATTATTATAGGGCTAGCTTACTTGCTTTTGTTTCCTAAATATATGCCATAGGCGTTGAAAATATGGCTTATTTATGCCTGATTTTATATACATTTTTCTTCCCAACACTAAACAATGTCTACTCAACTGCATATCGGTAAGAATGGTTTGAACAGAAAGTTGCTTTAAAATGCCCATTGTGAAGGTCTAAGATAGGACTAAGCACAAAGCAAAGGAATCCAAAGCAAAGTAAGTTCAAAGGATGTTATTCTCAGATAAGGAGGTACTGAATAAAACTGTTTGCTAAATGAAACTCAAACTAAAATTAGGATGATTGAAAAAAATCATATTTGATTTCAACAGAATCCAGATTCCACTGATAATGAAATCCTATCCAGTAGGAAATAATTCCTGATGAATTTTTTGAGTCTTTCTCTCAGGTGAATGAAAAAACCACCTTCAAACTTCTACTGCAAATTTCCATTAATGTATATCTTATTTTTTCAGTTCAACTGAGCTTTCTAAAAAGTTTAGATTTTCTAACTTTCTGACAATGGCAAATAATGTATCTGAAAATCTTGCCCAGACAACTTAAAGTGATTAAACAACATACTCCACTGCTGAGAGATGGCATAAAATGTTACTTTCCATGATTAATTCCTAACATCAACATATGGTTGGTAGGCTACTCTTAATAAAACCTTTTTCTTATTATATAAAATCCTTTATTTACTTACATTATATATATATATATATATATATATATATATGGGAAAAAGCTATACTTTGCTAATGGCTATTCAGCACAGTAAGATACATATTCTATTTATTTAGCACTAATAGCACCAACTCTAATTATTATCTAGAATTTAGAAGTATTTATCACCATAATTTGACAAATACATAGGAAAATAAAATTATATATATTGAAAAGCTTTCTGGCTTTCATCCATAATGAGAAAAAATAAAATCTTATTTATTTTATTTAGAAACGTATATGGATGCCTACCTTATAGAAGATAATCCTAGGCAGCTCATAATACTATTAAATAAAGAATAAATAAAACAAACCAACCCCACAACAGCACATATCCCAAGCACAGCCACAACATTACATAGACTCCCCACTGCATTTGTTGGGCTCACTTCTATCTCAGCCCAAAATTATTGCAAGAAACTATTCAATAAGTTTCCATGTTTCAGAAGAATAAAATTCCACTCCCTTCAATGCGGGCTCAGTCTAGTTGAAAGAACCTCTACCAATGGAATAGAGACTACAGGTGAGAACTCCAGAACCCATAGATCATATTCATCCTGCAGAGCATCTAATTAATATGCATCTGATTAATAGTAAGTAGAAAAAGATTATCAGCATTACAATTGAGTAATCATATTGCATTTTACAATTAATAAAGCCACCGTGTTTCTCTATGACCATGCATTACTGACTGAAAATGATGATCAGTTCTGTGTTCTATCTTATGAATAGAAGAAATATTCTTTACTGTGAATTTATGTGTATAAATATTTCCTGTGCAATATGCCTCTCTCACCTGTTGCCTGCTTGTTTTTGTAGTTGAAGTACTCATAATAGAAATATCTTCTAACATCTGAGGGTCCAATTTTCCAGTAACTATTAAGCTAAATATAACTTGTCAAAAGCAAATAAAATACACAATTGGTTGTGTATTTAAAGAAACCTGGTAAACAACAGAACTGTCAACAATCTCTGTTGACTCAGCCATGTGAATCACTCACCTACTGCAAAGAAGATACTGAGTTTTCCCCTTCACCAGCATTACTATGTTATATTTGCATATTAATGATGCACCTACAGAACTTTTTAGTGTCAGCAACGGGACCCTTCGTTCCTTCGAAATCAAACAGAACAAGTTTCAGCCAGAGTACTACATAGTTCCATACAGGTAACTAATTCTTTGAAATTCTATTATGCTGAACTTGATAGAATGTAACAATACATGGGCTATTAATTACCTTAAGGAAAACCCAGCCGAGGTTGTGCATATTAATTTTCCCATAAAGGCAGGCCATAATGCAGGAGGAAATTAGGCATTTGATATAACTACTGAATGTGAAGATCATATATGAATTCAATCATTCAGTTTTGCAACAACAACAACAAGGCAATTTTACAGGAAATAAAAATGTTAAAGGTTATTTTTAAAAAACACTACCTGTGCAAAGCATTCAAATGGTGTGCCTTCCAAAGCACACTGTGGCAAACAAAGCACTTTTTCTGCAAGTCTTAAAGAAGCGTCTCTGGAAGGCTGGGGACAGCAGCTTTGAAGGCTTTATCTCATACAGTAGTCTCTGTGAATGTGTGATGCACAGCTGCTTCACTTTTCTGGTAGTCCCAGTGGGAGTAGAACCTGTCTGTGCACATGCATGTGGAGACAACCGGGAAAAGTCTTTGAATCAGTGACACACTAAGCTTTCTGGAGGATGCAACTGCTTTAAGACTATGAGGAAGTGAGCTCCGATTGTACTAATGTACCCTAGAAAACGTCCTTTGGAATGCTTTCTGCAGCTGTACTAATTATGAATTGCTTCATTATCACAAGGAACAGTAAAAAAAAAAATTGAAAATAACCAAAAAGATTCTTGGATACTAAGTTAATTTTTTAATATTGAGATCACCACCTGAGTCCTACCTGACTCATTCTTGTCCCTTCTTTGCTTGATATATAACCATAGTTCTGCCGTGCTATATAATGCTAGGATGGCAGGGATATAAAAAGATATAAACTTAAAATATAAAGCACAAAACTTAATATAAACAAATAACTCATACCATGGCTTAACTGTTCCCATAATCCATTATAATTGGATTTCTACAGCAGATCTCTCAACCTTATTTCAGCCTATTGTACAGTAGTGTTTTGTGAATCCAGCCAATACAGCCTCCTTTTGACTTTCATGCTTTCTTCTACTGAGCATGGCTCTTTCAGGTAGATATCTCCTTTCTATTGTCTGAAGATACTTTCACGGAGCCATTCAGGCAATTACTGAGATTTCTATTTGGTAGAGGAGAGATAAACATGTGAAAGAGTGGAGAAACCTCATCCTCCCTTCTGTTGCTTCGGACAAAAGATTTATGCCCATTTTATCCACAGGAACTTAAAAAGCAGATTGTAAACAATTCTAAAAATCAGAAGATACGGGGCAAGGAAGGTAAACATGGGAAAAAATGGAACAGGATACTATTTTGGAGATTGATGTTGTGGTACAAAAATGGGGCTGAACTTCAGCCAGCCCAATTTGCTATTCTGACTGAACATCCATACAACTAGCTCTGATGTTCAGTCAGTGGAAACTGAGCTCCCTATATGTGGAAGAATGATAATGTTATCTAGTCCAACATCACACTTCTCAAAACTATTTGCTGCTACCTAAACATGCAACAGCTGGTCTGTAAATACTTAATAAGGAAAAAAATAAAGATGTGCCACTGGGTAAATTTAGGAGTCTGTACATGTCAAGCGTGGTCAGATAGCACAAAAGGTTCAGATCAATCTCCTATATCGATTCTCTGCCATCTGTTATGATTGCAACAAATCACCTAACCAGTATGCCAGCTGTCTAAAGCAACTGATTTTTCAAAGCATTTTGTCTCTAGATTCCATATGAACATATCAGAAATGTTTTCAAAATTAAAACTGACCACTTACAGCAACAATGAACTACAAGATCTGAAAACAGATAACAAACAAGGAAAAAACCCAAAACCAACTTTTTTAGAATTGATCTTTTAAAGTTCACTATGTTTTTCCAAGAGTAACAGAAAGGTATTTTAATGCATGGAAAGAAATAATCCAATAAAGTTGCATAATACTTGCTAATTAAACAACTAAATACTATGAATTCCACTTACAGAGACAAAATAGATGATACATAGAAATACCATATTTTACTTAATGGATAATTTTTTTATGATTACTGATAATTGACAACAATAATTTAACGAGAAAAGCTACAGCTCAAATCATGAAGCCAACAAATCTCAAATGTATAAAAAATTAATGACATAATGAAAAGCAGATATTGTCAGCTTATTAAAAATCATCCTAAACGTTTTAGACACACAAAAATACATAAATCAAGATAAAAACGTTTTAAATAAATATTTTTAAATATCTAAGTGCAGAGAATTTTGGAAGATATTACCAATTGAAAATGTAAATATTAGTATTTTATTAGAATTAATTTATTATTAGAATATTAGAACTTCTGGCAATTTGCTAGTAGATACTTTTTACTACTGATTTTAACTATCATTCAGACATTAAAACAATATACGTATTAGTCTCATAACTGAATTTAAATCACATTATGAACATTTTAAATGTGTGTTCTGCAATCAAAGTGCTAAACAATCCCCACTAACCATTCCATTTTGCTGTTGGAAGTTAATGGGGTTTGTAAACCTACCCTGCTTCCCCTCTGTGAGGGGAAGTCAATTATACTGAGCCACAATTTCCTTAACTGCAGTTGGTTTAAAAAGCGCATACAAACTGCACTAAGCCATAAACAATAGTTTATAAAGCATTCACATTGCCTGAGTACACCCAAAATGCTAAATCAAAACCAATTAAACATGCTAAACCAAAACCAATCAAACCAGATTATGGCTTACAACACTCTTTGTCAATATATCTTAACTTTCACAGTGTCAAAGGCAACAGTGGGCAGAATGCTGCACCAATCAATGAACCTAAAAAAAGAAAAAAACTACTAAGAGCCAAATTCTTCCTCAGTTACAGGGCCACAGGATGACCTTGAGCAAATAACTTATTCAAATGATTTCCTATTTGCATTTTGGCACAAGAATGTCTATAATTATGGTTACATATTATCAGAATGTTTATGTATACTACTGTATATACCTACTATAATATGAGGTACATTATGCCCCCCCCATCTAAAGGGAAAAATTCCATTACTGTACATAATATATGTTAGCTGCCTCCCTCTTAAATTCACAACAGTCCCATGGGGTAGGTAGGCAACTGCTACAGCTAAGAGACTTAACCAGTGAATCTCTCTTTTTTAATTTAATATTTTTATTTAACTTCCTTAACACACACAATTGACAAAACAATCTTTAAACTGAAAGGAAAAAAAAGAAACCAAAACAGAGGAAAAAAATTAGAAAAGAGACTACCTCAAACAAAGAATATAAACTAAGAAAAGAGGGGGAAAAGAAAAGAAAAAGAATCTACTTTATATTTTATACTTATCAATAGTCACTGGTCTATTAATAAATAGAGCGAATCTCAGAAGTGAGAAGGGATTTAAACCTGGATTCCCCCAAACTAATACTATTTATTTATATACAGCCACATTCCACACAGACTCATAACACTACCCAATAAAAAACAAAATACCTGTAACAAAAATACAGAAATAATTCCAGAAATAATAATCCTTAAAACTGTCCAACCCGTTCACAAATATTGAAATCAAAAACATAGTCATAGATATATGGGTGACAAATCTTAATTAAATGCCCTTGAGGTTTGTGTCAGGAGTGAAGACTTCTGTGGAAGGTTGTTCCACAGGTTAAGCACCACCACTGAGAAGCACAATGATCTTGCTCTGTCCCGGATTTCACATGGGGAAATCCCCTGGATGGCTCAGCATCCCAACCTGAGAAACATATCCTTGTATGTCATGTTGACTACACCTGATTCTCAATGAAGGTGTAGTTCTTTGTCATGCACAGTGCAGCCATAAAAGGAGCTAGTATGTAATCTGTACCTGGATGCCACATTCCAAGAAAAAACCTAAAATGTCATTTATTTCACAGGTCGTTTGTGAGACAAGTATAAGTTCTTAAGGCAATCCCTGGGAGCTTCTTCTAAAGCAAGTACATATCCATGAAAGATTTCTACCTCTCTAACAGGCTGCCTACGGAGTAAGTTTCTTTAAACTAGATATATTTATGGGGGGAAATCCAGGACAATGCTGAACTGCAACTTCCATCAGCATGACCCATGAAGGTGGGGATGGAAGTCCCCTCCTTGGGAAACCTTTAGTACAAAACTCCGAGGAAGTGAGAGGACCGGAGCGGGCAACCAAACGTGCAACCTGAAATTAAATGAGAAACAGGGCAGGTCGGTCAGGAAGAGAAACCGCTCAATTCATTCCCACAGTTGGAAGCTGTGCGGGAAAATCGTAGCGGAGAAGTAAAGCAGCTTTGCGGGGCCAGGGGAAAACGGGGGGCGCGTTCCAGCCAAAGCGGGGTCGCTTTTCTCGGTGGGGGGACGACTTTTTCAAGCGGGGCTGGCGCCCTTGGCTCGGAGACTGAGCTCCGAAGCTCCGGCGGATCCCGGAGACGGTCTCTCACCTTCCATACGCTCAAAGCGAGGCGGCTGTTGCCCTTCCTGCCTTCTCCCTCCTCCACCCCTCGCGCGGGGCACCTCGCGGCCTTTCCGCGGCTGGGGAGCTCAGCAACGCGACCTCGAGGACTCCTCCCCGACAGGCTGGGCCTGCAAAACACCCGGCCGGTTGCCCCGCAGAAGGGCGGGAGTACAGGCATAACGTTACGGGCTGCCGGGGCGGCCCGGTCCCGCCTCCTCCCCGCCGCCGATGACAATCCGAGGTCTCGCCTGGGCCCCCACTCCGCTCCCGCCCCCCCGGGCTCGGTGCGGGAAGTGCGCGGCCTCCCTCGCGCCTGTCCCGTCTCCTCCGTCCGTCCCCGCGGCCCCGGGAGCGGCCCCGTAGAGGCCGCGGCGGCCTTCGGCGTCCACGCGCCTCTCCCGCGGCCGTCCGCCGGGAGGGGCAGGGCAGGGGCGGTCCGCGGAGGCGAGGGGGTCGCGTCAGCCGCGGGAGGCGGAGGTGCGGACGTCAGGTGCTGGCCGCGGCGGCGTCTGGGGTCCGCTGCTGCCGCGGGTGCCTTACCTGCCTCGGTTTCGCCATTCCTGCTCATGCGAAAGGGGGACGGGCCTGGGCGTAGAAAAAGTACGGGCTGCGGCGCCTCTGGAGCACTCTGCACTTGCTCAAAGGCACTTTAGAACTGCAGCGGCAAGGCTGAGAGCCCTGGCTCAGCCCTCCGGCTGAGCCCTGCTTGCCATACCTTCTCACAACACGGAAGGCGCGCTTAAATGGCAGTCCTTTCTTGTAACTGGCGTGAACGAAGCAGGAACAAGGACTCTGGACTAGGAAATCAGCAGCGGGGATGGACATCTGAAGGAGTAAAACTAATGCTAACACCTGTACCCAAACCTGTAAAAACGCAAGTTAGCCTCTCCATTAGCTTGCCTGTACAGGCACAGAAAGTTGCAGACACCAGCTCCCGTGTTATTGCAACAATACTAGTGTTTTTAAATGCGAAAATGGGAAGTAAGCACAAAAGCTGACTTTTGCAGATACTCGCTTTGCTAATTGTGTATTTTACACTGTAAGCATAAATCTAATCCTTGCTATCAAAATGCTATGATGATCGACTTAGCAATGTCATTAGTAATCAGCATTTATTGTACAACTATACATGTATAAAGGTGGTTTGTATGCCCTCTTTCAGTGGACAGAACACTGTCTCCTGCACAGTTTAATAAACCTGGGTCAAGCAGATCATGTAGTTTCCATTTGTCAGTTGGGTCTTGGGGAATTTTTCCCTACACATCCCTCTATCTACTCTCTCCATCCTTTCCCCAACTTGCCCATTTCTAAGGCAGCAACTTTTAAAATCTCTAAAGTGCAATTCCTTTGTGTGAAGCAAAAACAGTCCTTCACTTTGCTTTGCTCCTATCACAAACTCTGCCATGAATTGCCTGCTTTGCCCCATGCCACCCATACATCCCTTCTCTCTATTCCAACTCTTGATTTCATCTGCCCCCCCCCACCTTTGTGTATTGCAAGGTTGATGCCTGAACTATCAGCCAGTTTGCTCATGAGCTAGCCTCCCCTCCCCCAGCCCATCTCTCATGGTTTGCATCTTCCCACCCGGAGTCCTCAATGCTCTAGGGTAGTGTTGTCCAAACTGGCTGGGGAATTCTGGGAGTTGAAGTCCACTCATCTTAAAGTGGCCAAGTTTGGACAACACTGCTCTAGGGCAATCTAGAATGATCTGAGCTGCAAAATTCCAGACAACCACTAGAGGGCAGTAAAGATAGACACAGAAGGGTTACTTTTTTGCTGCCATCTAGGATTATATTTTTGTGGCCAGTCTTGTTACTCTATAGCAGGGTTTTTCAAACTTGGCAATTTTCAGCTGTGTGGCCTTCAGCTCCCCAAATTCCCCAGCCAACATGCTGGGAGTAGAAGGCCACACATCTGAAAGTTGCCAAGTTTGAAAAACCCTGCTCGACTGTGAACTCTGTATCCCATAATCCATCTCTAGCACAGTCCACATACCATCTCACGCGTTACATGCAATTCCCATCTACCTTTCCTGCATTAACCTCATGAGGAAGCCAGTCTCTTAGGTCTGAGTGCCTGATCCCAGACCTTCAAAACAACGTATTCTCAGTGTCTGCACTCCTCTGTTTCCTTGCTCTTTCTTTTCCCTTTCCTAGCAGTTCTCCTGTACATTTTGGTCTGTGGTACCTATGGTATATTTCCTCCCCACCACCAACTCTTGGCACTCTTCTTACCTGGTGATCTTTGCCTCCATTATCTTGCATCCTTTGCTTCTTACTGGAGTTGTCCAGTATCTGATCCAGGAAGGAGCCTGCTTTTTAGGCTATTGGAGAGCGCGGCTTTGAGAAAAATCAGGGGAATCCAGGAACTAGCAACTATAGATTTCTTTCTGCCTCTTATTCCTCTTCCTCATCACTTGTTTCTTGCACTTTGTGGTCTGAAAAAGCCAACATGGGTCTCTTAACAAGCTGACGTCCAAGAGCACTGGATCGGTTCCTCTTTTGGGTGCCCTTCATGTATTAAATCCTACAGGCATCCGAAACGCTCTCCTGTAAATCTCGCTGCTTTGAGGCATTCTGCTTCTTTTTGTTTCGTTTTTTTGTTTTTTGTTTTGCTTCCCCTCTTACCACTGATGGTTTCCTTTCCGCAGGAAGAAAGGTGTGCTCAAGAAACTATTGTACTCTTTCAGTGGCAAACCTCCTACTGCTGAAGGGAGGTTGATAAAGAATCTCAGTTAAGTCATGTGATCCTTTGCACTCTGTTTGCAGAACAATGTTGACAAAGGCAGACGCAGGTTGACTTGCTGGAACACAGAACTCTAAGACGTTTGCCGGAAAGGGAGTAGATGGCTCGCTGTACTTTACTACATAATTAGTTGTTTCAATACCATTGTGAATAGTTACTATTAATAACTGAATTATCACTCTTTATGCTTCAGTATTTCATTTCCCTCTGGTATAATTGTCCACAACTGCCACAGACAAACCAATTCTGTGTGTAGATACTTGTATCTCTGGTTTATATCTCATGTATCTGATGCAACGGACTGCAGTAAGGAATGCTTATAGCATAATAAATGTGTTAGCTCTGGGGGCAGAGACGCAATGTGGAAACCCAGCGATATTTGCAGTCTTGGGTATGGCCCCCAGAAACCTTCACATTTTTAATAAAATCGGGCTTGGTTTTTCTCCTGGAGTGTATGCTAACAGGGCAGAGCTAAGCATGACTCACAATCCAGAAAGGATTCTGTCCTGGACTATTTAAGATATCACAGAAATGTATTGAACCTGTTGGAACAGGTTAAAAGAAATTGCCTATGAACATGCACAACGTACTTTCCTTTTGCTGTGAAACCACCTTAACACTGGAATTAAGAAGAACAGAAATCCAGTTCACAGCACATGCATTTCAAATAGGTCTGAATATTGATGTTTTTAAGTAGAGATTTAGCCGGCTACTTCAGTTAATTAGAAACATTAATTTCAAAGTTACAGGTCTGTTACACCCATCATTTCTCTTTCTCTTTACTCTTTATTCACTGTTCTTTAACATACCCATTTTGGGGTTTTTATTGGTGAACTTTCTGCAAGTACAAAGTATTCAGAAAAGAAAAACAAATGGTTTAATTAGATTCATGTTCATCTGTATCTCTATAGAACAGGTGCATAGAGCTGTCAGCTTTACAATTATAACCCGTACTTGAATTAAGGATGGGAAAAAAGATGGATGCAGAATGTAGATTAAATCATCATCATAATAGCAATTTATAAGTTGCCTTTATGAAAGACATTCAAGAGAGTGTGTAACAGGAAATTTGAAAACACACAAGGTGAGTATTAAAAGCAACACAAAACAATATAAATCACTGAAATACACATAAAACACAAAACATGTTGCCAGATTTTCATTTTTCCCACAGCTTTTAATAGCAATAGTTAAGCAGGCTATCGCACAAAAAGATGCTCCTAGTTGCATAGTTTGCTAGGACTATGGGTATTGCAGACTACATTTAGAAATCTTTCACTATTTCTATATAGCACATGGCAAAAAAACTTCTTTTAACCATAAATCAGCAGAGCTACTGCTGAATCACCATCTGGACAAAAAGACGACTTTGGGATGTATGTATGGGAGGGAGAGAGAGTAAATTGTATTATAGATTAATGCATGATTTTAAAAAATATATTAAAAATAAGTCCCACTTGCATGACTTGTGCCAGATACATTATTGTAGTTAGTAAATCATGGTTTATATTATTGATGGAAGTCTAGCTAATTCTAGTTTCTTAATCAAGGAACTACCAAGGAGAAAACCATACCCCCATCAACACTGGCAGGGCAAGCTACTGTATATAAACAGGGAGCAAACCTCACACTCATTAGCACTGATGATGTTACCTAGTCGGGTAAAAAAGCGTCTGCAAGCAAACAACCAAGCTCAGGGAGCACCAAAGACTCCACAGTTCAACCCTGAGCTACGTATGTTCTCTGCTATTGGAATCTAATTTCTTAAGCAAACCACTGCTTAGGGAAAATGGGGGGACGCACCTTGTGTCTCTGTGAGCACGATCACAGCTGATGACTTGGTCAATAAGATGCTCTCTTTGAACAATTACCAAACAATAGCACAGACCAAGTTAACAAGAAACAATCCTCCATTAATTTTAATGAGTTGCTGCCTGAATTTAATGAATCAAAACAAAATATATAGATGCTAGAATTAAGCTAGGCAATTATGAGTCCATCACAAAGCTTGCTCTGGACATTAGCTAATACGCTTTGATCAGCGGTGTGGTGGACCATTCATTCCTGAGAATGAGATGAAAAAGGGGTACGCATTTTCTTGGATTTCACACTGATCCAATTAAATAATTCAGAATAACTTCTAAATGTTAGCAACCAACACACTTACTGATCTTTACGATGAGAAATATACACAGTGGGATCTGATTCCTCTGTTTAGCCTGAGTATCAAGATGAAAATACATGCAGCTGGATAATTTACATTTTTTCCCCTATAGCTGTCTTTAAAAGATCTTATAGTGGACATATTGTACTTAAATGTAATTTAAATGTTTTCCTACACCAAGGATTTTCACTCATTAAAACCATTACATTCCAGTGCTCTATCTCTTAAATATTCTGACATGTTTGAATACTGACCACTGAAATGATAGTTTTGAATCTGCAGAGGATTAGAATGAATCCCCAAATAAAATTTGCACTACTGTACTAAGTTTAATTTCTGCTTAACAGTTATAAACCTTGCCTCTATAAAGATAGCATGTCAGACTGAATATACCATTAAGTCTTGCTGAACAAGTTTAATCTGATTCTTCATACATGCTTTTTTTTCAAAATGTGGAAATAATTATACTATCGGAGCAGCTTTGATCTGTCTAGGTATATAGCACACCTATTAAAACACCCTATAATTATTCCCTCTTATATTTCAATGATACCACCATTAAGTAATAACACACCATTTCGAAATATCGGTGGACACAATTGGAAAAACCTAACTCCAATCACAATGTGAATAGGAAATGCATTTTAGAATAAGGAAGGTATTTGGTTGTCATGGATAAGTAACAGTGATTTGAATTTAGGCAGAGAAATATGCAAAGTAACTCATTTTACTTCACTGAAGTATATAATTAAAAAGAGTAAAGTCTCCTTGAAGCTGAGATTGACTTCCATGGATACATATGTGCAGTTTTCTTGGTCTGATAAAGAATTATAGAGTGTATGGGCAGGAGTTCATCTGGTCCATTTCCCTGGCCAGTACAGGGATATAAAATCATGGCACCCAGATGAATGGCCCTCAGCTTCTGCTCAAATATTTGTGTAAACCACCTCCCGAGCCATTCTGTTCCATCACTGAACAGCTATAGAAGATTAATTTGGAATTCCGCATAAAGTCTGGCCTGTAACTCTGGACTTTCTAGATCAGTGTTTCTTCAACTTTTTTCTCTCAGGACCCCTTCCCACTTTTAAAAATCATGGAGGAACTCAAATGAGCTTTTGTTTATATGGGTTATATTTATCAATATTTACCATATTAAAAATTAAAATGGATGCATTTGCTGCTCCTACCGCTTCTCATGATTGTTTGATGGGATTTTAATATTGTATTATTTTTCAACATAGGCTGGCAAATAATTTTGATTTTCCGGTCAGCCAGGTTCTTTTTTTACTTATATGTGTGTGTATATATATTGTGTTTCTTTTATATATAAGCCGCCCAGAGTCATTGAGGAGTTGGGCAGCCTTGAAATGAGGCCACTACAGATATACATGGCTATATATACTTAGCGTGTATATTGATAGAACATTCTAAATTACCTTCAAAGTTAGTCCTACGTACATCCTATTACATTTGTGTAAACAGAGCAAAGTTGTCCCTATCTAAAAGAGCCTAAGCCAGAAATCACCAAGCCTGGCATCTTTCTGGACTATCCATTCTTAGTACTTCTACCATGATGTTACTGAGTTTCAGTTTATTTGCTTTTATTCAGTCTAATGTCGATCATGGATTCAGCTCTTCTATCATTGTGACTGTTATAAATGGCGCAGGAAACAGAGCTGCTGATCATCTATATATTGATAACATTTCTTTCATCTTTCTCAGTGAAGTTCCTCAGTTAATTGTAAGTAGTATGGGAGGCAAGATGAAACTCAGCAGCCCCGAGGTACCAAGCACTTTAACCAAAATGGGACATCAGTTTCTTCTAAGAGATCCTGAGGTCAATAGACACCCCTTGTTTATCTTGTTCCAGAAAGGCATACTTGTATTTGGTCAATAGTTTGTATAATGCTCAGCTTCCAGCTGGGACCATGTCTTTTCATAAAGGAAACAATAATCTCCTCTTGAAACCAGGCAGTAAGACCTTTCTTGTTCTTATTGGTTCATAAGGGTAAGGATTGGCTTTAACCTTCTAAGAACCTCAACTGACATCATCCCATAAAACTAAATTAACAATTTAATTATACATTCCCAGAGCACTGAGCGTTGACTGGCTGCAAACTCATAATCTAGAGGCCTAGTAAGAGCAAGAGATTCTTTCTTTTCCATCTCAAAAGTATCAACAGCACCATTGACAGCATTCCCACTCTGATCCTTCTTCCTCTCCTGGCCCAACTCTCAGAATCCCCTTCCTTTCCAGAAAAGTACAAAGTTCAAACTACCTTGCCTCTTTTTTGGGTGTATGACTATATCATCAACTTCAACCCAGGACCCCACATCTGAACAAAGAGACAATACCCAATGTCTGTTTAAGAGCCAGCCATGTTGAAGGAGTTTCTGGACAATAATCTGAAGAAAGGTTTTATTTGTTCTGCTAAGTTTTTAGCATCTGCATCTACATTTTTCATTCCTAAGAGGCATAATTTTTGGAGAACTGTGAATGACTATAGATTCCTGAACAGTGTAGCCGTTATTTCAGACCTACTGGACCACTTTCAAGGGTACACATTTTCATTAAATTGCACTTGAAATGTGTACAATTTGACCAGAAGAGGGGCCATGAATATTTAACAGCCTTTGATAGGGCAAATTTGAATACACAGTGATGCCTTTTGGATTAGTTAATTGTGTCCCAGTCTTCTCCAGATTCATGAGTGAAATATTTTCTGGTAATTTGGACAAATATGTAGTGGAGTACTTGGGTTATGTAATGATTTTTTTCAGAAAACCTATCTTGCCCAGCTGGAGTCCAACTCAGAGCAAATTGGAGTGATTTTATTTACCAGGTGTCAAGAAAAATCCTCACAGTGACCCTGCAGATGTTCCCCCAGCTTATCCTGACTTAAGACAGTTCAAGTTTGAAATGTTTTGCACAACCCTAGAAGCAACTAAATTTTGTCATCAAGAATGTTGCTCTGGTTATGAAGAGACTATTTAAAACCTTAATTATAAATGTATTATTTCTTTTCATTTCCCACCCACCCACCCACATTTCCAATATCTCTTGAATCCCACATAGACGCTTTTGTTTGAAAAGTAGACAAGTAGAAAAGTAGACAAGAAACTGGGGGAGTTGAAAATGCTTTAATACCAAAATGACTAATGCTCAAGAGATTTCTCAAGGCTAGTGAATAAGCATCCAGAATTCAGTAATGATGGCACAAGTGCATTTTAAGATTTTAGTGTGCATATTTTAAAATGTTAGAATGTGTACTTTTAAGATTTAACATTCTAAATACTTGACATCTTGGGCCTTTGCACTTAGCACTATATAGAGATGCCAGTTGTTGCAGTAAGTAAATGGATGGGAAGGGGTAATATGCTGGCAAAATCATCATCATCATCATCATCATCATCATCATCATCATCATCATCACCATCTAGTTCCTGGACATCTGGTGACAAGTGGGCTACAAGACTAAGGACTGTTGGTGAAGACCATCAAACAATAACATCTGCCTATCCCACATCCTCGGGAAGGACTCAATAGTTGGATACAAATGCCAAATCCTGTCTAAACATCTGGCTAACTGTGTGACCAATAATAATAATATATATGCCTTAAATGCAATCCCAAATAATCTGGAGTACCACTTGAAGACCATTGGCATTGACAAAATCACCGTCAGTCAATTGCAAAAGGCAGCTTTACTTGGAACAGCTTATATCCTGCGATGATACCTTTAACGCCGTCAGACAACATCTGCCTAACCAGGTCCTAGGGAAGGACTTGATGTTGTTGTTGTTCAGTCATTAAGTCGTGTCCAACTTCGTGACCCCATGAACCATCTCGCGCCAGGCCTTCCTGTCCTTCACTGCCTCCCTGAGTTTGCTCAGTTTCATGCTCATTGCTCCAGTGATGCCATCTAACCATCTCATCCTCTGCCGTCCTCTTCTCCTTTTGCCTTCAATCTTTCCCAGCATCAGGGTCTTTTCCAAAGAGTCCTGGACAATGTCAAAAGGACTTGACAGGTGGATAAAAATGCCAAATCCAGTGTAAAAATTTGGCTGATAGTGCGACCAACAGTCGTCATCATCATCATCATCATCATCATCATCATCATCATCATCATCATACATGCGTAGGGGGAGAAATTGCTCATGAGCACAATACTGCTTGCTCCTGAATTAAAATGTACATTAAAAAATACATAATAAACTAAACATCCTAACATAAAAGTAATAAAACAGCAGGATAAAATGGAATCTAATGTGTTTGCATAATATATTTGGTACCAGATAAACTTCTGTAGAGAGTATACTCAACAACCGAGACACCACCGCTAAGGAGATTCTCTCTCTAGTAGTCATTAACTTCCTAAGGAACCTGTAATCTCTCTGCTTAATCCCAGTTTACATATAGCATTGATACTGAAATCTGAGTTAGTGCCATCAATTTTTGTCCTGTTAAAATGCAAGTATAGCATCTAACACTGAAACAAAGGGACAGTTCATACCAGGTGGGATGATGGGAATTTTAGTCCTGGGCTGAAGAAGTCTGATATTTTCTTTAAGTATTGGCTAAACTAAGTGTACGTTATGGAATTAGTTCAAATGAGAAAGAAACATAATGCTTTTTGATTATCTCCTAGTCTTTTTCCCAATATGATGTTGAGGCCAGAAGTTTGGGCCAGAGTTCCAGGGGCTGGCACTTGTTAGTGGACTCAGTATATGAGGAAGAATTGAGGAAGATGGTTGCTGAAAGTATTGGGGTTCAAGAGCTGATCTCTGTGAGATTGTGGACATCCTTTTTGTCACAGGATGGCATGAGAAATGGCAGTGGTGGTGACTTTGGGGGCTGGCAGAGAAGAATCCCCCCAGGGAGAGATCAGGCAGCCAAGGAGCGTTGAGCAGTCTGCAAAGGCTGATGATCGGTCCTGGAGCTGGAGAGGCTACTACAGAGCTCCTGTGACGAGTCAGTGGCAGTATGTCAGAAATATGGCCACCCAGGTTTCGGATGTGGCATCAGCCAAGACAGGCGGGGTGGAGGTGTAGCTGGTTATCATCTGGGAGACTCTGGTGACTTCCAGGGGTGCTGTTCTGCTGATAACCAGATATTGGACTGGATCTGATGTGATTGCTACTTGTCTACCAGCCTTCCTGCTCCACGGTGGCTTCCTTGCCTGAGCTGCTTGACTCTGGGGCCAACTTGGCAGTGGAATTCCCCAGACGTATGGTCCTGGGGGACTTCAACCTGCCTTTACTGGGTCTGGAGTGGGAGGTGGCTCAGAAGTTCATGGCTGTCATGACAACCATGGACCTGGCCAGACTCACAGTGGGGGTCACATGTTAGATTTGGTTTTTCTTTCAGGGCCATGGCAATGTGATCTGGAGCTGGGAGATATTGTCATCAGTCCCTTGTCATGCATGGATCACTCCCTGTTGGCCTTGGAGTTCTCTGTGGCTGCCCCTTGCTGCAGGAAGCATGACCTATTTGATTAGCCCATCCCAGGCACCTGATGGACCCAATGGGGTTCCAGAAGGAACTTGGGGTAGTTCCTGAAGTTCTGGTGCATGTTTTGTCTTAGGCTTTAGTGAGTTAGAATCAGTAAGTGACATAGGCCTTGGATTGGATTACGGCTATGTGGACTCTCTATGTGCATGGATCCCAGATGGCCTCCTAGTTTTCAGAGGGACCTCAGGAGATGAAGCAGCATAAAGAGATACCTAGAGCACTGGAGGAAGACAAAGAGTGAGTCTGACCAAGAACAGGTGAGAGCCTGCATTAAGGACTACCCTATGGCTATAAGGATAGTGAAATATACATATTTCTCCACCCTTAGTGCATCCACAGATAGCCACCCAGCAACCCTGTTTCAGGTGACTTGGTCCCTTCTGTATAAGGAGAGTTCGTGGGAACCCTTGCAGGGCCACTGTGAGATAATCTGTATTCCCCAGATAAAGTTGCTCAGATCTGCTCAGAATTAAGACTTGGGCTGTACTGGTCCTATGGAGATGACTGTGGCTGGATCTTGTCCAGTTATCTGGGCTGTGTTTGATCCAGTTATTCCTGAGGAAGTGGACAGAATCCTCAGGTTGTTGAGTTCTACCACTTGTGTTCAAAGCCTCCCAGATGTAGCTGGAGTTAAACAGTGGTAAACACTTCTTTGCAGGAGGTGCAAAGATATGTGCAATTCCACATATCTTAAAGGAGGTGGTGGTCTGCCACCTTTTCAATTTTTGTCTACGTTCCAAACTTCCCTGGTCAGGTTTCATATGGCATTAATGGCACTTTTTGGATATGATCCATTCAAAGAATTAAACACAATTTAAATATCACTGATTTCAGAAGGAGATATCTATTATCTATCTATCATCTATCTATTTTCCTTTAAATGTCTCTATATCAGTAAGAGTTAAATACTGTACAGTGAATTGGAAAATAGATGGATTGGGTTCTTCTTGCTTGCATTGGATATTAACTGAAGGCATCCAACAAACCGCTTGCTCTTATACAGAGAATATATATTATATATGGTGTTCAACCCTGATGCATAGATTCATTTTCCAGAACAGATCTTCCCCTGAACAGAGTATCTTATAGTCTGTTCACTGGGCCTTTGCATTAATAATTCTCACTTTTTTCTTCATGAGTTCTTCTAAAGCCCCCTGGAGTCACTAATAAATGGGTTCTTGGATACAATGGTTTGTCTTTTACACAGAACTAGAGCTGATGTATGTTTCTAGGCCTATCAGACTCATTTTTCTTTTGCTAAAGATTTGCTAGCCTATTTGCAAAATATTATTAAGAGGGTTAGAATTAGTAACATTGGTACCAATAATCATAACAGTATTTCTTAATAACACTATTATAAACTCTGAATGTAACACATGGATTTTGAAAGAGAAAACTTCTGGGAAAAAGGCAAGGCAATGATATGAACAAAAAGGTTGGTAAACATGTATGTGCATGCACACATGTACACACAGAGTCTTCTCTGTTTAACATCAAAGTTATTTTTCTAAAAACCAAACCAACCCCACATTATTGTGAACCTTCATTGCCTTCTGTAATGGTATGTGAGAAAGACCTTGAGAAATGGGGCAAAGAGATGCCGCCTAGGGAACAGTCAGATAAGAGAGAGCATAGCCCGCGCTGTATGGGTGGAGAAGGAGGCTCAGACAGGAACCTCCCTAACTTCTCAGGCTGTAAAGGAGATGGGGGGGAGATTTATATTTTCAGACTTGGAAGATTCTGTTAATGTAGCTTTACAGTAAAGTAGAATTCGCTCATCTGGTCGTGTTTCTCTCTTGTCTACTTGGGAAGACTGACATCAATCTTGAAAGTCTGAAAGTACAAATCTCCTGCCGTCTCCTTTACAGCCTGAGAAGTTAGGGAAGGCCCCTTCTGAGCCACTTTCTCCATCCATTATGCAGCTGCAGGCTATGCCCTCTCTTATCTGACCATTCCCTAGGTGGCATCTCTTTGCCCTGTTTCTCAAGGTCTTTCTCACGTACCATTACACATACATATAATGTCCACTTAGTCTGGGTATATAAAATCACTTTATTCCAGAGGTCTGCCAAGGAAATAAACTTTTAAGCTCTTTGGAACTAGGTTAAAACCAGCCCTTTCAATTAGTTTTGGAAACTAGTATGAATCTTTAAATGCTAGCAAGTTTTAATCAGTGTGCTAGATCCTTTCTGGAGGATTCTCATCTTCACATGATATGAGGACACAGTAGCTCCAATGACCCTGAAAGCAATGATGATGAAAGTGAGCTGAAAAAGTAACCCTTGCCAGTATAAGTAGATGAAACCCTTGCTGAAAAAAGATGGGGAAGATCATCCATAACAGGGATGAGGGCAGGTGGAGTTCTGCAGGCGTGAGGGAAGCTAACTCACCTAGGAGAAGAAACTCCAGAATGAAACCCAGAATAAAGCAAAGCATTTATCTGTTGTTGCAAAAAGCCTGCATGGATATAACTCTAATATGAGATTGGGTGGCAAATGATGAAACAGCCTCAGGTTGGAAGTTATTGGGAACTTTTCTATAAAAGTGTAGTATTTCCATAAGCCGATCTAGAGTTATTATGTGGCAAGACCAACGTCTCAAGGAAGTTTAATCACTGATGATGTCTGTATTGAAGGAAGAGTTCCTTGTTTTATAAGGATACATACAACTGGACAGTGAGAAGCTTGAACTAAAGAGAAGTTGAAACTGTTACAAAGGAAAGGAAATGTAGTAATTAGATGTCTTAGGAATACCTGAGCAAGTAAACCAAATGGATTGCTTTGACTCAGATGATAATATGATGGGCATAAGTATATAGGAATGAAGAGGCTATGATCCAAGCATAAATTAACTGGACTGCATCTCTTAAAATTAATGAATATCTAGTAATCATTAGTATTTTATACAAATATATGCACCTGCTACAAACACAATGGAGGAAGACATTGAGGAATATTATGGGAAAATGCAAGAAGTACTAGATGCAATATCAAGAAAGGACATAGTATTACTAGTGGGTGATTGAATACAACAGTTGACCAAAAATGGAAGAACCTAGAATCACAGGAAAATTTGGATTGAGTAAACCCAATAATGCAGAAGATAGGTTAATAGCATTTTTAAAAGAGAATCGTTTGACAATTGCCAACATCAGATTAAAACAACCAAGCACAGGCTGTAAACCATGATAAAAAAGCAACACTGGAATCAAATACGGTTGGTCCTCAGGTTATGACCACTCGTTCAGTGATTGTTCAAACTTACAGTGGTGCTGAATGAGGGGGACTTATGACTGGTCCTCGGAGTTCCAGCCATCACAGCAAGCTGCAGTCATGTGATTGCAATTTCCAATATTTCTTGTTGGCTTCTAACAAGCAAAGTCAATGGGGAAGCCAGCAGGAAGTTGGAAGTTGCGGTCACATGAGGTCCTCAATTAATGACCCACATGGTCCTCACTTAACAATGGCAACCGGGACTGCTGGAACTGCCGTCGCTTAAGCGACACAATCATGTGATGTCATGTTTTACAACTGCTTCGCTTAGCGACAGCAATTCCAGTCCCAATTCCAGTGGAATATTTTGTTGAGGAATGTTTACAATTACAATTAATAAGAGACTGGTAATAAACAGAAAATCTAAAAGTATAGTCTACTCAACCAGTATAATTCCAGGTACAGATTATAGAACATGAATTATTGGCGTCAGTTAAGGAATGTAGGTATGCCAGCAGGAGAACATAGAGCCAGCATAAAGAACAGATAAGGAATGGATTCAGTACACTTAGCTAATGTGAAGGAAAATCCGAAGAACTATAGGAAGAGCTGAGAGCCAAGTGATTTTCAGAACAAGCTATTAAAATAGATAAACAGAGGATGAAAGTGGTGGGCAACTAATCACAGACTCATAGCAACAAGAAAGACTTTATGAAGGAAGTTCTCAGTCAAGAATATAAGGGAACAGAGAAATGTAAGATGAAAAGGAAAATCAGAGAAATCACAAGAAAATTTCCTCTAAGTTAGAAACCATCAAGAGTAACTTTGGATGAAATAGTCAAATTGTGTTAAATGAAAATGGAGAGGCCATTCTAAAATGTTTTTCATTATAAAATGACAGAAACATTTGTAGAGGGAGAATATATTCAGGAATAACTCCAGTGAAAAGGAAGTGTAACAGACAATAGACCAGCTGTCAAACATGAAAGATTCAGCTGCAAATAAAACACCCATTGAATTGTTTAAAGCTGTAAGGAGAAGAAGCAGAGTATTATCAACTCTAAGTCAACAAATATGGTCCAAGACTATATAGCTTCTATATCAGAAAAGTTGCTGTACATATATTTGCTGAGAAGGTATTAAAGTGGAATATTTTGTTGAGGAATGTTTACAATTACAATTAATAAGAAACTGTTGTAAAAACTGAATTTGGAGGAAACAGTGGTTTGGAATGGAGGGTAACAAGGATGTATGTTGTCCCCATTTTGATTTAACTTATTTAGTGAATATAAGAATAGCAGGATTAGAAAATATGACTGCTGGAATTAAAACTAGAGGCCAAAACACTAATATCTGAGTTATACAGATGACACTGCTCTTTAGAATGACCCATTGATTGATTATATGCCATCAAGTTGGTGTTGGCTGTTAGGACTGTTAGCAAATACATAGATTTTCTCCATGGTGATCTATCTGTAACTTGGTCTTTCAGGTCTTCCAGTGTAACTGTGTCCATCCACCTTGCTGCTGGTCTGGAAGTAAAAATGAAAGGTGAAAAACTCAGGCTAAAGAAGACAAAGATAATGCCAATCCGCATATTCTATAAATTTAGAGTTGATGACAATGAATTGGAAGTGGTAGATAGTTTTGGGTTGTTGTTGTTGTTTTTTGGGCAAGAGAGCAATGATAAATTTAGGCATGATCACAATAGTTAATAGGCAAGAGAGATATGCTGCAGGTTCTGTCCCCAAAGTGGGTCCATTTGGTGGGACCCAGATGGCGTGCTTTTTCTGCTGTGGCCCCGCCCTCTAGAACATCATTCCCCCTGAGGTGAAGTTAGGCCCATCTCTTTTAGCCTTCCGGAAGACCCTCAAAACATATTTTTTTTAACTAGAATATCTTTGGAAGAGGTACAAGACAACCTGAGATGTTAAACTTTTGTCTATCCAGTCACCAGAAATCTCTCTGTCCACATTTTCCAGACCATGCATGGTTTTAGAAACTCCTTTTATTAATCTGCCTTCACTAAAAATCTCAATGCTGTTGTGGTTCTTTTGGGGGGAGGACTAGGTAAGCTGTTCAACTCCTCTAAGCATTTTATTGCCATCACAGACAAAGAATTATTTGACACACACATCAGCATCAGTCAGAAAATGAGAAGCCAGGACTGGGACAAGATTGACACCCTAACCTACAGGAAAATGGAAAAGGATATCATTGACCACACAACCAGGCAAAAGCAAAAGTTTAACAAATGCCAAAACAGTCAACCAAAACCGGCGCTGGATCCCACCCGCATTGTCATCAATTTGACGGAACGCCAACTCGCGCCAGAAGAAACCGCCATCCTAGCCAAGGGAGGAAACTTCGCAATCACACCCCCTAGAATTCCTGTGGAAGATATCATTGCCAATGTGGAATCAGCCATCCGCCACTGCCCTGAAGAGGAAGCAGAGGAAATAAGGGGTGAGATAGCAAGGATCCTATGGAGAGCAAAGCCCCCCACCAGCAACATAATGAGGAAAGAGAGAAATGCCATAGAAACCCTCAATTCGGACCCCGATATCATCATCCTGCCGGCTGACAAGGGCAACACCACGGTAATTATGAAAACAGATGAATACAAAGACAAAGTTAGAGAACTACTAGACCCCACCACATACAGAAAACTAAAACGGGATCCGACCAGCAAAATCATGAAACAAACCAACACCCTGATGAGGAACTCCTCCCTTCACCCCAACGCACTTCAATGCATATGCAAGACAGAAGCCCTTACACCCAGACTATATGGACTCCCCAAAATCCACAAAGACTCGATCCCACTCAGACCCATCGTAAGCGCCATTGGCTCCCCGACATATGAATTATCCAAACATCTGGCCACCCTTCTACAGACCCACGTGGGACAGACTCCAGCCCATATCAGAGACTCAGGACATTTCATCGAGAAAATCAGCACCCTGAAACTCAACCCCACAGACAAACTGGTCAGCTTTGACGTGGTCTCCCTGTTCACTAAGGTACCAGTGAGGGACACCCTGGCACTCATCAAACAGATCTTTCCAGAAGACATCACAGCCTTATTTCAGCACTGCCTAACAACCAGTTACTTCCTATGGGACAATGAGTACTATGAACAGATGGACGGTGTCGCCATGGGAAGCCCCCTGAGCCCAGTCGTAGCAAATTTCTACATGGAACATTTTGAAAAACGGGCTTTAGAAACCGCACCCGTTACCCCAACAGTCTGGTTCCGATTTGTGGATGACACCTTCACAATTTGGAGTCAGGATGAAGAAGACCTACAGAAGTTCCTGAACCACCTAAACAGCATCCACCCCAATATACAATTCACCATGGAAAAGAAGTGGATGGCCAAATTCCATTTCTAGACATGTTGGTCATACGCAAACCAGACCTCAAATTAGGACACAAAGTCTACAGAAAACCCACCCACACAGACCGGTACCTACACAAAAACTCCAACCACCACCCACGTCAGAAAAGAGGCATTATCAAAACCCTCATGGATCGTGCCAATCGGATCTGCGAAACCCAATTCCTAAACTCTGAACTTAACCACCTTAATTGGGTCCTACAAGCGAATGGCTACTCCAAGAATGAAATAAAAAGAGCCATCAAACCAAGAAAGCAACATGCGACTGAAGAAGAAAAACAGCCACCCACCAATAAAGTATTTCTGCCCTATATCAAAGGGGTCACAGACCGCATGGGAAAACTGATGGAAAAACACAACTTCCAAACAATCTTCAGACCCACCAGAAAAGTACAAGAAGTGCTAAAATCAGCAAAAGACAAAAGGGATCCCCTCACCGCTGCAGGAGTATACCGCATACCATGCAGTTGCGGACAAGTATACATCGGGACCACAAAACGCAGCATCCATACCAGGATAAAAGAACATGAAAGACACTGCAGACTACAGCAACCAGAAAAATCTGCAGTAGCTGAACATGCTCTCAAGCACACTGGACACAAAATCCTATTTGAAAACACAGAGATACTGGACAACACCAACAGCCACTATACCAGGCTATACCGGGAAGCCATTGAGATTCACAAACACCAGCACAGTTTCAATAAAAAGAGGAGAGTCTAAAAATCAACAAAACCTGGCTACCAATCCTGAAAAATACAGCCTGCAAAAGGTCAACGAACTCAGCTCAACCACCAGGACATGTGAACAGTTCACACAATGAACTTGCTAATCACCCCCAGCAGCCCCTTGTTAACAATTCAGTAGAAGAAAAAACCCTGCCTAATCCCCAGGAAAATACACACAGATGCTGACTCCAAAACAAGCAGCCACTCAGTAACCCAACCCCCCCACACCCCCCCCCAGATCTCTATAAATACCCACAGAAGGGTCACTTTACCCTGGGCACAGAGAGAACTGCTCCTGTCTGTGCTCCTGCACTCTGAAGATGCCGGTCACAGGTGCTGGCGAAACGTTAGGAAACAAGACTTCAAGACCACGGCCACACAGCCCGGAAGACCCACACCAGCCATTGTATGCCGGCCGTGAAAGCCTTCGACAATACATTTTATTGTCGTTTTCCCTCCCCCCATCTGTTTATATTATGCTTTTTAGACTTTCCAACCCAACAGAATGTTAGAAAGAAATTAAATAAGGGAGAATTCTTTCTGCCCATCTGTTGTCCAGCAAGATAGCTCTTTGAAAACTGAACAGAACGGAACCACAGTTGGTATGGTGGGAGAAGCTGGCAAAAAACAGATTAAGTCCAAAACTGGGCCAGATCTGCCTGGGGACTGCTGAGAACTAGAGTCCCCAAATAGTTCCCCAGTACATCCCCAGCTGAGGCTCTTCTTGGAATGTTGGTGACAGCTTCATTCTAAGGTTCTTCTTCTCCCTCCCAGTCATATGACCCAGATTGGAGTGTAAGCCCGCCGAGGGCATGTATACATGCAACCATATGGCTCCAGTTGATAAAGAAGTTGGAAAGAATTCCAGAAGCCAAGAACTGCATGCTTTCTCTACCCTGCTGAAATACAGTGACTAGAATTTTACACATTATTCCAGGCACAACTGCGTCATCATATTTTTTTATATAAGAGCATTGCTATAGTTTTATTTTATTTATGAAGCCTGAAAAGGAAGTGGACCCATATTGTAGATCATAGAAGAATAGTGTCTTTTGCTTGGTGGGCCAGTCTGGTACCAGATGGTAGAAGACTTACACAGATGTATGTGTGCTTATTCATAGAGCTTATTATTACATGTTACAACTTTTTTTTAATGTAAAGTCTCCTTACTTTATATTACAATGGTAAGATTAATCGCAATGTATTCTTGTTTCAGTTGTTATTTTATTTTGTGTCTGTACTGTGCTTAGTTATAAGAGCATAATAAATAAAACTACTGCTGCTGCTGCTATTTTTGCACACATTTATTGCAGAGTTCCATTTGCAGACAAGAGCAACAACTTTTAGGAGAGTTGCTACAAAGCAGGGAGATGGTCAGCTGACTTTTCAAATAGAATTTTACCTCTTGATTTATAAGACCTATTCTAATGGCTTCTGAAGCACTTCGGTGTCACTGGTGCAGGAAGTAGTGCTGTCAGCCTTCGAGGTAGGCTCGACCAGGAAACTGACTCCACAAGTTTGACTAGAACTCTATTTTACTGAGATAGGCTATCAAGGTGTTTTTCAACCTTGGCAACTTTAAGCCAAGCATGATGGCTGGAGAATTCCAGGACTTGAAGTCCACACACCTTCAAGTTGCTGAGGTTGAAAAACACTGGGTTACAGAATCTTGGAAGCCTGACCACATTTTCCCTTTTGTGTCTCTTATACCAGAGAGTTAAGGCAGAGGAGCCAGTCTGAGTTTCTTCCTAATTTTTTCTTCATTTACCAGGCTTAAAGCATGGTTCTGTACTTGTTTTTGTAACTGTTTCTGCATAGTTCCTCCAAGATGATCTCTGTGGCTTTCTGGAGGTGCAAATGGGTGAAGTTACCGGGATGAGAAAGGATCTCCTAGGGACCCCAGCCCATGAAGCTCTCATTCCAGAAGTGAAAAACAGCTGAAACATTTCAGGCCCTGCCTCTTCTGCTGAAATCAGCATATCACCCACTGGTTTTGTGTGAACCTCTGGAAGGTCAGGAGGCAGACTTACTCACTTCTAAAATCTTCATTGAGGAATAGAATAAAGGTACAGAACAGTTAAATTTAAGCTATAAAACATAGGATTAGAAATAGAGTAAGGGACAGTGCTACTTAAATATTATATCCAGCAAGATTTAACTGGCAAAAGCTCCTTCCTGCCCACCTTCCTTCCTCCCTCCCTCCCTCCAGTTTCTGGAAACTACAGGGATCATGTCAGAAGACCCAGTGATGATATTGTGGGGTGGATGAAATATTCTTCTATTTGTGTGTATTGTAAAAATGCAATAGATATATTTTGTCACCAGATAGAAGAACAAAGGAAAAAGCACACCCCTGAAAATTGGTGACTTTGCTGCCCAATGTTGAAGGAAAAGGCTCTTGGAGAGTTACAAAACCTTGAGGTTAGGGTTTTCCCAAATGAGTAATGTTACTCTGCTTTTACATCTTGAATAAATTCATTTGCCACTTTTACTTCCAGTCCTTCTGCTGTCCAATCCATTGCATGGTTCTGAACCTTCATAATATTATGACTTGCTTTATTTTATATCAGAATGAGGAAGAGTGAGTAAATGTGAATTCTGTTCCTATTTCTTTAGAGCCTCTGTGAAAAACAAGTCTTAAAACCAGCAAATTAAGAACCTCTTTCAAAGGGCGATAATGGCTTTCTTTCATGAGCACACGGGAGGACTGCACAAAGACAATTCATTTTGAAAACAGACTCTTTCCATCTTTTAAAGTGGAAATTTTACTTGGAAAGCCATTCAGGTGGTATGGTATTTTGTATTCCATTCAGATTTGAAGAAAATGCATTAGCCCTTCAATAACTAGGTATGTTTTTGTGCTGGTATTTGATACATGAGTCAGATTTAATCACTTTGCCTGAATTCAAAAGGAAGAATCAGCAGCAGGAGGAAAAAATAATACAAAGAAAACCATATACTTTCCAGCACACTCTGGTGGAAATAAATGTTTTCACAAGTAAATTATCAATAGGTTGAAAATATGCAATCTTTAAGGAATAGGAAGGCTTTGAAGATTTTGGGGTTGATTGCAAAGATTCAGAATAAACACCCAAAACATCTGTCCGAAAAATCACGATGGCAGCTGCAATAGAATCAAAGCCCTGCCCCTTTTTAATGAGGTCATAGCTGCCATCTTGACTTTTCTGCCCTCCTTCATTAACCCTACTAGTAACCGCCTAATTATCTTTATTCTCAAAACATCTCTGGTAGATTAAAAGTGAAGGAAACTAAGACCCAGTGTAATTGCATAAGTATCAGTGGCTGGTCTGCCATATGGTACTAAAAATAATCCGGTTTGTTTGGTTTTGGCTCAATGTGTTGTGGAACTCAACCATCATGGCTTAGTGTATTATGAAAAATCTGCCAATGGTAGCTTATTCAATAAACTGGTTAAACAAATGATTTAGTGCAGTGTTTCTCAACCTTGAGAACTTTAAGATGTGTGGACTTCAACTCCCAGAATTCCCCAGCCAGCCATGCTGGCTGGCTGGGGAATCCTGGGAGTTGAAGTTCACACATCTTAAAGTTCCCGAAGTTGAGAAACATTGGCTTAGTGTGATGGGTGAACACACATTTGACTCCTAGTGGTGGGAAGGAGAAGAAATGGCTACTTCTGTGAGAAACAGACTGAAGGAAAAAGACTTTCTGCCAGGGGAAAGCAGAGCAGAAAGGAACAAAGAGGACATCCTTGTTTATCTTCTTGATTATCAAAGTCTTTTGTGGTCAATAGGATAGCAAAGAATTTATCTTCTAGATCAATCTGCCTTCAGATGCCTCCAAGATGACTGGACCAGCCATGCAGCAAATACTTCATAAAGTGGTAGAGGCAACCTGATGCCTTCCAGATATTTTGGCCTGCGATTTCCAGATTTCTTGCAGTTGGCCATGCTGGTTGCAGCTGTTGAGAGCTGAAGTGCAAAATGTCTGGAGGAATATCACAGACGTTGTTATTAATACTGAGCTGGCACAAGGATCCCTTTCAAATGTACCCTCACTTCCAAGTAGGCAATCAGGGACTTGGGGAAGGGGGTATTTTATCTATTTTAACTTTGCTCCTCTCAAAATTGGAATATGGTCTTTCCCAGCATTGGGCGGTAAATGGCCTTCTATCCCTGGGGAAAATGTAATAAGGAAACATAAAGATCTCTTTATCTGGTGTCTTCTTTGCCTAACTCTATATGAAGACTGTTCTGTTTAGGATCTGAGAGACCTAGTGGTTGCCCAGGAAATAGAGGGATGAGCAATATCTGAGCATTGTGCTATGTGAGGGACATTGAAATAACCATGCAGTTATTTTTGATGCCCTCTGAGCTTGGTTGTTTGCTTCCATACATTTCATTACCCAGCTAGGTAACATTATCAGTGTACAAACAGCCAGGCTCAGAGAGCATCAAGAACTCCACTGTTCAGTCCTGAGCTACAGATATTCTCTTCTATTGGAACTTATTTTTGATTCTGAAATGCAGAAATATGTGATATATCCATTTAGTGCTGGCCCAAAATACTTTAGTTATAAAGTAGATCCCAGGGTTAGAGCAATTTCTTCCAAGCATCATTCAAAGACAAATCATTCATTTTTCTTTGTCTGTTCTCTTCCCCTGCTAATTATTAATCATTCTACATTATGTATTTTTTTTCCTCTGCAGACAACTAGCACAATTGTACAACTGGAATTTGCCACCCATTACAGTGGCTGTACATCTGTATTTTCCTAGCTATGAAATCAGAGAAACTGGGAACAGCATATCAAGACACGCCAGAAGGAAATGATCATATCTAAGAGAATGTCTTTTCCTTGTTAGAATGAAATGTAAGTAACTGATGAATTCATAGCACAAAATCTGACAAACCAGAATGCATAGACTACAGGGGATTAAATAAACCTCTTTTCTGCCCCATACCAAGTAGGAGACTGTGTCTGCCATTCTGTATTCTTTTATGGCACCATTAAAAGCACATCTTTCCTTATTTATAGATTTGTCATTTAAAGATTCAGTTATTCCACCTCAGAATAATGGATGGTACTTCTCAAACACATATGTATTTGCTCTAATGTATGGAAAATGAATCTTGCTATCTTAGTTCCAAGTAGAAAATGCTTAAGCGCCATAAAAGAAAACGTTCCTTGCACTTGTGTTTCCATGCATGTTCTTTTTAGTGTTAAAAAGCATTGTATTCAGATTTTGCGACCATCAAAGAAAGGTTATTTCTTCAGCTAGGCCTCAATTTTGGTTGGTGTGTCCGACTTCTGAAGTGCATGCTGTGGTCTTCTGAATCTTAAACATGACTCAGGATCGGTGCATTTCCCTTCTGAAGGTTATACCATACAAATGTCCAGAATAGCAAACATGCTTCCAGGGAAAGTTTTGCAATTTGATTTTATGGCCCACATAATCTTGCTCTGACCTTGTGAACCAGGGTCGCTAAAATGTTTGTTCTTTTTTTCTTCTAGTATCTATCATTGTACATGGATTTGGAATTGGACACCCATAGAAAGCCACCTAATAAATAGGCTTAATTTTTATTAAGAAAAAAACCAAGCAATTTCTGTAAGCAATCTTTCCTATGCCTGACCTGTTCCCACCACCACCACCACTTGCAAAGTGGACAGGCTGGAGAGGAAGGGATTAAAAGAGAGTAAGCAGGCACACAATGAGGAATACACCGGGCTGTTTGTGTAGCTCGCTCGTGGCTGCCAGCGCCACTGCATTCCTTTCGATGTGTATTCCCACTGTGTACTTGCTTACTGTCTTGTAATCCCTTCCTCTCCAGTGAATGTAAATACAAAAACATTAATTCCCTTCTTGCTCATTATCCCAGTTTGGGGATGAGCATTTCAAAGGGTGGGGGAGTGGTTAGGAGGCAAACAAGAGCGGAAGGTGTGAAACTGATTAGTCTTGTCAGTTTTGAGTGGCTATCCCAGAGCTGGTGGGGAGCATGCCAAAGGGCAGGGGAGTGGCGAAAAGGAAAGCACAGTTGCACTCACATGATTTCCCACTTAGTGACCGCTTCGCTTAGCCTTCGGGTTACCAGTCTCAATTGCATCTTGACGAAGACTACCTGTATACATTAACTTAAAAACAGGATGATAGCAGTGTAGCTCAATTACCTCTGAAACCTTCTGAGAATGGGTTGGATCCTTAATGCTGTTTATTTGAAACAGTAGGTAGACTCAAACCCATCTTTCTCTCTCCAGGTAATTCCTGATTGTTTCACCATCCATCCACATCAGATGCTTAAACACTTCAGAAACATGGGTGCTTAGCTTTGACAACAGCTTGCTATGTATTCATGGATCTAGTGAATTTCTTTTATTTTTAAAATAAGTCCATGTTTTTGGCATGTATGAAATATCTACTACCACAATTAAAAAAACCGTAACTATACCTTATAAAGAAAACTGACAAAAATTAAAGTTAAGTGAACCATCATGCTTACTGAATGCTATGGCCAGATGAAAGCCATATTCTACACAGGCCTAAGATGCAACAAATTTTGTTCACGTTTTATTTCATGAGGAGTAGAGGGTGAGAGGTCATTCCAGAGGGTGGGAACCACAATAGAAATTTTTTTTTCGTTAAACTTCTATGGAATGGGCAGAACGAAGACAACCAATAGCTATATACTGAAGGCATTCTTTCAAGCTGTTTAAAGATTTAGAGGTCAACATCTCAAACTGGCTTTGATAGCAAGTTGGTGACCAGTGCAATTGTCTCAACAGCGGCATTGTAGAACAAGGACTAGGCACACCTTGGAATAACCTTGGTGTAATGGGCTGTGAGAATAATTTTGAAGAAGAAGAGGAAAAGCTGCAGCCAAGAGAAATCTCAGCCCACAGAAGGAATGGAAGTGGAAAGAGCATCTCAGACTGGACCCTCCCTAGTTCTCTTTAGGATAAAGGCAGAGAGTTGGGGAGGCACATTCAGACTTGCAAGTTTCTGTCACTGTAACCCTATAATAAAAGTAGTTTCAATATTCATGATTTTGGTGTTTGAGAGCCTATTTCGTAGGGCTAACATTTGCTGGTCCTTTCCTTTATACAACACATTGCAAGACCAGATTCCCCCACCTGTGTCCTCTGGTCAGCTGGGAGATTATGAGAGATGAATTCCAACACATCTGGAAGGCTCTAGATTGGAGAAACCACTACTAGACATAATCAGCATGCTCCGTTTAGAGACACACGAGCATTGGACGTGAACAAGAACAGCACCGTTTTAATAAAAATCCTTGATTTTTTTCCCCATTCATTTATTATTCTCCATTTCATTGGTTTTTAGTTTTTTTCCTTTTTTTACATTTGCACTTTCCCCCTTTGCCGTTGCCCACAGCACCAGCAGGAGAGGTGGTAAATTTTCAATGAGCCCAAGTCTCCTATTAAAGTCCACTGGGTGTACAAGTGCTGAATCCCACTGGTTGTGCCATTCCCCTTCCTCCCTGCTCTGCCCTAACCCCCAAAGCAGGCTTGCCCTGTTTTAAAGGCAACCTTAATCCTCCAGGGCAATCCATTTTGCTGGAGCTCCCTTATCATTTCTATGAGCTTATAGGATGGTGCCCTCTACTGGACAATGATGACTGTTCTGCATTACATATAAAATAAATCATTGATGCGAGCCAGCCAGGCTCCAATCCAGTTTAGCAAAATCTAGCACAATCTGGGCTGTGCGTGCGGACATGGAAGTCACTAAGCTCAACAGGAGAGAACACAAATATTTGCAGCCTCACATATCTCCAAATCAAATCAGTTTGATTGTGCTCCAAATTACTGTGGAGTAAGATGCAAAGCCACGCTAGGAGCAAGCAATATTTTGGAGGTGAGGACTTGGTTTTTTAAAATCATTATTCTTCCACCCTTTGAGTGCAGTTTTGGGGCGCCCAGTGAGGTAGTAGTATCAGCACAGCCGTGTTTTAAATTCCTGTCATGTTTATGGGTGGTTTTGTTGTTGTTGTTGTTTTTGTGGCTTCGAGTCAGTGTTGATTCCTGGCAATTGCCTGGACGGGTCCCTGCAGTTTTCTTCTTCTGTCCTGCAGTTTTCTTCTTCTGTCTTACAAAGTGCATTCCTCAAAAGAGTCCCATCTCCAGAGTCTGCAAGAGAAGCCTGGCTATTTGGCTATCTGCTATAGGCCACTTCAGTGACATCTTTATCCACCATCTCAAAAAATAAGGAACCTCAAAAATACCACCAAGAGAAATTTGAGAGCACCTTGAGATTAGGGAGGTGGGAGGTGGACACAAAAGAGAAGCTTCTTTCAAAGGGGAAGAATGTTTCTAAGAATTTGTAAGGCATATTCTGGGCACAGCAGATAGCAACCCTTAAGGCAACCGGGACTAATCTCTGAGCATGCTCATTTTATGCCCCGTGTATCAAAGGACTGACATCCTTTTTGTTGTTGGAATAACATAGCAGATGGCAGCATCTACCTGTCCTTGGCTGATCTCAAAAATAATTGGCTTGGAGTCAGGCAGTGCCTAAATAAATAAATAAATAAACCAAGCAAGCAAGCAAGCAGGGTCAGATATTTGTAGAACTTGGATGGGAGACCACCAAGAAATGAGGCTAGAGGTTAGGGCTAGGGCAGGGTTTCCTCAATCTTAGCAACTTTAAGAGCTCGCTGTCCAGGGAATTCTGGGAGTTGAAGTCCACACCTCTTAAAGTTGCCAAGGTTGAGAAACACTGGGCTAGAGGTTAGATTGGAAAGTTAAAGAAAAAAGAAAAGAAGAACAATCTCTAAAGAAGACATGGGGAACTACTTCTGTATAGTTGCAAGAAAATTATATGGCTGTGCCCATGTAGCCACCAGAAGCTGAATTGCCTGGAGGGAATTTTTATATGTTAAGGCCAACTTTGGCTCGGCATTAATAGCAACCATTAAAAAGTTCCTCCCTTGCCCCTAATCAGAATACCTGGAGCAGAGGATGGGAGGAGAAATACCAGTCACAAGTTTCTTGGTGGCTCCAAACTTTCCTGTTTCTGCTCTTTGTATTCAGTGTGAATGGGCAGACTTTAGAATTTTAGTAAAGCATGCAGTAGATCCCATAGTCAAACTGGATTCTGCAGTGGCATTAGATCATTTTATGGCGCTATTTATTTTTCCATTTTGTGGGGGTGTCCCAGACATGCTCTAAAAATTCCAAATATGGTCCAGATGACTGCTTCTCCCTTTTCTTCAGCTAGTAAAGGAAGTGGAAAGAAACACTAGTGTCATCATTAAGACACTAGAGCGCAGTATAGTAACTGTGTACAATATATGTGGGCATATCTTTGCTTTTGCTGCCACATGAAAAGTGTTCAATGTAATTCCCTGAAGTGGGGAATTCTTTTCCCTGCAGATATTTGAACAAGATCTGGGTTTTCCCCATCTGCAAACAGCGAATGGAGTTCGGCTCAAACAAAATGACTCAGATCATTGCTGTTGCCACAGGCGCTAAAAGCAAGTGGCTGAGGGAGCTGATTCTAAACACCCTTTTCTCTTGCACATTGCATGGGGTGCTTGGTCACGGAAGCAAACCGAATGTCCATCTTAAACGGTGAGATCTTAAACGTGTGTTCAGAAAAAGGAAGCTGAAAGTTTACTACATACTGCCTCATAAAACAGGCTATGAATTTTTTTTATTTTTAAATTTACATAGCACCCTGTAAAACATCATTTTAATGCATATTGCAGCAATAGGTGCTGCTGGGGGTGGCTAGCACCTTGACGTTGCTCCCATGTGTTAACATCTTACTGACCATCAACATCTTGGAAGATATTATTTGTGTATGTGTTTGGTTTTTATTCAGTTTTTATTCTATTTTATATTGCTTTTATTGTATTTTAATATTTATTGCTGCTTTATTGTGAACCTCCCAGAGTCACTTTTTGGGCGATGGGTGGTATCTAAATTTGAAATATAAAGAAATAAAATAAAAAAGAAATAAAATAGTACGGTTGCCTGATGGAATTAGATTGAATTCCTTTTTGCAAATTGCCCTTTTTTCCCTGTTTTATAACCAGTGTTTCGGTGTTCTTTTTTAAATTATATAACATTATGTAAAAAGTGAAATGTTAATGAAATTTGCCTAGGTTAGGGCTCAAACTCCTTGATTCACCACTGCCTAATTATTAGGGCTACTAAATCTGGGTACAAGAATTCAGAGGACCACTAGGTGACAGCAAAGAATTAGTTTTCTGTATCTCTTTCTTGCCGTTTGCTGCACATCCATAACTTTGCAGCTCAAATCTAGTTGTTCTACATTGGCTTTTAAGGCTTTAATCAGTGGCGTTCAGTGTAAACAATAAAAAAAATAAAGCAATAAAATTCACAATACCATGAGTGAGTGTCAGATTAATACTAACAACATTGAGGTTGTTCAAAAATATATAAAACCTGATCAATACTTTCAGCTGAAAATGGTAGACACTTTTGAAGCCAGTAATGATTGACTGATCATGTGCCATCAAGGTGGAATATATATTCCCAGCAGAATCACCCAAGGCGTGAAGGTCACCCCAGCTGCCCAGCAAAAGCAAGCGGGCACCTATATTGGGCAGGTGTGAAATAGGAAGATGCCGGAGGCAGATGATCACTTTAGTGAATGCCAAAAGGGTCCAGTCATAGTGTGTGGAAGAAGGCAGTGGTAAACCACTCCTGCATTTTACCCCAAAAACCCAGGAATGATATGGCTTAACAAATATCAATTGTCATGAGACCTACAGATATAAAACCACAGTGGCCAGCTTCATTCTTTTCATAACTGGGCATAGGAGATTCTTACCTCCAGTTAAAGTGGAATTCTTCTAGTTAACATAAAGCAGTATTTCTCAACTTCAGCAACTTTAAGATGTGTGGACTTCAACTCCCAGAATTCCCCAGCCACCATGTCTGGGGAATTCTGGGAGTTGAAGCATCTTAAAGTTGCTGAGGTTGAGAAACACTGACATAAAGTGAACAAACTGATGTGAATGAAGACCAAAATCCCTTTTTCTTGGCAGTGTCACTTCAGCTTGTTTGTAAAGGCTAAAATGGTTGCCCTTCAGTACATGTAAACCAACCAACCTTTCTCATGAAAATTTGAATACTGGGGACAATATTAGACAACATTTTCCTCCTCAGACCTATTTTCATGCATGCAGAAAATATTTTTACCAATAGGAGAGAATATATGTAGCTCAGGGTTGAACTGTGGAGCCCTTGGTACTCTCTGAGCTTGGTTGTTTATTTGCAGACACTTCATTATCCTACTAGGTAATATCATCAGTGCTAGTGAGTGTGGGGTTTGCTCCCTATAAGGTAACTTGCCCTGCCAGTGGTGGTTAGGATGTGATTTTCTTCTTGATAGTTCCTTAATTAGAGTATTGTTTTCTGTTTTATTGTTTGTCTGGTGTTAATCCCTGCTTATCTTGGTGGTTGGCTGCTGGAGAGGATGTGTTCTGGTCTTTTTGTTTCCTTCTTAGCTTTCTTATGGTCTCTTTTGAATGGTGTGTAAATGTCGTTTATCTCTATATGTTTATTGATGGCTGAAGTATCTGAATGCCAAGCTTCCAAGAATTCCCTAGTGTTTTGGGATTTAGCTTGGTCTAGGATGCTCACAATAGAATGTTGTTTGTTGCTAACATCAAAGCTAGTGGAGATGACAGTATTCCAGCTGAGTTATTTAAAATACTAAAAGACGATGCTGTTAAAGTGCTGCACTCAATAGTTTGGAAAATGCAACAGTGGCCATGGGATTGGAAAAGGTCAGTTTACGTTCCAATTCCAAAGAAGGGCAATGCCAAAGAATGCTCAAACTATCGCACAATTGCACTCATTTCACATGCTAGCAAGGTTATGCTCAAAATCCTACAAGCTAGGCTTCAGCAGTACGTGAACCGAGAACTACCGGATGTACAAGCTGGGTTTCGAAGAGGCAGAGGAACTAGAGATCAAATTGCCAACATTCACTGGATCATGGAGAAAGCATGAGAGTTCCAGAAAAACATCTACTTCTGCTTCATTGACTATGCAAAAGCCTTCGATTGTGTGGATTACAACAAACTCTGGCAAATTCTTAAAGAGATGGGGGTACCAGACCATCTTACCTGTCTCCTGAGAAATCTGTATGCAGGCCAAGAAGCAACAGGTAGAACCGGTCACAGAACAACCGATTGGTTCAAAATAGGGAAAGGAGTACGACAAAGCTGTATACTGTCACCCTGCTTATTTAACCTATATGCAGAGTACATCATGAGAAATGCCAGGCTGGAAGAATCACAAGTCAGAAGTAAGATTGCAGGGAGAAACATCAACAACCTCAGATATGCAGACGATACCACCCTAATGGCACCCTAATGAAGAAGAACTAAAGAGCCTCTTGATGAGGGTGAAAGAGGAGAGTGCGAAAGCTGGCTTGAAACTCAACATTAAAAAAACTAAGATCATGGCATCTGGACCCATCAATTCCTGGCAAATAGAAGGGGTAGAAATGGAAGCAGTAACAGACTTCATTTATTTGGGCTCCAAGATCACCGCAGATGGAGACTGCAGCCATGAAATTAAAAGACGCTTGCTCCTTGGGAGGAAAGCTATGGCAAGCCTAGATAGCATATTAAAAAGCAGAGATATCACCTTGCCGACAAAGATCCGCATAGTCAAAGCTATGGTTTTTCCAGTAGTAATGTATGGCTGTGAGAGCTGGACCATAAAGAAGGCTGAGCGCCAAAGAATTGATGCCTTTGAACTGTGCTGCTGGAAAAGACACTTAAGAGTTCCCTGGACTACTAGGAGGTCAAACCAGTCAATCTTAAAGGAAATCAATCCTGACTGCTCATTGGAAGGATTGATAATGAAGCTTAAGCTCAGATACTTTGGTCACCTAATGCGAAGAGAGGACTCTTTGGAAAAGACCCTGATGCTGGGAAAGATTGAAGGCAAAAGGAGAAGAGGACGGCAGAGGATGAGATGGTTAGATAGCATCACTGAAGCAATGAGCATGAAACTGAGCAAACTCAGGGAGGCAGTGAAGGACAGGAAGGCCTGGGGTGATATGGTTCATGGGGTCACAAAGAGTCGGACACGACTTAACGACTGAACAACAACAAAGGATGCTCACAGTTTCTCAGTTGAAACTGTGGTTGAGTCTATCCATGTGTTGTGAGATTAAGGAGTTTTCATCATGTCTTTTGACTGTTAGTTGGTATTCATGGATGCGCTCTGCTAGTCTTCTACTTGTCTATCCTACATATTGGTGATTCCAGTCCTTACACTGTATGTTGTAGATAACTCCTGTTTTTTCTTCTTGTGCTACTGGGTCTTTTGGTTTACTTAAGATGTTTTGGAGGGCTTTAGTTGGTTTGTGTGCTACGGAGATGCTGTGTAGTTGTAATAGCTCAGAGAGCACCAAGGACTCCACAGAAAATATTTTTGCATAGAGTTTCACCTCTAGTCCCAAATGCTGCTAATATTCAGGAAACAACCTTTATTTTATCTAGAACACATCTGGAAACTTGAGAGCTTGCCTTTCTGACTTCTTTGACTCCCCTATACAGATTCCCCAGAGCATTTTCAGAAAATGGTTACCAAAGCAACCAGAGTCAGTCACAAAATATCCGTTGCCAGAAGGCAAGTGGATAAAACTGTTTCCTATCGCAGAGGGCCATATCTCTAGCAAAGGCATCTGCAAAAAATTGGGCACAATCAATAAACAAAGCTCCAATATTTCGTATGTGCATCAGCTTTGATCACATCTACTGACCTCTAGGAGATACTTTAGCAGTGTTTCCCAACCTTGGCAACTTTAAGATGTGTGGACTTCAACTCCCAGAATTCCCCAGCCAGCCATGCTTCTGGGAGTTGAAGTCCACACATCTTAAAGTTGCCAAGTTTGAGAACTGCTGCTTTAGGACTAGTTTGATCCTAACAGAGTCCCAATACAAGGACAAAAAGCCATCATATAGTGCCTCCTAGTGGTCAGTAGCAAAAACAATAGTAAGACAATTATCTTTTTTTCTTGGCAAAGAAAACCCTGGGCTGCAGCTTCCCATCGTTTTTATTTTCGAAAAATAATGCCTGCTGGGCCTATCTGCAGAGGAATTCTTGCAAACAAATGGAGTATTAGAGATCGTCGCTCTGCTTTAGAACGTGGCAGGGCTTCTTTTTTTAAAATTAGAAGTGTCTGAAAAATCAAAATCAGATGGGACAGGAAAATATCCATGTGAGGAGCATGGAATGGAAAAGTATTGTGCCTGTGATTCTTGCAGGACAGTAAGGATGTATTCACCCATAGCTGACCCTTCTAGGTTAGCCTACATCTAACCTAGGTAACCTATTAAATGTATTCATGTCAGGCCTAGCCCGAGGAACTCCAGGAGACAATGCCAATTCAGTCCAGCTATGTTTATTAGCTACAACCTCTAGCAAGAATCTTCCCAGACTAAAACCCCAGTTCCCAAAGTCCTCCAGCCACAACAGTGTGAATTCCTCAGGGAGGTGCCAGTCTCATCCTCTTGTTCCTCCCATGCGGTTCTGGTGAGCTAAGAAAATGTTTATCTCCCTGAGCTTGGCCTTCATAATTCCATTCCATCACAATTCAGAATGTATTCACCCATAGCTGACCCGTCTAGGTTAGCCTACATCTAACCTTGGTGACCTATTAACTGTATTCACCTGCAGTTGACATCTCTTGAGAAAACAAAAGATATGGGGATGGGTCCACTGCACAGAAGAGATCAAAGGGAAATCCCACTTAAAGTGATGACAAAAGGAAATCCCAGTTAAGATGATGAACTTCTTGAACAATCAATAATCTCTAAATGTTATATCTCCTTGAAGCAAAATGTATAAAAACCCTGATCTCTTTGTGTTCAGGGAGCCTCTTTAGATAGAGGTATCCCCTTTACTGCTGCGCACCAATAAAGGAATTTTGCTCTAAAGAGTTTCTTGTGTCCGGCGAAGTTATTGGCCATCGTCTCCAGGCTAAGAACCCCATTTTGGGTCCAACAATGGGCCACTGGCAGTTAAGGGTACCAGTTGCTTCCACCTGTGCTAATGCCTCAGATACACTCACAGCACACCAGGCTATCTAAAGTTGCTCTTTGATGACCTCTGCCTCTTAGCCACCTGGATTGCTGGTTGGTGGCATTTTCTGATTTGGATCCTGCCTGTGGATTGACTCGCCTTCTGTAATATGCTAGGCCCCCAATGCTGGTGTATTCTATAGTAGTTTATGTTGGGCTTCCTGTTAAACCCCTCTTCCCAATGGTTTGCTTTTATTCTGTTTTTATCCTATGCATTTAAATTATGTTATTATCCACTGCTTTGGGATTCTTAAAATAAGAAGCCGGTATGTAAATACTTTTAATAAGTGACTAAATAAAAGTGGTTGGTGAAGAAGCTGCCTCTGAAGAATGTAGTGTGGACATTCCCAACATTAGTTCTGCGGCTGAGGGGAGAAATGCATTTTATGGATGTGTCTGGCACAAATGCGTTAACAAAGAAATGTTCCAAGCAGCTGTACTTTTTGAACTTCTGGGTGCATATATCCTCTCGGCCTAAAGTTGAATGAAAAGTGTAGATATGTGGGGCCTAATTTTCATGCAGACATAAAAAGCAAGACTAGGCCAATTTTTTATTGCTAGTGCTTATGTGATGTAGTTTCCAATGCTTTCTGGAGGACAAGAAAAAAATGGCTTAATTCTCTGATCTTAAATGGAAGGATTTTAAAATAATGGATTAAATATATAGCTAACCAATAAGAAACTCTAAATCTACAAGGAATTAAATCTGCAGTAAATTTCAAATGTCAGTTTATATTTCAGCTTTACTCTGTGATGATTTAGCTTTTACTAAAATTTATTAAAAAAACAAGTTAAAAATCCCCTTCTCTCTTAGGAATCCAAATCTTACACTATCTTCTTAAGCACCCTCTGTTCTTTGGGCTCTCTCCAGTCAAGGAAACTGTCATGCCAAATTACAGTGCAAAAGCCTCACAACTGGGATGCAAACCTGAATTCTGAGTTAACTTTTTACGTCATAGACAATATGACCCCATTTCGATTTTTGTGAGCAATCACTGCAGATCCAACCAAACTTAGGGGCCCAGTTTTCACTAGTTCTTTGTGGTGCATAAAGGCCATGAATTTGGAGAGGAGATGGGAAGGCTATTAGAGCAGCATAATGAAGTATGTTATGCTAATGAAGACATCAGAAGAATCACCACAACACACTTACTATTGCTATATGCAAACTAAGGTAAGTTCCTGCATTATTATTCTTCTGCTCCTCCATCTTCCGAGCAGGGTGTCATTTCGAGCCAGATGGTGCCATTTGTACCCGGGAGGGCACTTTCTTTAGATAAGAGAGAGCTTCACATTCAACTGCCCATCTGCTAGTTATCCAGTGACTCTGAAATGAGACAATCTTTGCATATTTATATCTTTGCTGTGCCTGCTGCTCCACGAGAAACAAATAAATGATTGCTCAGAAATTTTTGTTGCCATAGACCATGGTAATAACATCAGGAAGAATGAGAAAGTAGCATCACTACTGAAACCATATGTAGCTCCTGGTGAATTCTGAAAAAGAATAAGTGTGAAAACAGTTATAATAGGAATAAGAAGTATCCAAAATGGGGTCCTTACTCATAGTGTCTCCTGACTTTTCCATTTGTACAACATAGCAGTGAGTGAAGGCTGTCAACTTTGCCCTTCAACCTGTGGATCCAGTAGACTAATCATACTTTTAAAATGATTAAATTTTAACTCAATGGAATTAACAAGCTATGGCTCCCTTCTCCAATTTTTCCCCACAGCAATAATCCTGTAAGCTAGGTTGGGCTGAGAGTGAAGAACTGACTCAGAATAAGCCCATGAGCTTCCATGGCAGAGGGTGCCTTGGATCTGGGTATCTTCAGTCATGATGCCACATTGTATAACTAGATATTAGGTCTTTGCAGAGCTAAAGATTTTTGTTCATGCACACACATGCTCAGAAGATGTGGGGAGGCCTTCAAACCTGTTGCATCAAGCTTTTGAGCAGACACAGCACATTGATACTTTAAGCAGGAATGCTTCTTTTTTTTCTACTATGATTAGATATGTGCTTACAGATGATTCATATTTTATTATATTCCCCCTTTAAAGAACTGTTGATTCAGGACTAAAGCAAAAATTACAAAAGGATGAGTCTGTGAGAGAGAGAGAGTGTGTGTTGGTCTATGATGCTGGAGAATGCCAAATTCTGGATGCTGTCGCATCAGTGGACCAGTCCCGTTCAGACTTCCCTGCACTCAAATTCTGTGGACCCACTTTCATGGAATCATTATTCCTTATGCAGCAAAGTTGCATTTGTCATACATAGAGGTACATCAGTACAAACCTTCCAAGTTTTGCTATCACAAAACCCGTCAGTTAATCCTGCCACTCATTTCCCTTTTAAGATGTGTTCCATCAGCCTCAGTGCAAACTTTGTTTGCTTGCTGGACTGTTGAAACACAGCCCTTCTTCAACAAGGCTGCGATCAAGACTTGCTCTGCCACATGCTCTTCTGAAATGCTGAAATCTTTGATCCTGGCTTCTATTTTTTAACTGTTTTTAAAAATCCTTGCAACCATTATGTCTGTTGGGACTTGGGACTTAACAACAAATATCGACAGGTTGGAAAGAATATAAGAGAGAGTTTTTTGAGGGTTATGAAAGGGTTAAAAGACAAATCATACTGATATGTTTAGTCTAGAGAACAGATGAGCATGGGGGAAATATGTTGACAGTTCTGAAATATTTACAAAGATGTCAAAAAGAAGCAAGGAACCAAATGTTCACACTATCAGCTGAAGATGGGAGATGCCATCAGTTTAAACCAGTTGAAACTATAAGGAAGACTATAACTTTAAAGGAATGCATTAACCTGAAATGCCAATAAACATCTATAACAGCAAAATTATAATATGGCACAGGTAGGTTGTTTTCAACAACCAAAAATATGATGAAGGTAAAACAAAATGAATGTTTCCAGCAAGCTTAAAGATGAACGCTGCAGGTCTTAGATAGCGTATCCCTCTAAATAAAAAAGATTTATTAGATCAACTATTAAGTGTCAAATTAAGCACTGTGCTGTACAGTTTTGAAAGAAAAAAAAAAGTAAGTATGTAGGAGACAGCCGAAGGGAAGAGAGATTGGCTGACAGTATAAACCTATTTATTTCCATTTAATTCAAGCAGGGATAAGAATCAGTCTATTTCAGATTCAGTCATAAATCCATACCTTTCCATTTCTGCACCATCATTCTGTAATATTTTTAAAAATGGTAAAACTTGCCTTTTTTATACCTCTTCCATTAATATATTCATATATTTATTTTACTTGTGATTCCACAGACTATCAGATTCCTTCTCAACAGTTTACAATCAATCAATCAATAAAATTGAGACATAAGTAGCAATTAAAATGAGTAAGCAAGAGGGTACTGTCAGCCCTTTGAGTCCAGACAAGAAGCACAAACGATGAGTACTAGCACCACCTTTATTGTAAAGCTACACTGAATCGGACAAGTCTGAAAGTATTTCTCACCTCCTTTACTTTTACTTTCCAGAAAACTAGGGAGGGGCCCTTCTGAGATGCTTCCCATGCCCATTTTCTTCTGTGGGCTGAAATACCCTTTGTGTGATGGTTGTCTAGGCTGCGACTCTTCCTCCTGTCTCCTAAGGTCCTTCCCGCGTGCACTGCAAAGAGCTGGGGCAGCAGCAGAGAAGGCTTGAACACAAATCCCCTTCAATTAAGCTAGTAGCAATTGTAGGCAAATTGTAGGCGAGCAGGGAGGCTCTTACAGAAGGTGGCATTCTCTCAAATGGCCTGAGCAAGTGGTGGTTCTCTGTATGTGTGTGTGTTAAAATCAGCAAGATGACAAATGATGCAAGCCCCCTCCTTTTCTATGCATGTCACCATTGCATGTGCATTCAAAAGGCAGGAGGGCTGCATCATAATGTTCCATTGGCCAGCTTGTTGATTTTGCCCTCTCCTGGGAGGTGCTGCTGATCTGAACCTAAACCATGTAGGAATTTTAAAATAATGATTGGCATTTTGTAGTTTGACCAGGAATGAATTGACCCCCAGTGCAGGCCACCTTTAATCACAGGTGAAATATTGTCTCTTTGCAGGGGTTGCCAAATTTTATACCAACTGGAATTTCTACTGGACTCAAAGGCAGCCCCACATCACATCACTGTAGTCAAGTGTAGAGGTTACCAGAGCGTGCACCTCAGTATGTGCATTGGAGCTATCCTCCAGAAAGGAAAGCAGTTGCCATGTCACTCAAAGCTGATCAGTGCTTTGACCATTTCTTCAAATAGGGAGAAAAAAAACTTTGGGTTCCATAAGCACCGTCAACTGCATACCTGCTTCTTCTGGGAGATTAATCTCATTCAGGACAGGCAGATCTACCGCTTCTCTAGATTTATGGGTCCTTCCAAAGAACACTTCTGTCTTCTCTGGATTCAATTTCAATTTGCTATTCCTCATTCAGATTGTTACTGACTTCAGACAGGAATTCAGGAAGCCACACCATGAAAATGTCAGACACCCAGCTCCAAATCTTTTGATCCTGATGATCTTCCCCAGTAGTTTTATGTAGTTATTGAAAATATTCAAGAGAGAATGAAACCTTGATACAGAATTCCTATTGTATATGGTATACATAACCATATAATAAATATAATAGGAGCACCTGTCTTCAAGTGACACCATCTGAAATCTACCCAAGAGACAGAAACAGAACCACTAGCTTCTTAATCTCTCAGCCAATCCAAGAGGATGTCATGATTGATGGTACTGAAAGTTGCTGAGAGGTCAAGAAGATTCCAGAGAGCCAAGCTTCCTCTGTCTGTCCCCTGAGAATGATAATCCATCAGGCCCACCAAGACAATCTCAACTTGGTAACTCAACCTGAGGCCAGTGTGAAAATAGATTAAGATAATATGTTTCCTGAAGGATTACGTGCAGTTGAGAAACCACCACTCTTTCAATCATGTACCCAATCATGGTAGGTTAATTGCTCACCTCTGAGGGCTCCAGGGTAGGCATCTTAAAAAATAATTGCTTTAAAAAAAAAATTCTAATAATTGCCACTTTTAAACAAAGAGGCATTTGCCCTCTCTCAGAGAGGCATTTATGATATGAACCAAAGTATTATAATTAACCTTCTGACTAAAATGTATAAGCTAAATTGGGCAAGGATCCAGAACGTGGTGGAATGTATTACTCCAAGCATCCTGTCCATGTCCTTAGGTATCTCAAAGTGGAACTGGTATAGTCTAACTATATAAAAGGACTCCCATAACATAAAGGTTGGGAGAGATCTTGGAGTCCAACCTTCTGCCCAGTGCAGGAATCCATGATTATAGCTTCTCTAACAGATAAGAATCCAATCTCTGTTTAAGCACCTCCAGCAAAGGAGGGTCCACTTCCCCTTAAGATAGTATGTTGAAGAGCTCTTATCATCTGGATTTTTCCTGATATCCAACTGAAATCTACTTCCAGGTAATCAAATCCATTGTTTCTATTTGTGTCTTCTGTAACAACTCTGAAAGATTTTTCCCATATCTTCTACATGACAGCCCATCAGATACTTGAAGACAGCTCTCATGTCTCCCTGCAGTCTTCTTTTCTGCAGGCTAAACATACTCAAAGCTTCTAACCTGTTCCTCATAGATATTTCCTTACAGGCCCTTATTGTTCCACAGATTACTGCACATCAAAGGGGACATCTAGGACAGCCTGAATATGAGAGATTTTATCTGCCCCCCAAAAAACACTGAAAGCATTTCAACAAGCTTCTGAGAATTCTGTAATAGAATTCTGGGTGAAGCAAATGGGCGTACAGACTCAGTCCCTTCACACCTAAGAAACTCAACAGGCTGAGACCTTGAGGATGCTTTATATAGAGAAGGAAATCGCTGCTTTACTACCTTTCTTGCCACGGCAGAGGCCTTGAAGTGGGCTTTATGCTGTGTCTCATCAGATTTGAATGGGGCCTTCCTCTACCTGTCGATTATGCCTAAATACATTTTGTATACATTTTTTTTGAACTTTTGGATGCAATTTTTGAACAAAGAACTGTATTGCAAAATGTAGCCAGGTGTGTAATCCAATATATAAGGACATTTTCACATCACTGGCCTTGCTTAACCTAACCCCTCTTATTCACTACACAAATGGAAGTTGAATTTGCTGATTATGGGGCGTCCAACTCTGTTCTTGTCATGGTTTCATACTTCAAAACCTGGGTTCCATGTCCTGATGCTTGCATATGCAATTTCCTTGTGTCCTTCCAACTAGACAACCAAGTAGCAAAGAAAAGAACAGCAAGGTGCATTTTATCATCTGTTTGCACACTGTAATTTATAGATCAATATTCAGATCTTCATTAGAAAAGAACAAAAATGTAGAGACAGCTCTTACCTCCCAAGGAGCTTGCAACCCAAATGGTAATGGAGGAAGACAGAGGAGGAAGGGGAGCAGATGGCTGCTGTGAGCAGATGGCTATTACATATCCTTAGCCTTAGTTTCACTTTGCTTTAAAGGCTTACTCAGTATAATAGTAATCTGGTAATATGAATAGCAACCCTGAAAATAACAGGGTATTAGGCATAATTTTAATCTATGTTTTCACTGTGTGGGCAAGCACATAGACTTGCTGTTACTGCATACCACACAAATTAAATACAATCCCAGAAGAGTTATGGTTTCCTGCTCATCCTGCTGGATCAAAATAGATCAATCATCTTCCTGGCACAAGCTTTATGCAGTGCTGAAAATGTTTGAGAAAGTGAAAAAGAAATATTGGCCTGTGCCAAATCCCAGGAGCATATCTCAGTTAAGCAAAATTGGATGTTCCTTTTCTTATAATTGCAGAGGTGGTGAAAACATAGATTTTATGTTGTAAGATTTTGTGTCATAACTTTCAGGCTAATGTTCTGATTTTCAAGCACTTTTTGGTACTCCTATAATGTCTACTTAGAAGTAGGTTCCACTGTACTTAATTAGATTAATTTCCTAGTTAAATCCACCTTTCCCAAAGTATCATTGTATTGTTTTCATTGTGCATTTGTGTTCATTTTGGTGTTTGGATTTTTAGAGGAGGTGTGTATATCAAGATTACTCCAAAGGGAGGTGTGATGGGAAAAAATTTAGGAACCCCTGGTGTATACAAAATAATATGGAGAATCCACTTGAATAGTTTATTTGTAAATACAATAGATCAATCCAGTGTTCTTACCTGAGACACAAATGCCCAGGTTCAAATTATCCTACTTCAGACACATTATACAAAGACCTAGCTCTCTGGAAATGGGTCTAATGATGGGAAAGGTAGAAGGAAAGAGAAGAAGAGGATGATCAACCGCAAGGTGGATAGACTTAGTTACAATGGTGGTCAATGCACCATTGGAAGACCTGAAAAACTAGGTTAAGGACAGATAATCATGAAAAAATATACCTATGTGGTCAACTTGATGGCACAATCAATCAATCAATCAATCAGTCAAATGCAATGGAAGCTAAATCAAGACCAGAAATCTGTTATTATACTCCTCTGGAAATTGCTTCAATATATGGAACAAAATGTCCTGTTGCAGGAATGGGCAACATGTGGCCCTCCATAGTTGCTGAATACAGTTTCCATCATTTCTCAGAACTAATTATAGAGCAAGTTGGATTGGATCAAGAATGGGCAATCTATGGACTGCATGAGGTTCCAAAGAACTGGCAGCCTTGATCTGAAGGTTTGGAGGAAACGAAACAAATGAAAGCATCACAAAGCATGGGGGGGGAGAAAAATTGTTTTTGTTGTAACTACTTCCCCCAAAAGTGGGCTAATCATTAGATGATCTTTAATATCTTGTCCAGCTCCTAAGTAGATTGTTCTTCTGGATACTCCATCCACAGGCATTTCTGCACACCTCTCTTATTTGGAGGGAAAGTTGCAGGGAGAATCAACTACAAAGGAGAGAGATGGGAAAATAAAATAAGGGAAAGAGAAATATGGACCAAGGTTTTCTCTATATTTACAACTGTGATCAACACGAGGATTTTAGAAGCCCCCTCCTAATGTCAGGTCCATATTTGAGGGGTCACTCACTAAAGTGGTTGGCCCCATCTTATATCAGTGGTCCCTAGCAGGCCATATTGTGCTCCACTTAGTATTCCTTGACATTGTGGGAAATGCAAGTAGTGGCTCTAAGTCATCTGGCTGACAGCTCCAGGAAAGATGCCAGCAGTGCTGAATGCATCCATGGTTTTGTTGACCTCTGCAACTCCGTAAGATTCTCCATGCCGATGCTGTGCTTGCAAGTCAGCCTTCCTGAATCTGATGCCTTCCAGGTATATTAAACTATAAGTCTCAGAATTCCAGCCAGCAAAACCAATAATGGGAGTCCATCTGCAGAGAGGTAAGTTGGATAAGGGAGCTGTAGAGCAGGTATAGTCACAGCAAATGTGAATGATAATACTTTAAAAGATTTAAGCTGCACCTTTGTTTTTTTAATTGTAATGTAATATATTAAGTTTAAAAAAGAGTTTATTTATGACCTTAACATTGCTAATTATTTATAATGTATTTTTAAAATTCCATCACTTTTTAAAGTCAGGAGGCAGGTGATGGTACTAATTACTGAAGAACTAATGACTGAATTACTAATGACTGAAGGACTAATTACTGAAGACAGCCGGTAGTTAATATGAGCAGACATCCATTATGACATTGTCATGATTGGTAATATAGCAGGCAGCAAAAAAGTGGCAAATGCTGTTTCACCCATTGGGTTTTCATCATCTACATGTTTTCCCCTTTACTTTGATACCTTCTAAAGATCTTAATCTTGTTGAATGTCATAGATACCAAGCAAATCAGCGCAGAGATGCACCATCAGTTTGGCAACATCGCTTTGTGAACTGCACAAATTGCATTGGAGATGTCTTATGCTTGCACTTGGGGACCTTTTTAATTATGAGCCTACTTTCACATCCATTTTATTCAACCATTAGAACAGAGATTAAAAAAATAATTACAAATAATTAATGGAATTCATGGCACGCTTTCTTTTTTTAAAAAAAGCATATTTGTTTTCAGTAAGAGAAAATTGCGGCAATTCCATTGCTGTGATTAAAATGCTCTACAAAGCTTTAACAAAAGCTTGTCAGAGCTGCAGACGCCTCTTAGTTTAGCATGAACTTGTTTATCGTTTCATGGAAATTATCCTTAATGATACTGAACCAATTACTTGCTTATGCCTATGGTGGTTATATGTTGTATCTGCATCACAGAATGGAAAATGAAGTGTGCTGGTTCTGGCTTCTGAGAGCGTGCTAAGTGACTGCCATCGCTCAAATCATAAATCACCACGTGCATTGCCCATATGGCAAAGAAATTTACTTTAGATAGTTATTCGGTAGCACTGCTTTCCAGCTAGTGGGAATTACTGACATTTCCATATTAATCAAGGAGCAGAAGTTTAAAGTTTCACTGCTGGATGGTGAAATCAAATCCTCATTAAGTCAGGTTAACAAATCTGCTTCAGTAAAGATCTGTCCTCTAAAATAATTTGATTATTAAGAATTTGGCATGGTCAGGGTGATCTAAGGATGGTAGAGGGAGAATTTGAAGTGCAGGAATCCTAATCATTGAAGTCCAGATCTGCAGGATGAAAATCAGAGGGACAGTAATGCATTTTATTATTCTGTTCCTCGTGGCCAGTTTGATGCTAGTTTGTTTTCTCTACTGATCCTACTAGGAGGAAAGGTAAGTATGTTAGCTTCATGCTTGGTGTACTACATTCCTCAATAAACTGGACAGGGGTGGGTCAAAATCAGTAAGATAGCGGATGAGCATTGTGATACAAGCCCACCCTTTTTTGATGTATGCACGTTGACAAACGTACTAAAAGGATGGAACCTGTACTGTGATGTTCCATCTACCATCTTACCAATGTTGACACACAGAAACTCCACAGATGCCACTAACTTTGGATTTGGTGGATTCAAATCTTTACCTATTAATCTCTGACATGTCCAGTTTTTGAAGCTAGAGCATTTTTGGTGGAGAAGCAAGGACAGTAGAGAAAATTTCCCTGCCTATAACCAAAAGATGTACAAGGGCAGCTTTCTCTCTTCAAATGAAGATTCCTTCCAAGGATCCCAGGGTTGCACTTCTGATAATTTCATTAATTGATTTAAATCCTGTGTATTATTTGATTAATTGATTTAAATCCTTTGTATGAATTAATTTAAGATGAATTGATTTAAATCCTTTGAATTAATTAATATGTCATTCCCAATTTCTCATACGAAGCAGTAGTAAAAAAACCCAAAACACTACACTGCATGTGTAATCCCATACCCCAGTTATAATGACTCTAGGACCGTACGATATGGTACAATCGCTCAGAGTTTCTTTATCCGTGCTTATTATCCCAGTCATCACACATGGTAGAATTCTATAGTGCATGTGAATGTACTATTAATAAAACCCCAATGGCTACTTTTTTTGAGATAGTTGGCAGCATTGCAGAATCAAACCAGATTTGTCTACAGAGGTTTTGGGCTAGCAAGGCAGGAAATTAATTAGTTCAAGCTGGAGGATAATTGATATTGGAGTTTGGGTGAAGTTCGGAATGGAAATGGGAGTGGAAACATTGTCCTCTCATTCCCACCCTTAATGCTGCTCCCAAATATACACTTTCCATAGCACCATCTTAAACTGCTCCAGGGGATCCAGTGAATACAGTGCTGAGGAATGTCATGAAGACTGCCTTCCCCAACATTAGATACATGCGTTATGATCCTCAGTTTTGATTATGTGCCATTAAGTCGGTATCAAGTCTTAGTGACCATGTTTTCCATAATGATCTGTCCCTAGCCTGGTTCTTCAGGACTTCAGATCCTCAGTTACCCTACCAGCTAATTCTGTGACTGATCTTAAGTTGGCCATTGTGGAACAAAGAAATTTGAGTAGGAACTTCAATGAAAATAGTTGTATTGTAACTTAACAAAAAGTTTAATGTTCTTATTCTAGGTCAGAATAGGGGCACTGTGATTTGGTCTTTTGTTTTGTTTTTCTCTCACTAAGGTATTAATTGACTCTGCAATGCTAAAATAACTGTGCCATCACTCTTGCCATGCGGTGTTAATTACTGATGCTTTGTTGAATTGTAGTGTTGTGCTTTTTACATTCCACTGCCATTTAACTTCAACTATGATCTCTCTCTGCTACATGCACGCATGCACACACGCATACTGTGTATCTCTGTGTATATACCAAAAAAATTGAGAATTGCATTTGGGACATTTTATGACATGGCCTCAAGTCTGTGAAAGCTGATGGTATAATTATAATGAAAAAAATAATCATTAAGACGCTACAATACGTTTTGTGGTTCAAAAAAACCATCTAAGCTGGTAGTCATCTTGTATCACTGGATTTCATGTTTAATTAGGCTTTGGAAATTACTTTCTTATGTCTTCCTTTATGTAAATCAGTTTTATTAGAGTTTTATAGTTCTGACTCATAGACCTATGGCAAGGAATGCAAATGTCTACCTACTTGCTTCACACCACAGATATATTTATAAAGCTCCAATGACTGTTGCACCCTTCTTAGTTAGTTATATATTTTTGTCTATATATGGAAATGCTGCATGGAGTCAGTGGTCCATAAGGCACACAATCATGGATCTGACAGTTCTGAATTGTGAACAGGGTTTTACTAGAGTTCAATCTCCGCAACCTCCCAGAATTTAAATGACTTCGATCTTAATTTATTCAGAATGATATATTCCCTGCCAGAATCAGGATCCCACTCAGGAGGCTTTATTTAGACTTAAAATAATTTATTATTATTTTATTTTATTTATTTATATTTCAGATTTGTCACCGCCCATCTCATTGTGGGGTGACTCTGGGCGGTTATTAATTATTATTAAATTATTAGCAAAGCATACAAATCACTCATACAGTCTTTCTGATTCATTTTTAATGAAACTTTGTTTCCCATAATAGCATATTTTCCATAATAGGATGTAAATGAAGAGCAGACATCTTTTTAATTTCTGATCTTCTTTACCTTTCCTTACTTTATCTACCTTTCCTTGCTTTTTCATCAAAAGTTCAAATTTTATATTGAGCTACAATCAGACAAACATGGCATTGGGGTAATGGATTCTTTCCACCCTTGTAAACATGTCATTAGAAACAAGGTGGGAAAGCTTTCCAGCCCCTTTACGACCAGAAGTCATAGGAGGGATCTTTATTTTCTTCTGTGTGACATAGTAACATATTTAATCAGTGTATGTTTCTGCTCTCCTCTCTTATTGCGCCCATGTATGTTTGTGTGTATGCACTGGGGAGCTTGAGATGAGCTGCATACACTCTATGTCATGTGACCAGGAAGAAGAAGGGAGGAGGACTTAGAATGGAGAAGTCAACAATACTTCAATTGATTTGATTGGTTGATTATGTGTCATCAAGTCATTTTCAACTCCTAGCGACCACATACTAGATAGATTTTCTCCATGAGCAATACTTCAAGCCACTGCCCAGTTATCTCCTCCACTGGATTAGGGATTTTTTTTCCTTTAATGCTCTTTTCCACAGACCCCAGCCTGACCTGGGCCAGTTTTTAACATAATCATTCTTTTGCTCGCACCAAATTTGACCCCATTTTGTTTAGTTTTTGGAGAGTTATCTTGCTGATGAGTAGACAGGCACAGATAGATAGATTCCCTAGTTCCTTTACATAATTTATATGCAGCACCCCATTGGGTTGGAAAGAATAAAATGGCAAAAATTGTCCATTCGCAGAATTCTAACTCCATCTTGAATTTTATTTCACTTCAGTTTTTGCTGATCCATGCTTGAGGCAATGAGGCTGTTCACCATAACTAATGGACATTTTGAAATTCATTTCAAACCCATGTTAAATGATACATTTGGATATGGCACAAATCTGCCATTAGAAAGGACAATATTCAGAAATCAGTGGGAAACCTTTCCAACCAGCCAGAATGCTTTATTATTAACTTTAAAAGGCCATTTTTGAACAAAGGAACTTCTGTAGGAAAGTCTGGTACAAAACTGATGAATTGCAGTTTATAAAGAAGTTCAATATCAAATTGAGATAATGGATTTTTATCCCACTATAGTTGTTGCTAGTTTATCAATGTTAGGATGTTTGTGTTATCTTCAGCTTGGCTTTGTGAATAGTCACTCTGCTTAATTATATACTATCTATAATGTAATTCACAAGGTCTGTGCTTTTTCATTTCGTTTTCCTTAACCTCATTATTTATATCACCCACTACCCTACAATTATGCATATATTTACTTACCAACTCAGAATACTTCTGAGAATCTTATGAAACAGGTAAATGTGTATGTGATCAGATAAATAAAAAATTTAATAAATTAGGGTCCAGCAATTTCCCTCCCCTCTCTATTATGGGAACATTTGGGGGGCAGGCATATACAAGATGTGAGAGTAACTAGTGCCCAAAGTAGGTGGGGCCCCAAATCTTTTGTTCCATTTTTTGGACACTTTCCTTTCTCTCTCCTGAACAATGGGCTGCCAAAGATGGAGCAGAGATGTCACATGTAGAATATGGTTAATATTAAGCTACAGGTAATTAGACTGAGGGCTTCACAAGGTCCTAAGGCTTGAAGGTGGTCATCCTCATCATATACTATAATAAATTCCTTAACAGAGAGACCCGTTCACCACAGCTGAATTGAACTGCTCTTTATACTGTTCCAGTGTGCAATTTCTTATACCCATTGCTAATCCCCTTCTGTCTCTGTTGTCTCTGTTTTCCATCTCTGCAGTCACCTAATGTCCCTCCAAGACCAAGAGTTTATTCGGTGTGACCTTCCATGCCAAGGCATGCTTGGGCTATGTTAGGTGCAAGTAGAGACAAGGCCAAGGTGCAACAAGAATCTCTGTTGGGTTTGCTGCAACATCTAAAGCTACCTTTGTGTTGATTCCCACGTGGATGTGACATTCCACAAAACATCATGGTCTATCCAGTGCAGTATTGTGCTTCTGGGCCTATGTTACAAGTTCCTTTTATATCAATTGAAATTTATTATCTGGAATATGTTCAGAGAGAGAAGACCACACACAAGCTAGTAACTGTAGAAATTCTTTTAGTCATGTCTCTGTGGGATGGAAGCAGGAGCACAAGACCACAGTAAAACCATCAAGACTTTTTTGGGGGTGCCTTTAAGTCAGTTTTTGACTCCTGGAAACTGCCTGGACAAGTCCCTGCCGTTTTCTTGGCAAGATTTCAGAAGTAGTTTGCCATGGCCTTCTTCTTAGGGCTGAGAGAAAGAGACTGGCCCAGGGTCACCCAGCTGGCTTTGAGCCTAAGGCAGGATGAGAACTCACAGTCTCCCACTTTCTAGCCCAGTGCCTTAACCACTACACCAAACTTTACAAGACTTACAAGACTTACCAACGCATAAATGTATTACAGTATATAGGCAGGTAGCCGCAGCTGACAAAGCATAGACTCTTGTACATATGCTGTACATATGGAAGACATGCCACACATAATTGAAGGAAGCTCAGAATATGAAGGTTGCGATGTCACAATGCTGCAGAGGTGTTCACTCATCCCAATTTCCTCCTTCAATAATCCCAAAGCCATGAACGGCACTATATGTGCTTGTGTGCAAACATCTTGATGGATGAAGGATATGGAACGTTGAAATACCAAAATGGACTGTGCCAGAGTACAGACCAAGTGGCACTATCCCAGGAACGAAATCTAGCAACCACCAGGACGCTGAGCATTCGCCGTTAAGGGGTTCTTAAGTTCACTGTTATTTTCCATGCTTGTCCATTGGAACTGCATTAATATGAAGGGTGTTGCATCAGTCTAAACTGGTTTTGTTAATTGGTGAGTAAGCTGAAAAATCGCAGTCAGTGCTATGACAAATGGGTTGATCATTTTCCTCTAGATTGAAAGATGTGCTATACTTTGAGTATTGTCTTTTCACTACCACTTATAACCACGGTATAAATCATAGGCACACAAGCCTCTGACAAGCTCCCATCCCTGAGATTATTTTGGACACTTTTCCTGATCAGCTGTCAGTCATGACTGATGCTCCAGAAGGCTGGTATCCAATGAGATGCAAGGCCGTCTGCATTTCATTAAGACATCCTCTGGGGAGCAACACCAGATGCTGCTCAGCATGCTAAAAGTGTACACTGCTTCAACCTATTTATTGGGCAATGTTCTTAAAAGCCACGTGAAGCACTTGCTCTGAAGCGATCAATTTCCCCCTCGCATATAGGCATCACAATGCAGCCATTATAATTGTTTTCTTTATTTGCTCCTTTGGTTTCAGAAGTGATAATGGGATGGAGAAGAGGAATGGATGAGCCAGCTTACTGCAGAACCCAAATGAGAGCTGCAGAAGAAGACAACCAAGAATTTTAAGGGGTTCACATTGAAGGAGGAGGGCCATGTTAGTCTATAGCAGGGTTCCTCAACCTTGGCAACTTTAAGATGGGTGGATGCCAACTCCCAGAGGCTGGTTGGGGCATTCTGGGAGTTGAAGTCCACCCGTTTTAAAGTTGCCTGGTCTATAGTAGCCAAAAACGGGAAGGAATCTGTTTTTTCCAACTAACAAATTCTGTTGTAATGCTAGTAGACCCCTCCTGCTTTTAGGTGTTTATATGGCTCACTATAGCATTTTAAAAATGAAAGATGCTGACAGTTATTTCAAGGCACGCGCTAAGCAGCATGCATATCTGGTAGAGGTCAGGACTACTATGCGATCAGCCAAACAAAACCCATTCACTGCAACTGTTTATGACCCAACAACTCTATTAAACAGGAAAGTTGCACAGACTTGCCCTGACATAAAATTCTACATTGGCAGCAACAAAATCAGTTCCTGTCATCTCCTCCCTCCCACAGGCATGGTTTGCCATCTGCTTGATAAAGTTTTTGATACAGATGTACATTGCTATGTTGGTCCCAGAAAATAAATGGCTGCACTCTTATATTCACTTGTCCACTATGGTGCAATGTGTTTCCTTCTGAATCCCACTAATTATAGCTAATGTTTGAGCTAGCTGTATCAGAATATGGAACATTTATGGGAATTTGTGGGTTCATTTTCATGTCCCCCTAACAGTAGAACAAACATGACCTGGCAACCAATTTTTTATGACATATTCCCATGGCATTGTCTTTATCTCATGAGGCAGCTTAAAGTTGTCTTTAGCTACTCCAGTTTTAAGTAATGTTTTTCCCCTTCTTCCAACACAACTTTTGTTGTAGATACAATCAAACATGCTTCATCAACGTGTGGTTGCTGACACAGTCAGGGGTGGCATCTGCCCAAATCTTACTGGCCAATTTAAGCTGGTACAGGTACACTCCTCACCCTGGTCATTGAGAGCTGCCCTCCATGGCCATCTGATCTGGGTAATGTTGGACTGACCTGTCACGAAGTGCTTGTCAGGTCTGATGCAGGTTACTTTTAAACACAGGTTTTGTACTCTTCTGAAAGAGCACCAGACCTGTTTTCTAAACATGGGTTTAACACGCTTTCGACATAGTGCTACAGCTGTGCTGAACAGAAGGTTGATTTAAACTAGGAATATTAATAACAAGAAGAAGAAGAAGAAGAAGAAGAAGAAGAAGAAGAAGAAGAAGAAGAAGAAGAAGAAGAAGAAGAAGAAGAAGAAGAAGAAGAAGAAGAAGAAGAAGAAGAAGAAGAAGAAGCAGCAGCAGCAGCAGCAGCAGCAGCTAAAGTGCTCTGGGACTTTAGAATTCAAACAGACAAGCACCTGCCACACAACACCCCAGACTTAACAACTGTTGATAAGAAAGACAAAAAAGTCTGGATAGTGAATATTGCAATACCTGGAGACAGCAGAATAGAAGAGAACTGGAGAAAATCACAAAATATAAAGACCTGCAAACAGAAGTAGAACGACTATGGCAAAAGAAAGCAAAGATAGTACCCATAGTTATAGGCACCTTAGGTGCAATCCCAAGACATTTGGAGCACCACTTGAACACCATCGGCATTGACAAAATCACCATCAGTCAATTGCAAAAGGCAGCTTTACTTGGAACAGCTTACAACCTGCAACGATAGCTTTAATACCATCAAACAACAACATCTGCCTATCCCAGGTCCTTGGGAAGCACTCGATAGGTGGATAAAAATGCCAGATTTGGTCTAAACAACTGGCTGACTATACAACCAACCACAATAGTAATAATAATAATAATAATAATAATAATAATAATAATAATAATAATAATAAATATAAATAATTTATTTATAATAATAGGCGCCTTGGGTGCAATCCCAAAACATCTGGAGTACCACTTGAAAACCATCAGCACTGACAAAATCACCATCAGTCAATTGCAAAAGGCAGCTTTATTTGGAACAGCCTATATCCTGAGAAGATACCTTTAACACCATCAGACCACAACATCTGCCTATCCCAGGTCTTTGGGAAGAACTCGATAGGTGGATAAAAATGCCAGATGCAGTCTAAACATGTGGCTGACTGTGCAATCAACAATAATGTATTAAATTTATATGCCACCTGACTCCCAATGACTTTGGATAGCTGAATGAGGATCAGATTTTGTCGATTGAGTTTATTCGAGGTTTTCTACTTTTTCTGCCAACAAGGGGGTTAGCATAGCCATATTTTTAGTGTTTTTATTCCGGGGGTGGGGAGCATTTTCCCTACTCCATTCTGTCTCCATGGCTATCCTGAGCTACTTCAAGGTGCTCCTGGCTACAAGGACATGATCTGACTCACTGCCAGGACTACTATTCCCCCACAACTTCACCCCATCTCTCTCCTTCAGACCTGAGACTTACAGCGGGGCTAATTTTGGACACAGATTTACTCCATTTCAAAGAAGTGTTAGACCTGTGGTCAGAACTAGCCCAATTGAAAGATCACAAGAATGGAGCACCTCTAATTCCTGAGAATGGGGAGGTGGGGAGGTCCATAACAGAGGTTCCAGAGGTGTATGTAACCATGAAAAACTCCGGGTCCAGCCCCAGAGTTCCTCTAAAAAAGGCACAGCACTATTAAATACAGGAGGTGTAATCCTATGAACTGATTATATATTACATTTAATTCTAATTTCATTCACACTTCAATCAAATTAAAGCAAATGAGTCTACCTAATTCTTTGCCCTGGCCCTGACTATTTTCAGAATGTGGCTTCTGACATACTATTGAAAGGCCAGTAATGTGGCCTGAACATTATTGTAACCCGTAGGCAAGCCCAATATTGTCTGAACCAATTCATTTGCTCTCCAAGGTATCTGGCAGATATTTCACCAGCTATAATATCTGATGTCATTTATGAATTGGCATGTCCACATCACACAGTCTGTCCCTAAACTATGATATTCTACATACATTAATTTTTACAGGATCATTTCTTTCCTAAATCAAAAAGTATGTTTTCAGTAGTTACAGCAGTGTGACAGATAACTGAACTGGATCAAATGAGAAATCTAATGTTTTTTTAGATTAAGTTTAGGAAAAAACCTTTCTGAGTAACACAGGGACATCTCTGGGCCATGTAACGCCCCAGGCCCTGAAAGTTTCAGAGCCCTCTACTGGGGACAGCCATGGGAGGGTCAAATCAGACAGCACCAAGGATTCCACAGGGTCAAAGAAATCAAGATGATGGCTGGGACCATGCCAAACTCCCCCCTCAACACATATGCAACGTACAGTATGTGAAAAAGGTGGGGCTTTGATTGCATGGTTGTAGCTTTCATCTTGACTTTTTTGACCCATTCTGTGGATGACTCTGCCCTCTAAGACTGCAGTGCCAAAATGCATGTGTAATACACTGATTTTGTGAAAATAATGAAACAAATAAGTATGTTTAATTTTTGCCAATTATAAGGCACCCACTTGCAGTAAAAAGTCTTACTCCTCAAAAGACCCAAATATCAGCTTTACCCCTTTCCTGATCCTTATGACTTTAAGACAATACTTTTTAGAAATGAAAGTACTGTCCTTGGCCACAGAAAAATTGCCGTCTCCTAGATCTAACACAGGATGCATTTTCAGAATCAGCACAAGATAAAGTTCATAGAAATATGATTTATTTGAAGGAGTTTGGTGCATGATGCTAGTAGAAAGATGATGGCCAGATGCAGAACCCATGGGATAGGTATCTCTCTGAGATGTAGTATTGTAATGAAGAAAAGGATGAGAGCTTGTGATCCTAGTCCCAAGGCTGATGACAGATTGCAGGCATGGAAGAGAGGGACCAAGTGAAGGGAGTAATGAACTAGAGCTAGGATTGTGATGGCTGAAGGTACAAGATATTCACAATCATGCCATTTCCCTCTTTTAAAGAGATTTCAGCCCTACATTCATTATAGCTCCCATCCAACTCATAGCTGGGTGCTAAAACTGTGATTGAGGAAAGTGTGGGAAATGCTGAAGTCACTGCCCGTTAACTTATTTCTTTCTTCCCAATGACTAAAAAAGGTTGCCTCTTCATCCTCTAGAATGGAAAGTATTCAGAATTAAAGTGTTTCCATTGTACTGCAGGTCTTCAAAAATAGTTTTGTAGAAAGTAAGAATATTCAGCACTTGTTTTTCTAACAAGCAGTCCAAGCATGAGTAATACATTTAAAAGTAAAGATTGCTTTGAGCTGGGGTTGACCTTTGGTTGACTACCTGGATATTGCTATGTAATTCTCCTGACAAACAATATGGAAGTGACTTGCCATTGTCTTCTTCTTGGATGGGTTTGCAACTTCTCTGTCTAGCCTATAGCTGCAAGATTTCCTGATAGATTCCCATGCAAGTACTAACCGAGTTTGGCTTTGCTTAACTTTTCAAGTTCAGCCAAGGTTGACTATGTGGTAACACAATACATTAGGCTAAAATGTGGTATGAACCAAGGCAATTAAGACTGAGGACTTTTGTGTCCTCACTTGGCCAAAGTCTGCTTCAGCCTACTGCTCACCTTATGTACCTCCTAACATTTCTGAAGCCCAGTGCAGCTGCATACACTGCAGCCTCCCACCCCCCCCCACTTTAAACTGGCCCTGTTGGAAAGGATGATAGGAAATGAAGAATAGATACAGCAGGCTGTTCCTTTCTACTCTTGCTTGATGACAAAATTCTGGAATAAAGAAAGCATACATATCAGGAACTCATCAAGCAAGAGCAGGACGGAATATTTAAATGTGTGCCAATGGATAAAATAATGAATACCTTGAATGTTTTCATTGTGATGGACAGGCTAGACACATTTTAGTGACAGTGTCATGGAAGACAAGAAAGCATACCATGAAGGCTGAAAAAAGAAGGCTCATTCACAAAAAGACATCTCAGGTCTCTCTGTGTGGTAATTAAAAGGAGCAATTCAACGTCCCCTTTTAAATATCTATTTCTATTACTCCTACAACAATTGGAAGGAGGAGGAAGAGGAGGAAGAGGAGACTTTTTCTAATTATGGAATTTACTATATATTATCAAGGGCTGAGCAACTGAATGTGTGACAGGGCTAAGGAAATTCTTGCCTTTGGGCCAAAGTAGGACCTTTGGATTTTCCTCATTTCCCAAAACCTCTTCCTTTCATTGGCCCAGTTGGGATTATTGGTCTTATTTATTTCATCTTCTGTTTTTTAATGGATAAGAGTTTGCATAAGTTGAAGAAATGTCTGGATGGAGATATCTGTATTTTTGACTGTGAACTTAGCAAAGGACAGACTTACATCCATAAATTGTCCCATTTTGTCTGTGGCTTGCTTTCTACTGGAATGCATCTTGGACAATTTTTCTTTATTTTAACATTCAGGTAGACTGTTGCCACCCCACAAGAGTTCTGGCAGTTTATAATATTTCCATTAGAAACACAATAAATATAATAACAACAAAACAATAAGCATTTAAAATAACAGTGAAAAATAAAAACTCCCTGGCATATATTAACAGCACAGCCTTACAAACACCTTCTTAAATGACAAAATGGAGGACGTCATATGCATTTCCAGTTGTAAGAAATTCTAAAGAATAGCATTTTTAATCAAGAAACCTGATCTCCTACTCTCCAGAACCTCATTTAAGGAGTGAACTCATAATATCTCAGCTAATGTTGAATGGGTTGGTTCTCTCTGAAGGAGATGATCTTGAAGGTGTCTTGAAGGCTGAACCATAAAGAGCTTAATAGATAATAACATCTTGAATTGTACTTGGAAACCTGCTAGTAATCAGTATAAGGCCTGTAACACTAGTATTATATGATTTTGGTGGCCCTCATTCACTAACAAGGAGATTACTGCATTTTGCACCAAATGTAGTTTCTGAGTATTCTTCAAGGGCAGCCTCATATAAAACACGCTGCAATAGTCTTGCCCTGAGTAATAAGGGCATGGGTTATTGTTGCAAGGACCACTTGCTCCAGGAAGGCCCACAAATTGCACAGCAATTGAAGGTCAGCAAAGCCCACCCACAGCTTCCACCTACCTAGGTAGCAGTAGCTATGAATCTAAGAAAACTCCCAAGTCATGGACCTGTTTCTGAATAAACAGGGGAGAAAGAGATGAATTGTGAGGCACCACATAAGGTAGCAATTGTCAAGCTGACTTCCCTTCTCATATTACCATGAATCAGAACTGCTCACTCAGGAAGAACTGTACAACAGAGCCTCCCATTCCTAACCCTTGCAGATGTCCAGAAAAATATCATGAAAGATGGTATTAAAGGCTGCCAAGACATCCAAGAGGATCAATAGGGGCATTCCCTTAATCCAGTTCCTTATAGAGATCATCAGCTTGAGTGACTCATGTGGTCTCTGTTGCATGAGCCCTGACTGAAAAACATCCAGATGATCCATTTCCTCTAGGATACAGGTGTATCCTCAACACTTTCTCAACAACCTTTCCCTGAAAGGGGCAATAGGAAATGGGATGGCAGTTTTCTAAGATGGCTATATCCAGGAAGGGACTCTTCAAAGGTTTAGATTAGGGATTGGCGCTTCTTTCAAGGCAGCCAGCACCACTCCCTAACCTAACTCTTTTTAATAAATCTTGTTAAAGAAGACTCACTGCCAAGAGCTTAACAATACCTGCAGTGGGTTTAAACTGAAACTTGGTTCCTGATAATTTGGACCTGATATTTATTTTCCCAGAGTAGGACTAAATCTTTCCTGCTTTGATTCTGCACTCTACAAAGTGTTGGTTCAAATCTGTTTCTTTGGTGTTTCTTTGGTATTTCTAGAGTGGCACCACATCAACAATGGCAAAAAAAGCAGATATACACAGAGGGAAATGCTACAGTAGTGATGGAAGGGAGGAGTATTATATTTCAGTGACTGTCCCCAGATCACAGTATTTGGGATAAACAGAAATCTTCTATATGCTCATTGTCCAGTTTCTCATTCTAAAGGGTTGTGTGATATTCTTTTTTGGTCTATATTAGCTAGCTGATTTGTCCTAGTGACTGATTTATCTTATGAAAAGATGAATGCTTGTTTGCTCAACAGCATTCAGGAAAAACACCTTCATTCCTCACAAACATGTTTTCTTTGTACAACCCCCTCCCCTCTGAAATTTGGCACTAGTAACACTGGAGTGATAATTCTCTTCTGCTGAAAATAATTATTAAGAAGCTGCAACCTTATTTCCATCTTATGTCTGGAAAATATAATTTGCATGAGTGTATGATAGTGGGAGACACAGACAGATTCATTCAACAATCCTGCTATAACAGATAGCTATTATTTTCAGGTTAACATGATCAACAGCAGAATTTCAGTGAAAAGCCAACATTACAACTTTGACATGTCCTCCTCCAAATGCCTTTGGCAGCTCAGTTATTGTCCAGGCTGCTGACAGACAATCTCTTCACACAATCCAGGCATAGAAAGCATCAATCACTCACATCGCAATTTCAGATGCTTCCAGTATCCTATCTCAGCCACTCATTGTTTTGAAATAATTTAAAATGAGTTTTACAATAGAATTCTGAACACAACTGCAGGTTTTTGCAAGGAGGTCAAACTAAGGCAGAATTACATCCCATCCTATAACTTATCCCTAGGACAGGCCACTGCATAATCAATTAAGAGGAACATACTTCCAGTGAGGATTAATGGCGGTCTAGGCATCTTCGGAGGAGAGGAGACGGCACTGCAGTGGAGATTGGCACCCAGGGCCAATGTTGGACATCAAAATCTCTCTGGATAAAGGTGAGATTGTGAAATAACCCTCATGTTCTCTAGACAGCTGCTCCCCATAAGTAAATTGCAGAAACAGAGGTTTTTGCAGTTTGCTTGTGAATTGAGCGGCTGGGAGGTGTGGGATTCCATCGACCTTCACAGCTGCAATGTATCCTATAAGGATAATAAGACCAGCTGACCCTCATTTCTTAGCCACATTTGGAAATACAGTAGAGTCTCGCTTATCCGACATAAATAGGCTGGCAGAACGTCGGATAAGCGAAAATGTCGGATAATAGGGAGGAATTAAGAAAAAGCCTATTAAACGTCATAGGCTAGATGCACGTGCCTGCTGCACCTGTTGCAATCGATTTTTGTGTTGTGGCGCCGCACCGTCAGGAGCAACAAGAAAGAGTACACTCACGCTCGCAAACAAGTGGCACACTTTTCTCGTCGCCGATTTATGTGTGTTGTGTTTTTTTTTAGGGGCGTCGGATAAGACGGAATGTTGGATAAGCGAAGATCCGTTAAATGAGACTCTACTGTAATTACTTTACAACCTGAGAGAGATTTTCTTTTACAACAGATAAGTACTCCTCCTGGTGAGTTTCATTGTTTTCTAGATTACAAAATTTGAATATTCAACAAAAAGCTTAACAAGAGATGATATAAAAAAGATTAAAACGGATAAAGGGGAATGTTATTTTAAAAAGACTATTTTTTTCTATGAAACTGCATTGGGAAAACTGTAACTGAATTAGGTGCTTCATTTAGGAACAATCCATGGGAATGTTTTTTGCTTTTTACCAAAGACTGTAAATAATAGGTAGGATTTATAAAACAAAAGATAAATCCTTGAGTAGGCTGAGTACTTGACCGTAACCATGGAGATGCAGATGTGATGTGTGCCTGCAATTATAGCATTAAAGACACAAGAGGGGAAAGTTTGTTTTTCTCTTTTTCTTTGTTTAACACTTTCACTTTTGGACTATAACATAATGACAATATGTAAGGCTGCACGTTTAGAGGGCAGAAGAGGCTCGTTAGAACACCCAGTAGAGAAAGCAATTCCATTAGACTTACTTCAGAATATATTTGATCAACTTGGTAATAAATTAGCTGAGTCACTTGAAAATAAATTTACAGCTTTTGAAAAAAAAATAGATGAAAGACTTGATGAGATGGAAAATTCTGTAAAAAAAATGTCTGGAGATATAAAACAAGGCAAAGATAAGATGGTCATCTTGGAGAGTAAAACCAAAGTTAAAGATAGAGAATTGGAGAGAGAGCTGGATAATTTGGCTCTATTGGAATTGAGAGAGAAGGAATTTTGTTTGAGATTTAGAGCTGTCCCAGAGAGCTCTGATGAAAATGTCTGGAGGTTGAGTCATGGCAACTGGACTTCTTTTCTTTTGGTTAGAGACATTTCGCTACTTGTCCAAGCAGCTTCTTCAGTCTGATAAAAATATTAGAGAAAGAATTATACAAGTTTTGTCATATTTTTTGGATTGGGAAGAGGAAGACACAGAGGCAGAGATTGATAAAGTCTATAGAATAAATTCAAGATTTGTGAGAACGAGAAATGTTCCAAGGGATATTTTGGTGCATTTTATGAGGAAAAAAGACAAGGGACAAACGTCACAGCATTTTACTACAAATTGAAGATTGATAATGCAGATATAATTATCCTAAAATAAATCCCTGTCAGACTTCTATGTAAGAGAAAAGAATATTCTTTTTTGACTGAAAGACTAAAGTAGAAAAAAAAATCTTTTGGCTAAATTTCATATTAGAATTTTATCATGAGGAATATAAAATAAAATCAAGAGAAGATCTGGTGCCAGAAGGATATACTTGTCAATGGTTCTGTTATATACAATTACTAGAAAGACTTAAAGTAGATAAAATAACTTTTGGTTTGAACACTAAGACTAAGTTTGAAATAGAATTGTGTACAAATGATAATCATGTCATTGCTAAAATGTATAAACTTTTATTAAAATTGGAAACAGAAGAAGAAGAAGTGAAAGAATGTATGATAAAATGGGCTAAAAACTTTAGTTACAACATACAAATGGAACAGCAGAAGAATATGTGGATGAAACGACTGAAATTTACATTGTTATAATCTTAAAGGTGATTTTTATAAAATGATGTTCAATTGGTATATGTCACTGGAAAAATTGTTTAGAATGTATAAAGGTACTTCAAATTTATGTTGGAAATGTGAACAACAAGAGAGGACATTTTACCATGCTTGGTGGACAGGTAAAAAAGCTAAACATTTTGGATTCAATTACATACACTAATTCACAGATTTTAAAGTTAATATACAATTGAAACCAGAGATATTTATTTTGCGTTAGAAAAATGTCATGGAACCTGTTTTTACACATGGTAACTGCAGCGAGATTATTATATGCACAAAAATGGAAAGACTTGACATTACCCACAATGGAGGAATGGATGGTGAAGATGATGGAACTTGCTGAGATGGCCAAATTGACATCTTCGATCAGAGAAAAGGCATTAACCAAGTTTAAGGCTGACTGGAAACCTCTTACAGACTTTTTGTGTGAAACAGAAAAAAATGAGCTTTTGATATGTGGTTTTGATGATTAGAAAAAACAATATAGAAAAAATGAAAGTTATGCTGTAACCATAGAGTAAGAGGTTAATTTACATTTATACTTAACTTATAAGTATATAAGTGGTTAATTTCTTGACTGCTGTAAATGAAATTGGAAGTTACTTCTTTATATTTTCTTTTTTTCCTGCACTTTTGGCTTTGACTTAGTCTTTTCTTTCTTTCTTTCTTTCTTTCTTTCTTTCTTTCTTTCTTTCTTTCTTTCTTTCTTTCTTTCTTTCTTTCTTTCTTTCTTTCTTTCTTTCTTTCTTTCTTTCTTTCTTTCTTTCTTTCTAATATTAGTTTCTGTTAGTTTTTATCTTTCTTGCTTAAAATTCTAATAAATTTATTTTTTTTAAAAAAAAAGAGGAGCAGAAGGGCCAGCCTTTTGCTTTTAGAAGGCTATGGGGGACAATTTGGTAAAAAAACTAAGATCATGGCATCTGGACCCATCAATTCCTGGCAAATAGAAGGGGTAGAAATGGAAGCAGTAACAGACTTCATTTATTTGGGCTCCAAGATCACTGCAGACGGAGACTGCAGTCATGAAATTAAAAGACGCTTGCTCCTTGGGAGGAAAGCTATGGCAAGCCTAGATAGCATATTAAAAAGCAGAGACGTCACCTTGCCGACAAAGATCTGCATAGTCAAAGCTATGGTTTTTCCAGTAGTAATGTATGGCTGTGAGAGCTGGACCATAAAGAAGGCTGAGCGCCGAAGAATTGATGCCTTTGAACTGTGGTGCTGGAGAAGACTCTTGAGAGTCCCCTGGACTGCTAGGAGGTCAAATCAGTCAATCTTAAAGGAAATCAACCCTGACTGCTCATTGGAAGGATTGATAATGAAGCTCAAGCTCAGATACTCTGGTCACCTAAGGCGAAGAGAGGACTCTTTGGAAAAGACCCTGATGCTGGGAAAGATTGAAGGCAAAAGGAGAAGAGGACGGCAGAGGGGTTAGATATGAAGCAATGAGCATGAAACTGAGCAAACTCAGGGAGGCAGTGAAGGACAGGAAGGCCTGGCACAATATGGTTCATGGGGTCACGAAGAGTCGGACACGACTTAACGACTAAACAACAACAGAAGATATTTTAATAGGCTTATAAATTTCAATGAGCTATTTACTTTCCTTCATAAATCATGCCCTGACACAAACTCCACTTTTTTCTCTTTAGTAAATTAAACATGCTAAGGCTGCAATGCTTGAGCAAGAAAGAAAGCTCTCCAGGAAATCCCTTGACCTTCTTTTCAGGAAAAACGAAGGTGTCAGAAGGCAATGGATCTTCATGGTACAAAAACCTCTTACTAAAATATCCATGATTACAACCTTTGTCTACAGTGCAAGCCTCTGTGGGATACTGCAGCATAATAATGCACTATTTTGGTCTGTCATTGGCTTTTAACCTTCAAAAACACATCTCCTTATTTCCTTAACATCAAGCTGAGAATTTGATGCTTCTTGAAGAATTATTGGTACTTCACTCTCTGTGGTGCTCCATGAGGTTTTGAACAGAAAGCTACACTCCCCTTCACCCCAAGGAGGCACAGTATAAGTAATAGCTCTTAAAATCAGTGTAAGTGGCAGTGTAGCTGCTGTGAGTGGTTGAATTCTCTTCCTCGGCTATCCCTTGGGCAGCAAACTATCATAAAGATATTTGAAAGTGCACAAACACCATAAGAAATAAATATAAAATATAAAAGCATGATAATATGAACTTAAAGATATAAAAATAAAGTTAAAACAGTATCAAAATAAAAACCCAGAGAAAACATAGAAAACTGCCTTAGGTCGAATGAGACGCTGCCTGTCCAACCTACAGAGGCATCTACATGTAAAAAAGGGACAGAGCTTTGATACCATGGTTACAACTGCCATCTTGACTTTTTTGACACCCCCTCCCCAATGGATACCAACAACGGGAGCAAAAACATTCCAGAAACGCCTGAAAGGCCAGAGACAGGTATGTTGTACATTTGAGCTTCAGTCCTGTCTAAAATCTGAGCCATAAAAAGGTTGGACTGCTTTCTTTGGATCTGAGGTAAGCATTACAACTTGACAAAAACCATATTTCCAACCTGAATTCACTGGTTGAGAAATCTGGGACTTCTAGGCCCTCTAACCCTAGAGAGTTCCAGGTCAGGAATAGCTGTGAGAGAAATCCAGTAGTTTTTTATAGCAGGCTCATAACTAAATCTGAGGAGAATCTGAGATCAGCTACCATCTTGAAACAGAAGATGGCAGTGTTCCATTCTACCGAGGACCATTCCTTTCATCTTCCACCATCAGTGATAAATACAGTTGCTCTAGCCACTGTAGAACAGAAGGTCATACTTATTTAACGTGAATTACATTATTTCTGTTTGGCAACAGCCACTGAATTATACGTACCCCCAAGACAATGGAATGCTTAAGGTGCTGCTCCTTCACTTTTTCAGCATTGCTAAATTCCTAGTCAAAGGGCATGTGCTGTATCATGAAGCTTAGCAAGAAACTGCATTATTAGCCAACTGCTGGGTACCTTCTTGGTAGACAGCCAGGCATTATCATGCCAACAAGAAGAACAATAAAAATTATTTGAATAGTCCTTTCCCTTACAGGACATTCCTTCCCATCTCTACACAGAAGGAAGACTCACTGGGATCAGGAAGTGCATATATAAACAGTCTTCACCAAAATCTGCGGATAGTTCTCATCGCTGATCTCATTGTTCGTATGGAAACAATGGGATCATAATAATACCATTTTGTAGAATAGGGATGGGCAGCCTTTGGGCTAATTTTCTGCAGTCCTCAGCTTTTACAAGAAAACCTTGTTCTTCTTTTCTGCTTGGGAGAAGAGAAAGAAAATGAAAATCAGGAAGTCAGAGAAGGCTTGTCCTCATTCACTCTATTTTGCTGTGTTCCCATCCACCAAAAGATGACTCCTAAAGTGACTCAAAAAAAGATTGCCTTCCATGGTAAAGAAAAAGATTGGAGATGATACAGAACATGATTAAAAGGAAAACAAGATTTGCAGCCTACTTATGTATTTCTTTTTGAAATTTTTTTCCTCTGTTTTTTTACAGTCCAATCTTTAAGGGCCCTTACAGTAGATTATATTAATACAAATTACAGTGACTTACAAATAATGCACATTATATGGAAGTTCTTGTTCTCTTGACTAACACATGAAGTCACAATATTCTTTTGACTCCCCCAGTTCCAGGGCAACCAGCAATTGGAGCAGAGTAAAAGCACTGGCAGCACAAAGAGAAGATATTATCACAGCAGCAAACTAAACCCAATTTCTGTCTTTGGTAGACAGACACAGTCTCTTGAGAAACTCTCTGGACTATTCTCTGGTGTCTTTGCAGATTCATATTTTGCAAGGCTGGGGAGATGAAAGCTCTTCTTTGTCAGAAGAGAATGGCACGGCCATGGCTTCTGGCTAGGATGAGTGTTAATATGGGACTCTAATTCCCCCAAGGAAGCAGACTGAGACTTAGCTCTAGAAGAAACTTCTGCTACCTTCTGAGAAATCTGACCGACCAGGCATACTAACACTCAGAATACAAACTTGTAATGAAGTCGGGAAGGTCTGGCAATCTTTTTCTACCAGTTCTCATTCAGTTTAGTGAAAAATATGTGCTTTAGAAATTATTTCAACAAAGAAACCTTTGGAGAAATTTTCACTGGCTACCAGATGTCCTTCTTTCCTCCATCTAGCAGGCATAGTCTTAAAATCACATATTGTCCGGCTTTTTGAGTATCTTTTTTTAAAGAAAATTTTGGACAGTTTTCACAACAGTAGGCATTCAAACTTTTGCGTATTATGACCTTGTAAATTGTCTTCTTCTTTCTGTTCCTTGTCTGTTGACAGACTCGACAACCTAGATTTATGTTTAATTTATTTCCTGATTTCAGCAATAGTCTTCAATCCAGCCCTTTCAAATCTATGATTACCGGAGTCTGTAGATCACATGACTCATCACACATTTATATGGTGAAATTTGAAAAGCGCGTTGTCGTCGATTCTATGTTATCATTAGCATATGTTCTTGAAAATAAAGATTTGTTGGAAAAATATTGCAACTGAAAACGATGGAAGAAGTAAATTCATATACATGTAGGCAAAAGTACATTTTTTTCTAGCTTTTCACTGTGATTTTTCTTGCAGATGCCAAGAAAGTCAAACAGTGTGTCTTCCTTTTCCCCCCGTTTGTCCTCCTTCCAATTTCCTGCGTCCTCCTTTGCTTGTTCAGGTATCTGGTAACCCTACTGGTGGAATGCGTTGCATTTATTTAGTTACTAAGTGGCCCAGTAGCCTGTATAATTTTTCTGTCTTTTATCATACAATAATGTATCTAGGGACTTGCAGCTTCCCTTCTTTCCATGCATCCATGAAACCTCACGAAAAACCTCATGAAATAACTCTCCTTATGCATGCCTACACAAGTCTCAATGAATTCAATAAGACTTCATCCTGAGAGATTTTAGTCTCCCTGAGACACCAAAAATTGTGTTATTGTGAATGTCAATCTATGTCGCTGTTTTTAATGAACATTGGGTATTTTTGCTCATCTTGTTGGCAAGGGCGTTTACCTTGCCAACAAATCTCTGTTGTTCTGGAGCAAGTTAATGATTTCATGTCTATTTATCATGGTCAAAAGAAATGGAAAGCCTGAATGTAACAGCACAAGAGAAAACATATTGCTCCAAAATATAATCACAATAAATGATTGCTAGTATTAAAAGAAAGAAAAAAGGCACACTCTGTTTCTTCTGACCTTGAAACTGTTTGCAAGTTCTTGATATAGGGTGAATGGAACTTGTGACACAGCAGAAGAAACAGCTCCTACTCACACTGCTGTCTTGGTTTGCACGGTAATGGAACCTTTCTTGCATACCCAATGCATGCTGAAAAAAACAAAATGTTTACATAGTCTTCAAGGCCATCTTCCTTTGTTGAACCTGCCCATTCGTTAAGATCTGGGAGAGAAACCTTGCAGAGGGTCCCGCCACCAAGGGAAGGCCACCTACAGTCAAACCTTCTTTGTAATGACCCTTCCTTTTAGAACAGCCTAGCCCCAGATAGCCAGACTAACCTCTCCCTATTATTCTTAGAACAGCCTTTCCTGAAATGCATTTCAGGATGATTGAAATTTAGCTATCCCTAAATGGTGCCCCACTGAGTCTCTGGAAATGGAGCAGCATATAAGCTGAATGAATGAGTGAATGAATGAATGAATCCAGCCAATCTAAGCTTGAAGATCTTCTCCCATTTCCTTTGTTTTAGGGATTTACTTTGTTTCCCTCTTAGCTCTGGCAAATGATTGACTGCGGGACCTGACAAGTTCATACATGAAGAAATGAATCACATACATTCTGCTAACAGGGTAATACATCTCAGCAGTGTTCATTGAGTGATTCTTTGCCAAGCAGTGAATAGCTTCATGGATCTAAACCTCAGAGCTAAAGTCTATGGCTTAGCAGGACTAGAAGGTCCAGTAACTACCAGAGTATGGCAGGAGAAATAGGGTCAGCTCTACATCCACTCTTGGGTTGAAGTGGTCACGATGGGGCCTAACAGACAAATGCTGCAACATCCTTCATTCTCTACGTACGTTTTAAAAATGTTTGATAGACACAGGTAAGCAGATGGATTAGTTCAGCATAGTTATAGTTTGTTTTATTCTCTGTCCCTCTCTTTAAATACATGGCTCTCAAAAATCTGCTTTTTTCTTCTTCCCTTGTTAAGACCATTTACCCCAGAATCTAAAATTACTCTGTTGCCCTTCTGCTTTGGTCTCCAAGAGAGCTGGAGAATGGGAAGTGTTTGATTTAATCCCTGACTGTGCCTCACAATCACATTTCCTTACTCAAACACTTTCTGAGAGCTAAGATAAGAGATCCCCATTCCCCCCGCCCCCCAAGTTGTTTATATTGAATTTTGGATGATTTAATCTTTGCAGTTTTCATTTGAATAGGTCACTTTTAATGATGGCAGCTAAAAGTCACCCTCTGGGGGAGATGGGCAGCATATAAATTTAATAAATAAATAAATGATAAATGATAAATAAAATGACACACCACCTAAGCCAACATCCCTTGTAATCCACAAACTAAAGTAAAAGGCAGGCCAAACTACATTTTTTTTCTTCTCTCTACTGGGGAGGGAAAAATATATATATATTTATTTTTCCTCTGGAACAAAGGGGTTTTTGCTTGTATGAACCCCATCAATCAATTTATTATACTAGCATGAGTCTAAGGTGATTTGAGATAAATCTCTTGTAAACATTCATTGCAAATTCAACCTTAACAGTTATTTGTCACTTGTTACATATTTTTTCATGCACTGCATTACTTCTCAGCTGGATTCACTGAGAAAGTCAGAGGATTTCTAATTTTTGAAAGTCTCTGCTCATTTGTTTTAAAAGCCAGAACATTTAGACAAGTCACCAGAAGCCCGCAGATGGTGTGTGTGTTTGGGTGCATGTAGTTTTTAAATGTGCAGAACCCATATGCTTGGAAACGAAGTTAAAGTTTGAGAGTTCACATCCAAAACTTTATATCTGATCCAATCCATTTCACTTGCTTTATTATATACTGACAGCTCTAACGCTAGACTTTGAAATAAACCTAGCTAGATCAGACCAAGAGTCCATCTCATCAAACATCAGTTTTCAGTGTTGGAAAACCAAATGTTTCTAGAAACCCAAAAGAAATGACTGAAGTCTCCACTCTTCCCTAGTTGATAACTGCCCCTGAACATGGAGACTTAGTTATTATGGCTTGTAGCTGTTAGGATAGAAGAAATGTCTTATACTAAATCACATCGCTGAGCTAGGTAAGTATCTTCTATATCAAGGATCATCTCTATATGCAGGTGGTCTGCAAACCTTGCATCTGTCCACTATCTGCTGACAACTGATGAGAACTGGGGTTCTGCAGGGCTAAATCTAGCATTTTTTTGCATGCAGAAAATGTGATCTATCAGAGAGCAATGGACTTATATGGATTTATATAATTCATGTTTAATGTCATCTCGGCAATAGCTACATTTTTGGCCTGTTCCATAAATTAAACAAATAAAGAACACCTTAGTAGGTGGGGTGTAAATATTTGCTCCCTAGGAGGTGCATTTAGATGTACTCCTAACTACATTTCATTAAATAAAACTGCAAGACAGATCTTATCTGAGAATATATCCATGCCCGAGTTTCTCTGCAGCTTTTCTTCACTACAGGTTTTCAGTGACTTTGTACTGCTTGTTGTATATATCTTGTAAGCATGAAGAAAACTATTCAGAAGAGATAATGGGAAAAAAACCCTCCCATTTTCTCATGAATGAATGTTTATGCCTTGTGGCTGAAGGAAGCTCCTCAAAGCTTATATGATATGGTCATATGCCACAGTGCAGATATTTTGGAGAAAAATTAATTGTAATACTAATTTTGGGACAGCCAGTTTGGTGTAGTGGTTATAGCATCGAGTTCTAGCCCCACGTTAGGCACAAAGCCAGCTGAGTGACCTTGGGCCAGTCACTCTCTCTCAGCCCTAGGAAGCAGGCAATGGCAAACCATTTCTGAAATCTTGGCAAGAAAACTGCAGAGACTATCTAGGCAGTTGCCAGGAGTTGACACTGACTTGAAGGCACAAATAATAATAATAATAATAACAACAACGACAGTAATGAAAATCACAAAATACAAAGACTTGCAAATAGAAATAGAATGACTGTGGCAAAAGAAAGCAAAGATAGTACCAATAGTAATAGGTGCCTTGGGGGCAATCCCAAAACACCTGGAGTACCACTTGAAGACCACCGGCATTGAAAAAAATCAACATCAGTCAATTGCAAAAGACAGATTTACTTAGAACAGCTTACATCCAGCGACGATACCTTTAACACCATCAAACAACATCTGCCTATCCCATGTCCTTGAGAAGGACCCAATAGGTGGATAAAAATGCCAAATCCAGTCTAAACATCTGGCTGACTGTGCGACCAACATTAAATAATAATAATAATAATAGTAATAATAATAATATTTCTACAAACGATTGAGGGGAAAGTGGATAAAGATGAAGCAGGCAAGGGCTTATAACTGGAAAATTACAAGAAGAAACTGAAGGCTTGATTTTGGCTGCTCAAGAGCAAGCTATTTGGACTAATGCAATCAAGGCTAGAACTGAAAAATCATCAAATGATTCAAAGTGCAAGATTGCTTTGCAGATCTTTGCAGATTGTGCAAAGAAGCAAAAGAAACAGTAGATCATGTATTCAACTTGTGCAAGAAAATTGCACAAATTGATTATAAACAACAACATAACACAGTTGTCAGAATGAGTCACTGGAACATCTGTAAAAATTATCATGTGCCAGTAATGAAAAAATGGTGGGAACATATAGCTGAAAAAGTAGTTGAAAATGAGCAGGTTAAAATATTGTGGGATTTCTGAATACAAACTGATAAAATCTTGGTGCATAACACACTAGTTCTGACTGTGGTTGAAAAGAAGAAAGTGTGGGTAATTGATGTGGCAATACCAGGGGATAGTAGAATAGAAGACAAAGAATTGGAGAAGATCACAAAGTATTAAGATCTGAAAATCGAAGTTGAAAGATTATGGCATAAACTGGCTGTGATGGTCCCAGTGTTTATCAGCACACTGGGAGGCATACCAAAAAACCTTGGACAGCACTTAGAAAATCTGCGCATTGACAAAATTTCCATCTTTCAATTACAAAAATCCACAGAGCTTGGATCCACACGTATAGTATGTTGATACATTACAACATCCTAGGTTCTTGGGAAGAACTTGATGTGAATGAAGGCCAACACCAGCTAAAGAACTGGCAGCTGTGATTTCACGTTGTGTATATATAATATATAAAATAAAAATATTCTAATATTGAATTTGTTCTGGAAGTTGTTTCTGCATGGAGACTTAGGTTCTTCTGAATTCTCTACCACCTAAGGAAGTTAAGGAGGGCAACAAAAATGGATATTGCATATTTTCAGGATTGGAAAAAAGCCTACAAGACTTGAAGATCACCCATTTTTATCAGTTATACCATGGTCTGAAGAATTCATATTTCTATATTTGAAAAAGTATTTTATCATTGGGAGTGCTATTTAGAGAACACATGAGCAATCTGAAATTTTTATATTCTAGTTTATATGTTAACTTTCCTGTTGTCCATACTGTTAAGTAAATTTGATTAAGAGATTAATAACCTATTGCATGGCATGAATCTCTCTCTCTCTCTCTTTCTCTCTCTCTCTCTCCACACATACACATACATATATACGGCTATATTTGTTTAGTACATAAGAATACATGTTTTTGCAATCTTTCTTCCTCTCTTTTTTGCATATTAAAACAAACAAACAATCCCCCCCCCCCCATGTTATTCATGTCTAGAATTGAGCAGAAATTGGATGCTAACTTTATTATTATTATCCTATTTGTCTGGAGCTAATTTTGGATAGGGATGATAGACAGACAGACAGATATAGATTCCTATTCACCACAGTTGCACTATTTAAAAAAATTATGTCATATGAAAGATAATAAAGAGGTTATTTATGGCATGTTCAGTGCTCCACAATGCTCTTATTTATCCAGAAATGTAGGATATATAAAAACAAATGAAGGTTTACAAATAAAAGCTGAATTAAAAGCTTTAAATCCTTCACTCATTTCACACATACTTACACAGATTCACACAGATTCAACTCAGAGTCTAGCTGGCCAGATGAATTTGAATTCCACAAGAATCAAGGCAGGAAATGCCCTGGGCAGGAGTGTTCATGATGCACATCAAAACCAGGTGGAGCTCTGATCACACCGTTGTGGTTACCATCTTGATTTTTTGACCACACTTTGTTGGTTACACCTGCCACCAGACATGGTAGCTCATTCTTTGTGACAGTACCCATCCACTTTTATAACTTCCAACAGGGCCTGGCTAATCCCAATGTTGTCCTTTTCTCGTGCCTTTTGGCAGTTTTTCACATTGCCCCATTCAGTTCACACAGGAATTGTTCTGAGAAGTAACTTCTTGTGTCTTTTTGGTGGTCTTCATTCTGATATTTGTCTGCATGCAGCAGGGAGGAAAATTGTTCTATTTTGAGTGGTTCTTACATAGTCCATACATGTCAATTAATGCTCTCACACATACTTGGCAAATAAAAATATCTATCTATCTATCTATCTATCTATCTATCTATCTATCTATCTATCTATCTATCTATCTACACAGAAACAATATGGTTGCAATTGTGGTTCTCACCTTTTATAACATTTGTTTTCCAATAACCTTCATTCATCAGAATATTTAGATAGCTTACAAGTTATGATGTTCAAAATCTAAAATTACTAACCACTGCCAAGAAAAAAAAAACTTGAGATAAAATAGTCTCCAAATTAATTTTCCAAGGAGTTAGAAAATTTAGTAGGGCAGTAAATCAAATACCTGCTGAGAGAAAATAAGCCCCACAACAACCATCAAAGATTGGGTGAGGCAGGAATTCTAGCACCATCTATCTTGCATTTAAATCAGGTAATGTAATTTTTTCTGGGCAGAGGTTCATAGGTGGCCTTTGAGTAGGACTTGGAGCCAGGACAAAAAACTGAATTTTATTTCATTTCACTTACATGCAATTATAATGAAATATTGTTAATATGATTATTCTGCAATTGTGTAGTTAATAGTTTTGTTGCTTTAAAATTTATAGTTGGATAACAATTTTTTGAGGGTTGCATGTTTGGGACCTGCATGATGCTGTTATGTCCTCAACTCGTGCACCATTGGAAGGATAGTTTGGATATATAGAAACCACAGTGTAGCTGAACCAAAGAGGATCCATATTTGAACGGTTGCAACCTCTTTGCAGGGGTTGCCCAGTAAATGACCTTTTCTAGTGATCATGGTGGATAATGAGCTTAATGAAAAGTATGAGGAATACTCAGTTTGATAAAGAACAGACAGTCCATATGAATGCACAGGTGCATAGAAATGCAAGAGCATGCTAGGGTGGACTAAAACAATTATGGGCCAAAGACCAGGAGAAGATCAAAGTAAGTCTGATAGATAAAAGTATCCAGAGCCAGGACAGGAATTTCCATGATCAAGAACTGCCATAAGAACAGCTAGACCCTCCCTAAATTGTCTTCTAGAATTGTAAAAGTATTGCATAACAAGATGGATGAAAACCAGCTAATCAGAGTCCAACACCTTTAGCTTATAAAATAGGAGTCCAAAAGGAGCTCCATGCATAAGCTGTATATGTGCATAGTGTGTAAGGGTGTAGAGCGTAAGAACAACTTTCTACTACAGCTTGCTATTTTGTTTGCTGCTTTTTGCCTGCTACTTCTCTCACTATCTGTTCTGCATCGTTCTGGGATCAAAGAGACACAAGACCATTTTTGGTAACTATCTGATTACTCATTTAGATAAACTCTCTGCTTGCATTAGTTGGGAAAATTGTGTTGATCAGCAATATGTACCAGTAATTAGTAGTGCTAGGATTGAGAAATGTACTAAAAGGACAACTGTGTTCAAGCTTTGATTCAATAAGCCTATGCAAGTGTTGCTTCATACACTGTAGTTACTCTGGTGACTGGGTCCACTGGGGACAAAAATCCTGAGAGGGGGGGAAAATCATTCTCTATGTTTCCCTCTTCCAAGATGTACCTAAACCAAATTCAATGCAGTTCTTATCGGGACATACCCGAGTCTCTAACACCCAGTTTAGAGACTCTCCTCTCAGCTGTGCATCTGTCTTGCAGCTTTTTAAGAGAGTCATTATGCTTTAAAATGTGAAAGAATTTTTGGGATAAACATAAGCAGCTTTCAGGACAACTCTGCCACCTTTTAGAAATCGTATTTAGACCATTTCTTTTCAGCCATGATTGACTCTCAATGTTTTTTAAAACTATATACACACAAAAATGTTGGCTTGGTTAGGAATATATGTGTGTATTTATGGCAGTCTTTTTAAAATACAGACAGCTGATGCCTTAGTCCAAGACTAAGTTTCTTCCCTCCTGGAGCAAAAGGGCAGAAGGAACGCAGATGGCGTCAGGGGCTGGGTGATGGGAAAAAAGTCAATTTGCAGAAGCAGCCCTTCTGCTGATCTGCAATCTTCTGGTTCCTGGCAGCAGATGCTTTCATACAAGTTCCAGGAAGAGTAATAAAAGCAACAATGAAATCTACAGCTCACTATTAACATGGCTACCTTTTTGCCATGGCAATGAGAAGAAAACTGAGTGGTTCCTGACAAGGAGGAGGAGGAGGAGGAGGGGGCAGCAACAATGATGGCAAAGAAGTGGCTTACACAGCTAGCCTATTCTATTACTGCAGCATTTGGATACAGCAGATGAGCAATGGAGCTATTTATACATTAAACATTGGATGAGGAATATCATTTTATTCCTATAATCTTCAGTGCTCCATGTAGAGTTGCAGAAATCATATGAGCTGCAACCAAGCATTTTATGCTTTCAGGAACAAGTAATACTGTATGTCAGTTGTAGCTCCACTTGAGAATTATGGTGATGCATGACATCACATTCCTTGGATAAAACACCAGTTTAAAACAAAAATGAAAGAAACAATCAGGCAATTAGATCTATATGCAATATTTTCCCTAACATAAGTAGGAGTCAATGGGTAAATTTGGTGGCTGCATTTGACAGGTGGCTTGGGTTTACAAATGGTCCAATCCCATGTTTCTGCTTGAAGCAACAGTATCTTGATGCTATACTTTTAAGCTCTACATAGCACTGACATAGATATAAAAGGCCCAGTGATGCTCCCTCCTCCTTGCTTGGACAACTGGACTCTCAATATGGGTGTGATTGGGAGCACCACTGCAGAACAAAGTGGTTTTTCAGAGTTGAAGGAAAGAAGAATGACAAAGGGATGAGAATGAACACAGAGAAAGAAGAACTGGCTAGGGATGAGCATGAAGAAGTCCAGTGCAGGAGAAGGGACTTAGGATGGTGGAAATTTCTGGGTGGGGAGGCACCTAGAAGAATGTGTATGTGAACTTCCAAGGACATCTTGCCCAGGATTCTTTCAGTCTTGTCAATGCCATTAAATATGTAGTGATGGTGCTGCCTTAACATATAAGAAAGAGGCTGTAGGAACCTATGAGTCTTCCACCCCACCTTTTCACTGTCAGATTCAGCCAGTGCGGCATGGCTAAGGACTTGCCCAGCCGCACTTAGTCAGTTTCACCGCCTGAGTACCAGCAGAGGAAAAGGGGAAGTGAGAAACCGCAAACTGATTAATGGGCCAGCTGGTGCCGTTTAACTAAACCACAAGCAGATATTTTGTGTCAACACCAATTTGCCTTGGGCACTGCAGACAAAGGGGATAGCAGCATCTCGGAAGCAAAGCAATCAGCGTGTGATTGAGAACTCCCGGCTTTGCGCGCAACAGAAAGACCCAACGAAGACAACAACCACGCCTTCGATAAAAAGAAATCAAGGACACAAAAGAACTGGACTGAATCTGAATCATTTGAGTGGAGGGGGGATTACTGCGGGTAATCTGTAACCAAGCAACAGGGGCTAAGCGTGGGAATGGGGGGACTATAAATTGTGCTGTAAGATGCGCCAAGCCAATCCTGGCTTTGTCTGTACTTACTTACGTTACGCTTGAGTAAACCTCTTTGCTGAACACACGTGTCATGAGAGTTTCTCTGAGACGAACGGGTAAACCTTACATTCACCTCTAGGGATTGATATCATCCATGTACATGAAATGTAAATACAGGAAGCATGAAATTCATACAGCTTGGGCTGCATTCACACATTATGTTTAACTTGGTTACAAAATTACCCATTTCCTGGATTTTCACAATACACTGAGCCATAACATAACCAAACAGGCTAGGTTTGCACAACATGCTGAATTGGGAATGAATCCCTTGAAGGCCCCCAACTCCCTTTCGGTTCTTTCAGAGTCACTTGGGGTGGAGTTGCTAAGAAGTAATGGTTTCTCACCATTTTGATAAAGGAAAGGCTAATAAACTATAGTGTAATTTAGGGTTAACATAGTTTAAAAAACAATAAACAAATCCCTAATCTCCACCCAAAACCCAAGATTAAAAAAAAAAAACTTAAAAATTTGCCCTATCTGAGCTATATTTTCACCATGCACTGAAGTCCTTGGACACCACTCCCAAATGTTAATCCCTAGAAGATTGCCCACCCTTAACTAACCAACCTTAACTAAGTTGAACCCTATACAGTTTAGTATGCTGTTCATTTACAGCCACGTTAACCTGATTTGTTTAGTGTGTTGCGTGAACATAGCCAAGGTGTTCTACTCAACTGCAGCCTGAATAATAGTGATGTGGAAGACTGCAATTGGGTTCACCAAACATTATGCTTAGGGCAGCATTGGGAAGTTTCAGTTGGATTGGGGGAGCAGCAAGGGATTATAGGGTGATTGAAAAAGGACAATTTATGGAACCTACACCCTTATTTGCTTTAACTGGATTTTGGAACTGCGAAGCAGAAGAACTATGTTCCCCAACCAGAGACACAATCAATCAAAGTAAGATATGAGACTTATTAATGAAAGGAAGCCCAAACAATGACCTGTAGTATCTTTATTACAGCTTTGAAAGATGGGCCATTATTCCCTTTTACTACGTGGAAGTCAGAGACAGAAATAATGGCTTTCCCAAGGTCACTTATGAAACCTATGTTAGGTTAAGCCAAAGCGGCTTTTCTCCCCGAACACATAGCCTTAGATAACAAATACATGAGAATCATAGCACAATTGTCAAAATGCCCTGGTTAATGAACCCATTGCAAAAGCTTACTGCCAAGTTTAACTAAACAGACTTTTAAAGGATCCTGTGTAATCTCATTAGAGTGATTGGAGCTGTGACAGGCAGAGGTTAATCAGGACTACATTGACCAGCATTTCTAAAGTTTATGAAACTATTCAAGATATATTCTCTAGAGATGCACTGATGAAAACATATTTGCACAAGTAGCAAAAAGTAATAGGAAGCACGTTGTATCAAATCAACTGATTGTCAATGGAAGACTACTTTGAATATTAATGGATTCTCTTTTTGCGCATCTACAATTTCCACTAATTGCTATGCAAGTCCCATGCACAATTTTGATTAGCCATCTAGTTAGAATACCATTTCATTTTCACTTTTATATGTACAGAAGACATTTGCAGAGATGCCAAGAACTGCCTTTAATTCACATTAAGCTGACAATCAGCTGAGAAGATTGAAATGCTTCTGAAGAGGAAAGGGTTGATTTCTTTTCACAAAAGGTCACTGGAGAAATATGATGTTTTGTAATATTTGAGTTCAATTGCAAATATGTAGGTTGGACACAGTAGAGGCATTGTTTAAACATTAAAATAGACAGGAGATCATATCCAGTATTCCATATAACCCAAAGGGGTTCCCAAAGCTGGACCAGTGAACATACATGGAAATTGTGGACCTCACACAGATTGACTTCCATGGTGGGCATGAGTACTCTCAGAACACCCATTTACCAAAACTGTACTTTTTGGCAGAGCAAAATGGAGATGCCAGTCCATGCCCTACGTATCATCAATAATCTCATCTTCTACGATCAATAATGAGATGTTTGTTAATGCCTGCAAGACTCAGCACCAGGTAGGATGACTATAGTGACGCCACCTAACTCTTGGCCACTATTTCTGTTCTGGAGAATAACACAGCTGATGTGTTGAATTGATCAGCCCTGATTAGCCATCTTGCCATCCTTTTTTGGAATCAATTGCAGATTCAGGACTGTTTTCAAAGACAATCTCATGTAAAGGATATTGCTGTAGTCACAAGGGGAGGTTATAAGAATATTGGCAACTATAACCAGGCATATCATATGCGGCACAGTTAATTACAGCAAGGTTGTATGTGTTACCTTGGCCATAGCGTTGGATTGAACTTTGGGAATAATACCTTCATAATTTATATTAATAAATGGAAAATAGAGGATTTTCTTGCTTTATGCCCCATTTCTTGTACCTTTCTTATATCTTCAGAGATGATCTGGATTTTAAAACCCATTTCAGTGGTGAAAGAATTTCATCTCCAAGGAGATATATTTCAGAGTAACAAGGCACAAGTCATATCAGGTGCATGCACACTCCTAGACAAGTATTTCCAGATTAAGCAAAGCTGTTCTACTTGGGCAGACAAAATTAGATGCACATATCAGGTTCATAAAAAATGCTGCCTATAAACAGTGCTTGTTTTTATCCATGTGGATGCAGTTCTCATGTCTGTTCAGCTGATAGTTATGGAACAGAGCATATAGTAGTGCTTCACGACCTCCAGTATTTTATAGCTGAAAATAGACATTTGTAGCTTACCTGGTGTCACACTAAAGTCCTTGATTTAAGGCCTTCCTGTACTCCCCTCCATTTCATATTGCAAGACTTGATGCCAATCCTTTCCATCATCATCATCATCATCATCATCATCATCATCATCATCATCATTATATGTTGGATTATGCAGCATCAGTTGGGAAAGATTATACTCTCAGTGACCAATTCCAGATGTAATACCTGCAATTCATGTTTATTGTTTACAGGTGATTGCATCCACAATAGCAGTAGTTAGATTAATAAGAAAGATTGTCATTACAAGGGAACTGAGATCTCTGGCTTGTTGCTTCCTTAATCAAGTAGGAATGGAAAACCATCTTGAAACCATGGCTTCTGCTTTGATTTGCTGGAACAGCAATAACCTTGAAGCTCAAGTTTAGATATAATGGAATGCTTTCATTCGTTTTTGTTATTTTAGCTGCTTCTAATGATGGGAATAGGAATAGAAGCATTTGTATGCACACTGAAGACATATTTGGGTCCTGAGGAGTTGGTGGCAATAAATTCGTCTGCAGGAACAATAGAGATAAGCACCAATTTTTCATGTCATCTTCCATGTATGGAGGTGATTTTCTGTCATGGAGACAGTGGAAGCTGTCTGCAGTGTGAGATCTGGGTTTTCTAGGCTTCTTACTTGTGTGGAGAATTAACATGGACTAAAGAAGCCTCCCACTGTAGCCAAGCCACTGTAGATGTGAAGGGTGATACAAAGGCTGTGTGCTCATTCATGCCTTCTCTAAACAGGACTATGTTGTTGCTGGTTTTTTGAAAGCCTGAAGAAGACTACAGTTGACCACAAGCAGATACAGAACTGATAATTCTCTCACTAACAGTTAATACAGCCTATTGCCTGCAGTGAACTCTCCAGCATTTATCGTCCTAATGGTTCCTGGTTCTGCAAAGACCTGATGTGCTGCTTCTCCTCTCTATGAGTATCTAGTGTAGAGCCACCTTCCTCAGGCTCCTCATCCAGATCTGGCCAGGAGGGCACTCTTCTGCAACAACATTAACACAACTTTCTCCTCTTCCAAAGTCAGTAGCTCATTTACCCAAACAGGGATGCAAGAAATAGAATGTGGGAGGACAGGAACTGTCTCCAAGGATCTGCTACTGAGAACATCCAAACTGGAACTGGCCATGAATTGGATTTTTAAAATTTTTTTCTGAAGTGCTTATTATATTTTTAATATTTTGGGGAGCTAGACTTTACGCTAAGTCAGATACTCAAGAGACTACAGATCTAAGATCTATCAGAAAATGTTGACAAGCATTGTTCTAATACCATGGCAAGGCTGTACTGCCTCTGTCTGAAAGGTTCCAGTGGAAGGTAAGCTCACAGTCTCTCTAATGCACTCCAATAGTACCAAATATAGTGTATGTAGCTCACGGTTGAACTGTCTGGGTTCTTGGTATTCTTGGTTGTTTTGCCGTTTTGTGACCAGGCTAGGTAAGATCATCAGTGCCTGGGAGAGTGAAGTTTGCTGGTTGCTTATATATAGTAGTTTGCCTGGTCCGTCTTGGCTGGGGTGTGGTTTCTACATACTGTATTTATTAGTACCCTAGATTACCTTATGCCATTTGATGCAGGGGCAAAGGATTTGCAGCAGCAGGACCACAGAGCAGAAGAAACTAAGCTTGCCATCTGTTCTGCATATGCTATGGTAGTACATGAGCAAGGCTCTGGGTATCTCTGACTAATCTCTAGCAAATATCAGGCAGTCTTCTGATAATAGCCCAGATATAGTAAATACTTGGACCACGTTGAGATCAGGTTGCAGATTCTCCAGATTGTCCTGGAGAAAATCTATGTGGTCGTTAGGAGTTGACACCAACCTGATGGCACATAATCAATCAATCATAGTAACTACTATCAAATAACAATTTTAAAAATGCAAGGGAAAGCTCTTGTCTTTACTACTTCACTTGAGAAAAAGGGTGTATTTGGAAAAAGAAAAAAGATTTATTATAGATCTTTACAAGCTAGGAAATATGTACAAAGTAGGTAATGAGAAGCACAAGTATTCTAATCTACCAATTACAAGTTTTTGTTTTCCATAATGCACAATCCATAATCCACTCTCATTGAAGTATTAAAGTATCACTCTGGTAGCTCTTCCTAAAACTAGAGATCCTTCTGAAATCAACATCTGCAATCATTCAGAGGCATCTACAGGAAGGCTAGGGGGTGTGTATCTAATGATGAAAGCAGTATTCACTTCTGGGGAAGCAATGGCAGACTGAAGATGGCTCTGTGGAGAGCAGAGCCAACAGCTGCGGAGGAAAGAGGAGCCAGTGAATGGATTGGCTTCTTAGAACTCTCCGGATCAAGGAGAGGACTAGGATCACCTACAAGCTTGCTCCATGGAGAGGCTCCTCATGAAGAGATTGTAAAATAGTGGTCTCTGGTGGCTTTTAGAGTTCTGGGAGCTGGGGGGCAATCACCTTGCCTAAGCCACAGTTCGGTGCCTTCAAACGGACACTGGGTTCACTCACTTTCTCTCTTAATCACCTCAGGAAATTGCTTGTTATTGACTTTTTGGATGTTAAGAATCTTCAGAAGGGCAAGTTTCATTACACTGGAAGAGTTTCCTTCCATCCTTGATGAAAGAAGTTTCATGAAAGTTTGAGGATTAAAAAGGAAAATTTTTACTTTTGAAAAATAGCAAAAGGGGGACTGGAATGTTGATTTTGGAAAGTTAAGGGACCAGATGGACTTGAAAGAACATTTCCTGTGGATTGTTTAAAATTTTAAAAAATATATATGAAGATTTTAAAATTAATCTGTAAGAAATCAGAGACTGAGGCTGATCTGAATGTGGATCGAAAATGGACTTAAAAATGCCAGACTACAAGAATGCTATGGAAAAAGATGCCACATTGGATTTACAAATGAAACTGGCTGATGTCTTAACAATTAAAGAGGACATACAAATAATAATTCAGAAGAATGACTTGGATAGCTTTCTTATCTTGGATTTACAAAAGAGATGTGTTAAACTAGTGAAGGAGTTTCTGAGAGGAGACAAAGAGAAAATGATAAATCAACTTGTGTAAAATTATTTGAAGGGATTAAAGATCAAGCTTTTTAAAAATAAACAGAAGGAATATAAAGTGTATTTATTCGATCAAGGTTAAAATATATATGCTGTGGTTTCTGGTAGTTCTTAATGGAACTTTTTTTTTGACCAAGACTGAATGACAAGGTTTTAAAGATTTGGCTATAGATAACAGATAAGATATGGGGAGAGATTTCTTTTACTTTATTTTTTGGGGGGAAAGTAATAAATTGGAATATAAAATGGATTTATTTGGTTAAGGTTAATATATATATGTTATTATTTCTGGTAGCTCTTAATGGACTTTTGCTGGTTAGGACTGAATGACGAGTTTTTACAAATTGATTATTGATAAGGGATGAGATATGGGAAGAAGAGATTTTTTAAATTAAAATATAGAGAAGGTGTTAAAGTTACTGAAGTTGTTTATACTTGTCTGGGGGGGAGTCACTTCTTTATATGTCTTTTTTTCTTATTTTTTTTCTTTTTCTTTGCACCTTTTCTTTTTTCTTTTTTACTTTTTAATATCCTTCTTGGCTTGTCTTAGTTTTTTACCTTTGCATTTGTAAACTTTAATAACATTATTATATAAAAAATGATGAAAGCAGCATTGTGCTGTTGTCCTGCAAGCTGTGCTCCTTTTGTACACGCATCATGATGTTGTATACGCCTGTGAAAGGGGTAGAACTTGCATCATGACAGGAAACATTTGCGTAAACTATGGAGAATACTAGTAGTTACGGGAAAAGAGAGGCAATAAGTGTGTCAGGCTCCATCCAACAGAACTGTAATCATTTAGAGAAGTTTTATAGGGGCCTCTGTGGGGTGGGTGGGTGTCAACAGTATCAAAACAGTGGGCCTGACCAGGCAATCAAAGTCCTGGCCCTTTTTACATGAATGTGATACAACAAATACTAAAAATGATTAGGGTTTCAGTCACCCAGCAGTTTGACTCTTGACCTGCCTCTGCTGATGCCCCTGATTCAAAATGTCCTGATATGTCATTCTTTCAATCCTAAAGGATACGTAATCTTTCAGTTTAGAAAGCTATAACTAAAAAACTCTACTGACTGCTATGTTTCACAAGCAAGCCTTATATATAAACGATATTCAGCCCTTTTCATTGCATCTTTCTCTTTTCTGCCTTCCTAGCCACTTTCTTAGCACAGCAGAACGGGTTTTCAGCTGTCCTTCGTTTTGCAATAGTCAGATTTGCTAGCATCTTTTCTTTTTTCTTTTACTGATTGCACGTGAATTAACTCTCACAAAGGAATGGGTATTTGTGAGGAACAGGTCCTGCTTAGCATACATCTAGTCAGAAATAGCAGGTTATGGCGATGTGCTCATAGTAGGCAAAATATATTTCACATATTAATTTTGCTCCTCAGTTCTCATTGGTTTCAGACCCTCATGAGTTACTTACTGATGGTCTAGAAATTATTGAGTCACCAACGGAGACACATACTGCATGATTTTATCCTCATGAAGAGATACTACAAGCCCGGAAGACGCTCATTTTTGTTGATTAGATAACGGTCTGGAAGATCTCACCTCTCTATATTTCAACAAGCATTCTTCTTTCAGGATTTATTTTGGGGTAACTATTTAGAAGTTTGGACTGCAGATATTAATTTATAACTTTAATTTCCTACTAGTCATTTTTTAAGTCAGCCGACTTAGGTAATAATCAAGCAATTGTATAATATTACATGCATATGTGTAGAGTTTACTCACAGTTGAATATACAAGATATGTACTTTTCTGTGCTCTTTTCTTTTCCCCTCCTTTTTCTCTTAAAATTTTAAATGATTTTCTTACCCTTCATGAAATGCATTTAAAAATATTTGTATGGATATATATTCATGTTCTCTTCCCCCTATAGATGCTCTTTTTGTAATTGATTTTTCTACCCTATGACACATTTTGTGCATACTTTTCCTTAATATGCCAACAGTGAACTATTGGACGCAAGTGCCTACTTTGGTGTGAAGGCATAAATCTGTTCTAGCTGCATATTTTTTTAGGAGCGTGAAATAGGAAAGTGTGCATAAAAACCTAAGCAGAAAGTATTTCTCTGCCTTATTCTGTTCTTGCCCTGATGAGCCCAGGGAAGGAAGAAGCTAGCCATGATTGCAGCTGCACTGCTGCCCTGAGAGAGAAATTCCCTCTGACAAGGTTCAGACAACAAAGGGTCACTTACTGGCAAGACAGAATGAGAGCCAATACAGGTAGTCCTAGGTTAACAACAGTAATTGGGACTGGAATTTCCATTGCTAAGTAATGCAGTACTAAAGTGTGACATCATGTGACCACATCACTTGAACAAGCAGTTCCGTCAGTCCTTGTTGCCATGGTTAAGCAAGGATCGCAGGTTGTTAAGCGAGGACCTCATTGCAACTTCCTGCCGGCTTCCAACAACGAAAGTCAGTGGGGAAGCCGGCAGGAAGTTGCAAGTCCCAGGCAGCTCGCAAGCAGGCTGGCAGGCAGGTAAGTGGCTGCTGCTGAGTGGGGGAGGTTGGGCAAGTGGCCAGCATGGTGCAAGCACAGTTGGGGTGGCTGCTGCCAGGTGAGGGAGGGCACGTGAGGGTACATGGGTGGCTGGCGAGGTGCAAGCATGGCGGTACTGGGGGTGGCTGCTGCTGGGTGGGGAGACTTACCAAAGTGACTTGCAACCTTACCTGCACCTTCCCCATTGACTTTGCTTGTGGGAAGCTGGCAGAGAAGGTCGCAAATGGTGATCATGTGACCATGGGATGCTGCAACCATCATAAGTGTGAACCAGTTGCCAAGTGCCCAGATCACGATCATGTGACCACAGGGGTGCTGGCTTTGCCAGAACTTTGAGGACCGGTCGTAAGTACCACTTGTTCAGGGTCATCATAACTTCGAATGGTTGCTGAACAAGTAGTCATTAACCAAGGATTACCTGTAAGGCCCAGAAAGGTCAAAGCAAGCACAGCAAGGTTTAGTTTAAAAAAGGCAGAGATAATTAGGACCGCGGACAGATTGTTGTGACAAACCTTACTCGAGTACTCTCACCAATGAAAGTAGAAAGCTCATATGTCTTCTTGCATATTTTGAAGGCTGGCCAACCAAGTCTTCTGTAGGGAGAATGGCTACAGTATATATGAGAGGTGTATTTTCTGATGGTAAGCTTTTGTGTAAATTTTCCTAACATTGGAAACTATCTGAAGACCTTGCCTCCAGCATCTTTGCAATATTTTTCTGATTCCCCCCTACAAGCTTCTGCCCCTTATAAAATATTTGATAAGTTACATTCTAATAACAAATTACATTTATTTATTTATTTTATTTATATATCAAATTTATATCACTGCCCAACTCTCCCACAAGGAGGGACTCTGGGCGGTTCACAACAAAACAATTTAAAATCAGTAAAAACATAAATAATACAAATATAAAATACAATTATTAAATACAATAAAATCCAAGAGATGGTGATATTATTTCAGCCTGTGACCAGATAATATTGGTCAAAGGTAAGACTAGGGAACCAGCCAACCCCAAAACTGGCTATTCCCATCCCCACCCCATGCGTAATGGCAGAACCAGGTCTTCAGTTTTTTTCTGAAGTTTAAAAGGGAGGGGGCCAACCTCACTTCTGGGGTAAGGGTGTTCCAAAGGGCAGGGGCTGCTGCAGAGAAGGCTCGCCTCCTGACCGATTTCATCAGATGAAATTCTCTTGCAGACGGGGTCCATAGCATGCCCTCTCCGCATGACCGGGTGGGACGGGTTGATGTGACGGGGATGAGATGGTCCTTCAGGTACCCCGGACCCATGCCATGTAGGGCTTTAAAGGTAATAACCAACACCTTGAATTGGACCCGGAAGCAAACTGGCACCCAATGCAGCTCACAGAGCAAAGGTGTTATATGTGCTGATCTTGATGCAGCTAAAATTGCCCATGCAGCCACATTCTGGACCAGTTGAAGCTTCCGGATACTCTTCAAGGGTAGCCGCATGTAGAGCGCATTACAATAGTCTATATGGGAGATGACCAGGGCATGAGTGACTGTTCAAAGGGCCTCTCAGTCCAGGAAAGGGTGTAACTGGTGGAGAACACGAAGTTGTGCAAAGGCCCTCCTGGCCACAACCGCCACCTGCTCTTCAAGCAGAAGTTGTGAGTCCAAGAGGACCCCCAAGTTACACACCAGGTCTGTCTGGGGCAGTGCAACCCCATCCAGAACCAAAGATGGCAAATTCCTAGGGACTGAGGGGCCATTAACCCACAGCCACTCTGTCTTGCCAGGGTTCAGCTGAGGCCTGTTGTTCCCCATCCATCACCAGGACCCAACCACACATCCCCTCCCTGGTTGCCCTCACCAGCCAGGAGGGACATGGATCTAAAGGGCATGTGGTGGCATTTATAGTCCGGAGGATCCTGTCCACTTCCTCAGGACCGACAGGATCAAACTGTGCCAGATAACTCGGCAAAGACGTTCCCCGGGCATTTCACCAGACCATGCCTCACACTTGGTGTCCAGTTTAGAATGGATCCGAGTGACTTTATCCTGCAGATGCTCAAAAAATTCCTCAGCACGGCCCTGTAGATGGTTTTCTGAACCCCCAACAGGGATTGGGTGATTCTAAACAGCGCTGCTGGGCAGCATTCTGTGTATGCAATCAGAGCGGAGAAATACTGACATTTCGCTGCTCTTACTGCCACAAGATAGGCCTTAACCATGGGTCTAGCTTGTGTTCGTTCATTCATTCATCATGTCTCTGAAATAACAAATCACTGCTACCTACTTTGTTGCAGAGATGGGTTTAATGTTTAACTCTGTGCAGCAGGTTGTTTCAATATTTCATCTTCAGAATCATCCAGACAACGTGTATTTAAACTTAATTATATGTATATTTAATGAGGAAACTTACAAATTTTATAACAAATATATTCTGATAATTAAAATATGGTTTTCAGTAACCTAATTAAATATCCCTGATCTTACTAACCTTCCTTTTTCTGCCTTTTCTAACCAATTAAAACTACTCTCTCTGTCTTCTAACTTTCTGATCTCTCTCATTAATGGGTTTTCCCAGCTGACATTAACTTCGATTCAGCATTTCATTCTGGCCTCTGCTGTTGATTGTTATCTGTTAGAACTTCTCTTGTAGGACATTTAGAATTATTTTTGAGCTCTAGCAAATTCAGTATAATTACATTTTGAGAGACTCAGTATAGATAATTCAGTGCAATTTGACCCATACATAATGCAAATGATAGGGAAACCAATTTAATTCTTAATACTTTGCTCTCTGATTCTATGAATTAAATTATTCATTAATCTATTTAATATGGATAAGCATAGCATTTTAAAGAGTAAATATGTTTTATATTTGGTCAAGTAGTGAATTTCCAGGAAGGGAGAGATTAAAAAGCAAATAAAAGAATTATTTTTTAATTAAATCAAGGTATTTAAATCCACAAGCAAAGGAGCCATGCCATCACAATAACTTATGAGTGAAGAACATCAGCATTAAAGTTATAATGCTTATACTCTAAGGCCAATTAGAAATACCTAGCCCAAAACAAAACCAAGTTATCATAATCATTAACTCCAGAATATTATGCAGATAAAAACTTCAGTACATGTGATGCTTATCACAGCTCTAATCTAGCCCTACTTCTAGCTGCCAGCATTATAGAAGTGCCCTAGAACTTATTTTAAGATATAGTAATATAAATATAATAAATATTAATATAAAACTTAATTTTCCAAATAATTCTCTCTATAAAAACAGCATCCTTGCATAAAAACATCTACAAGGATTGCAGAAGTAGACACTTATTAAAAACAAAGCAAACATACCTCATTAAAGACTGTGATCCTTGGATGTTTCATTCATTTATTTATTTATTTTATATGTCACCTTTATACAACTACCCATCTCACACAAAGCAACTCTGGGCGACGTACAACAATTAATAAAATAACAAATGGATAAAAACAATCGTTATAAAAAGATAAAAACTGATTATTAAAATGAAAACATTATCAAGAAATTTAAAAATGTTAAATTTTAAAATATACAAACCCCATGGAGAGAGCAGAATATCGATTACAGTGGATCCATCTAAGAATGTCTCCAATTCCCAAAGATCCCCAGGCCTGATGACATAACCAGGTTCAGGGACTTCCTCAATGACAGCAGGGAAGGGGCAAGTCTAAGTTCAGGAGGGAGAATGTTCCACAAGGAGGGAGCCACGGCAGAGAAGGCCTGCATCTGGGATCCACCAAGTGCAAGTCCCTGGCCGATGGAATGCATAGCATACCTTCCATGCCGGATCTAATTGGATGGGCTGATGTGATCAGAGAGAGGCGGTCCCTCAGATAACCCGGCCCCATGCCATGAAGGGTTTTAAAGGTCAAAACTAGCACCTTGAATTGAACCCGGAAGCAAACTGGCAGCCAATGCAGCTTGCAAAGCAGAGGTGTATTATGTGCTCTTCTAGAAGCACACATAATTGCCCGCAATGCCACATTCTGCACTTGCATTACTAGATGAAAGGGAATGGAAAAAACAGTATGGAGAGAAATTGAACAGAGTATCCTTGAAAAGAGCATTTCTGGCTGCTAGAACCTTGAGCATGTATCTTGTGAATCTCTCTCATTCTCTCTCTCTCTCTATATATATATATAACAATTAAAACCCATTACAATATGCTATAAAATTAATTCCAACAACTAGCCCAAAGGCTCTGACAAAAATTACATAATGTCTTCTTCCAGCAAAACTGAAAACGTGTGCTCAAAATGCTAGAATTGACATTCTTTATAGAAGAATCTGAAATATTGATTTATTTGTCCCAGTAAAAATCTACATCTCAGGAAAACATTACTCAGACAGTGCCTTAATGCTTTGACTACATCAGGGCTTCCCACTATGGTTGAGCACAGACAGAACAGTCTAGATAGGATTTTGGCTTCATCTAGCATGGATATTCTTTCACTAAGTTCAAACAGGAAAGATATAGGAGATCCATATTAGGAACAAAGGAAGCTCTTGTATGCTGAATCTCTTTACTATGCGTTAGTCTGTTGCAGTGTTTCTCAGCCTTGGCAACTTGAAGATATGTGGGCTTCAGCATTCTGGGGAGTTGAAGTCCACACATCTTCAAGTTGCCAAGGTTGAGAAACACTGGTCTACTGTGACTGTTATCTGCTCTTCAGCTTTGTAGTCTACTCCACCCATTCTCTTCCTATTAACTAGGGTTGAAATCAGGAAGGGGAGAATATTGGAAGCTTTTTCATGAAATTCAAAAAGCCCTCCTACTGCCTGTCCCATAATTTTGGCCCCATTCACTAATCCTCAGAAGATACAGCCTTTATTAAAATGTACTGAAATGGGGGAATACACCTATGCTCTTATGAGGATTATTTTTGAGGTTCTTCTTAGGCAAACACAACACCCACATGTCAACACAATAAAACACATCTTCCCCTTTTCTCCACTATGCAAACAAGAAGCAAGGGCTAGAATGGGAATTTTCCATCTGCCATTACAGGGATCACCCAAACATTGTATGCCCACCTGAAAGTTACTGAGTGAAATATAGGGTGGATGTCAGTCTAGCAGCAATATACAATTGATTATTCTTTCCACTGATCCGAGTCTTGATGGCCCCTAAAACCTCTACATCCTAACTGGGTATTATATAATAAGAAAATTATTGTTCTAGATTTGTTTATGCTTCCAAGATTTGTTGCTTCCAACAGATTATTACAGAATGTTTCAGTATGAAATACTACACAAAACCCCAATAAAAGCCAGCACTGAAACAGAAATTAGCTAAGATTCCATTATAGTGTTTATCTGAATGCACAAGAGTATGTCACTGATATACTGTAGCACAATCTAATTTAGTCAAGCAGAGTTCAATAATTCAATGCATTCTGTCCCTCAAAATAATCAGAAATCTAATCAGACCCTATTAAGACTCTTTTCTAGATTACGAGAAAATTTGTAAACTCAGCGTTTCATGATTCCTGGCAAGTCATCAACAGAAGGCCATAATCAAAGTATGTAGTTAAAACTACTTTAGGAAATAAGATAACAAGTAACAAGAATTGAAAGTAGGGTGGTCAGAGAAAAATGCAATGTAAAAAGCGACAGAAATAACTGCTTTGATCACATATATGCATATTTATTTCTTTGTTCAGTTTAAACCCTGCTTTTCTACACAATAAAAAAATCCTCAAGATTAAAACAAACTGACATTGACACTAAAACTGATTTGCAACTAAAAATCCCAGGACATAGATACGTCTTTATAGATTCTCTAAACAGGAAAAGAACCCTGTATACAACCACTATACCTCCGCCCATTTCCCAAATTGTATCCACCCATGCATTGCACATATACAGTATCCTACACGTATCAGGGCATCTTCTTGGCAGAAAAGAACATGGAATCTGGATGTCTAGGAAGATGGGGAAAGAGACAGAAGACGAGAGGGAGAAAAAGAAAGAAGAAAATCTAAACCTTCTTTATGCTAAAATCCTCTTTATGTTCACATAACATGCTTATTCATAGCTTATGTACGAAACCACAATTGGCTAAATTCACACAATATGCTATGCTGTAAGTTATCATTTAGAAGCCACAGTGGCTGGATTCACACAGCACAAACAAACCACATAATGGCTTAGCATGGTGTATGAACCCAACGTCTTTTTGTTTCCTATCCCCCTCCCGTATTGTTTCAGAAATCCCATTTTACTTCTAAATTAAAGCCAGGATTGTACAAAATGTATGCATTTAAGAAGCATTTGAAAGGCAGAAGAGAGCAAGAGCAACCTTCTTCAAAGGTGAAAAACTATCAGGGAGCTTAATCCAGTTTTGTGAATAAGAGTTTTATAGGTATGGATGTTGTATATGTGTTTGTAAAGTAGGTTTCCAGCAAGTATTGTTCAGAGCTTCTCTGCTGGAATTTCATCTGGAAGCTTTTTCTCCATGTTTGCATTTTGGCCCTGTCTTGCAGATGCAGGAGACCTGGTGGGAATTTGAAAGTCTGCCAGAAGAAACTCACTACCAGGAACAAAGCAAGCTCCAGTGGGCCTATTTTGTCAGAGAGTACTTCACATTAATCAGCCCAGGGGATCAAAGCGAAGCAAAGCAAAGGCACTATAAATATTCACATTGGGTCAATATCATGAACTGCAAAACCTACAGTGTAGCTGGTACATAGCCTTGACCAAAGCCTTAGCAATGATTTATGTCTGACAACAGATCAGTGATTCTGAAAAGTACAATGAAGCTAAAAAAAAAAGAAAAGTCCAACTCTAACATTCCACAAATGGAAAATATGTATACTTGTGTGTTCTTGCGTAATATTCCCTAGTTCTCACACCAGGGATTACTTGTTCCTCATTTTTCTTTTCCCCAATTGCCAATCCAATCCAATCAGGTCAATGGCAGGGGACATGGGTCAGTGGGGTGGAGAGGCGCAGTTTTAACCCCAAACTGTGCAGGGCAATGTGAGTCACACTAACCTCCCATTTTGGTCACAATGTGGGCACCTGAAATCTAGCTGACGGCAGGGCAGTATCAGTATTGGAACCAGTCAGGAAGTAAGGCAGAGGGACAGAACAGTTAAGAGCACTGCCCCCAAAAGCCCACCGCCAAGGGCTGGCTGAAGTGCTCCAATAATGCTCAATACTGCCAGTGTGCCAATGGATACTCTGAATCCTGTTAATATTGTTCAGGTACTGGGTCAGAAGTGATGATTTCCCCAAATGGTGGCCCTTTATTACTGGCACACAGTAATACTGTGCTTTCAGATTTAAAAGTAAGCAATTATGATTGGTTAGGGCAATGTTTCTCAACCTTGGGAACTTTAAGATGTGTGGACTTCAACTCCCAGAATTCTCCAGCCAGCCATGCTGGCTGGGGAATTCTGGGAGTTGAAGTCCACACATCTTAAAGTTCCCAAGGTTGAGAAACACTGGTTTAGTGGCTGACTTGGTTAACCATGTTGTATTAATCTAGTGTGAAAGATTAAAACTGCTTGTCTATGCTGCAATAAATTCTGAAGCAAATGTAAGTTAGGAACTTATCATTTGCTGTTTTAAGGATCCAAAGCTAAATAGAAGAAAGATCTTTAAATGTTTGCAGAAAACAATATTATTTGGTTCTAATGACTGTGTTAAAGAAACACTGTTCAGCAATTTATATTAACAGTGACATAAATTACAAGAAAATGATGATGAATCCTCCCTATGTTGCACGATGCTTTGAACATAAACAATTACAATATTTTCTGCATATGTTTTTAAATCCAGAGGGGGAAAAAGCTATACCTAATACTGAGCTATTAATGCAGATAGTAAAGGGGATAGGAGTTTTACTGAACTGTATGTCCTAAATTCACATTCTTTTCAGGATTATTGTTTCTTAATTTCTGTCCCTCTACAGTTTTTGTCTCTGCGGTTTTCTTGGCAAGATTTTCAGAAGTGGTTTGCTATGGCGTTCTTCCTAGGAGAGAGAGAGAGGGACTGGCCCAAAGTCACCCAGTTGGCTTCCATGCCTAAGTCACCTGGAGTCAAGATTGACTTTGAAGGACAATCCCCCACAAAAAAGGTGGGCTGGTGTATACTTTGAGGAAGGAGAGATATCTTCAGGATTTTTTGTCTCAAATTAAGATCAAGTTACTTGAGCCAAAAATGCACTTTACTTGATGGAAGATGGCCCACATTTTCTGAGGTGCCCAGATATACTTAGCTAGTCCGATTTACAAAGAATGAATACTGTGGAAAAATGGGGAAGTACTTGTTTGCTAGTTAGAGTTAAGCACCATATGGGCACAGTGCAATAGTGTACAGCCTGGCACAGTAGAGATACAAAATTGCTTAGGGCCCATTTTTCTAATGCACAAGCTTTTCTTACCATGTCTTCATCTGTATCCAAATATGGAGTGCTTGATACCTACCCTGTAACCAATAATCCATTTGAAATTTGAGTTTCTTGTTCCTGTAATGTAGATATAGCCTGTATTTGTTGGTGGGAGGGGGCCTTTCACCTTGGGTGATGTGGGTAATGTGTCCTTTGTGTGACTGACCAGGCTCTGCAGATCCTTACAAATAAACTGTTTGGAGAGTTTGGGAGTTTTGGGTTTTGGTCTTGACGGAGGAGATGAACTGATCAGGATCAACCTCACAGTAAAAATAGCTGAGAAGAGAGAGGGAGCTGTGGTCTCATGAGTTTTCTCTCCAAAAGTACCCAGTATAATTTTTCCAAACAGATCTATACTATAGTAATATATTTCCCTTGCCTCAATTCTCCTCCCCTCCCTGTACTTTTCTTTTAAAAATTCCATGCTTATGTGTAATTACTTATCTGCTAAATATTGCTTTAGATTTACTTAAAAAATTAAACCACAGAGTTGAGTCTGTGTAGATGTACTCATAAATTACATATAATTAATGCTGCAATGTTATTGTGACCTATCTTCCCAGCATATTTTAATAATGCCCATAATAGGGGTTTTTTTTAAGCAAATACAAACAACAGCCTGTTAGCATAGCCATGAAAATATGCTACTCTGTGCAATTTCATTTATAAGCTGTCAAGACCAAGCCTGTAATGGGGGATAATTCTCCAAAAACTTGTGCCACATATTGCTAACCATAGATGAAATGACACAGGGTGACCACAAATGGTTCATTAACTTAATTCTAATCAGTCTCTACAAACAAATTGTTGGAATTAAGGCTTTCCATGAATAATAGGATTTTTCTTCACATTAGTTTTTGGTATCGTTCCACGATATGCTTCAGTAATACAGAACAGTCCATGTTGCCTTTTCTTTTCCTACGCAGTAGAATAAAGTGATAAAGTGAATCAGATCAGTCCAGGTACAAAACTTGTAAATGAAATAAAAGAGAAATGGCAAAGTTCTTGTTGATAAGCTAGTTTTCTACTTTCGGTGATTTGTAGTGGTGCATTTTTTTCCTTGCAGGATGAAAATGGTATACTCCACATCTCTTTTCTGCCAATCTATAGCATTTGGAGATTCATATTAATGTATGAATCCATTAGTTCCATAGCTAGGTTGCATTCAGCATACAGATGTCTGCTGGATGACTTCAGAGATGATTTCTGTCCTAGTCACCATTTCTGTTTGGGTTAATTTACAGTGGTTTCTATTCTGCACGATAAAGCTCAAATTAAGTAGTGTAAATCTTCCAATGATCAGAACAGTTGATTATTTATTACCTTGACAACGAGTTCATCTAAAACTCTAATTAGTTTGCACCTCAAGAATCTTTTCTGCAGGTGAGAATAACTACAGATAATTACAGAGTCTCTTCTACTGAAATGGAAAGTCACGTAAGTTTATGGAAATTTGTGGAATGGCGACAGAAGAGCTTTAGCTACTCTCTTACATTTGCAAAAGAAGCTAAAGAGGTTATTACTTTGACAGGTGACCTCTAGGAAATCAAAAGGCCATAACCTAGCCTGGGAAATTTAGAAAACATCCTGGGAAAACAAAACACTTCCATACTGCTGCCAAAAACCTTGCATAAGAAATGCCGATGAAGGCACCAGAAGCTGAGGTCACTTTGAAGGAAACCTGAACTTTCACCTTTTTCTTGTAATGTTAGGAAAGATTTCAGAACTAAAGAATCTCTCCAGACCCCAGCCCTTCTAAAAAACCCCCCAGTGAATGTTGTTTTGTTAACAGAATGCACACACTATCCGTGTTCTAAATACATTACATATTATCCACTCTAGGAAGAGGCCAGATCTGAGGTGCTCCTACCAGGGCAATTTTCTACCAGTTCCCTCAGGTCTGTCAGAGAATTTTATCTGGCTTCAGTGGTAGCGCTCTGAGCAGCCAGGCAATCTTTTAAATACCCCATGATACTCAAGACCATAGGTAAACAAGCCCAGTGACTTTTCCCATGATCAGCTAGACTGAAAGAAATGGATCTCTGGTTTCCTGCTGACCCTGTGGATAGGAAACTGAAACCTCCAGACTCCATCCCCTTATCTAACCCTTCCCTATTGTCATTCTCTTTGTTTGAGAGACCATGTTGCTACTGTTACTTTTGTCTGAGCTCAGATTGGGAGCTTATTCAATCATAACTCCTTCTTTTGGGTTTTAGAAGCACAGGATCTCACTAATCAAGTCAACGGCCATCATTCTTGCTGGGGAATTCTGAATCCTCACTCACCCTAATTCTGTCAGCATGCCAGGAAACTTTGCTAAGAACATACTGGCAAGGTGTCATTATATCAATGATTGCTTCCCCATTGGACAGGTAAACATCAGTGAGTGTGACTTGGGTCCTGCAGCCAATCAGTGATTGAGAGGTGAGTTCTGATCTGCCAAGCCTTGGCTTTAAGTTTTGTAATGAAGGAAACTTCATGTCTAGAACTCTGTACCTCTATCTTATTTCCTTGGAGAACTTACTGGGTGGGGCTTGGCCAGTATCCCACAGTTGATTGGGTTTAGGAGTTGCACAATGAGGGAGGAGAATTTGATTCACATCAGCCTGAATGCAGTTTTAATGGCTTCTCTTTTGCCCCAGTAACTAACTTGATCAGTGTATCTATGCTACATGCTTCCATCAAGCAACCCAGTTAAACCATGTTATTAGAACCCACCTATTATAACTTTGCTTGGTGCTTGTATGCATCCTGTAATGTCAGTCAAGAATCCTAGCAAATTAGAATAATAACCCTACCTGTTTTCTCACCTCACTTTCCTGTCCCAGCTAGCTTTCATGGGTTCCAAATGCTTGATGCTATAAACTCAAAGCTTGTCTATTCTTATTGGCTTTATAAATGGGACAACTATTGCATTCCCCAAATCTTATGAATAGACTAACTCAACTTGATTAGTGAACTAACTCACATAAACCAACCAATGGACTCAGTTCATGAAACACACCAAGCCACAAAAATATTAAGATAACACTGACAAAACTTGAAATATTGCGCAAATGCAACCAGTAGATCTTTATGTGACCTGATTTAAGTATGTCATTGGAACACAGCCTGTGTTTTATTACACAGTGTGGTGTTCTAAAACAATGGGTATTACTAGGGGCATCTGCAGAAGAGGTAACAAAAAGTCAAAATAGCAGCCATGATCATATGATTGTGACTTGCATACTGACTTATTTGACACACACAAACACACTGCAGATCCCATTAGATATTACAAAGTGTTAAGTATGTTTTTGTTTTTGGTTTACCTCTGTTCTTTCAAAACTGTTCCATAAAACTACCCCTTCCTCAAACAAATATAAACATCCTGATAAAGTTCACACAACACTGATGGCCCTCTTTTCTACCTTCACAAGATATGGCTGATTGAAGGAGGTTAAAACAATTCCCCCAGAGTTGTTTTGGGCATAGTGGAACCCCCTCTCTAACCCTCCAGATGATTTGGTTTAGCTGGTCACACAACACATTGACCCTGCACACATTCCATCTATATGTATACCATGAATACAGGCCCCCATCGGTTGAATCTATGCTTTTTGTTGTTGTTGTTGACATTTTGATGGGAAGAACTAAAGTTGATCGCTTGCACTTTGCTATTTTATTTTGCCCAGAAGAACTAGGTTTCACCAAGCTGCTGGGCTTCTAAGATTTATGCCAGGGACTGTTAAAGATGTCTCTCAAAAGAATTTAAGATTTTATTTTCTCCGTTCCTTCCAATCCTGAACAGTGATGGATGAGAAAATCAGGCTGCCTTATCAAGTGAGCCAGCTCCAATATTAAAATCATTCAAGGCATCAAGGACTTCAATGAAAATTTAAGGCTGTATATTAGTTGTTGTCCCTTTCTACACAATTATACAGCCATGACAAAAGTGGTTCAGTGTTCTCCTTCATGGTATTACAACAACCTTTGGTAATTGACACGATAGGAAGACACTGATGAAATAATATTTTAATATACATAAGTAGATTTTTAGAAACCTATTTTAATGTTAAAGATGTTAATGTTATGTTAAATGATATCTCAGAACTTTGGAATCTGACTACTTCTGAGGAATTATGGTTACACTGGGCCCAAGGTATTACTAAGAGAATTATTTTGAAAAACTATAAAAGTAATATTACTATTTCCAGTATTAAGGATTGGATTCAAGAGATATGTAATTATCTGTTTTTGAAAAGGCAATTTTATCTACCAATAAAAAATGACACAATATGTTTCCTTTTAGAACTGATTTTAGGAGATTTTACAATAATAAAACATTATCCTTTATTCTCTTTACTTTTGAAAATGTATTGTTTAATATTTTATGGATATGTGATATGTACAGTTTTTAGTCCCTTTTTGTCATTTCCTTTTTATTTTATTATTGCTTTCTCTTTTTTATTTTTTATATGGTTTTCTTTTGTTTTTTTGTGTTTTTTTTTAAACTTGTAACATATATATATATATTTTTAAAAAGGAAGCAACGACTTATTGGAAAAAACCACATCACAGCAGAAATGAAAAAAATCATTTCAATAAATTTATGACCTAAATGTTTCATATGGAATTTTCATGTGTCGTCAGGAAGGTATAGATCAGTCTGCAGAAACATGAGGCAGGTTTATGAATGGTGAAAGGCAAAGTATTGGCTTTAGCAAAACTCATGCCTTTGAAAAAGTCTTCCACCTACTTTATAGGCATTGCCATTCTCATATTTTGCATAAATTGCTGCTAGATATTTGCATCTGTATTTAGTGATGTAATTAGGAGGCCTACACTGTTCAGTATAGATGGATCACTACCAACTGATCCTATTCACCAGAACAGAAACGGTATATTTGCAGCAAAGACGTGCAAGTTGGATTTACCATGTCATCTGATGGAGATCAATTCATGAGCTGTCAGTGCCAGCTTTTGAAGCTCCAAAGAAGGGGCACTCTTTCCAGCAGCATTCACACTTGAGCTGTCCTCTAGATTTCATTCAGTGAGAGAGACTTTGACAGAGTTCCAAAATCTTATAACAAACATTTTTGAACATTTACTGGGTTTATAATATTTTATACATTTATAAAATATTAGTGAAATATAACTCAGAATCTGAACAAGTCAAAGATTCGTTAAATGGACACAGAATTTGAATATAGTAATAGAGATGCAACTGTGAGAATATTAATGGAAGAAGAATACATTTACTCAGAATATTATCCTCAGAGAAAATTGGTATAAGATCATCTATCATTGGTATATTACTCCAATTCCAACTGCTAAAATGAAAAAGTCATTTTGTATCTAATGTTGGAAATGCAATGAGCAGGTTGTATCATTTTTTCATATTTGGTGGCAATGCTGTAAAGCTCAACCATTTTGGAAAATGATTCTCATTTGAATAAAAGAAATTTTAAAAATTGAATTCCAATTGCACCCAGCAATATTTTTATTAAATTTTACTGCACTAAACCATTCATTCCTTCAAAGTATATTGAATTAATCTTATATATGTTACTCTTGCAAGGATATTTATATGCTTCCTATTGGAAAGGAGGTTTGATTCATTCCTTGGAAGAAAGACTAACCAAGTTATGGGAGTATCCTTCAATGTCCAGAATAACTTCATATCTCAGAAGTAAATCTGTAGAATTTAATTCTAACTGGAACGTGTTCTTGGACTACAATTTAATACATGGATTTGTACTGCCCCAAAACTGTGGGTTCTTCTACATTTAGAGTCTACATTTTAATTCTATGAGAAATTAGACTTCTTTCTCTTTTCTTTCTTTTTTCCTTTCCACACACTTCCATTCTTTTTTTGTTGTTGTTGCTTTTTTGTATTTTTCTGTTCATATTTTGTATTATTCTTTCCATTTATAATTCTTAATAAAATTATTTTAAAAAAAAGAAATGAGTGTTAGTGTAATTTTAGTTAATGTAATTTTAGTTAATGATTTATACTGTGTTAATTCTTAGTTTAAAGTTTAATAGTGATGTTGAGTTTGTCCTTTAAAACATGATAGAATACTTTTCATAATTTTATTATCTATCTATCTATCTATCTATCTATCTATCTATCTATCTATCTATCTATCTATCTATCTATCTATCTATCTATCTTTGTGCCTTTGAGTCAGTTTTTTATTCCTGGCAACTGCCTGGACAAATCTATGCAGCTTTCTTGGCAAGATTTTTTGGAAGTGGCTTGTCATTGCCTTCTTCCTAGGGCCGAGAAAGAGTGAGTGGCCCAAGGTCACCCAGCTGGCTTCATGTCTAAGGTGGGACTAGAACTCACAGACTCCTGGTTTCTAGCTTGGTGCCTTCACCACTACACCAAACTGGCTCTCTAATGATATACTGGAAAACTGTAATTTCTGTGATATTGTATATCCCATGTTTACTTATTTGTACCTTAATTGTACTTTACTCTTTTATCCATTTTATGCATCTTCCATCTTTCATAGTTTATATTCTTTCTTTAAAAGATTTAATTAAAAAAGGGAAAAATAAACTTCATACTGAGGTATTCCTTAGAACATCACATTGTAACGTTAAGAGAGGTGCTACCTGTGCAGATCACTGCTATGGCAACTCTACAGAGGGATTGCATATAGGATAGCTGATCAGGTTAGGTGCAATGAAGTAGCTGATCCATGCAGTGGGTTGGAAGGGAGATGGAGGGATTCCAATTTGCCACCCATCCTAGTTCTCTGCAAGAATGCCTGCTCAATATGCCTAATGCTTAAGGCTCATTTGAGATCAGATTATCAGAAAAATGTGCTCCATGTGGTTATGAACATACAGATACTCAGACATGAGCATGAATAATCAGCTTAAAATTTGGAATAATGTTAATTGACGTCCACCTTGAATTATATAATGCATAACAGAAGTTCAATGGCCCAAAATTTGCTGAAGTAAGAAATCTTAAGTAAGATGCAATTTCCAACCATTTGGAGGTAGGAACTGGTTGTGATGCAGGCCCAGGAATACCTGAAAAATGCTGAATTCTGTGATGCAGGAACTACTATAAAATATGCACTACTGACTTTTAGAACCACTATTTACCCAATTCCAGTTGTAACCCTTGATATTATGCAGTTTTGTGCTACATGTATTTTAGAGTACATTGAAACCTCTATTTAATAGGTCAATTGTAGGGACCAGATATTTGTTACACAAAGTCTACTGATATTAATATTTTTTTCCTCATTTTCTCCTCCAATCAATTTGGTCCTTGGTTGTGATGTGTGAGCAATGACTTCAGTTCTTCCATGACACCAGGCATGACGCAGATTAGCTAAAGTGACTCTTTTCCAGCCTTCTTTGCTTTTTGCGTTCTAAATTATAGAAGTGGTTTGATCTCCCTGAAAAATCAGCTAGATGGTTGATGCGGCAGATAATAAAAGGAAGAAATTAATCTATAAAATAGTTTCATTGTCTAGGGGCTCAGGACTGCACATGTGAATGTGGCTGGGTGTTCGTTGAAGTGTATGATTATGGGACAATATGCACTGATACACAATTTACACATAGAGTAGCGTGCCAGTAAGCTAAATAGTTTTGTATTCAGCAGCTTGCACATCTCTTCTACTTTCATTGACACTTTGGGGACCAATAATTCCTAGTGATTTTTTAAAAGATTCTTTTTAGGTTTTGTTATTAGGAATTGATTTTACCAATCATTTTGTATTACAAATCAGAATAGCTAAGTAAGGCACACACAAGTGGATTCCCTTTCACAAAACTTAACCCTAATATTTGAGTCTGATTACATATGACATATAAGTTGCTTTACTCTTTGCACAGGAGAAATCTATTAAATACATTATAAATTACATGTAATACAGAAATGCGGTTAAATCCTGAATTCTTTGATGGAATGAATATAAATCGGACTCTACTCATAAACGAACCATTATTTCAATAGAAGAGAACATATGTAGCTCAGGGTTGAACTGTGGAGTCCTTGGTGCTCTCTGAGCTTGGTTGTTTGCTTGCAGACGTTTCATTACCCAACTAGGTAACATCATCAGATCTGGTAATGAAACATCTCCAAGCAAACAACCAAGCTCAGAGAGCACCAAGAACCCCACAGACTATTTCTCTGAAATTGGAGCAACTTATTTTAGCTTTGGACTTGGTTTCATATAAGGAGGTTACATTCCATGCCCTCACATTCTGTGTATAGGAATAGTCTTCCTTCCTTCTATTAGCCCTTTGAAGTAGTCTGGACAAGAAGCATAACTATGAGTGCTAACTCTATCTTTATTGTAAGGTTACATTAACAGAATCTCACAAGACTGAAAATATTTCTCCCCTCCTTTCCTTTTACTCTCTGGAAAAGGGTCCCTTCTGAAACATTTCCCAAGCTTCCTCTCCTTCTGTGGGCCGGGATATCTTTTACGTGCTAGTTGTCCAGTCTGTGGCTCTCCCTTCTGTCTCCCAAGGTCATTCCCACATACCATTACTCCTTCCTGCCTGCCTGCCTGCCTTTATAATTTAAAAGGAAGAGACAAAACAGAACAAAACAAAAACATCACTGAAGTATTCATACAACAGATATTAACTATCTAAAAGGATGCTTGAGTTAGAATTTTGTCTGCTTAACTAAAGGGCCAGCTCTGTCATTAGCCAGGTGAGGCAAGTGTCTGAGATGGCTAGTACTGGTTATCATTAAATGGTAGCAAAAATGTTAATCGGCCTATTTATTGTTATTGAACTTTTAGTGTCAGGTAGGGAGACAAGTACTATAAAAAATCCAGAAAGTTTTGGATTCAAATACATGCACTAATTCAGAAGATTTTAAAGATTAATATACAATTGAAATCAGAACCTTTTCTTTTGGGACTGGTAACTGCAGCGAGATTATTATACGCACAGAGATGGAAAGATCCAACATTACCCACAATGGAGAAATGGATGGTGAAGAAGATGGAATTTGCAGAGATGGCCAAACTGACAACTTTGATTACAGAAATCATTATTTAAGTTTATGGCTGACCAGAAATCCTTTATAGACTTTTTGCGTGAAACAGAAAAAAGATGAACTTATGACTTATGGTTTTGATTATTAAAAAAAAGTATAGAAAAAAATGAAAATCATGATGTAACCAGAGAGTAAGAGGAAAATTTATACTACTGTAAAAAAATAAAATAAAATTGGAAGCTACTTCTTTTTTTTCTTTTCTGCACTTTTGGCTTTCCTTTCCTTTCCTTTCCTTTCCTTTCCTTTCCTTTCCTTTCCTTTCCTTTCCTTTCCTTTCCTTTCCTTTCCTTTCCTTTCCTTTCCTTTCCTTTCCTTTCCTTTCTTCTTTTCTTCTTTATATTAGTTTCTTTTACTTTTTACCTTTCTTTATTACACACACACACATATAATTTTATATATATAAAAGGACTTTGGACTGTGGACTTTGCTGGCCAAGAGGGAAGATAACTTCAGATACTATGCACTTAATTTGTTGGGACACTACTGTATTTAAATTACTTTCCTCACAGCAAGGGAAACCAGAGAAGGCACTGTAAAGCAGAGGGGAATGGAAACAGGGTGTTTTCTTTCTTTGCTAGACTAACAGAATAGGGTAGACAACCAGATTTCAACCAGTTGGGCTTTGAACATTCCTATGAAATACTTGTAGGCTGTGGATGTGAGAGCTGATGAATGTTGACAGGAAATTTCAGGACACCATATTTACCCAAGAAGAAGGTAGCCCTGAACTTAAATGAGGAGAAAAATGATTGGCACAGATAAAATCTGTGTAGTTCCAAGCTTGTTAATCATGGTAACACCTACTAAAACCAATCTTGGAGATGCCCCATAAATATGTGCATGGGACACTCTTGTATACAGTAGGTGTGTACATTTCTCTCTATATATCTGCCAGAAACCACACTCCAAGTCAAAAATTAACATTGACCAAATTAACAATTATTGATTAAAATTAACTACTGATTATAAAATAAAGTGAGAGAACATGTAGCAAAGGCAAAACTGCACAACTGAACAAAAGCAGCACTGAAAAGAAATAAAACACCTCTGATACTTCTGTCTATATTTTCTCTGCCAAGTTTACTCTATTAGTTGCAGTTCTCTGAGGGTTTCTGGGCAGAGGGCCTGCTCCTTCAGCTGATATTACTCATTCCCAGATTGGGGGAAAAACATCCACCTGCCTATCCCAGGCTAAATCCCACTAGCTGATTCTGTAGCTATATAGCTATGGAGTATTCAGAGCCCCTAGGTGGCCTTCAGGACACCAAATCGCTACATAGAAAACCTGACACATTCCACCTTCTTAAAACATTTTTTTTTCCTGCATTAGCCCAGATATTAACCACAGAACTTCAAATGACCTTGTCTTCAGATGTTCAAAAATGTGTTTATTTTGTCATTTCATAATCCCTTATTTTCTTCTGGGCTTTCTTCCAGCCACCTCTGGTAGAATCTGGATTCTAATTTTTAATTAAAAGAACATTTGTTTGGCCATTAATTTAAAGACTTTTACCACTTCATTTATGAATATCTATATACTACTAAAAGCCTCGTGTCTGTCTGTCTGTAACCTTCAATTGAGTGAAACAGTGCATCACAGGGCAACAATTTTTGAACCATTTAAAATTCTTGTTTTAAACTTACAGAATGAGTCCAAAATCTGGGACCCATTACTCCCGTGGAATTGAAATTTGACAAAGCTGTGGCTGCTTCAGCGCTGCAACAGTGCTGCCACTTTAGTGCTGCTGCAGTCAGCCACAGTCATGTGGTTGTCATTTCCAACACTCTGACAGCTTCCTGCAAGTCAGTCAGTCCCACTCCCACTGCTTTTTTGCCTGTCCGTGGTGGTTCAGTTTCTCTGTTTAGATAAGAAAATATCTCTGAAATGATGACCCAGTGAATCATGGGTTGTCCAGTATTATTTTAAAACCCTATATTTCTAATGTTTTCATATCATTCAGGATGGTTTACCCAACACCTCCACCCCCCACAACATCCTTCCACCAAAAATCCTTCTATAGACTGGCCTGGATATGACCTAATTGTCAAGGAACAAGTATTGATATTTTTATTTTTTCTCCTGGGGAAATGGGCCAACCATTGCAGATACCAAAAACTCTGTTTTTACTGATAAGTAAGCTTGGAAACAGCAATAATAGCAGCAATGGAACTGAGCTAGTGAAATAGGTTTCAGGTTATGCCTTATGAAACGATAAATATGTGACAGTTTATCAGCATTGATGCTAGCTTTTTCAGGGCAGAACTGAAAGTGAACTCTGCAACAAACATTGTGTCCTTATCTACTGCTATATTCAGTGGAGTGGAATGCCCATAACCAATCGCTAATAGCACATAGACAACAACTGACAGCCTTCTTCCTGTTCAACTTATTTGGATGTTTATACATTTCTATCACCTGTCTAATAATTCTGGGGAAACATCTGTTCCATCAGGCCAGGATGTTGATTTTCTCCAGGTCCATTATGTGGTTTGGCCATTATAACTGGCATTCAGCCTGTGCTGACTGTCTTGTGTTTTAAGCCTAATGTTCCTTCCCTGTTCTCTATTTCTGGAACAGAGGGATTCAAAATGAGAAATATTAAAATAGTTAATCATGGTGCACCAATATGTATTTTAAAAAGCTGTAATGTTTCAGTGCTGTAAACATAAAAACAATGAGTCACAACAATACTAATAAGACAGGTGTTTTCAAACTTTGCAGTGCTGGGACTCCCTAAAATTTTCATTAGGACTGACTTTTCTCAGAGTCTTGATATCGCAGATTCAGCAATCTGGAGAAACTCTTCCTGGTTACTGGCCACCAAACTTCTAGCCCAGTTGCAATGGTGTCCACCAGAAGTTTTTGAGCAGAGATGGTCTTTGCGGCTGCTGTGTGTCCTCAAGTGACAGTTGGAGATTTACTTACTGTCTGTCTGGTTCTCCAGCCCATTTTATTAGTATACATGACTTGGTATCTTTGCTGTTAGTTTTTTAGTGAATTCCTTTGGTTTATTTATTTATTTATTTTTCAAATTTGTATGCAATGTTTAGTAATGTTGTGCAGTATGATGAAGCAGACTTCTTTGAGCTAGTAGTATTTAGGGAAGGAAGATAAAAGAATTGGTGCAGCATATAACTTTGCAAGCTGGGTGGTGCTCTATGACATCCTCTCACAATTATGCTGAAGCATCTTGATAGTAAGGCCATTGCAGGAGGTCCTTCAAGAGTCCTCTTGAGTCCAGGAGTCTACATTAATTAATGTCATGACTGACAAGTAAAGTTATGATTAAAACTTTCATCAGTGAAAGGCAGCAGTGAATCATGGAAGCCTCAGCTTTCATTATTTGTACTGAGGAATTTGCCAGATTCCAGATGCAATGAAATTTCATTTTAGTTTGCTTTCTCAGCTATTTAGAACTGTAAATTCATGAACTTGTCTACTGTAATAGATAGGGCATTGTAATAGGCAAAGTTGGTTGCTAGCGTATCAGTTTCATTGAAAGCGCTAATGTGAAGTTATGACTCAGCATGTCATAAACTCTCACTTTAGCTCAAGTAATGCATGTACCAGGCTAAACTGAAGGCCGCTTAATTGACTTTTATCTAGCTTTATCCTGTTCATATCAGCACTGTAATATTGAATGAGCTTGGCAACCCAACAGCAACTGATGTTTACAACTCTATATAGATCCTTCACACTATATTTAGCATCCTAATCATCCAAATTTGCAAGCTATATACAATGGGTAACAGTTCCACTTCATAAAATGCTCCATTCAGCACATAAACTCCACTAGGCAGCCTTTGTACTAACCTATGTTTCTTCTGGATTCAACCCTGAAGAGTAACTACTCTCAAATTAATGTATTGATGCTGTTGTATAGGAGCTTGTTCTTTGGCTCTAAACTAGAAGTTCTTAGCCTGTGTCCCCCAGGACCTTATGAAACTCTAAAATGCCTTGAGAGTAGCTAGAGAGCCCCTACCATATTAGCAGTGTTGGGAAAACAAGAAACATCTTCATTCTCATCAGTGATATCCATCCTGTGGAACCCTGTGGAATATCTCATCAAAAATCTGGGCAACTCCATCACTCCCAATCTTCAGAAAAAAACATTAAAAAAGGAACTATTTAGAAGAATATTTATTTAAGATCTGTCATTGATATGCCTATTGTTACTATTATTTAGAGTTACTGTAATTTTTCACAGTTTTAAGGATTATAATTCCTGTTTTCTATTTTGCGATCATTTACTGTATACTGCCATGCATCTATATGAAGTGTGGCAGTATCTAACTAATGAAAATAAATAAGTAAAATTAATTCGGGTAATTTTATTTTATTCTTATTTAATTTAAATTAAATTATACTTAGGTTTTGCCCTGGCCTGATTTCTTGGCCATTCCAAGGCCAAGTTTAGTCCTCAGCCTGAAAAAAAAGGTCACATGGAGGAAATATGTGGGGAAAAGAAGGATGTCCTTCTTTCACAAAGTCATGATGGTGGTGTTAACAGAGTGGGGTTCTGGCTCTTACTCATTATATTGATAACATCAATCCTACTCTGGTGCAAATCCTTCTTATACCACTAGTGTAGTATGGAAAGCCTCACTGAACCAAGGAAGAGTGGGTTTTTGTTTTTGTTTTAAATTGGGGTCACACTTTTAATTGACTTTTGTTGTTGGGCTTCTATGGGTTGTAAAGCCAATCACCTGAGAATGAGTCCAAAACTGTCTCTTTCTCTCTCTCCCTCCCTCCTTTGTTTTGCTTAAATGGAAGATAGGCACATTAAGGCTTGCAAAGGGATAACACCTATTTTATATCTTTGTGGGGGGACGTGAGTGAAAATTGGCAGACAATGATGTCACCAAAATTTAGCAGCCTGATATGTGGGAGTGCTTTGGGGGGCTTCAAAATGGGGGCTAGAAAACTACCTGGAAATCACAGGGCACCCACTCCTGTGCTAGGCCCCACGTATGCATTTAACCTTAAGATTCCCTTCCGTGCCAGCAGTACCCAGACAAAAGTGTAAAGGAGAAGCTGCAGAATAAATATAACAGCAGCCCTCTTCAATCAGTCAAAAGGTGTATTTAATCCCACATCCTATTTCTTACAGTGATTTACCAAATCCCTATGGTTTGTGCACAACAAAGATATGAGCAACGAAGCAACTTCTGTCTTCTGTTCCACAATAACAGGTACTGGGTGGCATAAGTTCTGGAAGCTAATTATTGTCATCATCATTACTAGCATATCTTATGGCTCATTCTATTCAAGCTGGGTTTCAATGTTGGCAAAGCAGTCACAAATGAGTTAGGCTAGGATTGTTCTTTGGACACTCTGCCCCAGCTGAAAAGCCTTCTGATTTCTCTTCCTCCCCACTTACAACTATGTCAATCAAGAAACTGCTAAGAAACTAGTTATACAACATTTCTTCCTTTGAATCTCAGCAAGACTCTACTTTCAACATTGGGTTAGAATTCAATGAATTCATTGTCTTCTATCTCTTCAAGATCCCTTTCATCTCTTCATTATAATCTTATGGATCTGCTGTCTCTGAAGATGCTGATGATAACATAGTTTAGCAAGGGAGGATGACAATTATAGTTGGTTGATTTTTTAAAAACATAACAAATGAAAGGGCGACCAGAATTCACCCTTGGTTGACACCATTTTGGGTAGGGACTGGCCCTCCTAGGGGATCACTGTCATTGCATGAAAGTGTTTTCATGAAGCATTAAATTAACTGCAGAAGCCAGCAATCAGTAAAGACAGCAGCTAATTTCTTCCACAGCTTTAATGATGAAACAAAGCAAAATCCATCTTCCAATCAATGGTGGCAACATAACAGTTCTCATGAGGGCAGCTAAAGTGTTTTTCAGCCAGGTATTGTAAGGTCAAAAATTGAGAAGCCTGGCTTAAAGCCAGCTTACTCTATAGCTGAAATCTTTTCTTGAATCATTCAATCAATTATGTAGAGATGGCCAGCATATAGTTTGCTCAATATGTTTTATTTAATAACTAAGTGGGTAAGAATTGTCCAGACTGGACTTATCACCCTTTTTGAAAATTGCATTTGTTATTGAATGACTCTACTCATTGGGCATTTGGATAGATTATTCAATGTGTGAGTAAACAAAGAAACCAAAATAGGAGACTACCATTCTGCACTGGATTTTAAAAGTTCATCTGGAATTAGATCACTAGCAATTCTACCTTAAGCTTCCAGTCCAAAAAGAATCATCACAGGATGAAAAGGCACTGGGATGGAAAAGAAACAAGACTGCTTCCTGTTTGGGAATTGTTTTTAGAACATGCTTAACCTGGTTATTGAATTAACTATGCTCTACACAGATTCCTAATTATGAGTTGCACAACATAAAAAGCCATAAAAAGCTAGCCCAGATTAAAATCAATCAAACTCAACATGCTTGTGAACACAGCCATGAGGACTTTAACTGAATTGGTTAAATGTGTGGCAATATGACAGCTGGAAGTATTGGCCATATTTGCCTAGCATGCTTAACTGGGTCATGGGTGGGTTAGATGTCATGCAAAAACCTAAAACCCAGCCAGGTATGAGGTTAGAGAACAGTAACACCAGGTTTGTTTTGGATTAAAATGTCCTTCCCATCAGCTCTGTTCTGCAAACACTGCAGCCCAGTCAAAAGTGACCAGTTGCCCAGGCCATCACCTTATTTCGTCAAAAAAAGGAGTTGGGTCTGTAGAATAGCTGGAAAACATGAACATCTTCATTGCAGGCACTGAAGATACCTATCTGATACTGCTTAGTTGCAGTTAGTAACAAAGCCCTTGCACCACCAGGCTGCTAGTGGACACTTCTTCAGAAGCACTTGTAATCAGGGGTGTCTGCAAAGGAGAAAAAACTCTCAGTGCAGCCTCTGGCAACACACACACACACATACTTCTACATGCTTTCCAATTTCAGGCTGCTAGTTGAATGTCCAACATAAACAATGAGAAAAGGGTCTGATATCTGCCTCCAGCTTCTGGTTCTGCTAGTCCTAGAATATCCTGAGTTCCAGGGATGTGGCCTGAGTTACTTGTGCATGTTCTTTTCACCTCTTGTTAAAGTTTGTTGTGATTGGGGAGGCTGTCCCTTTGCCGTTGCTTATTAAATCCTCTGTTTTCCTTCTAATAAATATAAGCATGATTTCCTTTCCACGGGCTATTTCTTGTGGAGGCAGCCTCCATTTAGGGAAATGGGGGAAAGGTGCAAAGTTTATCAGAACCCTCTCTGGCCAAATTGGTTAGGGATTCGTGAAGCAGATATTGTAAAGCAGCTGCTGTTTTCTGACCTAAGTCTTCTTAAGCCCTTCAAGAAGGATGTTCTACAGACCTTCATTCTGTTCTAGTAGCAGCCCCAGATTGGCTGCAGTGCCTGGCACATCCCATCCCCTCCAGCAGTTGGTTGCTGCCCTGGGCAGCCATCTTTTTCTGGGCTTCTGGGACACCATGTTCTCTGCTTTTTAAAAATAATCTTGCAGTTGATCCAACGTTGGCCCATTAAGTCAAGGAACTATCTCAACCCTAGAGACTAATGTTCCATTCGACCCTTACAGTTGGCACCCTTTCCATTTCTGCTCAGGCTGGCTGAAGCATATTCCCCTTATTTTCCCATCGCTGCCAAAAGTATTGGAAAGCTTCCTTTTCCTCTCTTTTAATTTTTGAGATCTTTAAGGAACATTGTTACTTTGTTTCTTTGAAGCTGAGCTATCAGTTCTTGTTTACCACAAATTTTTCATGGATCTACAGAGAAATATAGGAACAAAAAACTACTCTGTTTCCTATTGCTTTGGGTATTGTAGCTCACATCTATAGTAGTGTCACAGCTATACCATAAGGGGAAAAAATAGAAAGGGTGTGTGTTAATGTCAAAGGAGATATATGGGGAGGTGGGATGAAGGCATCCATGTGTGCAAAGATCTGGAAAGCCAAGGAAAGGCAAAGGGACTAGTGAGAAGGAAAGGGGAAAGGCAGGCACTGCTAGACTGGTTCACACAGGAATCAGCCACCAAGGCTTACCTTCCCTGCATGGATGGGAAGGGCAAGAACAGGGAATGACCAATCAGGTCCTGAAGGTCAGCCCAGTCCCATTGCCAATGCATTGTCCAGCCTGGAATCTCTGAAGTTAGCTTAAGAAACAGATGGGAGCAACACATGTAGAGAACCATAGAGATTTATTTAGGTATTTATTTATTAGGCATATATGACAACCCATTTTATGAAACACAAGGCTGAGTGGCTCACAAAATTAAAAAGAGATTTTGGAGAAGGTATGTGTCAATTACCAAAACGTGAATGAAGCCTGGGAAAGGAAGAAGATGTTAGAAAGTGACTCTGCTTTGATCCTTTTTGATATAGGAGGGAAAGTCGGGACATGTTGTTCAGGCTTTCAGGATTCAGTTACCATAGCCAGTGTTTCTCAACTTCAGCAAGTTTAAGGTGAATGGACTTGAACTCACAGAATTCCCCAGCCAGAATGCTTACCCATCTTAAAGCTGCTGATGCTGAGAAACACTGCTATAGCCTGTCTCAATAAAGTAGAGTTCCAGTATTTCTTGTGAAGTTGTTTCCTGACCTGGAGCTGACAGCATGGAAGTCAACCAGCTTAAGCTGCAGTGCAGTGTTGCCTTTAGTTAGTCTTGATGGCCTCTGAGAAAAGAGAAGAGGAGACCAGCCCAGGTGGAAAGACCAACTAAAGGAGAACACAGCTGTTTGCTGTTACAGCTTGCTTCATTCATAACCTGCTTTGGGGCATCTGGTTGACCACAGTGGGAAACTGGCTGCTTGTGGAGATGAACATTTTATCTGACCCACAGGGGCCATTAAGTTTTGAATTAGACATGATTTCAGCTGTGGCTGTCAAACATTTCTTTGCAGTAACCACAAGCACTTATTTTCTAGTTTGGATCTGAAATACTGCTCTTAGGTACATAAAGCAATTTGAGTTGAATTACATTTTATGATGAAGAACATGAGTTGGTTATTGAGCCTTGATTACTGAATTGATGTTGTTAGGTTGAGAGCTTATTAGCCATGTTACATGTCCATACCTCCAGTTCAGAGAAGTGAGAGTTTCAGTTTTCTTAGGACATCAGAATGATTGCTGTGATATACAGTTTATTTATGTATTTTTAACACTTCAGTGAATCCCTGTTGCCCATCAGGTTTCTAGGGAAATCATCAAATTTCACAGCACCAACAGGGTTTTCTGGAAAGTTAAAAAAAAGCATTCTGTTTTTGTCTCTTCTGATCGCGAGGATCCTGACATATATACTGATGAAAGGAAAGGAAAGTCAGGACCTCCTGGCCTTTGGGAGTGGGGAAGAAAGAACAATACTGTTATGTGGCTCTCTCCCCCCAGTCTTCCCAGCATGAGGTGAGTGGGCTGGTTTGATGTGCAGCACTTGAATTCAAGAGATTAGTGGCTAATGGGAGATGATAATCTGCTTTTGTACTGAAGCATGGAATATCAACTGGCCATCCTGTCCACCTTCCCCTCAACCTTTCTAGGGGCGGGTGGATGGGCCAGTTAGATAGGCCACTCTGAAATTCAAGGACAGCAGAGGCTAAGATGAATTGGGGACTTCCTCTCAGACAGAATGTTTGAGTTTACACTCAGTTTGTGCAGCCAGCCCCTTACTCCCCTACTCAATCTTCTCAGTGTGGAATGAGCAGCTGACTGGAGATGCTGGGCTTGAATACAAGGGGAGCTGTATAAGGCAGCTAAGGGCAGGTAGGCAATGGAAGGTGCTGGGCCTAGTGCAGTGTTTCTCAGCCTTGGCAGCTTGTGTCCACACATCTTCAAGCTGCTAAGGTTGAGAAACACTGGCCTAGTGCCTATAGGTATGCAGAGAAGAAGAGAAAGAAACAAGACATACCAACCTTACATTATTTCCCCTATAAGACTCCATGTATTTTGTTTTGACAAAACCTGGAACAACCCATAAAATCCCAGGTTTAGCCAAACTGCATTCCACTGGAAATAATTCAGCCAATCAACTGACCCACAATGCGTTTTGTGGGGTTAAAAACAAAACACATTTACCACAGAGGGCACATCTCAACCAAAAACTAAAAACCAAAACCATTCTCTCACTGACCTATCCTTGAAAAAAGAAATTATGACGATCAATTTAATTGTGAAACAGCTGATGGTGAATCCATCTGTGGATTTAGCATTATTATAGCAGGGGTTTTTATCTATATCTCAGAGATCGATTAGGATTTATTTAGTTGCTTTTTTTATATATTGTGTGCTCCCAGCAATGATGAAGAACAAGGTTTCTGATCACATTACAGATGTTAACCAACTCATCAGTGCATAGATGGCAGCAGTTTTCCTGTTTCTCTCTGCTTCCCTCTAGTGGTCACATGGATTTTTCAGCTCAAATTGGGTATGCTTATAAAAAAAAAGTTCTCTTTTTTCTCTTTTTCCAACAACAGCAATGTATCTTCATAATAAACCTTTTTTAGGTTATATAGCATCCATCTGATATATTGAACTGTGAATAAACAAATGTGTTTTAAGGGTTTTGGTTTTGCTTACATGAAAAATAGAATATTTGGATTATTCTTCAATCTTTGTTTGGTTTAGTCAGTTTGGTCTAGTGGTTAAGGCTGCAGGCTAGAAACCAGGAGACTGTGAGTTCTAGTCCCACCTTGGGCAGGAAAGCCGGCTGGGTGACCGTGGGCCAGTCACACTCTCTCAGCCCATGATGTCAGGCTTAGGCAACAAGCCGGTCAGTCAATTCCTGTTGCAGCCAAATGGATCAACATTTGGTTGATCTGAAGAAAAGAAAAAAAAAGCAGATCCTGCACCTACGGGAAAAACGCTAGGAAGAAAAAAAAATCTTCAATCTAACAGATGAATAAATTGATTCTCCCTTTTCCATGAAATCAATATTCAAACTTTGTTCCCCTCTAAGGCTCTCTTTTAATCTGTATGATTTTCCCCCCCACATAATTCAATTCTAGTGTTGAAATGTAGCTGAGAATTCAAAAGCTGCTCTGTATATTCTCTTAACACGGGGATTTCTTATTTAGGCAAGCTATGATTATATGTGGGTAGTTTCATTTTTTCAGAGGTTTTTCCCTAATGGAAAATATCAGTTTTGGCTCAAGCTGATCAAGGAGGGATTTAGAAAACTAGATCACACAAGGAGCCAAGTGGGAAAAATGATAGAATGCAAATGAGATATGTCAGGATGAAAGAAATAAGTTTTGCTGACAGTTTCATTGAATTCTATAAGATGTGGCCAACAAAAAGGAAATCTAGAGAGTTACCACAGAAAATATGGAGGGGATGGAATTATTTTGGGGAAAATAGAATAAAGACATTGGCTGTGTTCATGCAACACACTAAACCTGGATTAAAAAGCTATTGTATTTGTATAACATACTTCCCCCCTCCTAAACCATATTTATGGCTTAACGTGGTGGCCTGATTTATATAGTATGCTAAAACAATGCCTGGATTCCTGCAACATATTGAACTATAACTTATTCAAACCTTTTTAGCCTATTTTCACGCAATGTTTTTAAAACTATGTCATTGTGAGGGTTCTTTACTCTCCAAGGACTGGACACACCACAGCATAGCAAATCTTTACACAATGCCTTACTGCAGCACACACCTTCCCCAATAGACTATTATTCTCCACCCTTCTAGGACTTGCAAGGTGATGTTGCCATGTAAATATGTCTTTAATACTCAGCCCTTTAATATTTAGTTCAAGCAAAAGTCTATTAGTCTGTAAAGTAGCAGACAACCTTCACCTCCTTCCAAAAGTTTGGAACCTTCTGTAGAACACCAGCTTCCTCAAACAGTGTTTCTCAAATAAACAGGAACCCTACTGTTCCTCAACAGTGTTCCCTGATGGTTTGCATGCTGATCCCAAGTTTCAAGCGAATTTCTTTTTTTAGGGTTTTGGATCCATTTAATATCTCTATCCAAACAAGTATTCTTAATAAATGAAGAAGAGATTATTGGCAAATCTCTCCTGAATTAATCCTTAGAAACACCTAAGAAAAAAACCCTATTCTCCTGTAGAAGACTTTTGGATGGAAGTTCATAGAGAATATGAACTTTTTAGTAAAAGAGGACGGAAGATTATCAGTACTACAAAGAACAAACTGTGGCAAATTCTTAAAGAGATGGGGGTACCAGACCATCTTACCTGTCTCCTGAGAAATCTGTATGCAGGCCAAGAAGCAACAGTTAGGACTGGTCACGGAACAACCGATTGGTTCAAAATAGGGAAAGGAGTACGACAAGGCTGTATACTGTCACCCTGCTTATTTAACCTATATGTAGAATACATCATGAGAAATGCCAGGCTGGAAGAATCACAAGCCGGAATTAAGATTGCAGGGAGAAACATCAACAGCCTCAGATATGCAGATGATACCACCCTAATGGCAGAAAGTGAAGAAGAACTAAAGAGCCTCTTGATGAGGGTGAAAGAGGAGAGTGCGAAAGCTGGCTTGAAACTCAATATTAAAAAAACTAAGATCATGGCATCTGGACCCATCAATTCCTGGCAAATAGAAGGGGTAGAAATGGAAGCAGTAACAGACTTCATTTATGTGGGTTCCAAGATCACCACAGATGGAGACTGCAGCCATGAAATTAAAAGACGCTTGCTCCTTGGGAGGAAAACTATGGCAAACCTAGATAGCATATTAAAAAGCAGAGACGTCACCTTGCTGACAAAGATCCGCATAGTCAAAGCTATGGTTTTTCCAGTAGTAATGTATGGCTGTGAGAACTGGACCATAAAGAAGGCTGAGTGCTGAAGAATTGATGCCTTTGAACTGTGGTGCTGGAGAAGACTCTTAAGAGTCCCCTGGACTGCTAGGAGGTCAAACCAGTCAATCTTAAAGGAAATCAACCCTGATTGCTCATTGGAAGGATTGATACTGAAGCTCAAGCTCAGATACTTTGGTCACCTAATGCGAAGAGAGGACTCTTTGGAAAAGACCCTGATGCTGGGAAAGATTGAAGGCAAAAGGAGAAGAGGACGGCAGAGGATGAGATGGTTAGATAGCATCACTGAAGCAATGAGCATGAAACTGAGCAAACTCAGGGAGGCAGTGAAGGACAGGAAGGCCTGGCGTGATATGGTTCATGGAGTCATGAAGAGTCGGACACGACTTAATGACTGAACAACAACAAATGGTAAAAGAAAATACTAACTTCGCTGCACACCACATCTAACTAGCAATAAGATTCTGGGATCTTAGAAATCTGAAGCTGCTATCAGATTAGTGCATAGGTACCATAAAAGCTCCTTATGGAAAATCTTCCCTCCCACCCCCAGACAAAGCACCACAGAGCCAGCACAACAGAACAAATGTAACAGAATAACTGGCACTTATATAGTAAAATATTTGTAATCAGCAAAGAAAATATCTGTATGTTTATATTTTTGAAAAGAGCACTGGGAAAACAAGAGACAAATGGACGACATTTGGAAAACGAAATACTTGGAAGCATGGTGCAATTCATATTTCCTCTACTTGAAGGTGAATTGCTTTAAAAAGAATTATTCAAATCATTGAAGATATAGAAGATCAGACCTGTTTAATTAAAAAAGCCTGCTTCGAATTAATTTTGAGCTTTTAAAAACTTAGAGCTATTCCTAAAATGCCTAGGGTGGCTTTTGAGCTGTGTTTTTTTGGCCATCTCAGATGATTTTTGTGATGACAAGAACGCTTGCTTTTCCTTTATGCATTTCTTTTGCAGTTCTAATGAAAGCAAATTTAATGTTTTAATTTTATTTTGGTTCAATTTAATTAAGTCTTAAGGCTTCTTTTGTCTTCAAAGAAAATGTTAAGAAAAGTTTTTGTACATCATTCAGAAGGAAGTTGTAATTTTTCAGATTATGAATATATCTGTAAATGGTGATCCTTCTGGAATGCTAAATACATAGAAGACAAAATTTCCATTGTATAAAGAGGAAAGATATTTTCAGTTTTCCTGGAGAAAAAATAGGAAAATCACTGACAAATACTGGAGATTTGTTTCTGCAGCTTGTAACCACAAGGCGGTCTTTACCTGGTTGCTTAACCAGGACAATTATATACTAGTAATTGCATTTGCATAACATCTAAGCTTAATTAATCTTGTTCAGTTCTTTCGTGGGCTGTGTTGTGCCTGTCTAGCCCATTTTGTTGCTTACAGTATATCCTGCAAATTCAGAAAATGGACTGATTCAATATCCAGGTTAAATTTATTGTATGAATGAGGTCATTATGTCCTCACCTAGCTCAGGAACCCTAGGAGCCCAAATATGACTGGAACTGTCTCAAAGACCCAGTTCACATGGCTCAACCTTGGGGGAGTGTAATATGAACATGCAGAGTAATTGGTAAGGTTCAATGTTTTCCTCAAAATGACAAAAACAGCTTTGTGCTGTCATGATGGAAGTGTCATGTGAAACAGCATGACGTTTCCCATACAAAATGGGGCTGAGGCTTCTTTCCTCACTTACCCCCTCTCTCTTGGACCCTCTTGCTGGAGAAATATGGAAACTGGGTCTGTGGAGCCAGCCAACTAACCCTAAAGCTCTGCTGGATGTTAAACTAGCTCACCTGCTCAACTGTCCTGAAAAATGCTGACTGGAAGGTTAACTAACCCACTCCCCATCTGTGATAGCTGCAATTGTTCAGAGTCCTCTCAATGTTATCAGTGCTATTGTACTGTAACACTCTTTGATGACTTACTCTAACACAGTGTACTGGCAGTGTTGATTGATTGATTATGAGCCATCAAGTCAGTGTCAACTCTTAGTGACCACATAGATAGATTTCTCCATGATGATCTATCCCCGACCTGGTCCTTCAGGTCTTCCAATGGTGCACTCATCACTACTGTAATTGAGTCTATCCACCTTACTGCCAGTTGTCCTCTACTTCTCTTTCTTTCCACCTTTCCCAGCATTAGAGCCTTCTCTAAAGAGCTGGGTCTTTGCATAATGTATCCAAAGTAGGATAATTTGAGCCTGGTCATTTGTGCTTCAAGTGAGAATTCTGGGTTGATTTGTTTGATGATCCATTTGTTTATTTTCTTGGCTGTCCACAGTATTCTAAGGAGTCTTCTCCAACACCCAAGTTCAAAAGCATCAGTACTTATACATGAGAATACCTTAAGCACCCACTTTTAACAGTCCTTCCAGATTTCATAGAGGAAGCAATCTGTAAAAAGATTAAAAGTTGCACATAATTACAGATCCCATTCAGAGGAAATAAATGTTAGGCTTGAACACACAAAATGAACATAAAAAAGATAATATTACACAATATTTTTAGCTAAATGTTATTACCCATCCTTTCAGAAAATTCTGTTTCCTGCAACTTTCCTCTGTTTCAACTATTCCTGAATTTTCCCTCCAGACGCCTGGGATTTCAGTCAGTCAATTCTGGGGCTGCTGGGGAGATGGAACAAACCCCATTTTTCTTCTCAGCCTCTGCTTCCATCTTCTACCTCATTTAAAAAGACAAAACCTTTCTCTATCTATCAGAAATGGAAAGATTTTAAGGTAATCTCCCTGCCTATGTGATTCTAAGCTTTTGATCATCGTGAAGATGGATTGAAATTGAGATCCCACTGATGTCAGGGAATATGTAGTAGAGTATTCACTAGGGATGACAGGGAATACATCTAACAATTACATGCATTTATAATATTCCATTGCGGAGGACTTCAAGTGCATGAATGCCAGTGGCCATATCTGCTATTAAGATATATAAGAGATTTGAGGAACCTATTCGGTGCTTGATTAACTGCTTTCATATAGAAGGCCCATGGTTCAATGTATGACATTTCAGACAGGTAGGAAAGATTTGGGTATAACATTCTGGATGGCCATTGCCCTGCACTGCAGACAATACCAAGCTAGATGTACAATTAGTTCAATGGTTTATGTTTCTGTGTTGCTCCTGCAGAAAACAGTGGTACCAATTTGTTTTCAGCTCTGCACTAGTGAATGAGAAATAACTGTGGACTATTTTTTGTCCCCTCCTTCTCGGTCCATATTTGTAAGATTTATGGAAGCAAAGACCCTCACGGACTGTGTCTCTGAATAATGTTTAATGATGTAGCCTCCCTGACCAGTCGTATTCGTCATGTCAGCATTAATCTATTACAGTATTGTAAAGTCTCCAAGTTAAGCACAGTTTGAGAAGCAAATGCAAGACTGCAACTAATTTTAAAATGCTCATAGCCATCAACTGATTAAATGTGTTTAGTTCATTAATTATGTAGAGATTTTTCCTCCTTCACTGTTTTTAACTGATTAGGGGAACCAATTAAAATAAACATCATAGTCTCTCAGTTGGAGTGCTTTTCTGGGCATTTTGAACTGCTGGCAACAATTTCTCACAGCTGAATAGGGCAGATCAGATATGAAATTGTACAGTACCTGTTAGCTTAACTACGGCATTGGCTTAACGTGCAGCTGAATGATTTGTTTTCTACTGTTGTAATTAAATCTGAGGGTCCATTTCAGGTGTCAATGGAGATACGAGGTTGCAAAAATCTTCATCTTATCTTCAGAATAAGACAAAACATAAAAAGTAATGTATTTTAAGAATATTTGTGGCAAATACTTTCCATGCCTTAGACCAGTGATGACGAACCTATGACACGTGTGTCAAAGGTGACATGCCATAATATTTTGGATTGGATTTTGACTGTTCTCTCTGAACTTTGGACTGGATTTTTACTACTCTTCTGCATGCTCCTGTTGAAAGCAAGACCACTTGGGCAAGCTTCCTTTCCAAGGGGCTTTGTTGCTTTATATTTTTTCCCTTGCCTGCTGTTATTTGCTGAGCCTTGAGTAAATTGTTTTCCTCACCTAACAACTGTGTGTGTGTGAGATTGTCCTGTTTCTGGTCTCAGTCATGACAGGCCCAGCAGAGACCTTTTCATCCTTAGGGACACTCCATCCAGATTCTGATGAATAATGCACCAATGCATTTTATCTACTTGGTAGCCAACAAAGATTACAAACACAAGTCTAAGCTTTAGGCTTGCTTTCTTCTACTAGGTGACATATCATGAGTAGAACTTCTTGGTGATGGCATCTTATCCCTATTGATTTCAGTGGAACATCTTTCTCCCAAGGCAGGGGTCTGGCAATCTTTTGATGCCTGACCAAGGACCAAATTTCTAATATATCCTTTAGAGTTTACACTATTGTTTGATGTCTTCTATCTCAAAATGAGGGAAAATGCTGTTGAGGTTTAACAATCAGAAGGAGCTCTGAGGGCCACAAAAAGTAGACTCAGGAGGCACATGTGGCTGTGGGCTGCTGATTGGCCTAAAGCTGCAGGAATTATTGGGAAAACTGGCTATTTCACCACAATGTTTTGGGTGATACGCCAGTGTTCACCAATACCCAACGAGAATTATTTTCCCTGTTTAAGTTATCAAAGAAACTGAGTTTGTTTTACTTGGTATTTCATTTTTGTAATTATTTGACGTTTCTTTATATAATACACAGCACCACATATGATTGGACTGTATTTTTTTTAAAATAAATGAATATGTAAAGGATTGTTTCTCTTTTGTTCGGGGGGGGGGGGGAGGTGACATGCCAGCAGAGTCAAGTTAGGCATTTTCCAAATTTTTGACATGCCGAGCCCAAAAGCTTTGCCATCGCTGCCTTAGACTGACTGCAGTTGAACTACAGGTTTAACCTGATTGCTGAAAGAATTCATTTTGGAGATTCATCCAATGCACTGAATAATAAACAAATCAGACAGGATTTGTACATGCATTAAGCCACAGAAAAAGAATGAAGGTTAAAACTTAACAAGCTTTGCATATAGTGTGAATGGAGCTGCTACGTGTTTCACTGATGCAGTTGAGCATATCATGCAAATGCAGCCAGTATATCTATCATATATATTGCCTGCATAATACACAGATAACATCTGAGTAAAAACACTCAGAGCAGAGAACCATCCATGACGGATTTCTCTAGACTGCATCTCTAACTGCAGAACAAATGTGGAACCCAGCAAACAGGACGCTTGAATGAAGATTGGCTGTGCCTCATTTTATAGCAAATCTATTTTCTTCTTGCGTTTCATGCAAGCAGTCGAAATTCAGTGAAAGAGAAAGGGGAAATATTGTGGAAGGAGGAGACAAGGAAATCCTTTGCAAGGGGTCAATTCACGTGTTCAGCAAAAGTAATCTAACCTTTCTTGCTGGGCAGATAAGAAGGAAATTGAAGGGAGGGCAGAAAGACAACTGAGAAAACTGACAAAGAGAGAAAAGTAGTTACTTTTGGTTCTGATTGCCTATTTTATTCCAGTTTCACTCACTGCTGGCATCTGGTTCCAAAAGATATTCTACTTCCCCCCCCCCCCCATGTGGTTCACAACAGAAAAAGGATCCCCACTTCTGGTTCACATCATCTCCTGTGACTAAGAGCCCCCAAAGTGTGCTCTATTTCTTCATATAATTGTTATAGTCGTTTGGACTGGTTCTATAAAAGCTTGGATAGCATTGTAAATAAGAACTGGACACAGACGGTAATTATTTAATTAATTTATCAAAATGGATGTGCCACTATTCTTCTGATTCTATGCAGATCACAACATACAAAGTAATATATTTTGTCATATCCATTCATGAAACCAATAAATAATAAACAAAATTTTTAAAACCCATAGCATCAACCCATATTCAACCCATGACTGCCATCAAACAAGATCAAATGTTCTCTTAAAAAGGGCTGTTTTTGTCATTTTTTGAAAAATCATCAGGGTAGGAGCGTACCTAACCTCATTTTGACTGGTTTAAGAAAAGACATTTACACAGTTCTATAATATTCTGACTAGAGGAACAACATGGGGTTCCTTCGATGGATGATTTGCTACAGAACATATCTGCAGATGTTCATCTGGACCATCCTCAGAACAGACATTTTTTATAGAAACTTTCAGACTGAATACATTAATTTGCTCCTTCCTTTGTTGCCATTGCTTTTCTCAACAACCCTCCTCTTTTACACAAACTTTAAAGTTAGAAATCTTTGATTTCTTTCATCACCAGAGAGAACAGCTGCACTGTCCCATTGCAAGGGGGAAAGAAATGTTATTGATTGTAGGCTGCATTCAATTGGGTTTCCATGGTTCCATGATACTACAGTATTTATTTATTTATTTATTTTACAAATTAAGCATTGCTATTTATAGTGGTGTATTAATTACTAACCAATGAAGAAACTTAACAAAAGACAGCTTTTTACCAGGCAAAATGCATCTCCCACATACTGTTAAAATAATCTTCCCTTCTTGGCTGTACGCAGTTCAGAAATAATGATTGCAATTCTACTGCTATGTTGGCAAGTGTTTTAAGATGGAGGCTGTCAGCTCTCACTGCAGTAAGCTGCTCAGTCTCAAGAAAATAAAATGTTTATACTCCCCCCCCCACAAAGCAAAAGATTTATATGATCTGAAGACAAAACCAGAGTAGGCCTTTTCAAAGACAATCAAAATTTCTTCTTGGGAAAGAACAAATCAATCTGTGGAGTCCTTGGTGTTGGGAGAAAACTACAACCCCACCAACACAGGCAGGGCAAGCTACTATTTATAAACAGGGAGCAAACCCCACACTCACTAGCACTGATGATGTGCTAGTGGACCTAGTTGGATAATGAAATGTCTGCAGCAAAAAACCAATTTCAGAGAGCACTAAGGACTCTACAGTTCAACCCTGAGCTATATATATATTCTCATCTATTGAAATCAATCTAAGTTTCCCATATGTTTTATTGATAACACATCATCCCTTTCTATTTCTGCATTACTTTTCCTTCCCTTCCCTTTCCTCCTCTAGAAAGCACCCCCCCATTCATGCTTATTATAAATCTTTTTAAATATAGAAGTTCTCAACATATGAAGAATTTTCAAAAAATATTTGTAAAATCTCCATTAAGTATTTTCAAAATAGATTTTGGCACTTAAAAAAAACAACAACTATACCACATAACTGAGAGAAATGCAAAATTCAACTAGTAAGCAGGCATGAATCAGTTCAGTTTAAGTTGGATTTTCTAAGTATTGCAAGGACATGCTTAGAAAGGATTTTTTATCTGGGACAGTTGCCAAACCTTCAAGTTCCCATTTCAGAACTATAGACAGCTCATTGGTAACCAGACAAGAAGGGTTCCTCAGCTTTCTTTTCTGCAAGACTTCAGTTCCTTAGGAGAAAAATATATTTCTTTCTTCTCATCCAGCAGTGCACACAGTTCCTATTCCAACCTTTGTTCCAGCAAGAAAGAATGAAAATTCAGTTGAACTAGACCCCATATTGATAAGTAAGTAAGTATTTTAGGTACAGATGATATCTGCAAAATCATAATCAGGAGTTCAATTAATTGGTGGTCAAGTTACCAATTTTATTGGTGAAGCCATGCTTTAATTGGAAAGATCATAACAATTTGCTTGTTGAGGCTTTTAGAATCTATGTATAGCACCAAACTAGAGAATGAGGTGGGGGCCATGAAAAATTGCCATTTAGTCAATTTTAGAGAAAAGCTTTTTTCTACTTTTCTGTAAGTGATTTCATACTGCCTTCACTATCTTAATAAGTACTATATAACTGCTATTTTGAACATATACAAATACAAAATTTTAGTGACTGATCAGTTTATTCAAAATCAGACAGTGAATCAACTAAAATGCTTTAATTGGATGACAGCCAATTGTTTTAATTTACAGAACAAGAAAGACACGACCCACCATGTCTTCTGGTACATGGAAATGGCACTTGCAGATCTGATGTATGGAGATATCTGCAATGACTAATTGTTCTCTAGATGTTGTACCTAGCTCTGGCAACTTTACTAAGGAATCTTCATAATTGTCATGGCACAGGACTCTGACAAAGCTGCTCCAGCTGAACCTATGGAATGTCAGCCTCAGGGGACACAAAGTCAAGAATCAACTGAGGCTTATCAAACACAGGCACCACAGCTGGAGCAGTCAGATGATGATGACATAAGGCCTCCAAGTCCTCACACCTGATGAGTAGAGTGAAGAGCAGAGCAACGTTGTTCTATGAGGTTCCTTGCCAAGCAAGGGAGTAAATCTCTTAATTAAGGACAGCTGGCTTCAGCCTGATTTAATAGACAGCTGTCTGATCTCCTACTCTGGTGTGTTATTCCTGTGAACCCTGCTTGTGAAACTCTGACCTTGGACTGGCTGACGAACCTGACTTGGCTTTCTGAACTTTGGACTGGATTTTTGACTACTCTTCTGCATGCTCCTGTTGAAAGCAAGATCACTTGGGCAAGCTTTCTTTTCAAGGGGCTTTGTTGCTTTATATTTCTTCCCTTGTCTGTTGTTATCTGCTTAGCCTTGAGTAAATTGTTTTCCTCATCTAGCAACTGTGTGTCTGTGAGATTGTCCTGTTTCTGGACTTAGTCATGACAGGCCCAGCAGAGACCTTTTCATCCTTAGGGACACTCCATTCAAATTCTGATGAATAATGCACCAATGCATTTTATCTACTTGGTAGCCAACAAAGATTACAAACACAAGTCTAAGCTTTAGGGTTGCTTTTTTCTACTAGGTGACATATCATGAGTAGAACTTTTTGATGGTGGCATCTTATCCCTATTGATTTCAGTGAAACTTCTTTTTCCCAAGGCAGGAGTCTGGCAATCTTTTGATGCCTGACTAAGGACCAGACTTCTAATATATCTGTTAGAGTTTACACTATTGTTTGATGTCTTCTATCTCAAAATGTGGGAAAATGCTGTTGAGGTTTAACAATCAGAAGGAGCTCTGAGGGCCACAAAAAGTAGACTCAGGAGGCACACGTGACTATGGGCTGCTGATTGGCTGTCCTGCCCTAAGGCTGCAGGAATTATTTGGAAAACTGGCTGTTTTGTCTTTGGTGAGATCATAGCTGGGAACCCAATTTTCATGGCTAGGTACATTCAGAGTCAGAATCACTCCCCACTGTAATTTATTACAAAAATTAAGCAGAAAATTGGATTGGCTGTTAAATCTTACTTCAGCCCAGGAAATGGGAGAACATCTTCTACTACAGACTGAAAAAGTGCAGCTAAAAATTTGTGTATGGCTCACCAGCCCTTGTTCTATGTTCCCAGAGTATGTAAGCACCAAAAATTTGCCCCCCACCTCCACTTGAGTTGGGGGTGTTAAGGGGATAAAATGGATACCTTATGTCTTATACCATTTCACCTTTTAAAACTTCTGGATCCCCAAAATGGCCCTGCCTCACCACCTTTGGGAGGTAGTCTTCAAGCAATAAAAGTCATGTCTTCAATATCTTAGTGCTGCTTTCTGCCCCGCACCCCGCTTGAGGCTGCTGTAAGAGGCATCTGCCTCATTTTGCCCAATGATAGGGCCAAATCTGGAAGACAGACTGAGTCAAACATGAGACCAGTTGCTTCTTCCGTTCAGCAGAATAATGAGATTTTCCTTCACATCTGTGTTTTATGTGCAGGCTAATCTGTAGCCACTTAATTAGGAATGGTTTATATTTTATGGCTTCTTGTATACTCAGTTCCTGGGTATACACAGAGCCCCAAGAGGCTGAAGGACCAGCAGAATGGCGTGTTTAAGAGCTCTCTGTTATATTTGCATATCTACAACTAGTTTTGTTTTCCAGAAATTGTGATTGAATTAATGGCAAGACCACGTGGGCAGGCCATGATTGATGGCACCAATTCATATAATGAGTGCCTTCCAGCAGGACCTGCTGGGTTTCAAGACTGTTGATAGCCACCCATGCTGCTGCAAGCTATCACACAGGGACTGACGTAGGTCTACCCAGGCTGTCCTACCCTTAGGACTTTCTTTCTCACTAAATGTTCATCAGTTTTGATTCTACATTCCTCCAGATGATGTATCACAGCATGTTGTGCAAACTGTTCCAATTGTCTTGCTGAAATTTCAGATCTGTTGTGTGATTTCTATTTCTCCTGGCTGACAAACAGGCCTCTCTGTCCCCAGAGGAGAATTTCTCAGCTGGCATTCCTCAAACAGGATTGTCTGAGAAAATGCATCTTGTTACAGGGATACAGAGAAGAAACATTGATTGTTCTTTATTTCTGGACCGTGCTGGGCCATTAAGAAATTGTCTTCTGTACAGTATTTGCAGAATCCCTCATTCATAGGAAGAGCTTTTAGTGGTTATTTTAGTTTTTTCTGCTTTGTATTCAGCAAGTTTGGATCTCCCGTCTCCTCTGTCCATGTCCAGAACTGAGACAGGCTGTTTTTGAATGTGTTAGAAGCAGAAACAGTAGAACAATATTCTATCAGAGAGGAAGATTGACCTCTCTATGGCTGAATTCATGCCATATTTCCCCTCCCCCCCAAAAAAGGGGGGATGGCAAAAGGTGTGGTTTGTGAGAAATATCAATCTGATTGAATTATATCCTTTACTCACTGTGTGCTAATAATCCTCAGCATGGTTTTAGAATGTGATCCATACACAGTGCTGGGGATTGTTGAATCACACTGCACTGATTTTTCAGCATCTGTGGCTGCCCCTCTTTGTCTATCATGCTAGCTTTTATTTGTTTTTATGAGATGGGTCATTTAGATCTTTTCTTCCCAGGCACACACACCCTGCACATGCTGTCTGACTCTCCTCATGGCAGGATATAGTTGCCTAGGTGCTAGGCTTTCCTATCCTATACTTCTTCCATCTATTTTTTTCTCTTATATTTATAAAACCCATTTTAACTAGTTGTTGCTCAGATAAGATTCTCACTCTCTCTCATAGGTTCAACACCAAGATGGATAGCTGTGACTCCTACAGTGCCCATTCCTACAAACTATTAGCCACAAAGGACAGAGTGCTTGGCTTTTATATTAGAAGATGGATAAGAAAGTATATGCATCTTTCTTCACATCTGAAGTATCAATGGGCGTTTCTCATTTGAATGAACATTGTAAGGCAAATGATTTCAGGTACTCATTCTCATCTAGTTGCTGTGTGATCCACACCCAAAAAGAGAACCAATATGCAGAAACTTCAGGGATTTTTTCCCTCTGGATTGCTAGCACCTCTGCTCTATTGTGAAAACAGCAAAATCCATATGATTTTGGTGTGCCCAACTATTTGTATAAGTCTGGAATGTTAACGATAGTGAACCCTGTGCTCTGAATATATCATTGATTTTATTTAACTTCATTCCATCTTATCTCTAGAGTTGAATCACTGTAAAATAGTTCATTTTTTAAAAAGAAAGTTCCATTAACATTAAAGTACACCTCCAAATCTTCTAGTACCTGAACCAAATGTCCCTAAAGACTGGATAGAATTCAGCACTGATATATGGCAGTCATCTTTTAGAACAATGAAATCAGGCTACAGCATTCAACATAGCTTTCTTCTGCAGCAGGGTTACAAATTCAAGCGTTCCTTTGTGATTAGAGGAAAAACAACACTACTCAAATTTCAGTACTCTTTTTTTAGCCCTAGATTTTTGTCAGGCTAGAAGAGAACCATATTCTTTCGCCCAGTGCTTTCAGTGATACCATTCATCCAGAGGGGATGAGAAAAAGACAAGATGGCAACTGCACTCACAAGATAGAAGCCCTGCCCCCTTTTTTACATGCATCACGTGTACAGTGCACAGAAAAAGGGCGGGGTTTCAATAGTGCAGGTGCAGCCATCAACCTGAGCGCCCTACAGACACTCCTGCTACCATTTATGAAAACAAGCACACGGGCAGGAACTTTTCTTCCATTCTCATTTTTGAATATACAGTACTGTAATTTTCATTTCGCAGGGATGCATCCAGCTTAATAAAGGAATACAAAACTGTGAAGAAACAATTCCAACCAAAATACATGAAGCTGATGCAGTAGTTTGTAGGAAAAGCGTGTTGTGAAATTGAGCTGCTCTCCCAACTTGGTTTTATGGATTTATTTGCAAGTTAGTTCCATTCAACTGAGTGGAATTTACAGTTCAATAGACAGACGACTCTTCTATTATTCCCCAATTTTCCCTTCCCCACTACCGAATATAACATGGGATGCCTTTTAAATATTTGGGCCTACTTTTCAAGAAACATCTTTTGATTGTTTGTTTGTTTGTTTGCAAGATATTCTTATTTCAACTGCTGTTCCATAATTTTGCAGGAAAAAAATGGATGAATCAAAGCAACCCCTTTTGATATGAATCAAATAACACTGAAAGGGTCGCTGTCATTTCAAAGTAGCCTCAGACCACATCACAGCCTTTTTGCAGCTGGCTTTTGAAATGGATACTTCATTGTATAAGGCAGCATTTCCTATCCCTGGGCCTTCTGATTGTACTGCTGTAAACTATGACTCCTGTTCCTGTTCTCACCAATATCCTCCATTTAGTTCTTTTTGGGTAGCCCTGTACTTCACACAGGGATGAGTTCTCCCATACAGTCCCTCTCAGTGTTTTGTTTAACTCTGTCTAACACACTTTAACCAAGATTGCTACTAACTCTTCAACCAGCTCTTAAGAATGATTTCCTTGCCCTCCACAGATCAAGGATACACTTCTAATTAAGAGCAGATGAGCAACTTTACTTTGCTACTTGTATTCACAATTCAATGTTGGGGATAGCTCTACTTACATGGAACAATCACTCTCCATATCTATAACCAAATGTACACAGTATATAAATGCACAAGAATAATTTTAAAGAACAGCTACTGAACTTAATAGGCTGAAATCTTGGGGCCTGGAGGCTTGCTATATGTCTCCTTCAGTTTTCCAACAGTTTTCTTAAAAGGAAATACATTTTCAACCATTGAGCACATACACAAATACACTGTACATAGACAGTAGAGTCCAACTCTTCCAACTTGTGCCTTGGCAAGGGTGCTCAGCCATGCAAAAAAGATCTCACTTCTGGTGACTCAAGTTGGCTGCGCCTGTCCCAATCCACTTTCTCAGCCATCACAGACAGGTGCTTCTCCCTCTCTTGGCTTCTAGCTGTCTGGATTACTTTCTTCTGGGTGGAACTTGCCAGGTGATCCACTCCCTTGCACCTGAACTACAGGCAGACATGCTAGCAGTGCACCTAGCAGGGCAGGGAGAAAACTCTTGTACCTTCTTCTTCTACCCTTTGTTCACAAGTATGCTTGCTGATTGTCTTTCCCTCCTAATTTGAACACCTTGTCTTCAATCTCTTTTTGTCTTCTTACATTTCTTCTGATTCACAAGTGATCCTTCCCTCCATTTAAAGCTTTGCCTCCATTCTTCTTTATTGTAGAATAATCTTTGTGTATTATCTTAAATCTCTGACTTCTTTTTATCTCCTTAAGATAAAAGATTGCCTTGTTAAGCTAACCACTTCCTTTCCTTAGCCACTACTTCCAAGCTTGGTTGGTCTCTGTGTTGGACTCCTAGGTCTGCTTCTTACCCCTTTGCACCCCAAACTCCACACCTTCCCCTCAAATCTTGTTTTGTTTCTTCTTCTCAGCTCCAAGGGAGGGCCTTCACCAGCCCTTTGAAAAGTCCCCAGTTCTGCTTTTCTTACAAGTTCTACTTTGTTTGCAAAGAAGTCCTTTATCTTATCCTGTGTTCTACTAATAATTTACTTCCCCCGCTTACCATTGCATCCTCTTTCCTCTGTATTGACTCCTGCTAATTATCAATCCAGGGCAGCCACCTCTCTAGCAGCCACATTATTACCTTGTTTCTCATGGCAAATTTCTACCCCTTTGCAACCATCTGGATTACAGCCAAGCTTTTAATATGATCCCTCTGTTCCTCCCAAAGTTGCTGTCAAAGTGTAATTATTCAAATGCAGTAATGGTATATAATTAATTTAATTTTAAGTTACATTAAAACACATTTAGCATTTGTCCTGAAATCACTTACTGGTTTGTCTCATCCCTGCTTACTGTTTGAAGTATGTGCCCCACTGTGCCATTTAAAAGCAGCTAAAAGCTGCACAGCCCTGGTTTTAAAGGATGATTCAAAACTGTGGATGTTTGCAGACTGCACACATACAGTATTGATATTATTTTGTCCTGTTCATCATTTGAGCAACATTCATGCTTTGGGGGAAAAAAACTTCATCACAGTAAGCCTCATGGTGAAGGGTCCCCAGTGTAGTAACTGCAGTGGTCTACATTTAATAGGTAGAATGCATTTTCCAGTATATTGTCATTTGTTAAAACAAGAAAGAATGTTATGGATCTCAAAGACTAACACATTTATCATTGTGCAAGTGTTTGGGGATCACAATGACCTATAAAAAGGGTATATGATGACAAATTTCCTAATTTTTCAAATGCGATGAGCCCCAGTTGTTTTTGCTATCTATATGCCTTTCTAGATATTGGTTTTGTTAGTTAATCTTTGGATAAGCAAACCTAGATCAGATATCACATTTCATATATATATTCCCTATTTAATTTTGCTGCAGCTAACAAAGCAGAAGGCTTGTCCTTACCTTTAGGCCAGGCTTAGAAAATCCTGATGGATGACTGTAATACCACAAGATCTTTTGTCTTCCTATATCAAGAGGAAGGGAGAAAAAGTGGGAAATTCTGATGGATGTCTGAAAAGGAACCCAATCAGACATCTGTCCAAAATGATTTGCTAAGCCTTAGGAGTAGGGAAAAAAAAAGATAAGAGAGTGAAATTTGATAGGACTTCCATAGGACTGTCACAAAATGCCACTTGTAATTCAGCAGAGGAAAATATTCCATCCAAATTTGGAGCACCTGCCAAAGAACCCTAATGGGTTACAACCAAGGGAACATTGGAAGAGAGAAAAGATATCATGAAGTCCACTACAGCTGATGAAGGCAGAACTTTTTAAGATGCTCAGGAGGCTCTTGAATGTATTAATTAAAATCAAACAGGTTTCATTAGAGGTAGATATGTAATGGAGCCAATGTGTGGAAAGTCAATTCCTTTTCCTGGAATTTAAAAAAATAATGAAAAAACCCCCAGCTTCCAATCATTTTGTTAAACATTGAAAAAGCCTTCAGTAAAAATTGTTGGTCTTATTTTTTTCATTGTTAAAGCATATGAATGCGTGGGGGGGGGGGACTTTATACAATTTATATGATACAAATCATGGAGAAAATCTATAGCGTCTCTAAGAGTCAACACTGACATCATGGCACGTAATCAATCAGTTATGATACAAAAGCTAATTAAAGATTAAATAATATAGACTTGCCCTTATTTAATGAATGAGGGACAAGAGTGTCTTCTTTTTCCATGTTCTTTTTTTAGTTTTGTGGTAGAACCTTGGCTCAGAGATTAGAGAACTTCCTGAGATTAAAGGTATGCAGTTTAAAACAACTCATATGAAAATTGTTTGCTGACTGTATATTTCTTGTTATCTCCAACCCTAAAGTGTTCATTTAAAGGTTAAGGAATCTTGTCAAGAACTTTGACAATTTGACAGGCTACATGTGAATCTCAGTACATCAGAAATGATGTGTCTTAATATAGAAAAACAATTACCAAAAGATTTACAGAGTTTATCAGGCACAAAAATGAAATACCTCAGCTATTTAGGAATAGGCAAACCTAAAAATCTTGGGAAACCGTATTCTTTAAACTATAAATCATTTTTTAGGAATACTATTCAAAAGCTTAATTGATTGATTGATTATGTGCCATCAAGTTGGTATCGACTCTAAGTGACCACAGAGATTTTCTCCAGGATGATCCGTTCCCAGCCTGGCCCTTCAGGTTTTCCATTTGTGCACTGATTGCTACTGTAATTGAATCCATTCACCTTGCTGGTGGTCTTCCTCCTCTCCTCTTTCCTTCCACCTTTCCCAGTATTATGAGCTTTTCAAGGGAACTGTATTTTCACATAGTATGTCCAAAATATAATAATTTGAGCCTGGTCATTTGTGCCTTGAGTGAGGACTCTGGATTGCTTTGTTCTGTGATCCATATCTTGACTATCATATGATATTCTCAGGAGTCTTCTCCAACATCAAAGTTCAAAAGTGTCACTACTCTTTCTATCCTGCTTCAAAATGCAACTCCTCCTTCAAAATATGCCAGAAGAAAGAATCAGTAATATTTCAACATTTTGCTTGATGTACCCAAAGGTACTCTAGATTATTTGTAAAAGATTTGGAGAACTGATTTAAACATCAATTTATATAGTAATTTTTTGACCCCTGCATGGGTAAAAAACTACACAATTAACTCTATATCAGCTAAAATTATGGAAAGTTCACTGAAGCCACTACATAAATGGTATTTAAAACCTAAAAGGTTGAATATAAGAACACTAGGAATAGACCAAAGTACTAATGAAGATGTAATGGAATTGGAACATATTCATATATGTGGGTGGTCATGTGCAAAAATTCAAAGATTTTGGCAAAACATTTTTATTGAATTAGGGAAAAAGTAATCAAGATGATATCAAGTAATCAAGATAATAATGAACTCTGCATTGGATCCTAGGTTAGACTTACTATCAGCATTTGAAGAAGCAGATGAAAATTTGTGACAGAAAAAACTGCTAATGTTTTTGTTAGTGGCTGATAAACAACTTATACGTTTGGAAAACAGGGAGCGATAGATCTGGACTCAACAACATTGGTAAGTAGCCCTAATGAAGAAACTGACACACACATTCCCTCCCCAAGGGGGGGGGGAGTGTATGCGTGTGTGTGTGTGTGTGAGAGAGAGAGAGAGAGAGAAGCTTGATATAGTTGAATATTATTTTCTAATACTTTGATCAAGTTTAGAGTATGCACAAGGTGATACCAATTTATATCCTCCAAATATACTATGGTCAAGTATTTTTTAGTTTAAAAAGAACAGCTGAGCATTGTACTATTATGCACTATTCCTTATTAGTATATTTAATGTATGTGGATGATCTATTGTACAATGACAGAATTAGTTCATTGTATTCTGTTAAATGTAATAATCACAATAAAAATAACTACCACCACATTTTTGTTGATGCATCCTAAAGTTATATTTGCCTTTTTGGCAGCTAGCTAGTGACAATGCTAATTCACATCATCTTGTGATCAACTACAGTTCTCAGATCTTTTCCAAACTATTATTCCCAAGCCAAATGCCACTCATCTTATACCTGATTTCTTTTTCCTGAGTGAAAAAAAATTGGTATATGTTTCTACTAAATTTCATTATGCTATTTTCAGCCTGTTTCTCCAACCTATCAAGATAATGTTAAATATTCTTTCTGTCTTCTAGGGTATTAGCTCTTCTGTATAAATTCATTTTATCTACAGATTTAATAAACACTTCCTCTCTTTCTCATCTTCCCATTCTACTAATAAAATGCTAAGGACCAGGAATGAACTCTGGATAATAGCTTTTAGGAAGATTTAGATTTGGCTTCTGTTATGTTGTCTTCATTCAGCATTTGAAATGGAAAAAAAATTGTAAACAGGCTGTGTCTTGCTTGAAGCTTCATCACTTCTCCTCATCACTTACTGGCTCTTAGATGAAGGTGTAAATCATTTCCATTGAAAAGCATTATATCTGATATAAAGAAACCTGATGTGGTATGAAAGCTCTGTCTCAAGTGTTTAATCTGTCATGGCTACTTCACAGATGCAATTCACCACTCGATATTTCAGTCACTGAGTTCCTGATTAGAAATATTATGACACTTTGCAGGTACATCTGACTCATATCTACTCAGATATATCAAAGCAGCAGCATATCAAGAATGCAATCTCTCTGAAGGGGCTGAGACATTAAAAAAAGAAAAAGAATGGAAAAACAGATGGCCTAGGGGCTGCCAGCATTTGACCGCAATCATTTTGTGGTGGCCAGAGATGCATAAGCACATGGATCAAAAATGTACCCCACTTTTGCATTTTGGAGGGGTACTTATAGAGGCTTAAGGCATTCATTCCACTCCTTAAATTCCTCAGCTGCCCTCCCCCTCTTTTGGAGTGCAGCCCTAAATATGCCACAGAAGCCTGTGTACTCCTGCCCTACAACCATAGAATCTCCAGAGACCAAATCAGCTTCAATGTCTATCAACCTTTCCACTTTTTATTTGTATGCCATTAGAATTGCCAGTTAAGGTACTGAAGTGGTGGATAGCTTTTGCCTTTTAGGATTGACTATCAACAATAAAAAATCAGCAGTCAAGAAATACACCAAAGACTAGCACATAGTAGAGTAGCCATGAAGGCACTGGAAAACATATTCAGATGTTGGGATGTGTCTATACCTACAAAGATCAGAATTGTTCAGGCAATGGTTTTTTCTGTGATACACTATGGAACCCAAAGTTGGACTTGGAGGATAGAACCAGTACTGATGCTTTTGAAGTTTGGTGTTGGAGAAGATCCTGAGAACATATGGTAGCCCAGAAAACAAATGGACCATCAAACAAATCAATCCAGAGTTCTCATTTGTGGCACAAATGACCAGGTTCAAATTATCAATCTTTGGACACATTCTGTGAAGATGTAGTCTCTATAGACCTATAATGCTGGGAAGGATAGAAGGAAAGAGAAGAAGAGGATGAGCAAGCGAGATGGAAGAATTCAATTACAGTGGCTCTGGGTGCACTGTTCGAAGCCTCAGAGGACCAAGCTGGGGACAGATCTCCTTAGAGGAAATCTACATAGCCACCTCCAGCTGACATCAATTTTTTAATTAATTAATTAATATTAATTAATTAAATTTGTATGCCACCTGACTCCCAATGACTCTGGGCAGCTCACAAGTAAAAATGTTTTTAAAAAATACAGTAAGAAACAAAAATAATGAACATTGGCAATGATGACAAAAACTGAAAAAGAAAAGAAAGATACCCACACAATCCAAGGGGGTTTCATTCACTCTTGCCAAATTTGATTAATTTATATGCCAACAACCAGGGATGTCTGGGGGGGGGGGGGATGGTTGTCAAAAAAGTAAGATAGGGCCACAAATGGACAATCTAAGCCTTGCCCCTTTTCTACCTGTATAACATGAGGTGAGGCTTCTATCACATGGTTACAGCCACCATCTTGATTTTTTTGACACCCCACCCATGCTATTTAACAACAACCACCATTCCAGGACAGAGATAGCTTGGCTAGTTTGCCCTGTGCATTGATAACATCACATCTCAATTATGATAATGCACTGTATGTGGGACTAGCCTTATACACAATACAGAAGGAAGATCTTGCCAAGATGTTGTATGGTGTACTTAGCTGATGTATATTCAAGTCAGACTTAAAGTTTGGTATTAGCTTATCAAGCCTTCAGCAACTTGAGATCAAAATACTTGAGAAGACACTTTCTCCCAAATTGCTTTCTAAGTCTTTCTCTTTATTTCACACCATGCAGGCACCCTACAGATTGACTTTTCTGTTTACTTTTAATTCCCTGTCCCAGGAAACAAAGCATACTGACAGCTGAAGGGTATGAGTAAAATGTTTTTATTTATTTCAGCATTTGAAAGCTCATGATGGTGTGGCCAATTTAATTACAACCTATTATATTATTTGTCTTTATGTATCATTTTTAGTTTGGAGTGTTCTGTATTATATTGTGATTGATTGTATTTCAGTGTTGCTCGCTGAGATTCTTACATACTGCCAGAGTTGTCAGCTTGGAGTAGAATAGACATTATATTAATAGATAATAGTAAATACAAGTATTTTAAATAAGTTATGTTGGATTGGAACAGCACATGAACTTCAGTAAATTTATTTACCCCATATAGTCTCATGGTGGTATTTCAATTAATATTTAACATTTCATTTAATAACCTGCAAGGTTCTTTGGTTTGACAGATGGCATCTCAAATTTCTCTAAAATCAAATGAGGAGCATAGGGACCATGGTTGTCTGAAATCAAGATGGGGAAGGTGGGGCATCATCTCCATGCCAGCTACAGTAACCAACAGGAGAGCATTTGAATATAATCATGACACTAATGCTGGGACAGGGGCTCCACTGCACTGGAATGTCCTTGGGATCTAGTTTATGTGGGCTGGGCAAGGATATCTTCAGAAAGGGTCAGAAAAGTCAAGGTGCTCCAACCCTTTTTTACATGAGTTGCACGCACAGCATATATAAAAAAGCGACAGAGCTTCTATCATACAGTCATAGTTGCCATTCTGAGTTTTTTTTTACTCTCCATGTAGATGCCTCTGAGACTAACATATCTTCCAAAGGAAGAGATTCAGGGTGCCTTGTGCTGAATCCCCATGCGTCTCCTGCTTAAGATCATCCCCTCCCTCTGTTCTCATCCATTTAACACCATCTTGAAAAAAAAGAATGGAAAGGCTATTTTTAAAAAGCAGGAGATTGAATGAAAAGTGAAGCTATCAGATTACAACCTATATTTACTGACTAGCGGAAGCTCTGTGTACCTTCAATCAAAAGGCTTCGCAGTAGCTTTCTCCTCTTCCTTTTCTGTCCTGCCTTGACTCATTTTGTATTACAGTTTGTTTTCGTGTGAAGTGTCAGGCTGTTGCTCTCTATGTAAAACCCAAAGTATATCTTCCCCCAAGCACAATTCCCACACAACTTCTTTTGCAAGAATTTATTAAGAAGAAATGAATTCCAGCAACTAAAATCCTTTGTATGTTACAGCCAATATGTCCTCAATATACACTAGGGTGTAGTCTTTCTCATTTTCTTTTTAACTGTCTTTCTGGCAAGCTGTCTCCCCCCCCCCAATGAGTACTAAAAGAGCCTTTAAGTGTCTGTTTAAACTACCATCTTCTCAATCCTTACCAGTCGTGGAGCTGACCATTCCTTAAGGCTTCAGAAGGAGTACCTTTTGCTGCATCATAACATCACTATTCAACTTCATCTCAGGATAATCATCAGCCTTCTTCCCAAATATAATAAACCTCTTTTAGTACTCATGTATAGTGGCCTCAGTAGGTGTGTCTCTGCAAGTTTTCAAACGCAAACTACATGGGCAGAAAATACCTTAGACAGAATATTCAGACGCGTGTCAGGATGGACCACTTTATGCCAGTTTTTCCACTTTGATCTTTTTTAAAACCATACATTTTGTCTTCAAAGTGTGCAAATTTACTGAATGAAATTCTCACAACTTTTCTAGTCAAAGTCAACAGATGAGAATTACTCACCACTAGAACTTATCTCCCATACAGCTGTTAAAAGTGAAAGGCCAGTCAGAAAAAAGAGCTGGCTATTCTAGCTCAGCTTAGCAAATATGCCTGACAAAAACAGGGCTTCAAAGCCAGTAGGTTAACCAGCACACCCGAGCCTCAGTGTAGTCCAAGAACACCTCCCCTGGGTGCTCCTCAGGATCTCTTCTTGACTTTATACTTTCTAAAGATCCTTTTAATTGGCCATTCCAGTCCCATCCCTCCCTCTCTCTCTCTCACACACACACACACTAATGTACATATAAAACTGAATTGTTCTGGGTCCTAACAGACCCCGTTACTGTTCTTAGAAAATAAAAATGGTGGGTAGCTACAGCTTACTACTTTGTCTGGAAGTGTGCCCCCTCCCCAGTAAAAACAATAAAAGTAGCTGGATTGGAATAAGTATACTGGGGGAACTAGAGGAAGTAATGGGTGCCCAGCATGGTTACTGGTTTGTGAATTTGCAAGCCTTATGAAAATGCTGTTGTTGAACTCTCAAAATTTCAAATATTTCCACCAATCAAAGAGACTGTTCCTCTGTGAGCTAGATACTTTACATTCTATTTGGATGAACAGCGAGTGCACTGTAGAAAACTAGAATCTAACGCTCTTATGTTCACTATTTAAAAGTCAAGATTATCCAACTCAGAAGATGCAGCTCTACATGACAGGAGCTGTTTTCTGTAATTCTAAAATTAATTATTGTAAAACTTTCATGAAATATAATCCAAAGTACATTTTAATTGGCATCTAATGTTTTCTTTTTAAAGGTGGCAGCTGGAGTCCCATCTGGTTTCATATCTCCTAATACAAACTCTTTTATATTATAATGCTTCCAAGCTGCTTAGAGCTATTGTTGTTGTTGGCAGGGGGAAAAAAAGTTAAAAGTTACTAACTTTTCCAATTGCATTTTGTATCCGCACAAGGAAGAGCTGATTCCCATCGCAGCATTTGCAGAAGATGGGCTGGAGCAAGATGCGACAGAGAGCTTTGAAAGGCTTTTATTGAAGACAACCAAAAACTGAGAGGACAGTCACAAAATAGCATGAAACACACAAGAAAATAACTATAAACGCAAGAGCATAGGGAAGAGCGTTGTTTTAGACTGAACACAAAGAATTACAAATGTTGATGCATGGAATTTGCATGGTGGACACACACACGTACACACACACACACATAATCTAACCTAAAATTGAGGCTAAGAGGTTAAACTATGAATAAGGTTGGATCTGTGAGTAATGTATTCCATCAATTTAAGGGAATTTGATTGGGCCCCTGATGCTTCTTGAGACAACAGCTGAGTCAAAAGGCCAAAAACTCCTTATTTTAGGACCCAGCCCTGTTTCCCTCTATATCTGTTGTTTGTCTTCTGCGCATTGATTGATTATGTGCCATTTTCAGCTCCTAGTGACCCCATAGATAGATTTTCTCCGTGATAATATACATACATGCAGCTAAGCAATATAAATACCTAGTTTGGCCCTAATACTGTAGTTTAAAAAACACCTTGGATCTTTTTAAATTGCAAGAAAAAATTATTTCATTTTCCTTAATGGTTGTATCTGTCAGTCTAACTCCTAGCTTTGGAACCATGAGCTGCTTTCAGAAGAATCTCTTTTTAACAAGAAAAAGTTTATCCCCTCAGTCGATTTATACTGAATCAAAATTCAAGGATGTTTTGGCTTCCTCTAAACAGAATTCAGACTGATCCCGTGAGAGGCAATCTTTTCCTATAACAATTTGCTGCTGGAAATCTTTCAGGAGAGCGTGGTTCATGTGATTAGAAAAGCAACTTTCAGAAAAACAATGCGACTAAAATACTGGGTTAAAATAACTTTCAGTGCAACACTATCTCCAAGTTAAGGAACAATGTACAGAATCTAGACGTATATTTTTTTGGTTAGTTTAGGAAGTGGTGGACAACCAGGAGTTCCTGAACCATATGCAATCCTGTGTCTTATTTTTCAACAGCCATTTGGGGGTGAGGAAACACACACAAAAAATGTATTGCAATATTAAAATAGATTCAATACTTCACTCCTATCCCAATGGGAGGAAAAATAATATTTTTCCCCTCATCACTTTGGTAACGGAACATGCATACCTCCATCAAGGTCATCTTCCTTATACTCTACGTATAGCCCACACACCTGCTGGCCACAGCCCATTGTTCATCTAAGAATTAGGGTTTTTTATTGGTGCTTTTTACTCTTTCTTTGAAGACTTTGGCATATTACAAAAAAAAAAAAAATCATAAACTCAGGTGGTGCTGCTTTCTTCAGCCACCACCAAAGGAGGAAGGAGCCAAATGGCAATTGATCCACAGAGTAAAGACAACTATATCCTAGTTTAATAAGTCAAGATATAAACCACGTTTTCTTGCCCTTCATTCCTCCCTTTACACACATTTATAATGAATCATAATTTCAAGTTTTTTATAATTTTATTAATGATTACAATTGAGAAAGTAAAAACCAATACAAACTAAAAAAAATATAAGTATAAAAAGAAAAATTAGAAAGTCCAAAAAAGAAAAGGAAAAAGGAAAAGGAAAAAAAAGCGATATATAAAGAAGTAACTTCCCCCTTCATCACAACAAATATAAACAATTTTCATAACTTATCCCCTTCTCTTAAAATACAACAAATGCCTTCTTCTTCCCATATCTCATCTCTTAACTATAAACAAAATCTTAAAACCTCATCATTCATTCCTGGTCAGCAAAAGTCCAGTAAAGGTTACCAGAGATAATTACATATCTATTTTAACCTTGTTCAGATAAACCAACTTTATATTCCTTCTCTGTACTTTTAACAATCTTAGTTTTTAATCCCTTCAAATAATGTCCTAGAACTAGATTTATTTTCATTTCTTCTTTATCCCCTCTCAGAAAATCTTTTGGAACTTTAACAGCTCTTTTTTGTGAATCCAATTTTGAAAAGATATCCAAATCACTCTTCTGGTTTGTTATTTGTATGTCCCTTTTAGTTCTTAACACATCAACTGGCTTCATTTGTATATCCAGTATATCATCTTTTCCCACATCATTCTTGTAGCTTGTCATTTTAAAATTCAGAATGATTCAAATCAATTTCAGTCTTGTCCAGTAGAATGTGTTCCTTTTCCATAACTTCATTTACACATAGTCTATCTATAATGGCAGACATTCTTAAATTAGCTTTTGAGTCCATTGTTCACAAATATCCTTCAATATATCCAATGTTAAAGTATTTTGCTCCATTCTGTGTTAGCAAGTCAAACTTAAACATTCTTCACCTTTAATTGTAACCTTTAGTTTCTTCTAGCTCCCTCTGGTATTCAACCTTCAAAGTCCCATCCTATCATGTTTCCCTCCTAATCCAAACAATAGCCATTTCCCATGGGAAGAATTCTTATAATTAATTTCAAAGTCTTATTTCAAATCCATCTGGACTCTTAGTCCATTTTTAACTTTCCACTCTAAACCATTCTTTTAACTCTAAACACTCTTTTGTGTTTATTCCAAAAAGCAACATTTTTTAAAATCCATAAACTTGTACTTAAAACTTCTTTTGCTAAGGAGAAAGAGTAAATGCAGTAGAAATCTAGTAAATGCAATAAAAACTTGCTGTTCCGAAGGTTCTTAATATTTGATAAGCAGTAAAAAAAAAAAAAAGCTCAAAAAATGATTAAGAAATGAGGCTCGGTCAAGCTTTATATCCATATAGGCTACGTTATGACTGTGAGTTTAAATGGAATTCCTCGACTCCCAGGTGCTTGCATAAGCCGATCACTGAAATCACAGTTCCTGCAGTCTACTCATGAGGAGCAGCCATCCAAGTACATGTGGGTAATCTCATAATCTCTCCCTTCTCCAGAAAAATTTGACTGGCCACATTCCAGCATTGGGCCACCGAATTCTGCCGTAAACACCATCCCCACTCCTTCAGGGATGTTTAGCTTTCCATATCTTCACTGGAAGTCCATAGTTTCAAGTTTTATGTAACCATAACTGGAAGTTTCTTTAAGATTCTGATTTGTTCTGAAGCTAGTAAAAACTGGGTCCCCTTGGACAAGATGGGGAACTATAATTAATTTGACTTTCTGGTTTACCAAGGTGCACCAGGAATGAAGAGGCTGTGAAGTTCTGCCACAAGACTTGCTCATCTGGGGATGCTGTCTCCAGAAACCGTGGTTCATATGGCTGACTCTTGGAATCTGGCATTGCCCACAGTGGGGCTTCATATGATGAATTTATTCTCCAACAGAATATGAGAACTGCCATCCATGTTGGTCTTTCAGAAGGCTTGAAAAATATATTTTTAAATGGTGTGTAATTATGTCTAATTGTTTATTTTTTAAAAAAAGGACACATTTTGATGTCTTAAATAGCAATTGTATTTAAAGTTATTGTGGTATTTCTTGTTTTTAATATGCTTGATTTTTGTGCAACACCCTGACACTTTGAGTTCAGTAAAAGAAGATACGAACATTTGAATGTGACCATAATGTGCACTGTTTATATGTTTTATGGTACTTCTGCCTGATTTTCATTATCAATATATTCACTGCCAATCTGCTTTAGAGGAGCGGGAGGGTATAAAATGAATATGATTCCCCCCCAAAAAATCCACCCTGTAAAATAATCCCATGTTTTGTTCCCTGTTGCTTCTTATTGCTGAAATTGGCTTTCAGAATATATTTTCAACACTTTCCCTCTTGCTTTCTTCCAACCATAATTTTTGTTAAGCCCTCAGCTAAAACCCTCATCCCCTTAACCTTCTGTCTTATCATCAACCCTAAGCAAGTATAATTAAAACTTCATGTTCTTTCCCTCCCTGCCCACCTCAAACCTCATTCATTCATTCATTCATTCATTCATTCATTCATTCATTCATTCATTCTTAAAATATATATGGCTGTCCATGTACTAATGAAACTCTGCACGGGAAACAGGTAAACACAGAACAAAAATCTGTTAAACAACCATGCCAAGGCCCTGTAACAAACATTTTATCAACATATCCAACACAGCCACACATTGCAGCCCCAGTTCCTGGGGGGAAAGCCATGTCTTCATGGCTTTCTGGGTTGGGGCTGTCTGAATTTCTGGGGGAGGGTGTTCCATAAGGCAACTGTTGTGACAGAGAAAGCATAGCATTTGAAGTCCCTCTGACACTATTCCCCAAAATTGCCATATGGTTTCCCATCATTTGGAAGCAGGAAGCACACAAAAGTCACAGTCTAAGTCTTAAAGTAATATACTTTTAAAAACAATCTCCCATCCAACCTCCCTGGCCCCCAAATGCCACCCTTATCCACATACCCAGCATCCTGTCCTGAGGTGGCTGCATCTGCATGATCAAAGCCTTGCCTTTATATGTGTTGCATGTAAAAAAGAGGTCAGCTTTGATCATGCAATCACGGGCACCATCTTGACTTTTTTTGAACCCTCCCTGCAGACACCCCTCATCCTACTCATAACTCTGGACACCACATCTGTGCCAAATGTAGCCCCATCCTGCACTTTTGTCTCCCCTGTGTCAAATTTACCATTGCACTCTGCTTGGGGCACAGATGAATTGCCTTGTCCTCTGCGAAGCATAATTTGCACTGTTGATATTATATTGCTATTGCTGTTGTTTTTACTGTTCCTATTCTGCTGCCAACATGGCAGCCTTCTCATACCACGAAACCACCTCTGCTTTGCTCCTACGGCCCTTAATGCCTTCATGCAGCAATAGCCTGAGGGTGGATTTGTAGCCACTGGGCTAATAACAAGAAAAGAGCAGTCTCCAAGAAAGGCCTTTGTCTTGATCATCTGTGGTGTAAAATATAGGGCATACGCCACAATTCATTTACATCATGAAATAGTGGGACAGGTTTTGCCTTACATCTGCTGGCCATAAAAATCCTCATAGGTCATTCATCAATGAACACTGCAGATAAGCATCAACCAACTGCATTCCCTCACTTGGCTATAGAGTTTCTTATTTTGTACACAGGGAAATAAAGAGCTATCTGTGCCTGAATTCAGAGGATTACAAAGCGTTCTTGGGCTCTTTTCCATTAAACAATCTTTCAAGTGCAAAATAGCTTGAAATGGTGGAGAAAACCCTGATTCAGATCTTGGAAACAATACTAAATAATATATTTCAAATACAGCTGTGGCCGCTCCCTGTTTAGGCTTCTCAGCTGATCTGTTTTCAAAAGCAAATAGAAACTTGACTCTCACCAGAGGGAGAGAGAAGGCATTGCTTTGGATAAAAAGAACCAACTAATGTACTTTTAAATTACCAGATAAAAGGAAATACTCTCTGCAGATATTCCACTTGCTAGATAATTGGAAGGAACAATGCAGCACTTAATGCTTATTATAGCATCTATCATAAGACTTAATGGAAACTACCTGGCTGGAGCAAATGGTTTGGGAGGCCTTGGAAAGACAGAAAGAATAGATTAAAAATTATTTTTGTCAAGAACAGATTATCACCAATAGGTACGATTATGCTCATTTGAGCCCTGAGACTAGCTAAATATATCCTCTTCCTTTGCAGGGAAGGAAGGAAATGTTACTCTATCTTCCACCCTTCCAGTCTGCAGCTGGCAAACATGTACTTAACTAACCAGATTGATTCTTATATTATTTCTCCTTCAAGTATTGTAGATGAGGGAATCACTGCAATACCTGAAATCTCTTCTACACAGTCAAGAAGGAAAAGCATTTAGGCTGTTTTCTTGCTCCTCAAGACTGACATGATTAATTCCAAAGCAAAGACACAATCTGCTGCTTTCCAGTTATTTTGAACTACATTTTTTTGTGCATCATGGCATCAAGGCGGGTGGATTGTTTTGAGAACAGGCCTTGGAAGTTGTCAATTGCTGTTTCTTGCAGTGGGTCTGTGGAATTGATGCTGGTTTATGAATGGAGAGGAAGGTTAGAGGACCACTGCATTCCTGGGCAGTGTGGTGACCATCGTTGATTGGCTTGAGCAGAGCCCCCAGGATGACATTCTGGACAGTGAAGGAAGTGGCATGAATCCTGTTTGGGTTCCTATTGGTGTGATGGAATGGAATTATGAAGGTCAGGATCAGGGAGATAAACATTTTCTTAGCTTGCCGGAGGAGTGTGGGAGCTACAAGAGGATGAGACTGGCACCTCCCTGAGGAATTCACACTGTTGTGGCTGGCTGACTTGGGAGATGGGGTTTCAGTCTGGGAAGATTCTTGCTAGAGGTTGTAGCTAATAAACACAGCTGAACTGATCTGCATGGTCTCCTGGAGTTCCTTGGGCTAGGCCTGACAATTGGGCACTGCCTAATGAGGCTGCAGGAGGCAGTGGACAAGCTGGGTGAGTTGGCAGCATTGGCAGATTGGCAGCTGATGGCTTGTGGAGAGCAGCTAGGAGATGGAAGCATCTCTGCTTTACAGTGAGAGTTGGAAGTGTCTCTGCTTTACAAATGAATTAGGACAATCCAGCTGTAATGGCAGCACTGAAGAAGATCTATCACCAGAAACTGGAAAAGGCAGCAGGCTCATCATGTCTGGGTTTTCTGGCTGCACAGAAGGTAGGGGTGGTGGCCTTGCTGTTGTGGAGGGCTTGGTTATATGGATGCTGGTATTGGGCATCAGCAGGAGCAGGAGCTGGCTAGTGAGGACCAGCCAGCATTCTGCAGGTAGTGCATGGTCTGCCTTGTGGGACAAAGGCCATCTTGCCTTTTTGCCCTTCAGCAGGACTTGGAAGACTCAAAGAAACTGGGAACTGTTCTACCTGGCAGTGCCTCTGGATTTTTTTCAGCTGTGGCTTCCAAAGAAGCAGATGGAGGACAAGCATGGACTTATGAACTTAATTCACATGAGGCAATAAGATAAATTGTTGTGGATTTGGGAACATTGGGATTATTGCTGCTTGCTCTCCTCTTGAGTGGGAAAGAAGGGGGTAAGGGCATATCCTAGCTAATCCATTGACTATGATTCTCTTTACTCTGACTGGCCTGGTAAAAGCATGGGTTATTAAAGAGTGGTGTGGCTGTGTGGAAGGTGCCTGATGGCCTGGGGGTTCAGGATTCTGAATGCAAGACAGAAGTTCCCTAATACCTGGAGCATCAGTGATAGGTCCTATTGACATGGGGGAGGGATGGTGAGGGTTAGGGAATGTGTGAGTGAAGGGGGGGAGGGGGTTAAGAGTAGGCAATAACATCCCAAGGCAGAGGAAGGTATAATGGAAGCTAGGGGGCAGGCTGTCAGGGAACACAGTCTTGGTATTTAGTGCAGATTCCACACTCATGCCCCCTGGACTCTCCCCCTTTGCCTTGTCATCAGATCTTAGGGAGATGAAAAAACAGAAGAAATGCCTAAGAGTGGCATTGACAGAAGAGCAAACTTAACTGGACATTTAAAGAGCGTTTATAAGGATTGCCTTGTGGTGATAAGAGTGATAAAATGTGAGTATTTCTTTGCTCTTATTGTGTCTGCAGACTGCCAGCCAGTAGCCTTATTTAAGGTGACTTGGTACCTCTTGAATAAGGAAGGATCAGGCCAACACCTGCAGAGCTGGTGTGAAGATGATGTTAGGCATCTTTCAGATAAAGTCACTTGGATCTTGTTTGAATTGGATGCCAGTCATGCAGGTCCTATGAAGTTGACTGAGACACATACTAGCTTGGTTATCTGGGATGAGCTTGAACATGTTAGTTTTGAGGAAGTAGAGAGTGTCCTTAGTGCTATAAGTGCAGCTACCTGTGTTTTAGATCCATGCCTCACCTAGTTGGTCAAGACCTCCTGGGAGATGGCATGTGGTTGGAACCATGCGGTCATAACTGCATCCTTGACAGAGGGGCTAATTCTGCCAGCTCAGAGGGAAAGAATGGTCTGGCCACTTCTCCAGAAGGCAGTCAGGTTGCAGTTTTAAAGAGCCCTGGAGGAAATGTATTATCCAGAGCCCTTTCAATCTGGTTTCAGACCAAGATATACCAAGACTGCATTGGTTGCACTTTCTAATTACCAGTTTAAAATCAATAGATGCCACCCAGAGTCATAATTTATGAGTGAGGTAACCTTCTAAATTGTATAAATAAGTAAATAAGCAAACAAGCTCCCAATATCCAATATCACTTGCAGCTGGTTGAAGTGATCCAATATCACTTGCAGCTGGTTGAAGTGGACCAAACATCAAGACTCCAAACATCAGGAGGACACCAGGTTGCCTATTCTTATTCTATAGGTAACAGGAAGGAAGAGAGAAGAAAGTCTACCCAGCCCTAAGGACCTCTATCTGAAGAAATGTAATATACATGTTTTGTTATGCATAATGCCACATTCCTTAGGCTTTTTGTGGAATGATGCCTGTGAGCCCATGATGGAAAACTTCCAACTCTTTGGTTCTAGTTACTACATCAGAGATAAAGGACAAAATAAATGAGATCAAGAAAAACATTAGACAACATATGTTTAGGAGCACTGTTTTTTTAATCTGGTTTCTACTAAGAAATATAAAATGTTGTTCTTCATTTCTTTCTCTTCTGTCCTATCTGAATGGGGTTCAGAAGGGGGTGAGAGAAATGCCTCAAAATTATTATTACATATAGCCATAAGCTATTATACTAGTAGCAGTAATACCCAATTTGGGGAAGGGATGTAGCTCATTGTACATGTTCTAGATTTCAAGTTACATTGAAAAGACCTCTTGTCTGTAGCCTTGGACAGTTCAGCCCAGCCTTCTCTAATCTGGTATTCTCTAGATGTACTGGAATTCAACTCGGAGAATTTCCAGCCAGTGTGGAGGTAGTCATGCAGGTTAAAGATTCCCAGAGTTGAATTGGAGGACACCCAGTCAAGAAAGGCTGCTGTGGACAATACAGAACTAAAACGAACCAGCTCTCTATAAGGAAATGTCCAAGATAGATATATCTTAGCTACCGCAGTTATCTCCATCATGTTCATAGAACAATAGGGTTGGAATGGACCTTCTACTGCAAACCCTTGGTAGGAATCCTCAGACAATTCCAGGCAAATGGCTCTTCAACCTTTGTTTGAAAACCTTCAGTGATGGAGCACCCACAAATCCAGGAGGCAGCCTGTTCTACTGCTTAATAGCTCTCATGGCCAGGAACTTCCTCCTTATTTCAAAGAGGATGTTAAGGATTCCAAAGATTCTGCAAATTTGGGGGCAGTAAATTTTGATTGATTATTGGGATAAAAGATAAAGAGTTAAAATATTAGGGCTCTGCAGTGTTCAGATTTGCTCTCCAAAAGATGTTTCAGAGAACACATGAATGCAAACAGAGCACTTGCCTAAAATACTTTGAAGTAGCTGTGCCTTTTATTGGGGGTGATGTGACTCTCTGAAACACCTGTTAGAGATCAAAACTGAAGCACTGGACAGCCCTAAAAAACATTATGACTGTGGAACCAATTGTTTCACTGATGGTTCTCAGGCATCAACTGGACAAATATCTGCTCATTATTTCCTGCATTGACTAATACATTGGAAAAGATAACCTGTGAGTCCCATCATTAATCTTTAAAGCATCTAGTATAAGAGACAAACCAGATAAATCAAGAGTGGACAACTTTGCAATTGATTTTTTTAAAAACATATGGAATGCTTTTATACCACGGTAGTGAAAAATCAGCAGTGGGTTCTCTGCCATTCTGTAGCAAAAAATATATGAAAGCTGAACTGAAAAGTGAGATAGATGATGGGTGAGCCATGTAAATGCACCATGATTTTCTACTTCATGGCAGAAAAGATTTTAAATTTTGAGGCTTACCACTCTTATTTGGCACTTTATATCTCACCAAACCATACCAAAAGGGATTGAACACTGGCATCACCCTTAGAAACATCACAAAGTCATTGGATGCTCTCCCAAAAATATTAACTTAAGCCAGTTCTTAAAGTTTAAAAATAGGGCTGTACAAAGCATATCAGACAAAGCATCTCTTTTTGATTCATCAAAACAGCTGCATCCTTGGCAAGGTTCAGATAGCTGCTTCAAAAAATTGTGCAGGGGGTTGTCTGCACATTTGTGTACAGACAACACTTCCCAGGACTGGCAGTAAAGCAAAGTGGCTGTTCATGACCATGCATGCAAAAACAGTCAGAGACCGCTTTTAAAGCATCCATGCAAATCTGCAAAGGACACAGTTGCTTTCATACATGAAGGGAGGTATAAATTGATTATACTAATACATTTATTGAAGCACTTCTTTCAAATGTTTTTCACAGCCCTAATAAATCATTCCTTTTAAAATCTCCCATCTTCATAACTGATTCAAAGAATACACAGATAATTATTTAAAAATAATATGTATGTCACTTGTCCCCTTAAGTGCAATAAGAATTCGGCTTAATTGCTCAAAGAACTGTTGGGTCTGAATAGTATCCACCTTGATGCAATGAGCATCTACATCAATCAAAGATTACTAGATCAGTTTCTGCAAAAGAGCTCACAATATTCCTCACAGGAAAGAAAAAAAAAAAATGAAACCCAAGGCATGACTTTTACAATTACTCAGCTGTTTCAGGAGATAAATTGGTCTGTTAAAATTCAGCAAGTTCTGGTCATGTGGGAACTAGGTGTAAGGAAAGGATAAAACCTCAAAACAGAATTGGCATGTTTGTGTGGGAGATGAGTTGGGGCAAATTAATGAGAATTGTACAATGAATTTCATAGGTAAGACAAAAATAAATAAAATGCAGTTAAACCAAGAGGTTATTCCAAAGTCAAATACTTGGTTTTGTGAGGAAATTCTAGCTAGCATTTTAAAAAGTCTCTTGAGGAGTTCAGATACAATTCTTGGATGCTTGAATACCAATGCAGCTATTTGCATTTAGCCACCTAAGAAATATTCTGTTGTTTGTCCCTAGCATAGCCAAGTCTTCCAAAAGGTCACTAAGTTCAGAACTAATGGCCTCTCATGTCTCATTGTTCTCTTGAATAAATAATTTCTCTATGGCTTTCCAAAATTGGCTGGAGCCTACCAAACTAATCAACGTTGAAAGCATCTCCCCTCTGCAAGTTTTACCAGTCCCATGCCATAATGATTAACAGAAATATCTTTTTAAGCTATTTCTCATCATACAGTTCCTTAGAAGAAGAGAGATGCTAGCCTTCATAAGTCCACATAAGGCCTTTGTGTGTTGTTGAATTGCAGTAACTTCTTACTGACTTTAAAGTTGGAATGTTGTGTTCTCAGGCAGCCAAACGTGATTCTTCCAGTAAATGCCAATGATTTGTACTGGCCTTACTTAAAATCCTTGTCACAGAACAGGATGGAATGTCCTATATGGGGTTGAAGGCTCCTGGAACCAGCAAACTCTTGCTTGGGCTTTCCCTAGGTTCAGTGTTTGGCTTAAGCTAAGTAAACAGGACTACTGTTCTCCCACATATGGTTTGTGTTTACCCTACCTACAAAGCTGTAGTTTGTTAACTATATTTTATTGATTGGGTTCACCCAGCATGCTAAACGATAAATCACATTGCAATGACTGGGTATATAAAACAAGCAAAGCCATAAAGCCATATTATGGCTCAGTTGTGCAAACCTATTCAGTCAGTCAGTCATAATTTAATAATAGTTTATTCAATCAGTCAGACAGATAACAGTAACTTAAAATGTCCATAGCAGAACCTCTTTTTCCAGGAATTTCCCGGTAAAATATTTACAGTAGACTGTCACAAGACAGGCTGAACCTTCTGATACCCTAGTCTGTCCAGCGGGGGAGATTTTGGGCCTTCAATCCAGAACTTTTCCCTTCAGCACAGCCCTAGATAACTAGAAAGGACAATGTTTTGGACCTTCCTCCTCAAATCCAAAAAATACAGAACTTAACAACCCTTTTGCCATTTCTGATTTTTTATATATAATTTATTAAGATTTTTGATTATAATAGTAAAATCTAATACAAATTAAACTTAAAAAAAGAAAAGAGAATAGAAAGGAGTAAAAAGTGCAAGGAAAAAGAAAGAGATAAGAAAAAAACAAGTAAGAATATAATAAAGAGAAAATAAATATATAATGAAATTACTTCCAACCTCCATCAAAACAAATATAAACAAATTTAGTGACTCTTCACCCCCTCTAAGATTACAAACATTTATCTCTTCATCCCATATCCCATCTGTTATCTATAAACAAATCCATAAAACATAATCTTTTCAGTCCTGGTGTAGACAGAAAGTCCATTAAGGGTTGCCAGAAATAGCAACGAATCTTGTTTTAACCTAGAACAAATACATGAACTTTACATTCCTTCCTTTTACTTCTATCAGTCTTAATCTTTACTTCATTCAAATATTGTTGTAGGATTTGATTTCTCTTCATTTCTTCTTTGTCCCATCACACAGAGTTCTTCAAGGCTTTAACAAGCCTCTTTTGTAAATCCAATAGGAAAAAATTATCCAGGTCACTGTCTTGGTTTGCCATTCGTATTTCCCTTTTGAATTTTAAAACCTCAGCCAGTTTCTTTTGTAGATCCAGTGAAACATACTTTCCTAAGTCATTCTCTTGGCCTGTTGGTTATGAATCCACTTCTGATTCATTTCTTCAATAACATCTTTTGGACATAGTGTATCCATAGAAGCAGACATCATCATTGACATTGTTGATATTGTGGCTACTATTTTCTGATTCCATTCTTCAAAAGTCTCTTTCAGTATTTTTATTGTTATAATGTTTTGCATCATTTTGTAGGTTTGTATATCTATCTTCTACCTAAAATCTTTAGTCCCTCCTAGTGTCCAGTTTTTGAAATCATGAAATTGCATATCTTTGTTATGTCTTGTAAAAACCAAACTGGGATCTATTTCTCATGAGGTGCTGTTTGTTCTTTATAAGTAATTCCAAAATCTTTTGTAAAAATTTCAATATTCCAATTTTATCTGGACTCCTAGTCTGTTTATAATTTTCTAAGATCAAAATCTTCTTTAGCTTTTTGTTGTTTATTTCAGGTTCTTTAAATTCTTAAGCTTATGATTAAAATTTTACTTCGTTCAGGATTGAAGGCAAAGTCACACAGCGTTTTCAGACTTGTCTTTCTGAAGGTCTCTAATAACTTAGAAGTAGTTAATGAGCAATTTCCAAAAGTGATTAGAAAGTGAGGTGTGCAAGCTTAGTGTCCATTAAAAGCTTCCACCATGGTTGCAAGCAAGATGGCTAATCCTGTCATCTCCCATTGCTCAAACCCATGGAAAACCACTGTCCTGCAGTCTCCTCGCAAGGAGCAGCCATTTGGAGCAAAGGTAGGTAATCTCCCATCCTCTCCTTAGTCAGAGAGGTTCCAAGGAACCGGTCTATTCACCAGTTCCTTGGTCTTTGCTCTTGCTTTTGCAGAGCCATCTTCAGTTTGCCATACCTCCCCTGGAAGTCCAAACCTTATGTCAGTTCTAAAACACAAGAGGTTATTGGACAACCATTAAGGGAAGCTTTTGATGAGAATTTTCCTTCTAAAAGCAATGAAGTTAGATCTCTAGATATGAAGAGAGTTAGACACAGAAGATAATAAATGGAGCTGTTTTCTTGATTGTGCAAAGGAAGTTCAATCTCCCCAAATGGAGACAGTCTGGGGTTCTTTCTACTTCCTCTAATTGAAAAGACTTACAATCAGTGCAGAAGGACATTATTTTTCAGGCCTTTAAGTAGACATAGAATGTTATGACTCTCTCTTCATACCTTGATCCTTGAACATTACTTGATTCTTAACATTAAGAGAAACTAAGTTCAGAATGCCACAGCAGTAGGAGGTTGTCCAAAATATCTAGAGACATAACTCTTTGTGCATCTAGTTAGCTTGTTTCATTCTTTCCCCCTCCCCAGTTTTCATATTTTTTAAAGGGCTAAGATTCTAGATTTACCTTACATGACCAGAAGTCATTTAGAACCATCAGAGCAGCTTGTCAGTGAAAGAGGGGAAATAATTTTTGCAGATTCCCAATGCACTACAGCAAACGTATGGAAGGGAGAAAAGTTTTTGCATTAGGAAGGAGAATTAGGAAGAAGAGAAATACTCCTCTTTCTCCCACCAATGAATTACAGCAAACCATGTCTCCTTTCAGGATACTGAAGGAAGATTACATCCACTTTCCTACTAACTGCTACAGAGTAGGAATTCTAATCTCCCAGTTGTTGGCATTGTCTTACTGTACATGCTCTGCTTCTACAGGGCAAAACATGAAATAATAAGGCTAAAATGTTTTATTTAGAGGAAAAAAAGGATTGTATTTACACAATTATAGATTATAAAGATAGGGAAGAAGAAACTGATATAGCAATTTCTATGAACACAAAGAAAATAGTTTGTTGGTCAGCCTCACTGGACCAACTGAGCAGAATCCCACCCAAATTACAAAGAGTTGCTTATAAATTGAAATTCTTCACCACTTCTCAAATTGCCTATTGCTTCAAATCCCTTGTCTGATGTATGTAGTTTTGGACCCTTATTGGATTCTCCTAGAGTGGGGATTCCAGTGTTTTTGAGTTTTTTAAAAAGTTGTAATATCTCTTGTACTTTATTGTTGCAGTTTGAATCTGTGCCTGGAACATTCTGTGGCTAGAAGAGGAACAGTTGTTCGCCTATTGTTCACCTGAATGTCTATAGTTCCATTACTGCAAGCAAAAACTATCAATGATCCTATAGCTATAGAAGGCCAACTTATGTTAAACAAGCGTATTTATTTATTTGTTTGTTTGTTTTATTATTAGATTTATATGATGCCCATTTCCCCCAGAGGCTTACAGGTTAGAGGCAAGTTTTCATCGGATACTTTCTCCTTCAAAACTCCATTCCACTCACCCTCTCTTCCAGTTTTCTCTTCCATCTAAAACAAATGAGCACAGTTCATTCCTACCACAACTCCTGAGAGGACTGCCACTTTCTTTTTTTATGCTCTTTATGCAAATATTGGGGTTCCATGAGCATTCAAATGGTCAATTTCCCATGGTTTCTCAGAGGACCCATTTTCATTCCAGTCCTGTTGGTACTTAGCCCTTGAGTTTTCTTTCAGAAAAATAATACATTTAGGGATAATTCTTTGCATAAACTCTACAACATGGAGTTGAATCAGAAAAAATATAATGAAAAATACCAAAAATAAGATGCAACCAGCCTTGCCTTCTCTCAAATATATCATTTATAACCTCTTCCTGGAGCCTGCTATTTATCCAATCTTTCCTAATTCATCCACCTTTCCTGAATAATTAAATCTAGAATAACTGCTGATTTTATGGCTGCTTCCTCTTCATTTTGGTGACATGCAGCAGTTACAAAATCCATTTTGAAAGATAATCAGAAGATAGATTTGCTAGTTTTTTGTTTGGGGGAGACAATTGGGAATCCAGTTCTGAAAACAAGAATTAATAATGTCTTCTCTAGCTTCTACTGATGAGATCAGTTAGGATCACCTTCTTCCATATAGATTCTTTGTCCATCTCAGTACACAGTGAATCTTAGGTAATATTGAATAGATTTCAAACATATGAGATGTACCTGAATTGGGATAAATTTGACTGCTTTGGCATTATGACATTATGGTTTTTATGATGACATCATGATTAATATTGAATGTATATTGATAGCCTTTATTGTTTTTTGATAGCTTGATAGTTTTGATAATTTTTAAATTATTCTTGTATTAGGTTTTATATATTTTGTTGTAAAGCACTTAGAATGAGATGATTGAAGAGGTATAAAAGCATTTGTAGTAAATAAAGTCATTCTTTTTTGAGATCTATTGCTGAGTTCAAAATTCTTTTGAAGCTATGAAATTCAAATTGTTACAAAGGAATCTGTAAAATTTCCAAGTCAAAAGATCCTATTGGAAAAATAAAAGTAGCTGCTCATTCTTTTTATTCTTTTCATCTCTGTCTGTATTGCTGTGACATTTAGCACAATATTAAGTACTCCTTAATTCTTCTTATCACTGAGTTAGAGAAGTGACTATTTAATTCTCATGAGTTTTCTTGATGCTAAAAGCAAAATGATGCTTTGTCCACAGTAGCACATGAAGAGAAAAAAATGGCAAGAAAAAGGTATGAGTATTAATATGTTGCCATTCATCATACAATCAGTTTTTCATTGGAATTACAATGCTTACATTCAATCCCAAGGGAAGATACCCTAACAACATTTCTACTTTTGCTTTCTTTTTTTCAAATTAGGAAGCAGGAGCAGCCATGGAGCCTACAAAATGATAGGTGGCAGGTAAAGTAGATGACCTCAAGGTCTTCTACCACCATACAACAATAAAGAGAGCTTGAAAAGAATTTTGAAAGCAGTGAAGTAGAAAAACAGGCACTGATTTGCAGAACAAGAAAACTTTTAGAAAACAAACGTTGGCCTAATGATCATTTTAATATTCATTTTAATTTAGGTTAATTGTTATATGAATATGCTTCCCTTCAAAAGAGAGTTAATCTCATCATGTGGGGACTACATCTCCCAGAATTCAGTGTTAGTCATGCTGAATTCTGGGAGCCATAATTAGAGGGCACCAGGTTATGGAAAGCTGGGCTAACTCAATTGCCTGGCACTGCTCACAGTGATGTTAGAAGAAATGCAACAAATAAGGAATGGCCATGCAAGCACAGTAACGTTCTTAACAGAGTCTTTAGATCACAGAAGTGATCAAGGATTCCAGCCTTGCTAAAAACCTTAGGTCTCTCCAGCTGAATATTTTATAAATGTTTGTCAAGCATTTTAGTGGAAGAAAATGAAAGATGTCCATAGAAATGACATTTTCTTGAGCCAGAATTAAGCTAGAGTTTGTGTAGAGTAGGACTGAAGATGGACCTCTGTCTCTGCCATTGTTCAGTAATGAGGCAGCCAACACAAGAGGACCTACTTGAATATCTATGAGGGATTAAACATTGGCCTATTAAAGCTGTCACAAACCTGCTAGAAGTCAAGCTTCTCTTTCTCTCCTGTGTATTTCATTTGAGAAACAAAATTCCTTTTGGGTAGAGGAATCTTTGAAGCAAAGCAATTCTGTAGCGCTTGTAAAATAACAACAATAAAACAACATAAACAGCAAGCAATGACTTCTTTCAATCAGCTGACATACAGAAAAATGGCAGCCTTACAAAAATATTCATTTTAAAATCAATGGACACTTACACAATTTTACCAGGAATAAGAATACATTTTACAGGCAGAGGGATTATGCTTAACATGATGCTTGTCAGATTTGTGGCTAATCAATTGACAATTGTGTCCCAGTTTTTTCCCCCTTAACTTTTCTATCACTTTGAGAAGACAAATACCGCCCCCCCCCCCAAAATGGAGTGCAGGTCTTATAGAGGTCTGCAAAACAGTCAGCTCCATTGAATTCAGTGGGACTGGGATAAAACTTCAGGCTAAACTGCCCCTTTGGGGCGATAGGAATTTGGTAGCCATTTACTTCTGAGCCATGTACAAAAGTGGCCATTTTCTCAATGTTCTTTGGTTCTGTACATGGCAGTCAGTTTAAAAAACTTCACAGGCACCTTCAAAAGGAGAAGAGCTTGGATCACAATGCTCCATCCACCATCTTGCTGATTTTGAGCGCTCACCCTGAGATGTTGCTGCTTCTGCTACTCTAGAAGTTGATGAACTGCAACCCTGAGCAGCTCCAACCATCATAGACAATGATGAGAGATGTTGGAAGCTATAGTTCAGCAACGACTCTGCTTCGTATGAGGGAAATAGCAGGGAAAACCAGAGATGGCCCTCCTTATATAGGATTCAGATGCAATCAACTGCAGGCAATAAGGAGCTGGCCAGAGAGGTGATGTTTTATGTGATGTTTTATTTCTTTTTTGACTTAGTTCAGACTACAGTGAGTAGTTAACTATAGCAGTTAAAATTTGCTTAGTACACTGAAGCAATGATAATGTGGTAAAAAGAAAATCTTAGATACGGCTGTGAAGCAACATCACATGTGTGGTAGTCATAACAACATCATGTGGCAGGACTTCTCATGTGTTATATGTTTTCTTGAAGCCTGGACTTATTTTGGGCCATGGATACTCCAAAATGTGGGAAGGACAGAAAAAAGAAATATTAAACCAAACATTTGGCATTAAGAAATATTAGGTCAAATTTAATGTTCATTTTAATGAAATTAATATGAAATTACATTTAGTAAAGATAGTAGTAAAGATAGTTAATTCCTGTGTTTCTTCTACTGTTAAAATAAAATTTACAATTCGCTTTTCTCGTTATCTATAATATTTTCCCTCTCGGAGAAGGTGACAGGAACTGTACACAATATTCACAATGTCAGCACTGTAGATTTAAATAAACCTTTGAATCATACAATATATGAGACACTCAAACCTTATCCTTTTAATTTCCCATGTTGTACCCTTTTAAAAATGCATACACTTGTTAGATGTCATTCCAGATTCCATTCAGTGTTTCTTTATGGTTTCAATTAAATATTCAGTGTTTATATTGCACCATAATCCAAGTGGCAACCATTAATTTACTGGTTTACTACACTGGAGAGGAGTCTCCACATTATTGTTGGACTGAAATTCAATCAATGAACAAAGTGACTGCCTTGTAACACCCATTTAATCTGCTAGAAAGACAGCGAGAGAAAGGACTTGTGGAGGAAAAAACTAACTTTGGATTTCCTAATTAGCAACACACAACTGTAAAATAAAGATACAAAAACATCTCAAATGTAATCCATCCATTTAATTGAAAAACAAAACATGATTCTTCCTTTTTAATAGTCTTGCACCCTCAGTACTCTAATAAGCAGTTAGCACAGTAAAGATGTCACAGTCCCTCCATAAGTGTCTGACATTTCAAAATGTTTTACATAATTCATTTGGGGAATTAAGTGTCATTCAGTGACTCACAGACACACCAGGGCTGACCAAGGCGTTTTGCTCCTGAACTGGAGTATCTTCTCACTCCCTCAGCAAAAGCCACACCAGTTCATTGGACCCCTGTGACAAGAAGACAAGCATTTCTCCTGACAGTAAAAATACAAAAATAACCAATTAATAACCAATAACCAACTGTCCTTTGATAACACTCCAGATCTATTCTCTAAGGCAGCACCTCATCCCTCCCCCTGCCAGGTCTGCTCCTGACCCAAACATACAACGTTCTATCAAAATAGTGGGAAAAAATAGCAGATATACCTGTGCTGCTATAACAAACTGTGAGAATAACTTTGGGAGACAGAAGGGAGAGCCACAGCCTAGACAAGGGTCAGAGAAGAGATACCTCGGTCCACAAAAGGAATGAGGATGGAGAAGGCATCTCAGAAGGGACCTTCCCTAGTTCTCTGGAAGGTAAAGGCAAGGGAGGGAACAACAGCTTTCAGACTTGCAAGATTCTATTACTGTAACCTTACATTAAAGGTAGGGTTAGTACTCAAGGTTTTGGTTTCCTGATGGCTACTTCAAGGGGCCGACAACTGTTTACCCACAATCCCTTTTTATTGGGGTCATTTGTCCACCAGTGCCATTGGCCTGATTTTGGCTAATAAAAGCAGGATTATTTCTAGTTATTATGGAGGGAAATGTGATTAAAAATTGAGATGCTTGGTGCTACTCCTTGAGCAGAAAGGTCATGATTGCAATCACATGATGGTCAAGCTATGTGATTGAAGCCCCGCTCTTTTTTAGATGTGTCGCAAGACATGTAAAAGACAGGTGAAGCTTCGATCTCATGGTTGTGGTCGCCATATTGACTATTTTACCACCCCCACAGACACACATGAAAGAACAATATACATGTATGTGAGTGTTGGTGGGGGAAAAGTCTATATAGATTTGGTGAGACCTTTTTGTTGAGTCTTTTCTTTATCCCCAGATTATGATGGGAGGCAAACTAAGACTGGCAACAGTAAAAGGTCAGCAGACTCAAGGATGCCTACTTCTTAGGAAATGTCTTCTCCTCTCCATCAGAGCTAAGGGGCTTTTTCTCAGGAAGGTTTGTTGAGAAGGTATTTGGTGCAGAGCATTTTTATTGGAAGCACCGTAGTGGTAGGGTGGCTATTAAAATATCTTAAGAAAGGAGGGACTGAGGAAAGATAGGAAGGCAGGGATGAACACCTATTTTATTTTTGGAACTAAATGTTAGATGTGCATTCACCAAATCTATGTAGACTTTTCCCCCACCAACACTCACATACATGTATATTGTTCTTTCGTGTGTGTCTGTGGGGGTGGTAAAATAGTCAATATGGTGACCACAACCATGAGATTGAAGCTTCACCTGTCTTTTACATGTCTTGTGACACATCTAAAAAAGAGTGGGGCTTCAATCACATAGCTTGACCATCATCTTGACTTTTTTGCTCTGCCCTCCCCTGCATTTCTCTGTTTGTTGTCTTCTGTCTCAGTTCTCACTCATACACACATATGTAACGGTTAACAGGTTGAACTGGCACCAAGGAGACACAGGATCTAGTTCACCTTCAGCCACAGAAGTCACTGGATGACTTTGGGCCAGTCACTCACTACAGCTCAGCTTACCTCATAGGGTTATTGTTGGGGGGGGGGGGGGAGGAAGAAAGAGCCATGTTAAGTTCCTGTACAAAAGGTACGATTTAAATCTAACAAATAAATATGTGGGATTTGGGGCCTTTTTTGCTAGGAGGTCAAGATGCCATCCCCTGTCTTAGTAGTTGATAAATTTGCAGTAACAACTGACCAGAGAAAGAAGACACAGTATCATAAAGTTTTCACCAGCACTTTGAATTATACCAAGAAAGAAAAGGGAAGCGTGTGTGTGTGTGTGTGTGTGTGTGTACGTACATACGCATGTATATATATTCAAGAAAGGAGTACTGTAATATTCTCTCCATACAACTGAATTCCAAACAAAGTGCATTGCAGGTAATAAAGCCATGTTCGGCTCATCCAGGTCCACTATCCTCTGCTATCCAAAGTGGTCAGCTGCTCCTTGAAACAACACAGCCCTTTTAAAACTCGTGTGTGTGAAATATGAGGGAAAGATTGTTTAACTGGAATTTGAATATGAACTTATATAATTGTGGGCTTTTGAACAACTATACAAATAGCAACCCTCCTACAAAAAAAATTCTGTACTGCCATTTGCAAGTCTAAAAATTGCACAGATTAAAGTCTGCATGAAAAAATGACTGAAATTGGAGAAATAAGTTTGCAAAAACGGTATATTGCAAAATTGCAAACAAAACTGTGTTATGTTTAATGAAATATGCCCAAAGATACATACAATTTCCAAAGAACTTAAAAATTTGAACTAGTATGGGAATAGAACAAACTGAACTTATGAACTGAAACATGAGAAACTGTGAGAAACCAGCATTAATAGATTTGTCCACATATGGGGTTATGGAATTTCTTTCCTTATGAAGTCTTCCCCATTTTCAATTCCACCTCACAAATAAAAAGGCAACATTAACAAAACATTAATAAATATAGTAAATGCATTAAATTGGTAGGCTTATAGAAATAGTTTAAAGCATGACTGGCACAGTGCCAAGGCTTGGTCAGCACTTGGGCCTCATCCAAGCCTCATGAAAGTCAATGGCTGAGCTTTCGATTATCTTCAAAGTGTTTTGGGGTGTTTGTCAACTTCATAGTTTTGAACATCAAAATTAGGGAAGGGGAAGAAACTGATGTCTAATAGGATTAACATCTCTGAAATGTTATTTATCTTGTATATGATGCACATCCAAGAAGAAATCACAGTCTCTTTAAATCAGCACTGTAAAATTGGCCAGGCTAGAGACAAGCACATAGGTTGTCTGGTTCATGGCAGTGTATAGAGTGAGAAAGGAAACAGCAAGGACGGTGGTTTAGAGTTAGGCAAACTGGGAATAAATTCTATTAAACTCAACAGGATTTGCTTATGAATTGACATATATAAAATGTATTACGCAGTGACTATATCACAGTATCTGTAACTCACAGAAAGTTTATTTGCACTGTCTAATGGTAGAGTTGGTCCTGCTCTTCTTTTGACATTTATTTACTGTTCATTATCAGAATCAGCATCATTACTATTAAAATTACTAAATCATCATTTAAACCTTATACTTTTCCCACATTTTCTCTGATAGCGGAGATAATCTGATGTGTTGCCAATTTTGCTGTTTTTTACTTTACCAAGTTTTAAATCTCAGCCTGCATTCCTATTCCCTTGCTCTTCATCTCAGATTCTGGAAATGCCTCTAAAGATGCTAATACTGATGGCAATACCGTTTTACATGACTGAAATTCATCTCTGGGTGACAAAGTAATCTCTAAGGTGTCTTAGATAGCTATGGAAACAGAGAGTTATTTCTGGATAAACCTACAGTATATCATTCTTATCACTGTTACAGGGCCAAAGTCACAGGTATTCCCAATTTCTAGCAAGTAATGGAAATATGGGAATTATGAGAAATATTTATAATATTTATAATATTTCTCATAAGTATAAAATAGTAAATAAGATATGAGGTTGCTTGGGTGGGATTTCTTTTTTCTGTCAGAAATATTAAACTATTTCTGCATTTGTTATCCTTGGCAAAGATATGATGGAACTGTGTATATACATTGAAGAACATAACAATTCTTGAAGCATCATTCTTTCAAGAAATGGGGGACATGATGGAAGTTTGTAAATCAATGAGCAGGTTGAGGTTGGAGGTTCAGGTCTTCCCAATACAGATGGACATAGAGCTCGTGTTAACTTTTTCAGAATATGCACAAATAAATATATTTTGTCACAGAACCTGGTATGAGGCCAAACATGCCCTTTGAAAGTAGGTACAGTACATGCTATGCTGGCTAAAAAATGTTGGGGATTGTCATGAATTACAATTATAGGAAACATCAATTTAGGGAAGACTGTCCTATAAATTCTTGTACTAAAAATTCAGGAGAATTTATATTAAGTTGTTTGCTCTTCCATTCATATCTTCTGAGTCAATTGTTTGGATTTTGCTCATTATAGTAGATGTCCTTGAAATACTCATTTCAAAAATCCATTCAATGTAAGAGTTGCCATATTTCTCTGCTGAATGAGAAGTACCTGAAATTTGTGGAACAGTCAAACATAGACAAGAATTACTCTGTAGATGAAATAAAACAGCCCAGATATACAGGAGGAGGAAGAAAAAAAACATTTTACTTGTATACACATTTAATAAACATCTTACATATAGAAATGAATAAATTCTGGTAATATGTGCTAATTATTTTTAAAAAAAGATTTATTTTTCCTGATGCACTGAAGTACTATTTTTTAATAATTCTATTTAATCTGTATATATTATATTCAGGATTATTTTAGTATTGCAGGCTCAGTGGCAAGAAAGATATCAATACAATAGGCATGTGTTGAAAACACAAATAAGTAACCATTATCTGAAGAATCTTCCAGACACTCACCACACATCAAACATATGTGTGATAAAACACAAAGGCAAATCGGATGCTATAGAATTAAATGCAGCAGGTCTCTGGTCATTATTCAAGATAGAGGCTAATCTAACAGAAAAGATTGACTAAATTGATTAAGTTATGAGGTCACTTCCGGAAAACTGCAAGTGTACATAAAATATATAACGTAATGAAATTCAAAGCAGGCTTCAGCTGAGGTTGTATGAAATGCTGGGATAGAAAATTGGTTCTTTTCCAGGGTGCTGAGGGTTTCTTGAGTTTTTGGTTCTTTAGCCTGCTGCAACTTTTTTGTCTGCTTAGATTGGTAAAAATTTGCTAACAAAAGACTTTGTGATAATATACATTAGATGCACATAACTGTAGCCATAGAAGGTCAACAAATATTTTATTTTTATCTTGCTATTTTTATCTTTATCTTGCTGTTTTTCTTTTGAATTCTAACAAATAAATGTTAACTTATTTGAATAATTTCTAATGCAGATTTCTTTTGTTAAATTAATGATGCTGCAGTTAAATCTTAAGTGCTAAACTAAATAGCTAACATAAAGATCAGATTGCCCAGAACTGTAATGATATAACCTTGCCATGTCCCATCTTCCTTCTCTTTTGAATAATTAAGAACTAGGATATGGTGACAGGAATCATATTCCTTGCTTTAATGTAGAAAACTTAATATTAGAAAATATAGTAGCTCCTTCGATTATTGGAAATAAATTTGGTGGAATTTTAATTGAAGGAAGATTTTTTTTTTTTAATTGATGATGTGCCCTCAAGTCAGGGCCAGCTCTTAGTGACCACATAGATAGAGCTTCTCCAGGATGATTTGTCCCATACCTGGCCCTTCAGGCCTTCCAATGGTGCACCCATCACCACTGTAATTGAGTTCATCCACCATGCTAATAGTCGTCCTCTTCTTCTCTTTCCTTCCACCTTTCCCAGCATTAAAGGCTTCTAAAGAAAACTCAGTCTTCATATAATGTATCCAAAATATAATAATTTAAGCCTGGTCATTTGTGCCTCAAGCAAGAAGAAGGTAGAAGGATAATATTACTCTCTCACCATTGAATGCTTTGCTGGCCTATTCATCATTAAAGTTATTAGACCACACATTCAGAAAGTTAAACCAGCATCTTGCATAAAACTTTCTATTCAAAGGACATAATCAATCATCAGCTATTTAAAGCCAAACAAACATGTAACTGTAACATATATTCCAGATACAGATGATTGAGTATGTAGATACAGATAAAAGCATTCTTGGATGGTATGCATCTGACATGTTGGTGTTATTATATATTCAAGGCCAATTGAAATGTCGTAATTAGTCTGATAAAAGTACTGCCTCTATGGAATTCAATTTTTCTCATGTCCAAGATGATTTCTGACTTCCTCTCTTCACAGACATACGCAGACTAGACGTATATACACTAGAAATATATATCAGTTTTATCCAGTCATTTTCAGTTTTGCATATGCTCAGTCATAAACCCATGCAATTAAATGGTAACATTATTCTATAATCTCAAAAGATGTACAAGAAAAGTTGCATTTTGTATGAATTCTCCCCTTCTGTGAGCAAGAAATTTATTGCAAAAGTGGAAAGGTTTGGGATTCAAAGGGTAACTCTGTCCAAATCTTTACATTAGTCTGGGGAATATGAATTCGGTTAGTTGGCTTTAAAAATGAAGACTGAACTAAATTCTGCAACATCTATAATATATAATCTAATCTAACATCTATTTTTCTAGATGCTTCTATAGTTTTCCATTCATCTTGTGAAATTTAAATGCTAAGGCACTAAAATAATGAGCTATGCTGAATCTTTCTAGGAACCATCTCTAGTGTAAATGTCACTGGAAAAGCACAGCTTCACTGAATTGTTGTAATGACATCTGACAAATCCTCTCCTGTATTTTATGACCAGCTTATGAAGGAGAAAAGCCTTTTGCTGTGAGACAACTTGTTACCACACCACCTCTGAGAATCAAATGGCTTAATCTCTTTTCCAGCTGCTGTGTATTATGTGCCATCTGATTAAACTGTTGAACTGTTACAACTGTTGATGACATCCACTCACCAAAATCAAGGGAGGCAATGCAGGTCTTGGACCAGTGTCTGGAAACTGCAATAGGATGGTGAGGACCAGTAAACTGAAGCTGAATCATGCTTAAGACAAAGGCAGTGTGGATTGGCAGCTCATGGAACTGGCACTTTCCTCCAAAGAAGGGACATGGAGTCTTGGTATATTTCTGGATTCATCCCTGTCATTTGAGATCCAGGTAGCAATGATGGCTTAGAGTGCATTCAGTCAGTTGTGTCTGATCTAGCAGCTGTAGCTCTGTCTGGATAGACATGGCCTAGCCTCAGTAATCCATGCTCTGGTAATCTCTTCTGATTACCGTAAAGCACTCTAAGCTGGGATGCCCTTGAAGAACACTTCAATATTGCAACTACTGCAGAACACAGCAATGAGCTGTTGTGCATAGCACCTTTCAGACACGGCATAACACCAATCTAAATGAATTGCACTGCTTGTCTATATGTTACCAATAGTTGGAGTAACAAACGTCCTTAACAGTTTAGGACTCTGCCAGCCCCACTAGGTAGACCAGACTAGGAAATCAACTCCACAGGAAGATTAGAACTATACTTTATTGAGATAGGCTATAACAACAGAATCTTGCCAAGTCTGGAGTGCTTTGCCTTTACCTCCCCTCCTTCTTATACTGCAGTGAATCAGGGAGAGATCTGCCTGAGCCACTTCCATACATTATCTTGCTTCCTATGATTTGAATACTGTTTCAGCCCAGTAACCTGCCTAGGTAACAGGTCTTTGCACATTTCTGTCACGGTCTTCTCCCTTATATTCTACACTTTCTGATCACTTGAGGAAATATTTCTTCTAGCATGCACTTGCCTGAACATTAAGATCTTGTGGCCTGGGGGCTCCTCAATATCTTATCGATGAAACAGGTGTATCAGGATGCAAAAGAGGGCCTGTGTTACCCAGGCCTTTCCCCGGAAGCCAAACTAGCACCAACATTACCTGTCTTTTGGTGCCAGACAAAGCCTTCGCTTTTTACTCATTCTTGCATTCAAGATTTAGCACCCTTACCTTGACCATGTCTTTTGTCCCTTAAGTGCCCCTTTGTCAAGGTTGATTATTATAGTATGCCTTGAATGGGCTATTTTAAATTAGTTTATTATTTTACTTGGTTTTATTATTTTCTCTTGCTTTAAGAATTGTAGCCTGCCACAAGATACAATCCCTTGCTTTAGAAATTGTAGCCTGCCATCTATAGCCTATCCAATGTCCTCTGGATAGTGGACAGGCTATAGATATTCTAAATAAGTAATAAATAAAAATAAATCCTGGCCAATACTTAAAAGTCTAGAAATGCTTATTTCCTCCATTTACTTCAATTGGCTGTATGAGCAAGAATCACATAAATCAAACTGTTTATGTGACACTGTAGTTATAAACCATCATGACACATAACTAAAAAAAGTGATCTAGGCAACATAGAATATTTGATGTATTCAGTCCAATGTTGCCAAGTCAAGGTCTGTAGTCATGAGCACAATAACCCATAAAAATATGGATGATAGCATGCAAATAACATTCAACTTCAAATCAATAACAGTTCCTTCAATTTGGCAGTGGAGGTACCAGGAACCTGCTCTTGTTTGGTCGCTCCACTTCTTCCTCTGGGCCGAATAATACCAACTGAACAGTGAAAAGGTAAGATAGAAAATAAACAGAAAGAAAGTAGGCAGAAAAAGGCACTGGTTTTGCCTCAAATATACAATTTTTGCATCTTTGCATTTTACTAACGTGGTGAGTCACTTTGGCAGAATATAGTGAGTTGTCTTATTGTAGCTGGTAGATCCAGACCCACCAGACATGCTGTTCACCTTCAGTAAATATTAGGGACTGCAAATAAGTTGATATGTAAACGTAGCCTTTGTCCAGTACAAAAATCTTCTCAGTCATCAAGCCATTAAAGAACTCTGTTGTCTTCACTATTTTCCCCCTATAGCTAATCAATTTTACTGACTTTTCTTTTTCTAAGCTCTCTCTCTCTCCCTCTCTGTCACACACACATACTCCCTTTCCCTCCCACATACACAAAGTTACAAAAGAAAGATGAGTAATGGCTCTAAGAAAGTAAGCTCTAGAGAAAAAAAAGTTGTCAAGATTATGGTGCAGCTGTTCAATAGGTTAACTAAAAGAAAGACATGTTGTTATTAAGAATAGTACATATGCATCAATGCAATATATATCTGTAGACCCAATGTTTAATATATCAAGAGCTGCAACAGTTGCATAAACACCAGGCAAACACTGATTTACAACTAAATTCAGCAGCCTGATGTTAAACTGGTTCACATGCATGAAAATGCTGTGCATTTTTTCATCCATTGTTCTTAATTCTGAACTTTATGTATCAGTATTAATATGGTTCTTCTAATAGTAGTAGTAGAATTAGCTGCTGTTTATTACCAACTGCTGTGATCCCCTGCTTGTCAACTTCCAGTATTCTACAAAAGAGGTCAGACACAATGACAGAATTCCATACCAACTATAAAACAATTGACTTGATTATTGCAAAGTGCTAATTGCAAGGGGAATTAAAGTTAAATTTGAATAAGCAAACATGTATAAAAAGGAAGTTATCCCATTCTAATGTATGTGAGTAAAATAAATTAAAACATATGAGAAATACAAAGAAGAGCAAAAATTGCATTAATACTTTCATTTTGAACTTCAGATTAAGGTTGCAGTTCTTTGGACATTCCACTTGGAAGTAAGAGACATTAAATATGGAAGGATAGTTTCCCCCAATCTGATATCCTCAGGATTTGTCAAATAAAACACATTTTGAGAGCACCAGGTTGGGGAAGACTGTAATAAAGCATACACTTGAGTAATAGGCAAAGGATTTGACTATGTAAAAATCTGTAAATTCCCAAAACATCTCAACTTACAGTTCTAAGATGGGCTCTAAGACTTCTATCAACCTGGCTGTGCATGTATCATGAATAATTTCTAAGTCTACAGAATACTGTACTCTTATGTTTCAAAAATAAGAGAATGGAAACCTTTCCACCTGGTATTACATTATTAACAACCTAGGAATGTATACAGGAAATAAACTTTTCCTGCTACATACATGCATTTCTAAGACTGGACTCCGAGTGTAGAAATCCCAGTAAGGCATGATAGAGATACTTGGACACTCTGTCCTTCTATGAACACAATGGATTTCTGCAAGAGTAGCATCCTAAACTTTAGCTTCCATCCACATCATTACCTCATCCTTGGAGGCATACATATGTGAAAGTGAGACAGTAATGTTCACCAGCCATTCAGCTGTTTTGCAAAAAGCCAGAGTATGATCTGCAGATACAACTTGTTTGCAATGCATCTGGTAAAAATAGAGTCACCTGATAATTTCATTACTACTTCACTCTTAGTGGCTTTAGTTGTTTTTAAAAAAATGATGTCTTCTTCATTGTCCTTATGTGTCATCTTAAATAGATTTGTGTTTTTATTTTAAGCCAATATTACTGTAGGGCAGTGTTTCTCAACCTTGGCATCTTGAAGATGTGTGGACTTCAACTCCCATGCTGGCTGGGGAATTCTGGGAGTTGAAGTCCACACACCTTCAAACTGCCAAGGTTGAGAAACACTGGTATAGGATATATATGGGAAGGACGATGGATCAGGGCCCCTTAATTGCCCGCCTTACTCTCTACACTGGTAGATTTGTGGATCATTTGTAGAGTTTCTTATTTTTAATTATTCTGCCAAAATTAAGGCAGGCTAGATGTAGCCAGAAGTGGATGTTCATTGGTGAAGGATTCTGAGTTCAATTCATCTCTGATAATATATATACACAAGTACTGTTTTAATTAACATCTTCAGCTCTACCCACTGGAGTCCAGTGCAATCTATGCCTTCAAATCCCTCTTGATTCCTTGATTTGAAATGGTTGCCTTCTTCTTCCTAGGGTGAAAAAGAAGGAATCACCCAGCTGGCTTTGTGCCCAAGGCATGACTAGATCTCCCGGTTTCTAGCTTGGTCCCTTTAATCACTACCCCAATCTGAAGCTGAAGACTTCAATACAAACTAAATAGATTCTTTAATCCTAAATTGCTACATTTAGATTTGTTATAACTCACGCTGAGAGCTTCAGTAGTGGTTAGTCTAAAAACAAAATCAATCAATCAAATAAAATAACAGTAACATTTGAATATTATGGAAAGAGAGAGGAAGCAGAAAAAGTATTTCCTACCTGTTACACTGATCACCAATAATCACACCTCTGTTTTCCTATTTACTGTATGGGTTACTTTTTGGTTTGCTTCATTCCTATAACTTTTACAATTTTTCACTAAAATGTTTCTGAATTTTTCTCTGCAGGACTGGTCTTGAAGTACTTCAGATCCTCATAGGGAAAAATATATCAGTATTTTGAAAGCAAAACCTTTTGTAGTTCAGGGAGCCAAAATGACAAGATTTCCCATTTCAGTCCACAGAGATCTCTCTTACAGTAAAAGAACATAATTTCACCCATAGTCTTGTCTGAACCCAGATATTAACAGTATCTCCCACCCTGGTACTAACTATATCAGTATTTTGATGGATTACAATATGGTGAAAACTGCCTTACTGAAATCTCATCATTCCCTTTAAGCTAAATAAGTGAGTATCAAGAGAATGAAAGCCAAGGAAACAATGTAAAAAACAAAAAACAAAAATTAAACTTTCTTTCAAAAACAACATAATGAAATATCAAGACTCTGTTATGGAAGAAAAATGGGAAATGAGGCACAGGAGATATAATACTTATTCATTTATGCAGTTTATAATATCCTGCAGGAAGTATAGTAAGTTTAATGCATATCAATTTGGTGTCTTGTGTTAAATCTTATGGGAAATTCCTACTGAAAAAGCAGAGAAAAGACAGCATACTGTTTAACAGACATATTGTTCAGTCTTCCTGTCCTATCATATTGAAAGCCAGTGTGATGTAGTAGCTAGGCATCTATGCTTAGCTCAGGGAACATAAATTCTGTGTTCACACAACATGCTTATTTCTAAATCCAGGTTAACAAAACGTGATTGCTGTGCTCTCATATGATCCTGTGGCCAAATAAATAAGCCATATTATAACTTCCTGTAAATGTCTCGTTCCCATAACATACTATGACAATGCCTAGGTTTGCAATAATGCACTGGAACACAAACCATTCCACCTCATTTTAACCTTGTCTAGTCAAGAGTCTTGCCCTTGTCTAACATACCTAGGTCATGATGGAGATAAAATCAAGGGAATTGTGTAAGCTACCAGTTCTCCTTGGGGGAAAGGAAAAATGAAAAAAAACAAAAACCCTGCTCTTGTTTAAAAGGCATCTTAGCTACACTACAGTAGTAAAGTCACTATGTTAACTACAGATTCTGATTACTGCCTTCCTGTTGATAAACAGTATTATCTTCTCTATCAACAAACTGAAATGAATATCCATTTCTCCTCAACTTGAGTTGTCATGAAAACAAAAACCTAAGCCTTGAAGGGTAAATCTAACCCTTGAGGCCTAAACTTTCCTTCTGCTAAGTTCATGTAGTAATAGCCAAAGTTAACTGGCTATAATTTTTTTAAAAGAAGGTGGGGGAAGCCACATGCCCTGTACTTCTCAGATCTTGGCACATTCCGATCCTGTTTCTTTTAACTGAAAAGGCTCTAGCTAATTGCCACAGTAAACATGTTAAGCTTTAGCTCTCAAAAGGTAATTCTGAAAAATGATCTTCTAAAAACTTTGGAAGTGGAAACAGGCAGTTAATAGCACATACAAAGCAAAAGCCTTTTATCCTTTTCTCACACCTTACAAACAATGAAACATACTGGGGTTGACACATATTAAGCCATGACAATGCTAGAAACTGAATCCTTATCGGTTGAGAGTCAATTACTGGTGGCAAAGCCCTAAAATGGAAAAAAAATGGATTGTACTACTCCAGACTACAATGAAAGAACACCTTCATGGGCTTTAAAGCTAACCACATGGTACCTGCAATCATTGGGGGGGGGGGGAAATACCCTGGGGTAGTCTCTATTCACTGAACGCCAACAATTTCAAAGTACAGAGAGATCACCACCACTCATGCCTCACCATGTCATTGGATGCTTAAAAACTATTGCTTCCCTTGTGAGCGATGCTCCAGTGTAAGGATTTATTCAACATTCAAAAACTAAAATAAAGGAGGATATACTTGCAATCAGATAATGGTATAGGCAGTGAACAGATAACCTTCTCTTGAAGGAAGAAGAATTCCTTTTACTGCTTCTGATCCACCACCAGTTTTTTGGTAACTCTACACAAGCTGCGTGTAGCTTTCTGCAGCTCACTAAGCCATCTATTAAGATCTGCCAAGTTTCTGATAAACCTCCTAGGTTTTTCTCCCACTCTGGAATTGCAAAAGAAAAAAAAAATTGTTGCCAAGCAGCTGGTGCACCAAAATACACAGCTACTAATTGGAATCTTTGCTGGTTCCAGTTGTGCTAGTTTGCTCTGCAAGCATTATGTAGGGAAGGAAAACTGAGTAAGAAGTCTGACAGTGAGATGGGAGCGTATTTGGTTCATTTTTCTAGTTGCAACCTCACCCTTCATGCTAGTCAATCAACTTCATGGTGAAATTAGCTTAAGCAGCGAGGGAATTCTTGAAGGAAGGACTAATTTTTAAGCAGTATATACTGTTTTGAAATCACAGAGAAAAAGGCAGGGACAATCAATCCCAGAAGCTCTATCCCTTTTAAATCAATCAAAACACGCCCCTTCTCTGTAGTCTTCTGAAAACAGCAGTAAAGGCAGCTGAGCCAAAAAGTAAAATACTTCACTGTTTCTTTTCTTCCTTCAAATTAGGCTCTGGGTGTGTGGATATGCAACATTTTTTTTTCACACTCATTAACACAATATTAATTTTCTATATTTCTAAGACATGGTAATTATTAATTTGGATTTAGATATCATGCTTAGGCATGTTTAACTATGATTTCTTGATTAGCAATCGGTTAGCAATCAGCTAACCATTAGGAAAAAATTCTAATAGTAAAAGTAGTTTCATAAAGGAGGGAAGGGGTGGATGATAAAACATGTGTCATAATGGATACCATGTGACTTTGAGCTTTGATGTTACAATGCCCATTTCATTTTCATGCCAGCACAGTTTGTACAGTGAGTTGACAGTGGAACCAGTTACCCAGAGAGATAGTAGGGTCTTCTCACTGGATATTAAATAGTCATCTTACAGGATGTTTTAATTTGAGCAAAAAATTGGACTTGAGGGCCTAAACAGAGTGAATTCCAATTCTATGATAAACCAAACAAATGATTTGATGGTTTAATATAATATGTGAACCTAGTCACTGACATGGTGGACCTTACTCATCAAAGGCACTGTCTAAAATCTGGTCACACTTTGAAGGGTTTGGTTTGGCTTTTCTGAGGTAAAGCAACAATCCTTCTACAACACAGTTTAATTGGACTGAGACATGCAAACTGTCAACGTGCTACACAACATTTTCTAGAAGGGCAATTCTCAGAGCTAAACATCAACAACTTTAAACCAGTTCGTTGCAATCTTAGCTTCTTCAAACTGAGTGTTTGTTTCATAGCAGTACAGCCCAATTCTCTTTAGGAATACTGAAAAGATAGCCAAAATCCACTGGGAACTTGCTCCTGTGTAAATTTTTCTACAATGGCAAATTTATATTATAATCCTCAACAGATGTATGTAGCGTAAACCTAATTAAAAACAAGAGAGCATCCTTATGAATAAACACATCCAACACTGAACAATTAAACCCCCCTGGGCAATGAATAATGAGCCTTTTTCCTAATTCTTCTGATTCAGATAAAAATAATCATCTGTCTTACTAATACAAATGCTAAATCAAAAAGTGCAATTGTATCTGTAAAAACTTGAAGCAATGGTTTGATAGAATAGTTGTCTCAAGTCCCTTTGGGAGGGAAACCTTTTTTTTTTTTCTAATTTCAGATTGTTCTGCAAGAATCTAAAAGAAAACCTACACATTCTATTTCTTTCCTCCTGCTTTTTGCCTGGATTGTTTACATTAATTAGTCAGCCAGTATTTGAAAGTTTGTTAAACTATTTTTAAGGGGGAAACCTTCATTAACCTTCACAGCAATCCATCAGTAATACGTTTGTGTGCTGCTTATATTGAAGTAACACTTAAAAAAAAAAAAAAAAAAACCTCAGCTGTTGCAAAATAAATTAATTACAAGCTACCTCATTTTTATAAAGTGTTTCTTTAGAAAACTAAAGCTAAGTAAGAATACATTTGCAAAGACAGCTTTGCAAATGTATTAATGCTATTATGATTTGCATTCAAAGGTCTTTCAAATTTACTGATGTATCCAAATTATACTTCTCTATAACTGGCAGTGAACCTTTGAGAATTCTTGAATACACCACAAAAGGAAATTACCAGTTTAAGACATTAGAGAAGAATCCTTATTCTGCATTGCACTGGCGTGAGCTGCAACCTCATACTGTTTGGCTAATATGAGTAATAATTTGCTCATAATGAGTTCAACCCAGTTAAGCCGATATCAGCCTCACTGCTTCCAATGAAAGGAAATTAAATATATGCTAGATGGTATAGTCTACTCCCCAATTAGTCCCTTTGAGTTTATTAAGTTTTACTCTCAGGTGCAACATGTACAGTTAGAGCTTAAATCTCTTGAACTGATATCAGTAGGGTTGGAGCATAAATAGGCTTAATTTTGGCTAGATTGTGCCAAATCATTCAGCTCACAACCTGTAATTCATCAATACACCAAATACATACAGATCTCAATGAAGTTGCAGTTAGCTGTGATAAAAGCCTAACTCTGGTTGAAATGGTAGAATCTATTATTAGGCTAGCCACCATCGTGACTTTTTTGACACCCCCCTGCAGATACCCCTGCCATTTTCAATTGCCAGTGAGGGCTCTCATCACCAAATGTTCCATTGTTCAAAATGCTACCACTAAAAATTAAAACTAGATGTTGGAGAAAGGTGATCCTAAAATGTACTCCTTGCTCTCTAGTTTTCTGCGTATACAACATTTATTCTAATTTACATGGAAACACATCATATAGGCCCCGCCAGCAGCTTGGAATGGAAGAGTTTATGTCCAAATTTCTCCAACTAAGCCAAAATCCTTCTGAGAGCGTTATGGGCCAAGCCAGTCATAAATAGTTAATTGGTTTCAGTGGGACTGTGATCTAACTTTGCTTGAGCTGGTAAACCTATTTCTACTGCATTTTACTTCTGGCCTTCAGAGAATTAAAAGGAACAAGAAAGAAAGAAGAAATAAAAAGGGATGAATAAATAAAAATGCCAGAATGAAGATGTATCATCCTAAGCCTCTGAGCTATTTTCACTGGCTCGATGATAGATAAGTTGCACAAAGGGAACCATATTCTTAATATATGGATGATTTTGGCTACCACAAAAGACTTCCGACATATTGGAATAGGTGCAAAGAATGGTAACCGCAAGAATAATAAAGAAATGGGAACAAGGAGAGATTAAAGGAACTGGAGATGTTTAGCTTTGTGAAAAGATAATCTGCAATTCTAGCAGTCTTGTAATACCTAAAAAGATGTCACACTAAGGAAGTCCATGATCTGTTCCTACCATGAACTTAAATTACAGAAAGGCAGATTTCCATTAAATGTCAGCAAAACTTTTTAACAGTACATTTTGACACTAGAACTAATTTCAGGAAGAGGTAATGGGTTTTCCTTCATTGAATGGGTTCAAGCAGAGACTGGATAAACATTTGTCACGCAAACTTTAATTGGGATTTCTGCACGAGTAAAGGGTTGGACTCAATTATCCAAATGGCTCCTTCTAGTTTTATGATTCTAAGGACTAGAGGCAGATTTCCACTCAGCAGCAATTTCTCAGTCTAATTAGCCAAGAGTGAAAGAAAAACCTAAGAAACAAAGAAAAATAAGGGATAGATATGTTGAATTTAATGCTTTGCATTTTGATGCCATAATGGCATTGTAAATATAGTATGTTTAGATTTGTGCTATTATTCTCAGAGAATTCTACCCACCAACGATCTTCTAAAGCAAAGTTTCTCAACCTTATCAACTTTAAGGTATGCGGACTTCAACTCCCAGAATTCCCTAGCCAGCATGCTGGCTGGAGAATTCTGGGAGTTGAACTCCATACACCTTAAAGTTGACAAGGTTGAGAAACACTGTTCTAAAGTCTCCAACTGAATTATCTAAACATACAAAATCTTGCTTTAAAAAAAATCAGTTTCCATCACCACAGGGGAAAACCAGAACATGCAGAATAACATAATTTAAAGATAGAACATTGTTTCTTGTTAGTTTTTATTTTTGAACATTTGCCTGTGAAACAGCTATTGTTCTGCAGTATATCTGGTATTAAGATGCAGCTAGTACTTAACTTGATATTGTACAGAAGAGATTTTAGAAATGTTAGCACACCAACTTATGGCACTACTGACCAACAATAGCTACTTTTAATAGCTATTGATATATTTAATAGCAATTTAATAATTGGATAATTATTTAATCAAGTAAAATTTATTTTCGAGTAACCTCTTAATTAAAAGAAAAGGTTTAAAAAAATTAAGCCACCCAGATTAAGTACAATTAAAGTTAAACACATTTAAATATTGTTATTTATTGCATTTTCATTCTCTCTCTTATTTTTTTTTTCTGGGAGCTCAAGGCACATCATGGCAGATCTCTCCTAATGTTATCCCTACAACACCCCTGCAAAGCAGTCTGGTCTGAGAGAGAATGAGTGATCCAACGTCATCTGTGTGAGCTCTGTGGTTGGGTGAGAACCAAAGTACAGTTATGAATTAGGATAAGACAGTTATAGCAGGGTCCTATGAATGTTTACTTTACATCTTTTAATGGGTCTTACTTCCAAGTACATTAAGTACAGTAAGATTGTGGCCTAAGAAACAAAGTTAAGTCTCTCCAGTTTGAATTAATGGCACTTTAAGGGTTTAAAGCAGGGTTTCTCAACCTTAGCAACTTTAAGATGTATGGACTTCAACACCCAGAATCCCCCAGCCAGCATGGCTGGCTGGGGGATTCTGGGAGTTGAAGTCCACACATCTTAAAGTTGCTGAGGTTGAGAAACCCTGCTTTAAAGCAAGCAGAATTCTTCCCCTTGTTATTAATATTAACAAACATACAGCACAAGCAGACACTCATTCAGTTTCCTCAAGCAACGAATGATTCTTTCTCCGGGGGGGAAAACACAGCAGCCTGTTTTCAAATGCTTTCCTGTTTTTAATAGATGGTATGTTAACACCAAACCTCTGTAGTCCGGATTCACAAGAGAGATCCATGGAGAGTGGAAGAGAAGTATGCTGCTATTGCACTGTGTTCATTTAAAGGGTAGGAAAAAGCCAAAAATATAGTCTAACCAGGACAGTAGAAGAGAGCTCAGTATTAGATCAATGTTGAAGTTGCTTTTCAATAGGGCAAAATGTAAGTCTGGATGGACCAGAATATATTGCAGAGGACAGTTCACAAGATGTATCAGGTGGGTATCCTATAGTGTCAACATCTGATGATACAATAAATTACTGTACATCACCTTGGTATTAGTCACTGCAAAGGTATCTTGTTCCAGATTTAATGTAAGAAAAAGGCCAATACACTAAAAAATGCCTTAAAGAGAGACCGAGACATCCCAAAACATTCCTGTGAAGTAATAACTCCATTCTCTCGCATCGATATCGATACACAAGCATAGCTAAACTGTTCTGCATTTGTAGTTTTGCAAGGCATAGGGCATGTAATACTGCAGAGAAAGAGAAAAAAGTCTGTTTTTTTTTTTTTTTTTCAAAACAGGGTCATGGAGATCATTGGAGAGTGGAGATCATTTTTAAAATTAGGCTGAAACAGGGATGGATCCTACAAAATGAAACAAAAGCTAATCTCTAAAATGGAGAGTGAAAGTGTTGGAAAAGAGGAGGAGGGAGAGAGAACAATTACAGATTTCACAAAAAGGTTAGTGCGTTCTTGGTTGTTTCAAATTGGACTAACCACTAGTCCCCCATTCCTGTGTCCCACGACAGGACTCCAAATGCACACTTCGAAGTAGCCTCTCCCTTTGTATAAAACTTCCTGCGTGAAACTCTCCCTCAGTTTTTCATTATTGTCAGTAGACCTAAACACAGTCCTTTAAATACCGTTATATGTTAGTATAACCCACCCACCCACCCCAAAAGAATGAAATGTAGATTCGCTGTAATATATAATCTGAATCGTTCATGTATGTACATTCCAACAGTACTGCCTGAACCATTTACTTCAGGGAAGATTGTTTTATATTTGGTAGCACTGAGCAGTTTTTCCTTGTCTTCTCTGCTTGGGGGAAAGAAAAAAAAAGACGCATCCTTCCGTTTGCAACAACAACAAAAAGTAAATGAAGAACGCAATTTAATTTGACATGCGTTTGAATACTGATGGGTCGGTTAGTTCTTTCATATATATTAGCAATAATAATCATTATCTTCAAGATTATAATAACAGCCACTGAAATATATACAAACACCAAAAACAATGTCTTTTGGTGAGGTCCCCACAAAAAGAAGTCAACAAAATCAAGACAATACCACTGTTTGCAAGAGCCCAGGAATATCTGTGTCCAAGCACGATCTTTCTGGACGGGGATTCTGTGGTTCTGGGGCAGAAGTAGCGGGGATACCAGAATCCTGGGCGATTTTCTCTGGACTGGATGATTCTTTTCCTTGGGGTATTTCATACGGATCGCCTGCCTGGGTGCTGGTGCTGGCGCTGCTGCAGTGGTCCCGCTCGTACTCTTCTTGTGCCTTCTGCATTTTCCGCTTCTTCATCTTCCTCTTGTGAACGTGGAAAGTGATCAGGGAAAGGAGAATCAGGCAGAAGATGAGGGCGACCAAGACGATTAAGACAAAAGTGGACGAGAAGGACTGGAAGAACTGCCCCATCTGTGTGATGCAGGTGGTGCTGGCATTGGCAGGGCCAGATGTCCTGTTCAAAAGGCAGGGGGGCAGGGAGAGGCTGGGCCCTTTGGACAGCTCGGCACTCATTGAGGAGGGTCGTTTGGCTTTTCCCCCCTTCCTTAAAAGATCCCTGCAGATGTCTCCACTGAGATGCTGTCACTTTACACTAGGGTGGGAAATGCCTTGCCCAGCCCTTCACACCTCCCTCATTTTTCTTGGCTAGAGAAAAGGAAGATGAAAAAATAAATAAATGTTCCATGCCTTAAACAAACCCAGCAGACATCCTTTGACCCAAGCAAGCAGCCTTTCTTTGCGATTTTTCATCCTTTCAGCCACAGTATGATTTCCACCCTAAAAAGAGCTAGGAGCCAGTGGTGGTATCTGGAATAAGGAGGCACCTCTGTTAGAGGCGAGATTTCCAAAGGTAAGAAACCAAGGACTGCATTGTAGTAATCCGGCTGTCCTCCCCACCCCAGAAAGAGAGCGCCTTTGCAAATTCGCGGGTCGCAGTTGCTGACTGCCACAAAGATTTAAATCTATATATACCACCAACCATATCCCCCCCCCCTTCAAATTACTCAGCAGCTTGATAGCTCGGACTACCTGACCGTTCCCCCCAAGTTCTCGAGGCTGAGAAAGTTTGGACGTTGTGCAGCTTCTGGGGTTTTCTCCCCCGCCTCCCCCCCCCCCCCGCCGGCAGCACCCTCCGCCGCCGACACCCTGCCTGCATGACAGCTCACCCCGCAGGCGCCTCCGGAGGAAGACCCCGCTGCACGGAGCAGAGGCGAGCCTTTGCGGAAGGAAAGACAGATGGAAATTGATGGGCGTCTTTAGCTCACCTGCTCCGTGGTGTCTGCGGAACGGGAGGGAGGGCGAGAGCAGGAAGGTGGCAAGGATGCCCCCGACAACGGGCTGCGGAAAGCGCTGAATGGAACGGGCAAAGCGCCGCCGCCGCCGCCTCTCGCAAAAAGTGGGCTCGCAGCCTATAGCCAGCCCAGGCGGTGACGTCACGCAGCCCGGGTCTCCGACTGGCTGCGCTTCCCGCCGCCGTTCCTCGTTGTCGGCTCGCCGAGGCGGCTGTGCCAGCCAGCCGGGGCCCCGCTGCCCCCCGACGCGGTCTCTCGAGCAAAGCGCGCCCCGCTCCCCCGCGGCCTAGGACTGAGGGGGGAAGCCAAGCCCGCTGAAGTTCGAGGTCCGGTCTTCAGCGCTCAGGCAAGTTAGTGCGGAGCCTGAAGCGAGGAGGAGCAGCCAAGTTGCTCTGAGCCGCCCAAGCGTCTGCTTTCAGCCCAGCCGGGGTTAGCCTGGAAACAAGAGAGTCCGCCGCCACTTCCTCCAGATAACAGGGATTTGAGTGAGGGGAGGGTTGTTTTGGGAACTGAGGTTTGCTCAATTAGCTTCTGCTGGCTGGGTTCACAAAAGGTGGGCTTAGAGCATCTCACTTCCGAATATATAGAATGGCTTAGTGCTATGTGTGAACCTAGTCGTCATATTTCTGTAATATGTTTAACCTGCTTACTGAATTAAACCTTCCTGGGGTTTGCACAGTTCACTGAGCCACCCACTGACCAATGGACTGGCTTGCAGTACATGTTAAGCCCCGCTCTTTCTCCTCCACATACAGGTGAGCAGCTGTGCAAATGCATCTGTGGTCTTTAACTAACCTAGTTCAGTAGGTGAAGTGAAGGCAGCCACTCTTATCCGGTCTGATCAATAAGCACTTTTCCCCATCTGATCTATAATTTGGTGTTATCCAGACTTGCAATGCAATACACCTAAAAGGGAGGCAGGGTCTCAATCATGCAGTCATACGGTTTTTTTTTTACCCCACCCCAGGAGACTACAGCCCTAATCATCACCATAATAGGAATGATGGGAGTGGCAGTCTGTAGGGCTCTGAATGGGGCAGGATCTGTAAGTAAAGGCAGGGAGTGGGGGTACATACAGAGTGCCTCTGTATGTATTCCTGAGAAATAAATCTGAGAATAAGAAAAGCAATAGCAAACTATTTTAATATAGTTGCCAAACAAACTACATAGCCATGCTGTTACCTTGTGATGCCCATAAAAAGCAGGTGGAGCTTTGATTGCACGATGGGTAGTCCTTGTTTAGTGACCACAATTGGGACTGGCAACTCAGTCGTTAAGCAAGGTGGTTGCTAAATGAAATCACGACTGTGCTTATGATCTTACTTCAGCTTTCCTTTGCTTTACAGACCCGCGAAGGTCATAAATGCAAGGACTGGTCACAAAGTTACTTTTTAATCACTTTGTAACTGCAAACAGTCACTGTATGAGGCAGTTGCTAAACAAGGACTACCTATAATGTGCCTACCATCTTGACTTTTTTGATCATAGCCTGCCAATGCCCCTGCTGTTCTGACTGGCTTCCTTTGCTGAGGTTATACAAGTAGCTGCTCAGAAGATGACTTTCTCAGTTATAAACTCCTACCCCATCCTTGCTTTATTGTCTTTTTGGTGCCCGGCAAAGATGTTTTGACGTTCCCGGGATTTGAATCTACATATTGATTTTTAACATGCCGCTGTTTAGAGACATTTTATTTGGACTGCCACGTCTGTTTTTTAATGTTATATATGTTAATGTTTTAAAATACATTTTTATTGTTTCATAATTTTGTATGATTCTAGCCTGTTCTGAGCCATCCAGGGAAAGCCTGTTTCTGAAAGGGAACATGCAAAATGATAAAATAAAGAAAAGGAATTTCAAGTATGGTCACATATACATGGATAGTACCCAAAAGCAAGTTATTTTGGCACCTACAGCAGAAAAACTCAAAAGTGTTTCTCCATGAACATTAAAGCACGAGAATGATAAATAATTAATACTTTTTTTTTCATGGCAACTATTCACTTGCCTTTTTATAATATCCCAAATCAGCTGCTAGAAGCCAGTGTCTTACTTTGCTTAATGTAGGACCCTCCCAGCCAAAACTTAAGATAAACTCAGAACTTAAGAAATCAGAGAGCAACTTAAAGTAAAAAAATAAATACTGGAAACATGGCTGCCTTTTATGTCTCGTTTTCTAGAATATTTCAACTCAGCCTAGCAAATAAGATACACATGGACCTGTCTCAAGAGTCCTCATCAAGACAAAGAGGAGGACAACTGGGAAAAAATATTCCAAGAACCAGACAATAATGGAGCATAGACACATCAGATGAGATGGATTGCACATCACTGGCTCCCATGAGGAGGCTCTACATCCACAACCCTATTGTGCTACCCCACAGCTCCCGGGAAGAGTTGCCTCAATAATGCTGCCACCAACCTTTTCTCCCCAGGGAAATCCTTTTCTATCTTAGTTTATGCAGGAGAAGGCAAATGGCAATCCTCCTTCCATCTCTAGCTTGACCAGAATTAAAAACCCTGTCCTAAAGACTTTCCTCCAAAGAATTATCACTAATTCATTACGTTGATAGTGAAGATGTCGAAGTGGTAGATGGCTTCTGCCTTTTAGGATCAACCATCAACAGTAAAGGAACAAGCAGTCAAGAAATGCGCCGCAGACTAGCACTTGGTAGGGCAGCCATGAAGGCCTTGGAAAATATATTCAGATGTTGTGATGTGTCTATACCTACAAAGATCAGAGTCATCCAACCCATGGTATTCCCTATGACATTCTATGGAAGTGAAAGTTGGACTTTGAAGAAGCAAGACAAAACTTTGAACTTTGGTGTTGGAGAAAACTCCTGAAAATACCATGGACAGCCAAAAACAAATCGATGGATCATCCAAACAAATCAACCCCAAGTTCTCATTTGAAGCACAAATTATCAGGCTCAAATTACCCTACTCCAGACACATTAGGCAAAGACCCAGCTCTCTGGAGAAAGCTCTAATGCTGGGAAAGTAGAAGGAAAGAGAAGAGGATAACCAGCAGCAAGATGGATGGACTCGGTTACAATGGCAATGAATGCATCATTGGAAGACCTGAAAGACCAGAAATTCCTGACCTTAAGACTAGATTTCTGTGGGTCAAAACTTCTTTTTTTAGCTGCCTTTCAACTAACTCCAGGGAAAGAGCTCAAAGAGGAACAAAAAGGAATCAAAATAAGACCAACCCTCCTCTTTTTAAAAGCCCACCCGACAAGGGAAAACTTCTGAATAGTTCCTTAACATTTGATTTTCCTGGGCTTTCATTGTATCTATGCACTATCTAGATTGAGCTCATTTTTTACTGCTTCCAGCTTTATATCACTTCTCTCCAGAATAGTGCAATTTGTGTTATGTACAGATAATACACAATGAAGCTCACATCTCTCAGCCCTCTGCAAATGGAGGGATGGTGGCAAAAATGAGATGGCACAATTTCTGGGACAATATGATATGATACCTATTAATATTCAGGGCCAAAAGGTCATTTCCCTGCTGATCACTTCCGGAGCAGCAGATGTATTTTCCTGTCAAACAAAGCTTGTGGCACCTCAAGATGAGAATCCACTTGATTCTCAGCTGCATGACATCATGTGCTCTGTTGGCAGGGATATACTTGTGTGGGGATATTGACAAAGGAAAGGAAAATAAAACTAGATGTTAACAGATACACATATATTCATGTCCATCATGCTATTCTATTTTAGGATAAGAAAAACTAAGAAGTAGTAAGCCAAAGAAATTAAAGGCAGGTGATATAATAAAGGAAATAGAGTTTATACCCAACAACATTGATTATGCTTCTTCATTCTTTCTATCCTCATAAGCCATCCTTGTTTCCACCATGGACACATAACATTCTTTAAACTTCTCACGTCTCTCTTTTTAGGGTCTCATTAACTTCATCTAATCAGTATTTTCTTGGTCTTCCTCTTCCTTTCAACCCATTCCCTCTTTATATATTTATTTTGTCATTTAATTGTCATTCATTATTTCTAAGAGAAAGCAATGTCAACATATTCCTTCTATTCTGGTCAGTGACTATGTATTCAGTCCACATTCCTTCAGCACCTATTTATTCTTGAACCAACCACTTCTTGTTTTATCGCCCACACTTCTTAAGTAATCCATTCCCACTGCATTCAACTCCCTTTTATGTTTCTCCTGACATACTAAACTGTCACTTACACATAACAAAGTGGCCAGAAACATGCTCATACACTGAAAATTTCACTTCTTTTGACATTCATTCCTCAGAAGAAACCATATTCTAACCACTACCTTTCTATTACTAGTACTATCGTGACTTAATATTTTCCCATCCATTTGACCCAAATTGATGTACTTACTCTGATGTTTCACCATTTATGTATAACTTGCAATCATTCACTCAGTCTTCCTTCTCAAACACAAGTACCTTATCTCTGATACATTAATTTTCAGATCCCTACTTTCACAGCATCATGCAGTCTGTATAATACTCATTGCAAATCATTCGGGTTCTCAGCCAACCACACAGCATCATCTGCATAAAAATGCCACTATCTGCATTCATGTCGACAAACAACACACTTCTATCATCACCACAAGCATTATGCATTTATCCATAAATACATTAAACAACCAAGGAGACATCACACATCCTTGTCTTACTCCTAGCTCAGTTTTGAAGCATATGCTAAGTGTGCCATTTATTCTTATGTATGCATTACTTACATTGTGTATCCCTTTGTCACATTCAGCAACCAAACTTCAATTTCATATTTGTGCAAAGTAGTTCATAATTCAAGCCCATTCACTGTATTATATCCTTTCTCTAAATCAACACTTGTACAACAAAACCTATTTCTCATATTCATACATCTCTCAGAGATCTGCTGGAAAGCAAAAACCTGATCTGCGTACCACATACCACACTGGAAGCTGCATTGTACTATCCTCATTGTTACTTCTTGGACTCTTTCAGTCAGAATTCTGTCAGACACTTCCACAAGTACCTTTAATAAACTAATCCCACTGCAATTTTCCCCTTTGTATAAGGCAATATAAACATTAAAAACATTCTTTTAATTGCCAGGTAAATATCCTGTCTTCACGCATGCATTCATCAAGTTGCACAGCCAAGCCATAAGGAAATCAGATTCATATTTTAACATTTTTCTAGTGATGCTGCAAATATTCACACAGTATTTATGACTTACTTTTCATCCTTTTTTCCTCTCTAGATGCTAGCATTTATAGGATTCATTTCAATTCAACTTTTCTTAACTGTTTTTGACACTCATTGTCTTGGAATGGAGCAGCATATAAACCAAAGTAATTTTTTAAAAATCTATTCCTTGTGCTCTTTGACCATAATCATTGCAAGTGCTGCTTTCTGTTTCTCTATTACACAATATCTTTGCCTTATCTTCATCTTCTGCAGCAAACAATTTTTTTTTCTCAGCCTCTTTTTACTTTTACTTTATCATTCCATTAAGCATCTTTCCATCTTCTCATCAGCATAACTCCTAACACTTCTGTGGCATTTTGGAACATAATTCATTTCATTCTGTTCTAAGTTTCCAAGTTTCCATATCAGACTTCTTATGCCAATTTTCTACTTATTAGGTTTGGAGATTAATCTGTTTTCTAATGTTTTTTCATGCAGGACTTTTTCACTTCTTTTCTTTATTGCATATCCTTTTGTTCCCAAGTTCTACTCCTGACACTACCAAATAATGCTATGTCCCACATTCACAATCTCTGATCAACCTTATATCCTTCACTAATTCTTGCAGTCTTTCATCTAGACAATCAAATAAATCAGACTGATTGATTTATTCCTTTTACATGTATATGTTTTGATGCATATGAATAAATTCATAAACATATTATAGAGCAGAGTTTCTCAACCGTGGCAACTTTAAGATGTATGAACTTCAACTCCCAGAATTCCCCAGCCACCCATGCTAGCTAGGGAATTCTGGGAGTTGAAGTCCACACATCTTAAAGTTGCCAAGGTTGAGAAAGACTGATATAGAGAATATGGAAATGAAGGTTTTCAACTGCTGTTATGTAAACACCAGCTTAGCGTTGAAAGAAAGGAGGGAATGCGAACGCAAGATTGACGAGCCTTCATTCTCTTTGATATAAGAGAGTGGAAGATAGAGTCTCCGTCATGCTTTCAAGATTCTGTTGTTATACCCTATAATAATAAAATGGAGTTCCAGTAGTCCTTGTGGGATCTGTTTCCTGACTTGGCTTACCTTGAAGAGCTAACATATGAGTAGACTTATGCTTAATTCACATTTTCAAAACAGATCTTAAACAGATATTCATCAAACAGACATTATTCTCATCAGTTGGGTCTCAAAATTATTTTTCTGTACTTTTTTGTCTCATTGCCACCCATCCATCATGTCACTTATCTGCACAACTTTTTCATGCAAAATGAATTCATTTAGAATGTTGCTCAATTTTTCTCAAAGGAAATCTCTAGCTCTTTCATTACTACCATTCACTGGAGCATCATCCCCGTATTTTCTGCACATCCTACCCAGAGAACCTGGGAGTGCCTGCTAAGGAACCCCATCTACCAGAAGGTACAGTGTGAGAAACCTCTGTGGCAAGCACTCTCTGTAACAGCTCCCCACCCCTGAAATAGCTTGCTCCCTGAAGCACAGATGGCGCCCATCCTCATGGACCATTAGAATGAGGTTCTGGAGGGTCTTTGGGGATTAGCTACATACAGTGGCATCATTTTCGATAATTCCATAATTATAGTCTTTCACCTCTAGTTGCTATTTTCATAAATTTTATTCAGAGTTTGTATTCTGTTTTTAGTATGTAAACTCTGTAAGCTGCCTAAAGTCTGATTGGTATGAGGTGGTCAGATAAATTTCATAAACAAACATGCAGTTATCACCGGTCTATTATTTCCTACTTTCTTACCCATAACAATCTAGGAGACATAAATTCTGATTTGCTGAAATATATTTTAGTTCATTCATAATTAAACCCATATCTTCACTTCCATTCATATATTCATTAACTTTAGTCTATAAGATCAGGCCACCTTCACTCAGAACTTATATTCTTCACTAACATACAATATATTTCCCTCCCCTCCCCTCCCCTCCCCTCCCCTCCCCATATTCATGCTGTTTACCATATACATCTCTTACATTTCAGGTTACAATTTTCCTGATGCCATGTGTCAACAGATGGCCCCATCATGGCCTTGGGCAATTGAGGCCTTCTTTAGTAATGCAAAGAAAAATTCAGCTTGGTTACTAACCTTAGCTGCATCTGTGCCACATGCAGTATTCCTCTTAACAGCAAGGGCCAGTTCTGGCAGAGTTTGGCATATTTTGGCCACAAGTGAAGCAAAGCCCTCTGTTACTTCAAGTATCCTCATACTATTCTATGCAAACTAGTATCCCTAATCTAAAAACTGCTTTGCCAGACAACATATGACTTGCTGCATCCTACCAACTAGGAGATGTATTCACTGTCTTGTCAGACTCATACCCAGAGAGTAATGAAATGCACAGTATATGAATGGCAGGTGATGCAAAGTGTTAGTAAGTACAAGTGTCCATCCATGATATTCATGATAACATAATCACCCAATTTTGCTAGGAAGCTCTTATAAAATCTGTTTGGCTGAAGGCAAGGGTTTTCAAACTGGGGGGAATTGCAAGCCAGTTTGAGAGAGGTTGCAAATTTCTGGGTGGCAAGAAGAGTTGAAAAGCTGGTGGGCAAAAAGCACAATATCTACTATGCTCTGACTCCATGGAGGGTGGAAGGATATGACCCTGTGCTGCATATGGAATATGGCCAATGGAGTGGGGGAGAGAAGCACAGCCTGGTTGGCATTTGCAACCTCCAGGTTTTATTCACAGTGGGAAATGAACACTGGAGCTAGGATCACCCCACATGCTAAGCCCAAAGCAAACTATCTGCAGGAGCACTTAACATGTTATGTGGACACAGCCAAGGTACCAAACTCATCTCCAAATCGAGGTTGCTAGAAGGATTGAAAGACAGGGTTTGAAAGGCAGGGAGAACGGCATCTGCATAGTTTTGATTCCAGAGAAGGAGGCGGGAAAGAGCCCTTGGCACGCATGGTGACTTGGCTAAAGGGGAGGAGTGGGCCAGACCCAGGCTGGAACATCTCTTCAAAGACCAGAGAGTTCATCAGTAACTCACTGCTTTGGGTAGCTGCTGGTACAAACAGCATACCCTCAGCTGCACATATGTGTGTGTGCTTTTAAGTCAGTCTTGATTCTGGCAACTACATGGACTACATTTTCAGAAGTGGTTGGCATTACCTTCTTCCTAGGGCTGAAAAAGCGTAAGTCACCCAGAGTCATCCAGCTGGCTTTGTAACTAAGGCAGGACTCATGGTCTCCCGGTTTCTAGCCTGGTGCCTTAACCACTACACCAGACTAACCTATTCATCTCCTTATGCTCATATCATTATTCACATGGGAGGTCACAGAAATTCATGTATTATTTTATGAGTCATAATCACAAGGAGTCAATAGCACCACAGGTTTTGAGATATCCTGGCTTAGGGTACTGTATATGAGCCCAGTCATTATGGTTTGTAAACTATGGAACCAAGCCAATTGTGCTTATTCAATAAAACATTATACACCAACCAGAGCCACCAGATATGGGTGGCTATTAGGCAAATAAATAATTAGAAAAAAATTAGACAAATAAAATTAAGCAAACCATGGGTTAACCCAGTGTATGAACTCAATCATAAATGTAAGAAAACAGAATAGAACTGGCTATTTCATGGTGAAACCTCCCCATGAAATTCTTTATTTGGACAATGAGTATAATACGAATAAATGTAGAACAATCTGCAAAACTATAATGTTTTCCCTGCAGTTTTCAGAATGTCATGATTGTTGATGATGGGGGGGGGGGCGGGGGGCGGAGTTGCTTATATTTTCTGTGTAGATATTTATTTATTTGTCCCATATAGAAAACAGATCTTACTAGCTGATGGACTTCTGCACCTTGGAAGAGGAATAAATGAATCAAAGTTTGAGTGTCTGTGATGTTGCTTGTCTTATAATAATGTTCTTATTAGATCTAGGAACAAAGTAGGAATCTGAATTTGTTGCAAGGTTTAATCCTCACTTAAAATACATTACTTTTACAAGTACTTTTATGCTGCTTCAATCAAGCAAATCTAAACAGCTTTGAAGTAAATATAACATATAAATAATATTGGAATATCAATTAAACTATTATTCAATCATCCTCAAATTAAAACTTTATAAAACCTCTGTATATAGCACCAGACACATCCTAGGTATTTACTTATCACATTCTTAATCCCCCAAATGCCTACTTAAATATTCACATTTTCAACAGCTTTCTGAGTATTAATAATGGGGAGGCAGTTCTTATTTCTAAGAGTCAATGAATCCATTGGAGGGAAGTGCCAACCAGGAACATTTATCCCCAAATATCCATTCACCACACCTCAGGGGGTAGGGATTCTTGGCAGGTAGGCAGATGCTATTTAAAGCAAACAGTCTTGGATACCCGGGTCTTAAGCCATGTAGGACTTTATAGGTACTTTGAATTGTACCTGGAAACACATAGGGGACATGTGAACAGCCTTCAATTTTTGATTTTTTTTAATTTTATTTTTTGAAAACTTATAATTAGTTGCCAAGACGTGTCATGGCTAGGAGAGGAATAACAGTGAGGAGCTGTGAGTCTGTTTTCCCTCCTACCTTTTTACTGTTTGGGATATCTCCCTGCACTGTTTTTCTAGCCCATGCTAGTCACAATGAGGCCAAAACATCAAAACACGCATTATGACATCACAGTGCAAGTATATAAGGGGCAAGGTTTCTGTTGCAGCATCACAGCGAACATGTTCTCCTTTTTCCTTTATCTATGTGAAACATTCAAAATTTGTCTTCCTTTCCTCTTCCATGACCAGTTGCACCCTCCAAGTTCTCTTATTAAAATAAAAAGTGCAGGAGTGTCCATGTATATTTGGCATGTTCTCACCGGACCACCAAAATGCACCTTTGAAATGAATCCAGATGTACAGATCCATGCTCCTCTGTATTATGGCTTGTTGTTCAAGCCATCATGCAGTGTGCCTTACTTGCAATCTAACAGAATTATTTTTACATACCAAATATTATAGCGTAATCTCTGAAAAGGTGACATCATTTGCCAGACTGTCAAGCCATATACTGAACATCTGTGTGCTGGGATGTTGATTCCCAGCCTCCCAGGTGGCTTCACACCATTTACTGAAAAGCAGCTATTGATGCCTGCAGGAGTACTCACTCTATGCAGAACCAAATAATTTGGTAATGGCTTGTAAATCAACTGTCATGTACATTAGAGTTTCTAGCAAACAAAGTCACAATTATTGCTATAGTATAACTAGCAGGCTTAGACAAGGCTATTTGGTTAGGCCACAACAATACAGAGAACAACCCCAGGTCATTTCTCTGAATTTTCAGCTTGCATTTTTTAAGAGAATATGTCTCTTTTCTTCATCATTTATATCCCTATGTATTAATCATGATAGAGGCTTTTGTATTTTTATTGTTATATCCTTCCTGTAATACCTATATTTTACTGTTTTTAGAGTTTTAGCGTTTTTCATGTTTAATGTTATAAATAACTCCCAGGGTTATTATGATTATTGGAAGGATTCAAAACATAATTAAGAATGTAAAAAGTAAAATCTCCAAGTCAAACTCCACTGTTGGTGGCTTCCTGGACATGTGCATGCAGTTTTCTTGGCCATTGTTCAGACGTGGTTTGTCACTGCTTTTATCTGTGATGTTTTGTTTTGTCAACCTCCTAGTCTGGCCTCAGGACAAATATTTCCTGATGGCTGACCGTCTAAGTCTGACCCAACTTTACTTTTTAAGTCAGCTAGAGGATGCCACTTAAATGTATGTATTATTTGACATATTATACAGGAGCAAATAAACAGGCTAACACGTATTTGAGACTTTGCTATTTTGCCTTGATTATGAGGTCTGAGTTCCCCACATACATCCAGCAAAAATATCTGTCCATAATTTGCAGGCAGGTTACCAGGCGAATTGGTGGAGATAAGGGATAGATCAACAAGGTTAAGATGGAGGTCATGACCACACAATTGAATCCTCTCTTTTTGCATGTAACCTGTGGGTGCCCCTGCAGATTACCTGAACATCTAGCCGTGCTTGTCTTCATAATATTCACTCACCTAAAGATGAGTTCAGTAGTTTATGACTGTTTATTCATGATAGCCTATCTAAACCATGTGTAGGTTTAGCCTGTTCCGCAAATACCAGAAACTACTGATGTTAGAAGAGGTGAGTTTTCAATGATGGGGGTTAATTCTCATTCCAAATGGCTCTGGCTAGTCAGATCATCCTAACAGAGGTAAGAGGATTAACAGAAGGTTTAATCCTGCCTTTCTGCTGCACATAGACCTCCTTGCTGGTCACGGTACTTCATTTTCAAGGAGGAAAACATGGGAAGAAAACAGTCTGGAGGAATTAAGAGTCCCACAATTTTGTCTTTAAAAATAAAAAAAAAACAACAGAAAGAAGTGATGTCTTGCATAGCACCTTTATGGCCATTCCCTATTCAGTGAGAGTGAGTGTAGCAATAGGCTGGATCAACTGCGTTGTATAATCACAATCAGTGAGTGAGTCACCAAGGTCCCAGCTGAGCTCTTGTGTTTTTCATGAGTGATGAAATTTGGCTCCCTTCCAAATCCCAAGCCTCTTTTTAATTGCCTAATTTCTCTCGTTGGACTAGCTGCGTGGTCTGTGATGGCCCCGATGCTCTTTGCTAGCAGCAGCATCACAGGCAATCCGGGACATGAAGAATGCCAGCGTAGACTAAATTAGTGGACTGAGAGCAGGATGCAAGAGAATGTGTACATGGAATAATAATGTTATTCTCTACAAGACTGGATTTAGGAGCAGAAAATCAAAGTAACTGTTCAGGGTCTTTTATCACTGAATGAATGCACACCTTAATGCGTTCAGATCTAGTGATCCTGGTGTGAGACTATAGAGCTGTTTATGTCAGGAATAAAGCACTTGGGTTAATTGTGCATCGGTGTTGTAATCTGTGCCACAAATGCAATCAAAATAAAGTCTCTAAAACATAAAACGGAGGGGGCAGTTCTGACTCTCCATAATACCTATAATGCTTCTCATATCACTTTTGTCTCTTGCTGCTGTTTTAAATGGATCGTGTTATTTCTTAAATGTTCACTGCTGATACCACTGTGTATGATTTAATGGCCAAGCATGGACTTGTATTGTTTACAATGAGAAGGAGTTAAAACAATATGTATTTGGAATGATGATGCCAGCGGCATCAGTATCAATGTGTATCAAGAGGAAGGTTCAGTCTGTACATAATAATCATAACAACCACAACAGTATTCTGAGAGATCCCACCAATGTTGTTTTCCAGTTCAGTCAGAGACTAGCTGAACTTCAGCTAGTCCAGAACGTAGCTGCTTGAGTAACACTTGGAGTGTTGAAGTTCTCCCATAAAATACCCCTATTTCAAGAGCTGCACTGGTTTCATTTAAGCCTTACATGGCTCAGGACCTGGCTATCTATGGGACCATTTCCTCCCATGGCTTCTACCTACATGATAAGATAAAGAAGGGTAGGCTTGCTCTAGCTGTCTCTAAGGGATTGCCTTCTTCAGAGGCCACAGAGTCTTCTCAGTTGCAGCCCCCTTCTTTAAAATAGCTTATCTCCTGAAATCAAACTAGCTCCACCTCATTGAGCTTCAGGAAAGTACTTAAAACCTTGCTGTTTAAGAGAGTATGGGAGTGGAACTCTCTGGATGGTGACACTTCTTTATGGGATGTGTTTTGATGACTGAGTGTACCTCGGTTGCCAAAAGTATTTTTTGCAATTTCTTTTTTTTCATTTTAACCTTACAGAAAAAAAAGAGTGTAAGCCCCTCAGGGGTTTTTGGACAGGAGCAGCATGTAAGTAAGTAAGTAGTAAGTAAGTAATATATAGCTATAGACACACACACACACACACAAATATATTCTTCCAAATATTCTAAGTATATTTAAAAGACTGCAGGTTTGTTTCCCAATTAATTGGCCTGCTACGATTGTTACAAGGAATCCAGGCCAGGAGGCAAAAATAATTTTGTCATATCAGTATTCAGTAGTTTTCAGTGCTGAATCTGGATAGTTCTGTAGCGTTACTTCAAAACTGGCAGCTGAGGCTCCTGCTGGGATTCCAATGCCAAATATAACTCATTTTGTTAATGAACAATGTACATCTCTCCCACAAGATATAGCCCAATGTTGCAAGATGACTTCTAAGCAAAACCTCCTAACAGCCAGATGTTGAAGTCAATATTCTAACAGCCAAAGAATGCAATTGAGAATGTTCTGTTGACATTGCTTTAAAGATGCTAGAGAAAAATTAGATACTAGGGGTCTTCAAGGAAAAAAATGAGTTAGGGTTAGGAGACAAATGTAAATTATTGGGCCACAAATTTATTGGGCCCATGTGAATATAAATGAGTGTAGTACTCTGTGTGGGTAAATCAGTATGTGAAAGAATCTCCTGTGTTAAGTACTTTTCATAGGAATATTGCTTCTGTGCCATGAGAAGATAGCATTTCATATGAACATAGCCTATAGATATGCATAAGAGCAAAGCAAAGGAAATTGAGTAAAAAATGTAAACTGTAAATTGAAGATTATTTCTATTGAACTGTTGCCTGGATCTAGAGGAATTAGAAAATTTGTAGTATCTTTTACACAAAGGGTTATATCATCAAGGATTTAGGGAATGAGGGCTCTTTCAGAGGCCTATAATCCTCATAAGAGGATTTCTGTCAGACTTCACACCTAGCACAGCAATACATTTCTATTTTTCAGAAACTCAATCCCACATTCAGTAACTGGTTAAGAGCAACGGTTTCACAGTTTCAATACAAGTAGATAAATAACTTTATTGTGGACAAGAAAGAAGTTATATATACAAATAAAATCTGCCTACTGCAGATCACAGAGATCAAGTCCTATATATGTGAGGGTTTCAATTCTAGGCTTTTCTTGCTTGTTTTTTCAAGTCAATGGACTTTTGGTCATTCATGTCCTAGCCTTGAGAGTAGGAGTCATCTGTCCCATGTTTACAAAATGAGTCTGTCTGGCCTGAGAATCCTAGGTTTCTACCTTCCCAGCTGCAGTCCTTCAGTTTCAGTACCAGCTTATTTCTTTTTGAGGTAACTAAAATCCACAAACAGGTGCAGCAAGCACATGTGCAGCGATGGTCAATAACATCAAAGTGGAAGGAATAATCAGGCAGTTGAAACTCTGCCACTTTTTGAAATTGTCATTTCGACATTGTTGACTGTTGCTCTGACACCCCTGCAGGGCAATCAGAAATTCATGATTCAGAATTAGGGTAGATGCTAGTTCTGTTGCTTTAAAATATGCAACAGAAGACAATGTGCTGATATTTGTAAGACACAAAGAGAAATCTGATGCTTTGTTTAAAACAGTGTTTCTCAACCTTGGCAACTTTAAGATATATGGACTTCAACTCTCAGAACTCCCCAGCAAGCATGGTGGCTGGGGAATTCTGGAAATTGAAGTCCACACATCTTAAAGTTGCCAAGGTTAAGAAACACTGCTTTAAAGAAGGGATGATTGTATTCTGGTGTTGTCCCTTATTCGGAACTGGAAGTACACTTACTGTAGATTGCCTGAGAAATTTTAAAATGTGTGGCGCAGCGGCTTAATGACGCTGAAAGTTGCCGGCCAGAAATGGCTGACGCTTCGGCGGTTCGAGTCCAGCCTTCGCGTTAAACAGGGTGAGCTCCTGTTTCCTCCCCAGTTCCTGTCAACCCAACAGTTCGAAAACTCACGTGAGTAGATAAATGGGTACTCTCACTCCGGTGGGAGGAAAAATGCTGGCGGTGCCTTGCAAAAGGAGTTGGGAGCAGTTGCCGGTAAGCGCGAAAAACCGCGCGCGCCCGAAAAAGGGCGCGAAGCAACGGAAACCCCGCCTCCTGCGCTCGCCAGCTGGGCTCTGCCCTAGGAAGGAGGCTCTGGCTAACCACTTCCGAAAACAGTTGCCTTGAAAACTGCAAGGACTCGTCCAAGCAGTCACTGCAGGGTCAGCAATGACTGAGCGCAGACAAAACAAAACAAAAAAACACTACAAGAGTTTACAATCTATCTTGGAATAAGTTTGAAACCTTACCTGGAAATGATCAGAAACATTGGTGCAAAGAATCCATTCTAAATTATGGGTTTCAAAACCAAGATTTACAGATACAGTGGGAAAGGGTGATAGAAATATCATTAAACAGAGCCTTGATCCACTGACAAGAAGACAAACTTGTCTACTCTTATCTGAATTCCTGCTCTCTAAAACAGCTCCATACAAGGATTCTGTATCTGTATGGCAATAGAATATAGATGTCCAGTGACAAAAAATCTAGCTTCAGTTCCAAAGGGTGATTTGATTTGGATTTAGGAGGTAATGGATCATAAAAGCTGCTGCAATTTTCCTGCACTGGTCATAAGAGTGAGACAAGGAATGGGTTCCTACAGGTGATCCAGGAGGGGAAGGTATCAAAAAAGTCAAGATGCCAGCTCAACCATGCAATTGAAGCCCTACCCTTTTTAACACGTGTTGTACCATCTCCTTTGCTTACGATGTGGAAGACCATAAAGCTAAATTTCAGAATGGCACTTAAATAGTGCCTTAAGGTAAAGACACAAGTCATTGATAGAATGATGCTGGTTTGAAATTTCTTAGTGAAAAAACTAGAGTTCATATACTCAAAGGCGTTGATTATGATTACCATATTCATAAGCACAAGGGTGGCAATAAAGTCTGTACGAAGCTATTATATAAGTGGGCTGGACTCCAAGCACTGGAAATAAAAGATATCCAGATGTCCTTAGTGAATCTTAAGCATTCATATTAGGAATTTAGAAATAAAAGTGTTATTAGCAAAAACAAGCTAGAAATTTCTATCTTCAGAATAAAACTGCCGTGGACTCAATTTTCTTCCATCATCATGATTTTCTCAAATATTTTATTTCTTCTATCTACAGTCACCAGGTCAGAGACTGCAGACCCCAATACAGATGAGAGTTTCTTTTTAGGTTGTTAAGATTAAACTTTCAGACTGAATTAAAGCCTGCTGATGTCTCTCACGACAAAACGAAATTCTTACTGGAATTATCTTAAGGATGGTAAATCTTAATTCTAATATAGTAGTTTTGCTAATAAATATTATTTATTTTGTCTATTTAAAGATATTTTGATGGGCAGTATAGACATCTGTCTTGCCTCTCATTTAACTACACTCCCCACACCTAGCAGTGATGCTGAACTGGGTGCTTTTGACAAAAACCAAAGTCGAGTCTTCTTTGTGTTGAGCTCAACTACTTGACTTCATGGACACATTCAAGTAGTTTTCTTGAAAGCAATATGCACATTGCCTTTTGTGTTTGTGTGTGTGTGTGTGCTTTTGAGTCAGTCTTTGACAAGTCCCTGCAGTTTTCTTAGCAACATTTTTGGAAGTGGTTTGCCATTGCCTTCTTCCTAAGGCTGAGAAAGAGTGAGTGGTCCAAAGTCATCCAGTTGGCTTCCTAAAACTCACATTCTCCCACTTTCTAGCCTTATGCCTTTAATCCCTACACCAAACTGATTCTCACCATTGCCTTTTAGTAAGATTTTTTTTTCAACTTCCCAGTGTAGCTTAAAGCCGTAATATTTTCTTTTGGTCTCCCAAACAAGTATTAATTATGTCTACTCATACTTGCAGTGCTATTAAATTATGACATGAACATGTTTACAATAATCTTTGCTCACAGAATCAATTCTTTTAGTCCTGCTTATATTTCCAAAAAAACAAGTTGCTTTTATTCCTGGTAGATACAAAATAGACTCATTTAGAAAAAAAATGCTATTGTTATTTATTTTGCTAACTCTTAACAACTATAAAGCATGTGATTGTTTAGATTAGAATTATTCTTTAGAATCTTACAGGAAATGGTGTTTGACCCCCAAAAATTGTTTTGATTTTGGAACACTTTTATGCAGATTCCTAAACCTAAATTAGAACCATTAACTCAAGGGTGATTTAAGGCAAGGCACAAACCATGACTGACTTCTGCGTTTTACAATTTATTATTATATATTATTTTAAACAGTTTTATTACAGTTTTATTTCTTGCACTTCCACCTATTTGCTGAAAGTGCAAAGCAAGTGACATGGGAATCTCCAATTTTATCTCCACAAAAACAACTCTGTGAGGCAAAAAAACCCCCAAACAGACTCAAATTCTGTTACCTGTAGGAACCTCGACAACGCCATCTTTCCCATCATAAAATCAAAAGTGCAGGAACAAATGATAATGAAAATAGAATTAGCTTATTTGCAGATATTATCTCCAAGGCTAATTTACATTCTGAAAGAACTTTTTTAGTTTCTTAATTTGGTTTTTTTTGCCTTAAGGCTTGAGGAGAAACAAATGTGCTATTTTTTACTATTATACCACTTGTTCCACAATGTAAACCCCAAGAATGATCATGTTTACACCACAGCATTTCCTCTTTTAAATATCTAGAAATTCTATTAGAACAATTTGAATCAGGTCAAGAACAGTTTCCTGTTCTTCCAGCTGAAACTTGGAAGGATCTAAATCACAATAGCCCTTTTACAACTCTGTTCCTATAGAATTTGGCATTGCTGGGTAAAGTCTAGGTATCATCTATTCTTCCCTCATCTTCCTTTTTCAAAAAGATTGTCTCAGTTTTTCTGCTACAATTAAATTAAGCAATGTGATTGTTGGAAAGAGAACAATATTTGTAAGATTTCACATCTGATTAATAATTATAGTTGTTTTTCTTGGAAGAGCTGAAGGTTCGGTCATTTGGTCTTTTTTTTTTTTAGCAGGTTTCAATTCTTTCAGTTGATTTATTCTTTTCTTTCCATTCTTGTTATTAAAAGTGAAGCCATGCTAACTAAATTATAAGAACTTTGTATTGCTTCAAACCTCCAACTAGGGGAATAATTATGGCCATCTACAACTGACTGAGTTCTATTTTAAAAAATGTGTAACTCTAAAAGCATTATGAGAAAACTGATCTTTTTTTTCAATAGCAAACTCACAGTGGAAGGGTTTTTGGTGTAAATGACCTTTCAAAACCACCTCAGTTCAGTTACTAAATCTTTGCTTATATCACTGGTAGTATTTTACTCCTAGGCAGCTGTATCAAATGTTGTCTTGAAAAAGGTGTGTGTGAATGGGCACATACCTTCATATGTGCCTTACATGCCCAGTGATTAAATACTTTGGGGAAGAGATCTTACAATCATGTTTATGAAGTCCTTTACTTTTTTCTTTATATCCTGGGAATAATGAGTTTTTGTTGAATCAAAGTTTGGATTGTTATCTTCAGCCATGAAGGTATCATGGCAGAATTGGCTGGAGAGAGTTTAGAGTTAGAAAATTAGAAAATTTGACCTAAGCTATTAAGAAATCAAGAGATGGCAAAATATGAAGATGGATTTACAAATGTTTGGTCTATATTTATATTCTTCTATGCAGATTATAAGTCAAAGGGCCCACAATTCAGTTGTCATACAGATACTAGTATTTTAGGTGGTTGGGCTCTATTCCTTTACTTTTATAACTGATAGACTTTTTTTTTCTTAACATTTCTGCTTGTTAACTTGCACTCTATTCATTTCAGCCCACTATTCAAGTCTAAACCGTTCTTATCTTCTTTCATTTACATTATCAGCCACACCTCCCAGCCTTGTGTCTTCTTCATCCTTGATAAGTATTCCCCTCACCCGCCACATTGATAAAAATGCCGAATAGTGCAGAACCCAGGACAGAGCCATGTGGCACTCACTTCATACTTCCTCCAAGCTGAATTGGAGCCACTTATAAGCACTTTTTGAGTGGCTCACGCAGCCAACTGTGAGTTCATCTAACAGTGCTATCATCCAGCCCATATTTTACCATTTTATTAAACAGAATACCATGAGGCATTCTGGCAGGGCTTTGATGGGGTCCAGGTAAACTATGTCTATGGCATTCTGCTGAACTACCAAGCTAGTAACTCTATTAAAGAAAGTGATAACGCAGTATGACAAGATCTGTTTAGGACATTTATCTATCCTAATCAAATGCTCACGAACATGCTGCTTAATAATCTGTTTGAGGACCTTGCTCTGTAGTTTTCCAGGTCCTTCTTCTTTCCCTTTTGATAAGGATGACATTTGCTCTCCCACAGCCTTCTGGAGCCTCAGTAGTCCTCCCTCCATCCCTTTCTTTCCTCCTTTCTCTTTCCCAACACCAAAACAACATCAGAGGTCACCAAGGCTGAGTTCTTTGGGAGAAGCATTCCATAACAGAGGGAACAGATCCTTCTCAAACAAAGGGATGACTCACAGAAGAAGGCTGTAAATGCAGAATATGGAATAATGTACTTAATTACAGAGCGTAAAATTAATTACCTATAGAAGTAATGGGTTTCCCTTTACTGGGTATCTTCAAGCCAGACACCCATGTTAAGGAATGCCTTAATTTGAATTTCTGCAGAGAGCAAATAATTAGACTCAGTGACCTAAATGGGCCTTTCCAACTCTAAGATTCTTCTTCTAGATCCACATATTCCTCTACCAACAGCAGCAGTGCAATCCAGGCACCCTGCCCCCAAGTAGGTTAGAGAGCTCAGGTAGACATGATCCTTCAGTTTCCAAGCTAAGTAAGTCCCCTTTAGGTAAGCAAAATATCTAAACTGGGCAATATCTTCTTCTTCTTCTTCTTCTTCTTCTTCTTCTTCTTCTTCTTCTTCTTCTTCTTCTTCTTCTTCTTCTTCTTCTTCTTCATCATCATCATCATCATCATCATCATCATTTTTCACTGTGCCTAGATACAGACTAGGAACCAAAGCAGATCTCCAAGTCTTAATGAGCTATATTACCAGCAAAGAGGCTGTATTTTGAACCAGTTGTAGTTTCCAAACAGTCCTCAATGGAAGACTTGTATACAAACAAGTAGTAGTAATATTATCTTGAAATACTCTTCCATGATCCATGCCTTTAACAAACTTGCATGATAGGGTAGGACTACTATACAGGGCTGCAAGTATCCAAACAACCATTAGATAGCGACAGGGAGAATTTTCTGTATCTCTTTGCTGCCATATCTAGGAAATGTATCTATCTAGATATGGGAACCAAACTTGAGGCTCTAATAGGAATCCTAGTGAAAGAATGGTACAAAAGGAAGGAGGGAGGGAGAGAAGAGTTGCCACCATTGCTGCTGCTGTTACTACCTTTGCTGCAATTCCCAACAGATGCCACTTGGAAATGGAGCCCGCACAGAGGTCCTGGAAACTTCCCAGATGATCACTGCTGGCCATTTTCTTTCTTTTCTTGTTCTGCTCTTTCTTCCTGCTTGTAAAGGAATGAGGTGAATGAGAATACAGGTAGTCCTCGACTTATGCTAGCATTGGGACCAGAATTTCTGTCGCTAAGCAATGCAGTCATAAAGTGCAACTGCATCACTTAGTGACCTACTGTCCCAGTTGCTATCATTAACTGAATCCCATGGTCATTAGGCAAGGGGAACCAAACTCAATAGGGAAGCCAGCAGAAAGTTGCAAGTCTCAGGCCAGCAGAGTGGGAGAGACTTATCCCAGCAACTTGCCACCTTCCCTGCCAGCTTCCCCATTGACTTTCTGGGGAAGCTGGCAGGGAAGGTTGCAAATGGCAATCACGTGATTGTGGGGCGCTGCAACCAGTTGCTAGTGCGAACCAGTTGCCGAGCACCCAGATCACAATCACATGACCGCAGGGGTGCTGGGATGGCCAGAACTCCGAGGACCAGTTGTAACCACCATTGGTCACTGAACAAAAGGTCACGGGTCAAGGACTACCTGTAGGCTGCAAAAACTCTTTGTTGCAGCCTGGAGCAGATCAGTGTCTGAGCCCTACACCACTGCAGAGTTTCATCCAGAGATCTATTTCTGTCCTGTCCCAACTGACATACAGGTAGTCCTTGCTTACCAACTGCTCATTCAGTAACTGAAGTTATGACAACATTGAAAAAGGAGATTTATGACCGGTCCTCGAACTTGCACCCATTGCAGCATCCCTACAACCACATAATTGCGATTTGGGCACTTGGCAACTGGCATGCATTTATAATGGTCACAGCATCCCCACGGTGATTATCATTTGTGACCTTCACAGCCAGCTTCCCACAAGCAAAGTCAGTGGGGAAACCGGCAGGAAGTCGCAAGTCGCAGCCATGTGACATTATGCTTAACAACCACGGGTGATTTGCTTCATGACCACAGCTGGAACTGATGTCATAAACTGGGCATGGTCATGTTATGTTTCACTTTATGACCACGTTGCTTAGCAATGGAGTTGCCGGTCCCAATTGTGGTCAGTAAATGAGGACTACTTGTATATTGGATTGCACTGCTACTGAGCCTTTCTGTGTTGAGGAGAATTTTGAATGTAAGATTGCAGTCTAGGATAACTATGGCTGGGTGTCTGTTTCTGCTTATTATCAAAAGCAGCAATAGTCTAGCTGTTTTACTACATAAAATCAATATCACCTCCCTTTGGGCTGCTGCTTGCCCCAAAGTGAGAGCAATGTAGGGAAGAATGGATTGTACCTTTCTAAAACTAAACTCAAGAATGCAAGTATGCCTGAATATGAGAAGCTAATTAATACACAGCAACTCCCTGCTTCAGTTGCCGTACAGCTAAAAACATGTCAATGCAAGAGCTGAGAATTTGAGTGCTAATTTTAGTTATGCAGGGCTTGTTTTTATTTTATAAGACCATTTGTCTTGTGTAGTGCTGAAGGCTAAACCTTTCGAACCAGATGGTGGGCAAAGATTAATTAATCTGATAGACCAGGTGAAAAAGAGTTATGGTGGAGATGCTACAGATCATTTTTAAATCTCTTCTGCATTTGGCAACAGTAGCACTATCTCCTTGCATCACTGAATGGAACATACTTTTACTAGAAGAGGAAATTAAATCTTCCGGCATGTGATAGAGAAATACTGTACACATTTATAAGAAACTACAAATCTGCAATTTTTCATGTTTAATGTATTAGAGTCAGGTCTGTTAAAGCTGATACTAAGAAGCAAATAAAAAGGTTTAACTCTGAAAAATGGTACTTGAGAAGGATAGAATTCTTCTTAGTTTTTCAGGCCACTGGAGAAATACATGCCTTTCCTATCTATGGAACACTGGGGGAGGCTTTTTCAATATTTAAATATTAGGGGAGCAATATAGTATTTAATTTTTCTTCAACAGCGAGCTTTAAATCTTACTCAGAGTTTCTTACAATATTTTTCACCCTCATGCTTTTACTGAAATCATGTTTCCTGAAAAAGGAGTGATCTCTCATACGAGACTATATTTATCATGTTGGCCAGGGGGGAGGGGGCCAATTCACAACATTCAGTGTGGCCCAAATTCATTAGTCTTCAGGCCACATTTCAAAAGCCTTTTGCAATCCATCAGCTTGGTTAGCTGTAAGAACACTTTGCATGCATCTCAGCAGACCTCTTGGAAATAAAAATGGAGAGACAGAGAAAGAGACAAAGAAAGAAGATGGGTTCCTATAGGAATAGCCTTTCCATGAAACATGGTAAGACTCTTGATAGGTCAAGTATGCAAAAGAGGGAGTCCCTGCTTCTCCTCCCTTCTCCTGCTGTTTTCTGCAACCCTAAGCTCCTGGTCAACCACAAGCAAGGGTGTCCAAAAAGAAGGGGTCAAAAAGGTCAAGACAGCAGCCACAAATATTTGATCAAAGCCCTATCCTTTTTTACATGTGAAATGCACATAAAACCAGGCATGGTTTGATCTCACCATCATAACCACCATCTTGACTTTTTTTTACCTCACTCTGTGGATACCCCTGTATTGATGGATGCTGTATAGGTCAACCTGCATAGCTCAACCTCAGTACATGATTTGATGAATAAAATGCTGGTTGAGTGCAATCCTCACTTTCCAAATGATGAACGGTAAATCCCTCCAGCTCTTTTTTTAAAAACCTATGTAAACTGGGATCTTCGGTCTTTGTAGGTTTCCAGAAATGTAGATGAGGCAACTATTGAAATTCCTTCCAATGAACAACTTACACTCAAGGCATTAGAGATGAACCAAGTTATCCAACATGCTTGCCAACAGAAGCATGCACAGGATGTGTCAAAAAAGACACGATATAGGTTGTGACTGTACAATCAAATCCCATCTCTTTTTTATGTTTGTCACAGCCATAATCTTGACTTTTTTGGCAAGCATGGAGAGCACATTATTTTTGGGGGCAACTGCTAAGACTCCATGGAATGACTATCTCCTTAGGCCATTTGGGGTTTCCTGAGAGTGTCACCATTTTAATTTTTCACAATGCCACACAAAATAAATACCTTGGGCACAATATTAGAAAAAGTGAATCATTTATTTTATTTCATTTTTCAGTTAATGTTCCACCTAGAAAAGCCCAGAGTAGTGTACAAAAAAGAAAGGTAAATAATACCATCTTCACCAGATTTATTTATTTAACAACCATCTCACTAAACATGATTCTGGGCGGCTTACATCCAATAGTTAAAACAAAATCACAACTGTTACTTTAAAAAATAAAAAAATAAAAGCAAGATAAATAAGATAATAAAAGCAAGATTGCGGGAGAACACCCATCTAAACACAATACAACCATCACGTAAGCTCCCCATGGGATCCCCAAGGTTGCTGGAAAAACCGCATTTTCAGAGCCTTCCAAAAGACTAACAGGGATGGGATTAACTTCACCTTGGGGGGAATGATGTTCCAGAGGGCGGGAGCCACCGCAGAAAAGGCACATTATCTGGGTCCCATCAGATGAAGCTCTTTAGCAGACAGGACCCGCAACATACCCCTCCTGCTGGACCTGATGGGACAGGTAGATGTGATCAGGAAGAGGCAATACCTCCATGATTGGCCATAAAACAATCTGGTGTAAAATAAGGCTATTAAAACACTACATGTTCTACATTTAAAATAAACTTCATTTTAAAAGGCAGTCTGGTCCTAGAGGAATTGTTGCCCAGCAAATGTTTGGATGAATAGCCCATCTTCAGTTGTCACTTAAACCGAGCAAGCCAGGGACATCCACTGGAGGGAGGGGAAGGGCAGGCTTCCAAAGGGTCAAGATGGCAGCTGTGCAATGGAAGCCCCACCCCTTTTTTATGAGCATTGCAATGCATTAAAAAAGGGTGGGACTTTGATCGCACCATTGTGGCCACCATCTTAACTTTTTGGATCCCTCGCTCACACAAATGCCTCTGGAGCCAGGTTTACATCCATCTGAATCCTGCTGCTGCTTCCTGTTAACTGCAGTCTCCTGTCACTAAGAGAGCCTCTGTCCTCAAACATGGAATGGCACTCGTGTTTCCCTTTTTGGAACTACTCCAAGGCTCCCACTTGGGTGTCTCAAGTGACACCCAATTTTTGTATAGGATCTCACAGAATATCCAGACTCCCAATAAAAGAATATCATTTTCTATGGAAAAGTGGCACAAAACATAGAAACTTCCGTTAAGGCACACTGATTTATCCTGAAAGACTTCACTAAGTTTTGCTGCAAAGTCATTTTGAGTTCCTCCAAAGTCTTTTTCCTTTACATTTTTTCCTTCTTTTTATTGGGAGAAAAAATATTGTATATCGAATAATAATCACATCCTAATGGTCCTTAGCTCTTATTATTTTCAACATTTATTTTTCTTATACTAATGATGGTCCATCCACTGTTGTCTCTTTGCTTGGTTCCCTCCTTCTGTGCATGGAAAGAAAACTGTTTTATTTCTATAGCCCATTGCCAACTAACTCAACATTCCTAATTCTTAAACCAGCAATAACTTTTAAATCATTACATTTTGCCTTTTTTGAGCACCAAGCAAAGGACTTGACTACAGCATAATTATCACTTCATGAATTAGAGTCATCCGACCACTTTGATGGAACTCTTTGGTGCAGGACTTCTTAAATCAGTATCTTCTTTTACGAACATGGCTCATAATTCTTCAGCAATATTCCCCGTACCTAATGATAATACTACTGGTGAACAACTTCAGATACTGTATATCATATATAGTGTGGATTGCAACTGCTTTTGATTTTTTTTTATACAAAACTTTATTATTATCCTTAACCTCAAAAGAATGGGGCACAACCTCCGTTGTTACTGTTACTTCATTATACCAGCTATATCATCCATTTTCACTGAATTTCTTACTATCGAATTATTTCACCGATTGTCTTACTATCAACATATATTTTCTTTTCACATACCCCCTTATATTTTTCTTTATCCTTTTGAATATGAAGTGTAATATCACCAAGCATACATAATATAGCAGAAAATATTCTATTGAAAAAAGCAACTCTGCAGGATTATAGGTACTGACCTATAATTTAGTAATGCTAAATAAATCTTTATCTTTGTTGCTTTAGTTTCCTATAGCATATGTTTAATAACTTTGCACACCTGACGAATAAACCGAGATTCATTATTTGTCATAAAATTGAACAAAATGCCATATGTTGCACAAACACCTTTTATTCTACCAATAACATGATTAGCAATGAACTTATTAAATTCACAGATTTCATGATATTGAGAATTTATTTATTTACCTTATTTATATAGAATACTAATCTAACATTAATAAATGTTATCTCCTCATATTCAAATAAATCTGTTCCAGCTTTAGAATAATGGTTTTAAAAAATCATTACTAGTGTGGATATTTAACTTGGCAATTTTTGTATTTTAACACAGCACACCGTTGCTTAAAATTATCTATATCCCCTTTAACTTCAAGCCAATAAAACGTCAAGCCAATAAAACACAGGTATATTGGTTGTATATATACATAGGAAAACATCGCCACCATGGTATTCCCTTTTGGCGTAAACAATGTTTTGCAAAGTATAAACAAGGAATAACAAATAGGAAGCCAAATGGATTAAAGCATGACATAAGAAATAGAAAAGGAACCATAATTACATCTAGTTTCCATCAACATCATTTTCTACGGTCTCACACTTTTCTATCTTTGAAAGCCATCCTTGGTTCAGCCATATCCAGAAACCATTTCATCCATTGTCTTTTGTTCCTTAAACTTCTCACCTCTCTCTTTTTGAAGATCTGACCAGCTCCATCCAGCCATGACTTTGTCAGCATTTCTTTTCATCTTGACTCATTTACTCTTCCTTTCTCTCTCTGTGTGTGTATTTCATTTCCTCCTCATTCTTTTTCTTTATATGACCAGACCACATCAATGTACTTTTTTCATAGTGGTTATTCACTTTGCATTCAATCCACATTCAATAGCCCATTCATAATTGACACTATGTCTTCTTATCTTAAAGCACACTTGTTAACTCAGGGCTCCTCAACTTTGGCAACTTGAAGATGTGTGGACTTCAACTCCCAGAATTCCCCAGCTAGCCATGCTGGCTGGGGAATTCTGGAAGTTGAAGTCCACACATCTTCAAGTCACCAAGGTTGAGGAACCCTGTGTTAACTACCTCCTTCCTGTTGCATTCAATTTATTTTTACATTTCTCCTGATTTACCAAATTCTCTGTTTGGTCACTTCCATACTATATGCACATTCCTCGCTAACTGGTCAGTACACAAGTGCAACCAATACCCAGTTTTATCTCATGCATGCTTATGCTACTCTGTGCAAGCTACGAGGCTCTCTAATTTAAGACTACCTTGCAAGCCAACACACAATGGCCTGCCAGCTGGGAAGAGCATGCAGGTACTGACACACACTTAGGACATGTTGTTTTCTTTTTTCAATATCTTAGTGCCCTTCATAAATGCGCCCCAATATTATGTCCCTTGTCTCCAAATAGTGAGGACTCATGGTTTCATAATTTTTCATCTATTAAAAATAAGTCAGGCTTGAATCTATTGTGTTAGTATTGTACTGTTCTCTAATCAGCATTGCCTTACAGCAATTCCATTACATTTCTTCAAAGTATTGTCAACCTTTGTTGCCATGCTCTTGGCTCTCACAGTTGATCAAAACCTGAAATGAATTTCTTCAGCCCATTAGCAGAAATCTGGCCCCTATTTTCATCACAATCACCCCTACTGCTAAGAAATTACCTGGGAAAAACATCAAGTATAATAATTTATTTCCAGGCTGATGGTGCAATTAGAAGTCATACATTTGCAATTAAGAAATAATAAACTTTGAAAGCTTAAGTATATGTCTATCAAATTTCTTTTTTATATACTAAGGACTTATGACTGGTTTCGGCTACAATATTCTGATTATAACCAGATACATATTACATATACAGGTAGTCCCCAGTTTAAGAATGAGTTCCATTCCCAAGGTTTGTCCTTAAGTCAAATTTGTATGTAAACTGGAACAATATTATTGTATAATGCTGTAGAAGTAGTATTGTGTAATTAACCTGAACCACTGTGTATTTAACTCAAATCACTGTGTATTTAACTCAAATTTTGCTATAACAGGCTGTGTTCTTAACTATGGGTTGTCCTTAAACCAGGTGTTCTTAACCAGGGGACTACCTGTATATATTAATACCACGGCTGCTGCTGCTTCTCCTTCCCTTCCCCCTCTCCTCCTCTTGATGTTCTGTTTTAGGCACTGCCCTTGAAGCATAAACTACAGGTTTTCAAAACCCTGCTCATATTTTGGAAGTAATAATGCTCCTTAGCCATGATGAGATGCATCAGGCATTATTTTAATTGAATTTGAAACTTCATAGTATACCTGGTACAGGAGCAGTTTTAATCCTTTTTTTAAGATCATGGAATTGCTTGAGCTGATGAAAACCCAGTTCCATAAAATTTGTTTACCCAACGACATGTTCAAATTACAGGCAGTCCTTGGGTTATGATGGCAGTTAGGACCGGGATTGCCATCACTAAACAATGCAGTCATAAAGCATGACATCACATGACTGCACCGCTTAGTGACAGCAGTTCTGGCAGTCCTGGTTGCTGTCATAATCCCAAGATGCACAGGTCATTAAGTGGGAAGTGGCAGAAGTCCCAGGTAAGAAGCATGGGGGTGACGAGGGGGAGTACTGTAAGGGTGGGGGAGGCACTGGGAGGCCCAATGGAGACCATGCGGGAGTGCAGGGAGTGCAGGGAGGCCGGGGGAAGGAGGCCACAGATCAGCATGAGTGCAGGGAGGCTAGGAGGACTTATTGGAGCGACTTGCAACCTTCTCTGCTGGCTTCCCCATTGACTTTGCTTGTGGGAAACCAGCAGGGAAGGTTGCAAATGGCAATCATGTGACAGTAGGGCACTGCAACCATTGTAAATGCAAGCTGGTTGCCAAGTGCTCGAACTGCAATCACGTGACTGTGGGGGTGGTGCAACAGCCAGAACTTTGAGGGCCAGTTGTAAGTACCACTTGTTCAGTACTTGCAACTTTGAACAGTTGCTGAATGAGTGGTCAGTAAGCGAGACTACCTGTATGCTTTGTTTTATTTTGTTTTTCTGGTAAATTGAGAGGGGAGTTTTCCACAAACTGCACTATAACCCCAGATTTCTGCAATTCTTCTTTGTCAGTTCAAACCCTTCATCAACAGCTTGTTCTCAGTGTGAGTTATAGTGCATTAACTGTAAACTTTTCACTTAAATATGTTAATCCATTTACCTTAAGTTACATTTTCCTTAATTTCAACTGAGCAGTTTGTTATATATAATTCATGCTCCCCTAAAGTAGAATCCCACTTTCAACACCCTAAGGCAGAAGACAGCATTCAAGTATTACATCTTCTCGCTTTGATAAACACCCTCGGTGACTTTTGCCAATTTTCTTTTACAACATTTTTACAATTATTCTTTTTTCTCTTTGAAACTAACTGTAAATAGGTATACCGCTTTCATTCTCCTCATGCTAGGAGGAGAACTAGGGCCCCTTTTTCACCCATACTTTCAAAAATTGCTGGGATGGAGCTACTGAAAATGTTTTGACAGTTGAAGGAGAAAACATTTTCAACCGTTTCCAATAACAAAAACTGCTTTTGATTCTGTTTTGCACTCATAATCCTAATGAGTGAAAGTTCTTTATTCAAGACTTCCAGTCTAAATTTTAATGTATTATTTTCAAAAGCAAGCTTCTGCTACAACTATTGGTAATTACAAAAGTGCCTTCCTTTAAAATTCTATATTATGGTACTATAAAAACTGAGACAATTATGATAGCATCAATCTAGCAGATTTAAAAAGCCAAGAATAAAATATAAATGTTTACAGCATGCCAAAGAAAGAGGTGGATTAGGTCTTCCAGATTTAAAGTTATATTTTGATGCTTGCTGTCTGGTATGAATGAAAGAATGGGTGACTGTACAAAACAAGAGGTTATTGGAATTAGAAGGACATGAGTTAAGATTCAGATGGCATGGATATTTATGGTATGACAAAGTGAAAGTTAATATTGATTTTAAGAATCCCTTTATCAGACGTACTATATTGAGAATCTGGAACAGATAAAAGATAAGACTGTCTCCAAAAATTCCTCTGTGGTTGTCACCCCAAGAAGCTTTTTATAGAAGAGAAATGACACTTAAGCAACCATGGTTGACATATGCAATTCTCTTATTGTTTTCTAAAGAGAACCTAATCTGAAGAAGAGAGATGAATTAGAATTGGAAGGTTGTGCTTGCTAATGGTTCACATATGCACAGTTGTTGGAAAGATTTAAATTAGATAAAAGAAGTTATGAATTTACTGCTGAGAAAACTGAGTTTGAATATGCTTTGTGTACTAATGACAAACATCTTATTGCTAAAATATATAAACTTTTGTTAAAGATGAATCTGGAAGATAAATATGTTAAAGACTGTGTGCTTAAATGGGCAAAAAACTTTGGATATAACATAATGTTAGACCAGTGGGAAAATATGTGGAACAAAGGGTTAAAGTTCATTCTTAATTAAATGTTAAAAGAATAATTTTGTAAAATGATGTACTGTTGGTATTTGACCCCAGATAAATTGTCAAAGACGTAAAAAGGAATTTCAAATGTTTGTTGGAAATGAAATCAATGTCAAGGTACATTCTATCACTTACGGTGGACTTGTGAAAAGTCTAAAAAATATTGGAATATGATACATATTTTGATTCAAAAGATTTTGAAATTAGACCTTCAACTGAAACCAGAGACTTTTCTTTTAGGTATGATTGATAAACAAATGGAAAGACAACACAGAAATATGTTTCTTTATATGATAACTGCAGTGAGACTTTTATACGTGCAAAAATGGAAGGACTTACAAATACCTACAACTGAAGAATAGATATTGAAATTATGGAATTGGCGGAGATGGCAAAACTGACTACTTTGCTCAAAGAAAGGGCACTGTCTAGCTTTGCTTCTAATTGCTTCTAATTAAAAATTTAATCTCTTAGATTTTTTGCTTGACACTCAGAAAAATGCAATTTTGATCCTGGGATTGGATGGTTGATGTTATAGAAATATCTTGTACAAATCATATGTATTATTGAAATAGATTGATTTTAGGACTTTCTTGAGTATTAGATTGAAAACTATTTTTCATTATGTAAACTTTTAAAGATTAGAGTAAGAGGAGAATATATTTTACATTTATACCTGTACCAAGGAAAGTCAGAAGCTACTCTTTCTTTTCTATGCCTTGTTTTCTTTTTCTTTTTCTTAATTTTTCTGTATTTTAACTTTTTTTGAAAATATAATCAAATTTATTTTTAAAAAAATCCAGCACATGTAGAATACATGTTAGAATGATTAATACTTACTTTATTATTTCTGTGTATCCCAACTTTTGATCCATCATGAACTCAAGGGAGCCAACAGCCTAAAATAGTATATACAACCATTAAAATCAATCAAACAGCCAAAATTATAATTAGTACATAAAATTTTTAATACTTTATACTGCTTCCTGTAGAAAAGTATTCTGAAGCAGTTTACAAAGTATAGAATATGCAATAAAAACAATACATTAATTTTTTTATTAATAATATAATACCCAGTTTGGTGCAGTGGTTAAGGCACCAAGCTAGGCCCATGACTTCTAGTCTCACCTTAGGTATGAAGCAGCTGGATGACCTTGGGCCACTCACTCTCTCTCTCAGGAAGAAGAAGAAGAGTGGGGGGCGGGGGGAGGAATGGCAAACCAGTTCCAAAAATCTTGCCAAGAAAGTTGCAGGGACTAGTTTAAGCAGTCACCAGGAGTCAGCGTTAACTTGAAGTCACTAAATATATTAAAAAGAGGTGAAAAAGGAAAAGAAACAAAAAATCATTCATGTTAACTGCCATCAATTAGAGAGCCAGTAGAGTATAATGGATAAGGTGTTTGGACTAGGACTGGAGATACCCAGGTTCAAGTCTACCTTCAGCCATGGAAACTCATTGGGTGACTTTGGGCCAGTCACTCTCTCTCAGCCCAACCTATTTCATAAGATTGCCACTGTGGGATAAAACGACAGAATAACCCCTATCCTCAAGCTGCATTGAGCTTTTGATGGAAAAGAAGGATATATTTATGACTACTTTTTTCAACACTCATTCAGATACGACCCAGGTGAAGGGAGAGGCCTTTCAAACACCCCATGAATTATAGGTGACAGAACTTTCCAGAGTGAAGGCACTGCCACAGGGAAAGTGTGTCCAGCAACAAGTGCAAGATAGGATTCTGTGGTCCTAGGCTCGTACGCCAGGATGAGCCGCCTCCAAAGATCTCAATGACTGACCAGGCTATAATGGTGAGGTTGGTGGCTGGTCCCAACTTTGTGTGCATTATAAGAATAAAGTAGACTAACCCTATGAAAGAGTTTTAGAGTTTCTTAAAATAAACTGAGGCATAAATATGTTTAAAAATAATTACAACATGTTTGACTTTAAGCAAAAACACTCACTTCTTAATTCTGCATACTCCCATTAATGAATAAATATTATACTTGGATTTCACCCTTTTTAAAATGAATTTGATAGCATCGAAATCGTGCTCTCCAAGAACTGCAAGGAAAAGAATGCATTTTATTTATTTGATAAGACTGAGTCAGAAGTATATTGCTTTTAGGGAAGAAGACAATTCTATGAGATGTTTCTCAGGCCAATTCCAGAATATTGAATGGATTTAAGAATATTGCATATTCATAGCTTTAAAGATCTCTTTATTACAAATTGTTTTGTCAATCTGGACTAATGTATGAGCCTGAATGATGAAAAACCATATTATGTAGTAACAATGTCTAAAGTGCCAACATTAAGTGTACAATTTACAATGGAGTAAGCAACCTAAGACTTGAATCCACTGAATCTATTTTCAGTGGCTCCCGAAATATTGTTAAAAATTGGTGACATGGGTTCCCCCCATTCCAAAGAGAGAAAAACAGCAAACAATGTAGAATAAGAACTAACTAAGAACTAACATACTTAACATAGTTAAAACAAACAAGCAAGCAATTCCCACACCAATCCAGGGATAAACATTGAAAACCTGGCTTCACCTACACATGTGGCATGGTTCAACCCATTCTGTCTCTCCACCTGGTTTACCATAGTCCCCAGTCCTTCAACTGGGGCCCTTAACCACTAGAAGACTGCCATTGTAGCTTAAATGATCCTGTGGCGATCTGAGAGGTGTGTATCTATGTGATGTTGATTTCTAACATTACTGTCCACAAGAGCATCTTTCAAATGACTAAATGAATAATTTGGTAGACCAAAAGAATGTTGTGCATATAGCATTCCTTGATCTCAGTTAAAGCAATTGACAAAATTACTCATGAGATCCTTGTGAACATGATGGATAAATAGAAGCTAGAAGATCCTGTAGTCCTACTGGACCACCTGCTAAACATAAATTAGCTGTGCTGTCCAGCAGTTAAAAAGACCAAAACAATCCGGGGCTGCATTAAAGAAACATTGTGTCTAGATCATGGGAAGTAATTATTCCATATTTTACTCTGCACTGATTAGACTACATCTGGAGAATTCTCCAGTTCTAGCATCACAATTTAAAAGGAAGAAGCTACCTAGAGGGTAGGGTTTGGTTTCCAGAATTCTTATGAAGAACAATTAAGGAATCTAAGCATGCTGAGTTAATAAAACGTGAACTGGAAGAACTGTTCTCTGCTGAAACCAAGGATCTAAAAACTGAAATGAAAAGGATGGGAGTCAGACTGGATATGAGGAGGAATATCCTGATAGTAAGAGCTATTAAGTATGGCACAGTCTGCCTAGTGGTGGCCTTGCCCTCACTGAATACTGGTTGACTAGCTGGAAATGGTTTAGTGCATGTTAGGGAATTTGGGAGTTGAAGTCCATACATCTTAAAGTTGCCAAGTTTGAAAAACACTGGCCTAGATGATGCATGTATAGAGTCTCTTCTAAATAATACATTCTATGATTCTACAGAAAAGTGAGAGATCTGTTTTCTAAATTCACTATTCCAGGAGGAGGAATTGTAGTCTACAGAGGAGTCATATTGCCTGTTCCCATAATCTATAATTATGGGGGGGGGGGGGGGAAACCCCATTGGATTCAGTGTGATATGCTTTCAGATAAACATGTATAGCAGTGGACTATATGTTTCCAAGGAGTATGTAGTGTATGTAGTGTAGAGTATGGAAGCAACTCTTTCCAAGGAGTTCCATGTATCTTGCTTATCTAGCCATATATATTGAGAGAACTATAGAGAAACCCACCAGTTTCAGAATTAAGACCAAACACTGCACAAACATATGTATGTGCCCATGAATCTCTAAATACTGTGGATTATTAAATCATACAAAAAAGTATGAACAAAGGTTCTAGATCAGAGCTTTTCATACTGTGTTCTGTAGAACCCTAGAGTTCCATGACAGACTAAGAGCAAAAAAAAAAAAAAAAAAGTAATACAGTCAGTTTTCTATCACTAGAGCTTTACCTCTTGATCAGGGGTTCTGGGAATTTGTTTTTTCAACTGGCAGGTCCTGCAGCCTGCAAAAGTTTGAAAACCCCTCTTCTAGATAAGTCTAGATAAGGTGTAATCTTTAATTGTAGTCCAATATGCTTTAATTGTTATGAACATTGTTATAATCAATGAACATGCATCTTTGCTCAAGAAATAGATGAGTTAAAGTGAAAAATAGCAAACAGTTGAAAATGAGTGACAACAGACTTCTCATCTGCCATTCTCCAATAAGATTATAAATTAATCCACTTAGCTTCATGTGAAAAGGGTGCCCATATAGATGCACTAATAATTCTGCAAAATTACTGAGAAGGAGGTGAACCATTAAAATTCGTGCCACAGGACCTGGAGCTGAAACCCCTGCTAATGAGAAGGGAAACAGGAAGCGAGCTGAGTGTGCTGCACTTGACTTCCTTTTATAATAAAAGGCAAAAAGTTGTTAACGCCTCGTTTTGGAAGCTCCAAGATCTGGCTGATGAGAATCTAGGAAGATAATTAAAGAAGGATGAATTAAAGATCAACTTGGAAAGTGCAAGGATGGCAGAAGCAATATTTAGAATTGTAGCCTCATTAGTACAGAAAGAAAACTAATGAGATGGGCTGTATGACTGACATTATTTGTTCAAGCTTGTCAAATCTAAAATTCTTTTCAGAATAACCCTGTCTTCAGCAATAGGCAGCAGAGATAAAGTATCTAGATTGATGCTTCTTAGAGAATTCGTCTCTGCTATAATCCACTTTTTTTAAAAAAAGAAATGGAATAAAATCTTGAAAAGCTAAGAGATGATTAGAAGTATCCCAAAATTCTTCTATGATTCTCCTGAATGGCATTCTATGGGAATTTCCTTCTATTTGTGTATTTATTTATCAGAATAAGAGAAATATTCTTTATGATTTTACATTAATGCCCAGTGGAATGGACCCAAATATAGTCATGCTTAGACCCACTGAAATAAATGAAAAGATTTTTCCCATTTTTAAAAAGTTTTAAAAAAATAATCCAGGAAGGAAACTGACCTCAGCATTAAAAAAACCCCCTACATTATACTGTATATTACGAATTTATAACATTACACTGTTTAGCTACTGCCTCAGACAGTGGCTGTTCGCAGTTACGATGGTGAGAAAAAAGGAACTGCAACCAATGCCCATATTTTTGACTTTCACAAATCTGTAAAACAAAGAAAAGCTGAAGTAAGATTGTAAGCACAGTCGTGGTTTCACTTGGCAACTGCTTTGCTTAATGACCAAATTGTCGGTCACAATTGTGGTCGCTAAACAAGAACTATGTGTATATTACTCTAGAAGCTGGTTGGACAGTGTAGTGTTGACGGTTTTACCAGAAGATTGGTGGGGAGGAATTGGATAGTGGTGTGTACCTCTTTCCCTTAGGTGCACGGTCAACAGAACTCTATGTGATTTTATATTTTCATGTAATTGTTCAGTATTGTAGTACAGAATTAAGCAAGCATTTATTTTAGTCACTAAAGGGTCATATTTCGATGATACTTGGTTCTACTTTATCCTTAGTGAGATGTCTGTTTAAGCAGGATGAACTTTCTCATATTCAATCCAATTAACTTTGAGAAACTGATACTCCTTAACTTTGAGATGATCTCATTGCCACCCAGTATAAACAAAGACTCCTTAATCTTTGATGGTCTTATTCTTGGCAGGAGGGCAACACATTCCATTCCATGAGCACAAAATTCTCCCTTTGTAATCTTCAGTAACTGGTACTGAGCTTCTAATTCTGAAGATAGCCACCAAAGATCAGCAATACAGTGAACTAGATTCAGAGCGGGGAGGTATTTTACCAAAACTGGCATCAGTGACCCCACAAATTGTATTTTTTTCCTGATAGCTGAAATCTCATGATATCCCCAAACTGTATGTAATATCGTGTAACAATAGTAAAATCTCATGGGAATCTAACTGACAATGCCAAAAATCTCAGGCAGTATCACAAGCGATTTTACTATTCTAATACATCTTTCATGATTTTGTGACATTTATATATTTATTTTATTTGGTTTTGATGTCCCCAACTCCAACCAACATCAACTAAATCTCTTTTAGGTGTGCTGGCAGAGTTGAGAAATTTGTCAATTCCTGATAGCCATCATGACTTATGAGCATTTCTACTCTTCTCAATTAATTTGTCCAACCCTCTTTTAAAGTTATCCACTATTTTACCATCATTATTAAAGTTATTAAATTTTCCTTTAGCAAGTGCCGTAAGTTAATTATACGTTGTTGTTTTTTTCTGTTTGACCTGATTCTTCCCCTGTTTAGCCTCACTGGGTTACCTTCAGAGAGAGGAAAACTTCTCTCTGTCACCTTTTTATGCAGTAATGCAATTTTTTTTACACTTTTGGCAAGCCAATCATTCATTTTTTTTTTTTGGAACCAAAACCCCCCAAATATTGCAACCTTTTCAAAGGAGTTGTTCCAACTCCTTGATTGCATATTGGCCAAACCATCCTGTAAGAAGTTTTCTTACAAAAGTCATGTTTAAATTATGTACTCTTGGCAGTTTTCATCCAAGAGAACTTTCCCAAAGAGATCATCTACCAATGATAATTAAGCCCTTTCGAAGCTGTTTCTTAGAACAGCTTGACAAGATGTTCCCTATGAGTTTGCATTACTATTATAATGCCAAGACAAAGGCATAAGCTAAATACCTAATATATGTCAAACAAGGCTTCATTTACACTCTTCCATTTATTAACAAGGATGATTTATATCTTGTGTAACTGGTGAACAGTAGCAATAGCTATTGTTTGCTTCACTAACATATTGTTTATCACAAGGTGAAATATCTGTTGATTCAGAAGGCAGGCAAACAGGCAGAATCTTTTCTCCCCCAAACGCAGATGACCCCCAATACAGATGATGTCCAAACTCTAGCATTCATTCATTCATTTTCAACTGCCTTTATATGCCACCCAATAGCCAACACTCTCTGTAAACCATTGCAAAATGAAATATTTTCTACTAGAATACCCTAATCATTCTCACTCAATATCTCCTAATAGAAATATACTTAGAACAGTGTATACTGTATTGCTCTAGTTCTTAAACAATTGCTGAACATCATAGCATGCTGAACAAGTATAAAAGGAACAATCCAACATTTTCCGAACAGATACTTCGGCAGTAGTTAAATCACTCAATCATAATAAATGTGTCAGTCTTACAAAATGATAACACAGGAAGATTTTGCTGATTCTAAAAACCACTCTTCAGCTGAACAAGACTTCTTGCTGGAGATCAATAGTGACTACCATTGGAACATTATTACTTGGAATAATGGTATGCCATGTTGCACTTGACCAGTGTTGCATGCCAGGATGTCATATTTGTGCAACAGCTGTTGGTGTTAGATGCCTCATTGCCACAAGATTAATGATAGTATAAAATCAAGCTGCTGCAGAGTTTAAAAAGGGAAATGGAGCAGGGTGGATCAAGGACTGATTCATGTGCATTCTGTCCTCAGAGAATGTTAGAAATCATGGATCACCCGTATTGGAGCAGATTTGCAGGTAGATACTGTACATGGATCTAGAATGTAACATGGATAGATAGACTCACTGTGCTTCTTTGCAAAGGATTTTGCTTTGACAGAGCACTCAACTGCAAGAGGGTAATTATAAATTATCTGAATTATAGAAAAATAGAGTTGCAAGAATCCAAATTAAAGTTTCCAGGACAGATGGCTGTTTAGTCTCCACTTGAACATATCCAGCAATCCATACCTCTTTGGATAACTAGTTCTATCACCTAACTGCTCTTACTGTTAGAAAGCTTTTTCTAATATTCAGTCAGAAACTACTTTCCTGTAATTTAAATCTCTTATTCCATATCCTGCACTCTGGAATAAAAGAGATCAGGTCTTGATCTTCAGTGTGACATCCTTTTGAGTATCTGAAGAATGCTATCATATTCCCACTCAGTCTTATCTCCTCAAGACTAAATATTCCCAATTACCTCAATCTCTCTTCATAGGGCTTAATTTCTATTCCCCTTGTCATTGTCACTGTGTTCTTAGAATGTGTTCTAGTCTTTCTGAATCCTTCTTAATATGCCATCCAGAAATGGAATAATACTGAAGTCCTGACCAGTGCAGAATAAAATGAAACAATTACTTCCCATAATTTAGGTGCTATTATACTGTCAATATAACATACAGTTGTGTTTATCTTTTATCACATCCAAATCTCACTGCTGACTCACATCCAGTTTCTATTCACCTGCTATTCCAAGAATTGTTTACACATGTACTGTTACTAAACCAGGTATTCCACATGCTGTAACTAATAATTTTGATTTTTGTTTCCTAAGTGAAGACCTAGCTCTCTGGAGAAGGCTCTAATGCTGGGAAAGGTAGATGGAAAAATAAGAAGAGGATGACCAGCAGCAAATGGATGGACTCAGTTACAGGGGCAATGGGTGTACCATTGGAGGCTCTGATGGACCAGGTTAGGGACAGATCATTATGGAGAAAATCTATCTATGTGGTCACTAAGAGTCAGCAGTGACTTGATGGCACATAATCAAAAGTAAAAACATTACATTTGTCTCTATTAAATGTTGTTCTATTGTTTCAGCTCATTTCTTTAATCTGTCAACATCATTCTGAATGTTATTTGTTTTCTAGGGTATCCATTGTCCTACCTGAAAACCTTTACCTTTCATTCCAATTATTAATGAAAATGTTGAAGAATATGAGGTCCAGCATTGCACAGGTCCACTCAATATCTAACTTCACTTTGATCAGTCATTATTGGTGAGCTCTGAGTCGGATTTTCAAGCCAAGTCGTCAATTCAGTGTACAGCAGTTGTGGAAAGGGCAAATTCTTTGCCTGGAATCATTAAGAAGTAACTAAAAATAAAATTGCTATCATTGTAATGTTCTTAAACAAATAGGTAATACGTTCACATTTGGAATACTCTGTACATTGGAAAAAAGATATAATACAGCTGGAAAAATATGCAGAAGATGGCAAACAAAATTATCAGATCACTGACTTTCCATATGAGAAAAGACTAGAACATTTGGGACTCTTTAGCTTGGAAGAAAAGGCAAGTGAGTGGAGACAAGATTGAGAGGTACAAAGTTATTCATGGTATGAAAAAGTAGACAGTGGGTAGTTTTTTTCTTCTCAGAACTCTATAAGTAGGAATCATCTAATTAAGCTGATTGAGGAGATTTAGAACAGACAAAACAAATCACTTTTTCACAGAATGAATAATTAACCTGTGGAATTCATCATCATACGACATAGTGATGGTTACTAACTTGGAAGGCTTTAAAATGGGAAATATATTCAAGTTCAAGTTTATTATAGTCATTGGCCAATGTTTTATACAAATCTAAAATTATAAAGTACTAAGGAAATTAGAAAGGACAGTGGGTAAATTCATGGAGGACAATTCTATTAAGGACTATTCACCTTGAGATTCAGTGTTATTTCTAGGAGGGGGGCAGCAGGATGGGGGTCGTCTCCTCTTTCTGCTTGGGAGGGAAACAGGCTGGCCACTGTGAGAAACAGAATGCTGACCTAAGGTCGTTGTCTGATCCAGGACGTTTATTCTTATATTCTTGATCTTACTTTTTCATCCTATTTTCCACAACTGTCTTGTGGAAAAGACTAAGCCAGAATAAAAGTTGAGTAGCTCTGCCATCATTTTGCCATCTTCTCTGAGCAGCTGGTAGTGTATACTGAATTTATTTTGTTTTCCTTTCATTCTGAACATATCTGAAGAAGATATCTTTTTAGCATCATTCACCAGCTACAGCTCATTCTGAGTTTTAGTTTTCTGGGCACATCTTTCAATTCCAGCTTTCTCTCTGGACTTCCTCAGTGACCTGTTTTTCTTTCCTCCTCCCTTAAATGTCCTTTCTTGTTTCCAAATCTTCACTAAACTTTTTGCATAGCCAGATTAGTTTCCTCTACTGTCTTCCATTTCTTTCCTCACTGGAATTGTTTGCAGTTGTGTTCTTAGTACCTCCATTTCTAGGTTATATACATTTTTATAAATCTTTGTGAGATGCAATTGAATATTCTTATTTATTTGTATCAGCAAATAACAACTGACTTGTTATATCTGGACTCATGAGATAGGTAGGGATGGGCCTGATTGCTACTTAGATGGGAAACTACCATGGAATAGCAGAGTGAAATTTAAAAAAACCAATACTTCAAGAAGGCAATGGCAAAGTACTTCTATACTGTTGCCAAGAAAACTGCAGAGATATATTGGTGTAGTCACGAAAAGTCAAGCTTGACTTAAGAGCATATTTACCTAGATAGCATACATATTTAAGCCGATCGGCTGCTAGAAAATGCCTCTTCACATTCAGCTGATATACTCCATAGTTCCTACATTATTATTATCCATGTTGATTTGCTATTCTCCTGTTTGATTCTGATTTGCATTCCTCTGTAATTTTCCTTCATTCAACCTCTTTAGTCTTATCTCTTGATACAGTTCTGGCATTCTGAAGTGAAAAGTCTAAGATAAATATGTTAGGCAAAGGAAAAGTTTCAAAAGCTTGCAGAGCAAAAGAATCAACTATCTTGTCTTATTTTATTTACAATAGTGCCATGAGACACAATGCAGCATTGATCACAGTATCAGATTCCAACAATCCAGGCCAATGTGGGTAAGGAAGGTAAGACTAGCAAACGCAGACATCAGGAATTAGGGAAATGTTAAAGCACAACATGAGTGACATCTGGGGGTAGGGAGGTATCAAGATGACCAATGATGGTGCATGTACAAAAAGGGCAGCGCTTGGCTGTGATGCTATGACCACCATCTTGCCTCCCACATACAGTATGTCACTTCTCATGATCTTCTAATGGAATCACCTCAACTAATTCCTAAACTCTTTGTGCTATGCCAGCTTTTTCTCCTGCATTCATTGTCATTCAGTTTGATGAAACTGAAAACTTCTCTTTCCAAATTGCTGTCAAAGGAAAAAAGGATTTCAGGAGTCGAGTGAAATTGGCTTGCACTTATTTTTCTGTATTTACCTGCTTTGATGAGTTTTCTTCCATCCATGAATGTGGGCTACGTGGTTGAAAACAAGGGAATTAACTCAGGTGGAAATGGCTACAGTAAATCTGCTGCAGCAAAACACTGTATGACCTTGAAGAGCGACCTGAAGATAAGCTCCTGCTAATGTGTATGTGTCTGAGGATGGTATCTTTCATAATAACATTTCTGGTAGCCTGTGGTTTCCCTGGTTTTCCAGAATGCAGTTAAAGCCCAAGGGAAGGTATCCTGGAGGAAGTCTGCCCTTTCAGCTTCTTCATATGAAGAAGGATTTGGAGTGATAGAAAGATAGAACAGAAAATAGCAATCCTTGTCTTTAATAATCTTAAAGTTACTTTAAAAAGTTAAAAAATATGAGCACAAGCAACTTGAAATAAATTTTCAAGAACCCTGAGAACAAGATATTTAAAAAGGGGAAGAATATTTTTGACAAATTGCAAGGTGGTTTTCAGTACACCATAATATATTTCATTGTTAGTTATATATTCTGTGATGAATATTCAAGGGAACTATTAATAATATATCACAGATAGGTTTCTGGGGCATTAATGCAATCCTTTGCATCGCCATCTTGGAATTAGTTCCATTGGATTCATCTGACTTCTGCTTCTGATTGAAGGTTCAAGTTCCAGAATACCACCTTCAACTTGTTTCTTATTCAGTTGAAAGTGTTTTGACAAAGATGCAAATTTTAATTCTCAATTAGAAATGAATTCAGTCTTCCAAAGAAGTTTTTTCAAACTTGTCAAGCTCCTGGCAAGACTAAGGAAGCAAGAACAACACAGATTTCAGGGAGACTAGAGTAAATACAGAATCTTGAAAACCACAAGAGGAATTTTCCAGCCTTGGTTGTAGTGAATTCATTAAAGCAAAGTCTTTTTGAAGGACACCTGGCTGTAAAGAGAGGAGCCCCAGTCCCTGCTCAATTGCCCATGGTCTGCATACCAGACCAATTTGCATCTGAAGATGCCAGCCGCAGTTGCCAGTGAAACATCAGGAAATCTGTTCTGTAGACCAAGACCACGGTCACTAAATCCTGAAGCCCAACACTGTCCAATAGATACTGGCCTGAAAGCCTACACCAGTATATTCTCTTTGAAGAATTTCTCCCACCTCTCTTACCAGCTGAACTGAGTTAACTTTTCTGAGACAAATATTCAAACCCTTCTCTTCCAGCTTTTCCAGAATTTTTTACATGGAGGAACCTATACAAGGAAAGTATACAATCTCTGGTGATATTTTTCTTATTTTCCTCATCTTTGTTTCTGTTATGCTAATACACATAGACGCATTGATCTCATGATACATATATACACATAGAGGCCTACAGATTGCTTTCACTTTACTTTTTGGAAGCTTCTTTCTCTTTTCCTTTTCTCTTGGTGCAGTTTTTGGAACTGAGTCGGTGTAGCATGTGGATGCTTCTAAAATCCTTCAGATATTTTACTTCTTAAAGAATGCTTAGATCTGAAGTTGTTAAGAAAACAAAAAGTATATCAACCATGCCTGGGAGCCTCTGCAAGTTGGCCACAGACCCCCAAAATTATGACATTTGAAAGCCTTGTTTTCACCTCATTCATTTGCCAGAGCAACATAGTCCATTACAGTGTTTCTCAACCTTGGCAACTTTAAGATGTGTGGACTTCAGCTCCCAGAATTCCCCAGCCAGTTGGCTGGGGAATTCTGGGAGCTGAAGTCCACACATCTTTAAGTTGCCAAGGTTGAGAAACACTGATTCATCAGGTTCCAATAGTAGATGACATCATTATTCCTGTTCAGAAAACAGAGCTGTATTCCTGTCAGAGTACCCTTATTTTACCCTACACAGAGATCTGAGATTTCTATTGTGCTGAATGCCTCTCAAAACCCTCGATTTTATCTTTCATTTCTTTCATTCATACTTTTGGGGGTCTTTTTTTTTACCTTTTTAAAATTTTTGCAGCTGCTTGCAGCCTCTATTGTGCTAAGAATTCAGAAATTGGAACAGGAGAATGCACCAGACCTGAGCTCTTTATTCAGGAAATGAAAGATCTGCCTGGCACAAAAGAGCTTTGTTGGGATGTTTATGATGGAGTCTCCTCAGCCAGGCAGGACTATTTTGTTTCCTTTCAAACTGGGGAAACAGCTCATGTCCTTTGTCTTCTTCCTGTGGCAATTAAAAGGAGCTTCATGAGGGAAAGTACATCCAGCAGGACTCTGCTGCTGCAAACCCAATATTGCACATCTTTTACAGAAGCCATAATGATCACAAGACCCTCTTTTCTCCTTTAGCCCTTCCTAGACCTCCAGACAGGATAACCCCTTCTAATTATTTTGCTCTTATCTATTCTAATTATGGCCCCCATCTGAGAATACTTCCTACTGCTCATGACCTTTCTATGAGGACTGTAAAAAGGCAAAGTAGGAGGGTGACGTGTCCTCCAACAATCGCTTAATAGAGGCAGTATTAGTTGGTGGGTTGTACTCAGTTTGTATCTAATCGTTGTGGTTATTTGCCAGCTCTATTCATCTGGTTAATAGAATCCAATGTATCTTTGATGTTTCACAACTTGGAAAGTGTGCATAAGAGTCTGAAAGGTCAACTCTGAAATGAATCAACCAGCATCATGCATGAAATAGATCTGTTAAAATAAACAGGACTTAAATAGCCAGGAATAAGTTTCCTATGGATTTTAAGACATCTATGCCAGCTTTCTCCAAACATATGATATATTGGGACGTTAATTCCCCAAACTGCAACCAACATAGCCAATGTCATGCCGGATGAGACTTCTGGGAATTTTAGTCTCAAAACCTTTGGAGAGCACCAGGTTTGGAAAGGCTTTTCTACAGTATGTTGACTAGCTTTGGATCCAACCCAATCTTTTGAGGGAGGGATGTTATTTAATAAATAAATAAATAAATAAATAAATAAAATCACAAGCATTTATGAGACCTAATTTTGCTAGACAGTATGGATAATATATATCTCGCTATACTGATATATGAAAGTGCAATTAAGCCAAGTTCAGCCTTGTACTTTTCTGATACAAAGTAGAAATATGAACCTCTATCAAGATTTGCAATAGTAGAATATTTGACAGAATAATGGACGTCTCAATGAGCAGTTTCTGCAAAGGTTATTTGGAAGCTATAACAGTCAACAGGGGCAGGACTAAAATTGCTATCTGGCTGGTTGGCCTGCCCATCTAGGTGAATGTGGTTAGATGTGCACAGCAGCTGTTTAATTAGGCTGGATAACTGTGATTAACCCATTCCCATGTGTGTTATATGCCTGATTGTTTCTTTAGCCTTTTCATAAAAAAGAATATTCTCTGAAACTGCTAGATCAATTCCTGCTAGATCAATTCCCACTGTGTTTCATTCAAAAGCTTGCCACATGCAAGCAAAGCAATCTTAGAATTCAGATCTCTGTATGCCATTGATTACTCTGCTCTAAGGACTTTTGATGCAGATGCAGCTGCTCCATTCAGAGAGAGAGATTGTGACAATTCATGCCTATCTGCTATCTACTGTAGCATCACGCCCACCATGACATGAGAGGCAAAAGACAAGGGAAGAACAATATTCATCCATCAAGGAGGCAATGCTATGCAAGAAGAAAAGAACATTAGTCACGTGGAGGCTAGGTTATAAATAAAAACAGAGATCTTTCAGATAAAGATCTAATCTTCAGTACCCATATGAGATAAGCCCCATGCTAATCACATGATATTGTAAGTAAGCAACTGTAGTATATTCCTGGGCTAGTGGGGGTATGTCCATGAAGAGCTGAATGTCATTTCAAGCTGTGAATAACATTTCAGAAATGGCACATCTCACTACCTGGTACTTGAAGAAGATTTCTATGATCCTGGATCGCACCACAACAATGTACTGGCATGATAATGTAAAGGAGCCAGATACAGAATGGTTGACATACCAGCCTTAGGAGTTTAGAAAGCAATAAAGCTTTGCTCCTACGGTGAGAACATAGAGAAACACTAGCAATTCATTTTCTTTTCTTTTTGCAACAAGTAGAAAAGACATGTACTTAGGCATGGGCCTGAGGGGGCTGGAATGAGGGATTTAGTTATTGGCTGGCAAGCAAGCAATGTTTGGCTGACAATTTTCTATTCTGTTTTTTGCCAGAAAGAACAAGCATGGATTAGCTGGCGGGTTTCTGTAAGTTCTATACATTTGCAAAACATGTGTTCATAGCATCTGATGTCCAAATAAATCTGAAAAGAGTCAAAAGGGAGGGGCTCGATCCTGGGTACATTTCTAAACTGGTTGTAGAAGAGCTGGAAGATGAAATGGCTGGTTGACTCAGAATGCCTGTGAAGGACTAAAACAAATACCTGAACCAAGAGCTTCAAATTATCAAGGCCCCTGAACTCAAGTAAGCCTCCTCAACAGCTTGCTTAGGCATTTGCAGAGGCTGGCTCAGGAGTTATCTTAAATCAGCATGTGTCTTTTTAAATGAGAACCAGGAAGTAACTGACCATAAAAACCAACTCACGCTGACCTCTGCTTTATTAACTATATATTCTCACTATAACCAGACAATCTATCCCATGTTATCAAAAATAAGATAATTGATATTTGACAGCATTACTGGTCAGCATTTATTATGCAACTATATAAAGGTTGTTTGTATCCTCCTTAAGTGGATGCCGAACCTTGTATTCTGTCCTCAGTGCTGTTCAGATAAACTTGGCTCAAGCAGAACGTGTGGTCTCCACTCGTCAATTGGGTCATGGGGAATTTTCCCCTTCACCTGACATCTCTAGTCTGTACTAGCCCAGATTCAGTTCTCATTGATGAGATGTCTTGCACTGTGGGTATAACACCCATCATTTTGACAACGCAGCTTGCATAACACAAAGCCCCTTTGTTAGGGCTTCTCTTAGCTGGAGATGGGCTTCCACATTCCACAAGGGCCCTGTTATATCACAGAACTGCTTCACACGAACGTTTACTGAAAGTCATCATCCTTTGAAGGTTATCACATCATTAATATTCATATAAAATCAGGTTATGAATTACCTGTTTATTTGATTTGGAATGCTAAGCACAATGGAACTTACTTCCAGACAAACTTTAATAATGATGTTGATAATACTTTTGCACATTGGAGGAGGCTACTGTATATTCAGTTGCACAGTCCTCATTAATACAGTAGCTTTTATTCCTAAAATAAGAATATAGTATGGCTTTAGCAGCTATTAGAATATGAAAGTCTGATAGTAGGAGTATAAGAAATAGCCGAAAGGATTAAACTCAGAAGAAAACTTCTAGTGCTCCAGTTCAGATTCATATCATGATAAACTAAATACTTTCTTATCAAGCTATTGTTTGGATCAATACCTACCACATTTATGATGGCTGTCCTAAAAGCATGCATTGGTATAATAAAATGCCCCCAAACAGCCCAGTGGATTTAAGCCATTCACACTTAAAAAAAAAAAATTGATTGAAACATATTTTTTTACTTCATATTTTTACCCCAACTTCAGAATTACAGTCCAGGGCTGTAATTCACACAAACATTTAAACTGTTGGTATCCCCTTCTTAAATTATGTGACTTGAAATACCAAATCAGATATACACAGACAAAATGGTAATCTGTTGAGTTCACACATCACTTTGCAATGACTTTGCATGAAAAGTGGGCTAAAATTCTTATACCTCAGTAAGCCATCCTATCAAATCATATGATTTGTTTGCCTCTGATTTAATATTATGTATGAACACCACCACTTTTAGTTTATGGAACAAGCCATGTTTAAACAAATTATGATTTAGTCTGACATGTACACCAGTCCAGTCTTGGTTCCTTAGGAAGCAGATCCAGTTTGGGATCCTTACTCCATGAATGTATATTGTTGTTTAGGTAAAACCAGAGATGTATGCAACATTCTTTGTCGAAGGAAGGAAGGAAGGAAGGAAGGAAGGAAGGAAGGAAGGAAGGAAGGAAGGAAGGAAGGAAGGAAGGAAGGAAGGAAGGAAGGAGCTTACATTAGCTGCAACATGTTAATTAATGGGAGTGGTATTAATATATACATTTTATAACCCACATTTTTAATCTTAACCTTAAAACAATTGCTCAGTGCAAGTTTAGCTTTAAAACAGAGAAGCAACAGACAACCTGAATATCTTTCTTCTAATACTGAGATGCACCAGATTTGGTTTAAATGTGTGTTTTATATATATTAATAATTTAGCACCTACAAACTGTATGAACATCCTAATAACCTTTTGCCCCATTTTTTGCTGATGCACAAATAACTGTCTTCAATTTGTCTTTCCCTTTTCTCAACCCAGTATCTTATTTAGCAATTCATTGGCCGAGTATCTGGTGTCTTTCTCCTTGCAATTCCCTTTTATTAAAAATGTTTCCCCCTGCCAGATCTTTTTTTTTTTCCCTCTAAGAATACTCTCAGGTATTAAGAACAATACTTGAATTATGGCTGCAGCTTTACCCTTTCCCACTTTGGGTCTTTTCCTTCAGAGAAATTCATTAAGGTTGCTAAGCTTGACTTTTCCTTAATGCATGTGAATCGATTGACTTAAAATAATCTGTTCTTGTAATGTCCCTGATCCAATCTTTGTCATTTTACTCTCACAAAACCACACCGAGAGATTCCATTAGCTGGATTTTTAAAAATGCAGCAACAGCACTGGGACACAACCATCGGTGACAAATGTTGGTCCCAGGAACTTTAGCTACAAACATCTGACCTTATGTTAGCATTATGCCAATGATATATAGAAATCTCTTAAGAAAATATGCCAGCATTTCAAGAAATGATTATGTAGAATATAGCAATCCATGCAGGCTGATCTTCTGCTGTTCTCCATTCGGGTGCAAAACTCACTACCTGTCCTATACTGAATACTGTACATCAGTCTTTTCAACCTAGATGACTTCTGGATGTACGAATTTTGAGCCACAGCATTTTCAGCAATAGCTGTACTAGCTGGTGAAGTCTGGGACTTGAGTTTACACATCCTGATGATGCTCAAGGTGGGAGGACTTCTGCTGCATACTGTATATTAGGGTACCAGATCTGGACTGCAAAAATCACTATGACCACAATGTCAGCAAAGAGGTGTTCTCACTGCCATCTAGTGGTCATCCAGATTTCTGCAATCCAGATCTGACAACTTTACTATATACCAGTGATTCTCAACCTTTTTGAAGCTGCCGCCCCCCTAAGGAGCGGAAAATTTTTCAACGCCACCCTTTGTGAAAATCCTGTAATTTAGGGTATGGGGGGGGGGGCGGGGAGTTACTGAATTATAAAAGGCAAAAATTTTAAGTAATTTTTTTCAGTAGACTTACACACCAAATTTGTTCGATTTAACTCAATACTTTTGCCCTGGAAGGTAATTGCATTCCTTTTATTAAAATTAAAATGACTAATGCAAAAAAATAAAGATAAAGAACTAATAAGCGCACTTACCTAGCCGACTGGCCAAATAAACAATGAAAGTAAATCGAAACTGAGAGGAAAAAACAGAAATGAAGCGAACGAAAAGCAACTCAAGAAACACGGGTCAAATCAAACATTCATATTGAAAGGACGCTCAACGCACATGCTGCGATTAATTGCGCGGGAAAACAGCTGACGCATACACTGTGCTGGTTGGGATCGGAGAAGAATCGTAGTGTCGAGTTCTTCAAGATCAGCCTACCTAGAATACAAATTCGTCTCACCATTCTTAGAAGTGCGTGAGGGCAGCCGTCGCGTAAGTTCGTTTTATTGCTGGTACAAATGGTGTAAACTGGATAATCGATTTAATAAATTTTGGGGGGAGTTTTAAAATTAAGTTCGAATGCCAAAACATGCTCATCGCCCCTCTACCGCCCAAAACATGCTCACCGCCCCTCAGCATCCTCCCACCGCCCCCCGGGGGGCAGTACTGCCCCCATTGAGAACCAGTGCTATATACTGTGCCAGTATTGTAAAGTCAGTTGTCAGAGATGTAACCCTAAGCCACAGTCAATCACAAGAAGCTCTAGGATTACATGCTCCTTTATTCTCTTCAGTGACATAAAGATTAACAACATTGGCCTTCTATTTCTCACGGTTGTGATTTATTATTACACTGAAAGGACAACCTAAGGTTAGTTTTAAACTATGGTTTATTATTCTGACTTATGAAATCTATAATTTATTAATAAATTAAGACCAAAACAAGAAAAACATAGAACAACATTGTCATCCCAATTTCTATCATAATTCTTCAATACATAGTCTGTCCATGTATTGAGACTGAGAGACAGTGTGCTGTAGTATTAAGGCATTAGACAAGGACTAGGAAGACCCAGGTTCAAATCCACTGTCAGCCATGGAAATCTTACTGAGCAACTTTGAGTCAGTCAGTCCCTCTCTGTCAGTCCAACCTATCTTGTAGGGCTCCTGTAGAACAGAATAAAATGAGGGGAAAAGCTATCTTAAACTCGTAGAAAAAAAGTTGGAATAAATAGCAGAGGTGTGTAGAGTTAAGTGTCACCAATACCTTTTTTTAAAAATGGAGAAATTTCTCCTCTTCCTTCTGCTGCTAAAAAGCCAAAAAAACAGTAGTACTGTTAATGTATTGGGGAAATACACTAGGATTGGGGAAATCCTGGTTTGAATCTACATTCAGCCATGTAAACTCTGAATGACTCAACCTACTTCAACCTGTTTGGTTGAAAAGGACTAGCCTGCATCAGTTGTGTTATGAATAATTTAAAACACGTTTTAAATTATGTATTATGGAATGTCAGAGATGGAATAAAATTGGAAGCATGCAGGAATGACAGCAAAAACAGGGAAACAGAAGAAATACCGTTTAGAGGATTGTTGGGTTTGGGGTTTTTTAAATAGGGAAATAGGAAAATAATATGTCAATTTTAATTCAAAAGAGCAGAAGAAAAGGTCAGCACAATTTGTGGTTCCATGTGTCTGGGGAATAATCCTTCCATGTGCATTTTAAAACGCCTCTGTCTGGAATTAGGTTCAGGATGGATTCAGGAAGAATGAGGATAAGTTCCCTGAGAACAGAAGCAGCTCCTTAATATGGAGTTGGAAGAGGCACTGAGTATAGGCCTGCTCAGGGCTGGGATCCAAAGTATCTGGTCCAGATGATTACTCAGGCTGTCTCTGAACACATTCAGCAAAGGCTCACCATGTCCCTTTGTCAGTGGTGCCATCTGGTATACAGTGAAAAGGCTACTGTAAAATGGAGTGCACTTTAGACGAGGATATGAGAGCACCCCTAAAATACCAGAGTGCCACGGTCTCTTCTGTATTATCCCAGGTGTAGGATGTGCAAAACATGGTATTAAGTTTCATAAAGGCAGATTCCAATGGCACATAAGGATAAATTTCCCAATAATAAGAACAGTTTAACAATGGACCTAATTCCGAAAGGAGGTGATGGGTTCTCCATATGCTGGACACCTTGAAGTAGAGGTTGGATGGACCTTTGTTAAGGATGCTTGAATGTGGATTCGCCAAACAAGCTCTGACTTATGAATTGCCAAAACCGATTATACACACCACCAAATAGCAAGGGGAGAAGAGGATGCTTTGGAACACATTTAAAATGCAGATTTTAAAACCATGGCTATAATGGAAAGGGAAATAGCAAGGGAAACTCGGCTCAGGTGTCTTATATGTGGCTGCTCAGACTCCTAAGGAATTTAAATTGGATTTAAAAACAAAGAACCCTATCTAGGGTCCAAGGAAGAATATTCCTTGTTCAAGGAAGAATATTCCTTGAACACTCTTCAAATAAATGACTATACTCTATAAAATAGAATATACTGTATGATTGTCTACAGTGGTGTTAGCAACTTTAAGATATGTGGACTGCAACTTCCAGAATTCCCCAGCCAGCCATGCTGGCTGGGGAATTCTGGGAGCTGAAGTCCACATATCTTAAAGTTGCCAAAGTTGAGAAACACTGGTTTACAGTGAAAATTTCAATGTGGCTGTCACTGCAGGACAGTAATAACAAAGATAGGTGTATTTCTCTGGTTTGGGAGGCAGCGTGTGCTCTTTTCTTCCTACTAGAGGAGCATAACTTATATGTGTCCCTCCCCCAACAAAGCCTTGGGTGCATTCCCCATAGCCTTTCCAAGTTGTAGCCAAATTGTAATTTATAATATGATAGAAGATAGACACAATTAATGACATGTGGCCATATTTGTTGGGAATGACGGGGGAAGGAAGTCTGGCTGAAGAAGGCTAATCTACAAGGTCAGCTGCAGTGAAAGGTTTTCCTTAGGAAATACAATAGACCACACAGACACTTTGATCAAAAGCATTGCTTCTTCTTTTTTAACGCCTCTTCCTTGTTGTGTAAATCTTGCCAGAGATTTTGGATTTGCAGCAATTCTGCTTTTGCGTTAGCTTTGTCACCATTTATCCTCTTCTTCGGCAGCATCTCATTAGCTCTACTGAAAGTAGGAGATAGTGTACATATATTTAGAGCACACGGGGGTGTATATAGTTTCAGATATTAATAGGCATCTAATAGCTACACAGAGAATTATGTTACTATGATGTTACCAAGCAGTATCTTCATATTTGTGGCTACCCTGACCACATTCTTGTTAACTTCAAAATAAACTTATTTTCACACAGTTCACTGACATTTCTGGATTCAACCCTCCTGTTTCAGACTTCAGCTTCATGGTTCTACTTTGTAAAATGATAAAAGCCTCAAGAATAGGAGAGAAGAATTACCGTGGTTGGATTGAAAGTGAAAAGAAAACTTTTTATCTCATACAGTTTAAAAATAGAATAATTGTCCTGTCTTATAGCCATAAAATGAACCATGTTGCAGTTGTCTGATTTTGGCTTAACATACTGTAGGAATGTAGCCACTGCAGTTTGAAAATAAATAATGGCTCCATCTGGTGTATAGCTGTTGTAAGATGGGTGGCTCTATAAATCGTATACATGAATAAATATTGAGCAAACCATGATTTAACAAACAAAGGTTTAGTGTATTGCGCGCATCCAGTCAGTGTCATCATACTGTTTTATTATTTTTCTTGTTTTTGGAGAGGAGAGAGAAGGAGGAGAAACAAGGTTGCGCCTTTCAGTGACAGCTTCTAATTCTAAACATTTGGAATCCCAGGACCAACAATAGGGCAATCTGAAGTCCTCAGAAATATAAAGAGAAAAAAATGCAACTTTCTTCAGCAGAAAACAATTCTTAAACATTTGAATATAATCTTTTCTTTGTACATGACTGGAGAGAGATCTGTCTCCTTTTCTTAATTCATTGATATGATTGTTGACAGGCCCTTAATTTATCGCTGCAATTGTTTTGACATCAGCTTCCGGTCTTTATAATCATGGGCTTCTTGTCATTTGCATCTTGCCCCCAAGGAGACTTTCTTCCTATTCATGTGTCTAAACTGCAGTCACTTTTTGTGTTGACTAGCCTTGCCTCCTCTCCCATCAACATCTTTATTATTTAGCTACGAGCAATACAAGCCCTTTCCCATTTTACTGATTTCAGTGCAGTCAACTTCACTGCCTTCACTGTGATTGCTATGTTAGATATGTTAACATGTCTAAGCACTTCTGCCAGTGTGACTCGGCCTATCACAGCGTCTGAGCTTGTCTGGATTAAAAATAAAGTGCAGGTTTATGTTAATCCAAAGCCAATACTACGAGTTCCCATTTCTATCCTGTTCTTTTCATAACAACCTATGTTGTGAATGTTTTCATGGTCAGGACGGCATCTGAATCCAAGTCCTCAAATTCTGGTATTCAACTACTAATAGCCCTGTAGCTTTGATCTGAAATATAACTTAACTTGTTTGTCATTTTTTAAAAAAATAGAGTCAGTGGTTCTGCTATTAATTTGTCCACCCAGGGCAGGATCCAGATTTTCTGTATGCAAGCACTTCCAAGACTTACATTTTTTCTCTCTAGATAAAGGTCCCAACATCTGGGAGATAATATGCAATAAGAGGAGCTAATAATTGGATTGACCCTTGGGGAGACCAATCTGTACAATCTGTAATGATTTAAGAGTCATCGTAGACGTTTCTAGCTGACTGTGCAAAGAGCAGTTGCAGTGGGGACCTGCAATGGTCGGCAGGAATGACCCTGGGAGGCAGGAAGAAGAGCCGTAGCCTAGACAACCATCATGCAAAAGGTATCTCAGCCCACAGAAGGAAAAGGGGAATGGGAAGCCTCTCAGAAGGGACCCTTCCTGGTTTTCCAGAGAGTAAAAGGAAAGGAGGGGAGGAATACTTTCAGATTTGCAAGATTCTGTTAATGTAACTTTACAGTAAAGATTATGGTTATGGTGTGTGCTTCTTGTCTGGACTACCTCAAAGGGCTGACAGGACCACTTTGTCTAACTACTGCTGTCCTGGGCAGAACAATCCTAAAAGATCAGAAAGAATACAGTGGTAAATTGCTATTTGCAAATAGCACAGTATTTCACAGACTTATTCACATTTCGAAATAAGGAATGAAAAATGAGCATAATTGAAGACCTTAGGAGGGGACCTCTAAAGGGAATGGAGGACTTTGGGATTCTAGATCCCCCAGTGTCCCTGCTTATGATAGATCTACCATATACCCATAAAGGTTACCACAGACATATTTGCAGTCTCTGGGCTACTTGGCTGATATTCACCTGATCTAGCCAACTGCAGCCAATGGGTTTAGGGGCTATACTGTAGCTATTAATCTCTACCGAATCTGACATCTTGGCTTTCACTTACCATTTTGATCCCATACTAAGTATGTCATCTTGCACAGATAGGCAACATGGTGCACCCGGGCACTGATCTCTCTCTCTCTTTTCCTCCCTGCCCCCCCCCCCACCACCATTTTTCTACTGGTACCCACTAGGTGTTCTGCTTTGCCTGACTTAAAAAAAAAAAGATTATTTGAGAGAAAAATATGAAATAGGAAGATGGAATCTGGCAAAGCAGAACACCAACCCCTAGTATATTTATTTTCAGCAATGCCCTTGGGTTTCACAAAGAAGAGAGCTTTCTAAATGACTGGTTTTCCTTCTGATTAACAGGTGTTTTATAATTGTGACCAACATGGCAACTATTTGTGAGTAGGCAGCCCTCCCATGGCAGCCGTTTTGTGAATGCAACTATCATACATACTCAAAATATTACTCACCCCCTCTTGAGAGGGGAAAAACAGGAACTCTGTCTGCAGTGAGTACAATCACTATAGAAGGCAACAATATAGAGTTAAATAATGGCATGGATTTATTGAATCAATGCTTGAATATAGTTGTCCCTTTAGTACATTTCTCAAACCCTAATTAGAGGTACATTGCTGATTTAGACAATTTTCCCAACTAATGTAAACAGAGAGGTCATCTAAATTAGTAATCTGATCATTATAAAAAGTTGTCTTGTAATTAAGTATTTCCAGAAAGATTTCCCACTGTGGAAAAAAGAATGAGAGAAGTAGCAGGCAAAAATCAGCAAACGAAATAGCAAGCTATCGTACAGAGTTATTCTTATACTCTTACACACTTAACACACTATGCACACATACAGCTTAGCTGGGTTTCATCAATCTTGTCATGCAATTGTTACCATTTTAGAAGAAAATTTAGACAGGGTCTAGCTGTTCTTGGGCTGAGAAAGTGAGAGATGTAAATAAACAAGTTACACCAAATTAACAAAGTAAGAATTGGGGATAATGAGGATTCAGCTCCCAGCAACTATACTATAAGGCCAGAAAACTGTATGTTGCCAGGACAAAAAAAAAAAAAGTTTAATGGAGCATTCAGCAGTTGGACAATATGCTGCAACAAGGATAGAAGATGCACACTGTTTTAAACTCTGGCTAAACTAGGGCAGTCGGGGCAGGGGGAACCAATCTGAGACTCGCAAGAGCCAGTTTGGTGTAGTGATTAAGGCAGCAGGCCAGAAACTGGGAGACCGGGAGTTCTAGTCCTGCCTAAAGGTCTGGGTGACCTTGGGCCAGCCACTCTCTCTCAGCCCTAGGAAGCAGGCAATGGCAGTTGCCAGGAGTCAACACAGACTTGAAGGCAAAAAAACCCAACAACACCTGTTCTTGTGTAGTTCTTGATCATAGAAATTCACATCCTGACTCTGGTTACTTTTATCTTTGATCTTCTCCTGGTGTTTGGTCCATCATTGTTTTAGTCCACCCTAGCATGCTGTTGCATTTCTATGTGCCTGTGCATTCAGACAGACTATCTGTTCTTCATTCAACTGAGTATTCATCATATTGTTTATTAAGCTCATGATCCATCAGGATCATTAGAAAAGGTCATTGCTGGGCAACCCTGCAAAGAGGTTGCAATCATTCAAATATGGATCCTCTTTGGTTCTGCTAGCCCATGATTCTTCTGGCTCCAAAGTAACCTTCCAACACCAATATCCCTGATATATTGAAAAGAAAACTGTGTCTAAGTTTGGTTTATTAAACATTAAGCATTTATCTATTTTAAACAAACAACAAAGCATTGAGATGGTTAAAATCAGAGATGATATAATGATTCCCCTAACTGTAATAAGAGAATAGACTTGACTGTTGATTGAATTTTCAAAATTACCCAGATTATACTATTGCTAGGTAGTTGAAATACATCTTTTACTCCAATTATATTCTTGAAAGAAGTATTTTTGAAATGGGGAGCATACAGCTTCCATTATAAAAATTAGCGGGCCAGTTTTCTGTCTATTCAGAGCAGTTTTCTTTTTCATCTGATTTTTTTTTCCTTATGGCTTCATATGCATAGCTTTTCATTTTGCTCTTCTTTATGTCTTTCTTTATTCTTAATGTCAAGGAATTGGAAAAGTTCAGCTTTTATCCTTCAGCTGCAAAGCTTCCAGCATTGGTTAATTGCATGCTTTGATCTGAACTGTCATTTTCATTTCTGGCACATGTGATTTATGGGAAATTATGAGCCACATTATTGCTATGAATGAATGACCATGCAGCTCAGGCTGCAATAAAAGTAATGATTTTGAACTGTAAAAAAGACCAATCTACCTATAAACTGTGGACCCCAATCTTAAAAGAATATAAAGCAGAATCGCATAAAGCTTTAAAGGGATGATTCTATTTGAAGGACATTTAATCCAGTGACATCTTTGAATTCAATCTTCTAATCAAACTGAGGCATCACATTCAATCAGGTGCCTTTGAAACACTTTGGAAGGAAATGAAGGTGATCCAGAGATTCAATGAATGTTCTGGCTTGCAGAATCTCAAACACTGTTGCAGCATTTATTTCATATATGAACAAAGCTGATGGGGTCAAATGCTGTGATTGGTTTTCTGATACTGTGATGATAACTTGCCAATGAGTTTTATCATCCTGCACACCCAATCTATGACAACACCTGGGAGAGTGCTGCTTGCCTCCTTCTACTCACTCTTCTGCTAGAATTTGCTTAGGTAGATTCACTTGGAGAGAGAGGGAGAGAGAGATTTAAGTTTATTCTTCTGGTCTTTTAAAATCTTGTATACTTTTTCTTGTACAAGCTAGTATTTTTGTACAAATCCATATCCTATTATGCTTATCCTTCCTTAAGCCCCAATCTTTTCATCTGGTATATTCATCTTCAGTAAATCTCTATATGGAGCCTGTCTCTAGATCTTCACCTCTTTCAGTCTCTCCTTTCATTCCTTCTATTCCCACTGCAATCATCATCATCATCATCATCATCATCATCATCATCATTTCTTTCTGCTACTTGACTGTCTCTGTCTTGCATTTTACTGAGTGAAGGTAAGTTAGTATGCTCTGTTTAATATAGTCTATAGTATGTTTCCTTGTATCTGGGTACTATATACAAAATAATGATAACATACCCACGCATACACATACACTCTCTCTCTTCCTAGGCATATTTTAAAACAAAATTGTTAAAACAAGACATAATTTCTGGAAGATGCTAACCTTTCTAATTAATTATGCTATTAAGACTTGATAGCTCATAAAGCAAATGGATAGAGGATGATAGATTTTTTTTTAGTTTAATAAGAACTTACTTTTAAAAAATGTTTATAAAAGTCTTTATTTTTAATGTAAAGCAGCAATCTTCTCCTCCTTCTCCTTCTCCTTCTCCTTCTCCTTCTCCTTCTCCTTCTCCTTCTCCTTCTCCTTCTCCTTCTCCTTCTCCTTCTCCTTCTCCTTCTCCTTCCCTTCAAGTCAGTCTTGACTCCTGGTGATCACTTGGACAAATTTCTGCAGTTTTCTTGGCAACATTTTGGAATTGGTTTGACCTTGCCTTCTTCTTCCTAGCGCTGACAGTGACTGGCCCAAGGTCACCTAGCTGGCTTCATGTCTTAGGTATGATTAGAACTCATCATCCCCCAGTTTCTAGCCCAGCATCTTTAACTACTACACCAAGCTGGCTCTTGCTTTCTCCATTTGTTCAGTAGAACTTCTCTGTAGACTTTTTGCTAGACAATTTAGATGATTCTGAGCCTGTCCTTTCCTCAACTCCATCTGTTTTGAAAGAAGTCCAAGAGGATATTTCAAACTTTATTGCAATGAAACCCTTAAAGCTATCTGGCTGAAACTTCACAGGGTTAGTGTTTTGGAATCTACTATCCCTGATATTTTCATCCCAATTTGTCCCAAATGGGAATACTTGCAGGCATTTTGGTGCTTTCAATTATGGCCCATGGATGCATCTTTTGTCAAAACTTATTGTCTTTGAATCTTGAATGTCAAGTTCAATTGAATCTTGCTACTTTTTAATCTTGATTCAGAACTTAGATGATTCATCACACCCTTATTAATATGCTGCCCATGTGAAATAAGTGGCCCTGTGTTTCATTTATTGAAATATGAGGACAGTCAGGATATGTGTGGCAGAAGCAAGGCACAAACACTCTTGGAGAAGGTATTCTAACTATGCACATAGAACTACTTTCACTCTTTTCTCCTTCCCTTCTTTCCTTTTCTTCCATGCCAATTTTTTCCCCAAGACTCACCTTTGACACCACCAAGAATTGGTCTGTCCCACATTCAGAACTTTTCAAGACCCATTAATTCTTTCAGTAATTTATCATAAGCAGCCCAATGAATCTTTTTTTTTAGATTTATAGTCATTCATTTCCCATATATATGCATGCACAGTAATTCTTAGCAACATATTTAAAATAAATAGATCTATTCCAAGCAAATATACACCAAACACTCAACATTTTCATTCCTTCTTGGGTCTCTGAATAGCCTACACATCTTTCCTATACATTCTCCTCTCATTCCACCCAACTAACAAAATATCTACCCCCACCCCCAGACTGCATTCATTCAAAATGTGTCACAATTGTTTACCCAAACTCATCTTTTGTTCTTCCATTATCGCCATTCACTGGAACATAACATCAGCAACCTAGGGATTCCTACTTTTTCACATGTCAGTAACAATCTATCCCAGTCTACAACTGTAATAAACATTGACTAACTAAGATGACACTAACTCATACTTTCTGACAAATATTTTAACTCTTTTGATTATAATTAAACCTACATTTTAATTTCCCTGCTTGTACAATATTCAACAATTTCGATCCAAAGATCAGGCTACCTTCATTCAGATCCATTTTTTCCTTCAACTTTCTCTTAGTTACAGATTCTCAAACATAACTATTTTTCTTTCATTTCTTTCATTAATTCAAGCACTCTACCATTTATATCTACATGCCAAGTTGCAATATACCATGGTCAGCACTAGTTGAGTCCATAGATGTTGACCTCTACCATCCATCATGGCTCTGGTCAATCAAAGCTGTCACATAACTCTTCTTATTAAGATAGAGAAGGTATAGACTAAGTTACCAGTTTTAGTTATACCCATATCTCATACAATATTCTCAGCTAATGATAAGGATGGTCCAGATAAATCCTGGCACTTTTTGGCTAGCTGCTGGTGCTACCCTTGACATTCTTCTCCTACCAATTGCAACCATTTGTCAGTGCTCCAATGAGCTTGGACCTACCATCTTCCATCATGCTCCAGGTATGGCAAAGATAAAGATGTCCTTGAGTCGAGCTTAAGTCCTAGTGATTCTAAAGACCCAGCTCCAAAGCAGTTGTGTGCCACTATCTTCTTCTGGGATGTTTTTTCAACTTCGCAGTCTAGCCTACAATACTGGAATTCCTGTTGGCCATCCATCCCAGTACTAACCAGGCCCAATCCCACCTTAGCATATAAGTGCAAACAAGACTAAGTGCTACCAGCAAATGGTTCAGAATTTCATTTGCTTCCTTACTCACTACAACCTTCATCATGGATGGGGCAGAAAGAATCTACCATTTAATTTCGGTATGCTTAAGATTTATCCATCCCAGCTGAGGACTTTTCAGTCCTTATTTTGAAAAATCTGAATTTGAATCCCTGAATATTCATGATGCTGAATTAGGGGTAGTCTCCCTCTCTCCCTGATACGCTTCACATTCTTAATGCTGTATCACAGACAAGAACAATACTGTCCTCTTCACACTGAGACTAGCTCTGTTCTTAATAGCTGTGTTCAAATAACATTTAACCAGGTCAATTCAATTAATTTATTTCAATCATTTTGACAAACACAGAAAGCATAAGAGATAAAAAAGAAATTCTCAATATGAGTATTTCCTGTAATATGGGTTGTAAATTTGAACATCTTGTCATCTTGGCTATACTTTAAAATTCTGCTAATACTGACTTATGCTAACATCTACTTAAGCAACCTGCATTTGCTACTTTGCTCAACTGCTACCTTATAAATGCAGGCATGGCACAAAACGTGGGGCACTTGTGTGAGAAATGCCCGATAAGAGGAAATGTATATAAAATGCAACCTGGTGTGTTCAGTAAAATGGATATATTCAAAGTATCCTTGTGAAAGGGCAACTTTGAAGAGCATGACCAATTGTCCTTGTCTCTCCAGTCTCACAAATATGCTAGTAAAAGAAATGTGACATCTGCCTACTAGGAGTGCTAAAGGCAAAGTCAGACTAGTGTGAAAGCCCTATCTTCCAACAAATGGTTGGAATAAAGCTTCTCCCATTTCTGTCTGAGCAGGCTAACTTACATCCATTTGAAAGTCAGAATCCCAAAATTGTTGTCTAGTGTTGTCAAAATCCAGAGATATCACAAATTACATCTAATATTATTAGAGGGTTTTTTTCTAGCTAGATTTATAATTATCCACCAAAAATGAATGGGGTCAAAATGAATGCCGTGTTATTTTCAACCAAAACTTAAAAAATATATGTAAGTTCAAACCTCATTAAAATTAATGTCATCTAAAATACATGAAGCTGTATTTCTCACGTAGCTGAGAACTGGAAGAATAGCTCTTAAAATGTTGGATTGGATTACTTCCAGTAACCTGTAAAAATTGCAAAAACTGGCCCAAATTCACACCTTTTTTTTCATACTAGGCATGGAAAGAACTTGATACCTTTTTGACTCTGGTTGGGGTTGGAAGAGCAGAAAAAGCAGGTAGATATGTCCATCCCCTTGTTCCAGACCAGTTCCATGAAAGGGTCATTCTGTGTACAATGGCAATCCGATCAACTTATCAAAGAGATCAGCTAAAATGATGGTTGCAATTGGTGCTCTGTAGAATTTTAATCATTTTAATTAGTAGGCCTGCTGATTTCAGTCATCAATAATTTCATTCATGAGTTATGTCCTGGAGTTGGAACAGATGTAATACAGTTCAGATATTAATTTCATAATAAGTAGTTCCAGGAATGGATTGAAACAGAGTACTTTTCATTATTCTTGTTAAGAATTTTTAAAAAAGAAAGAAAGAAAACTTTGCATTCTTTTCAATATTTCTAAAGATTTTGCCATTACTTAATAATTCTGATTACAGCACAAGAAATTGATGGGCTGTGCTCAAAATAATTATACACTACCATTAAAGGAAATTGCACATAAACCTAAGGCTTTGGCAAAACAAGTAACTCAACAGGAAGAATTAATTTGATTAAAATGGTTATGTCACAAGAGTGCTTGGGCCTCTCCAGGTAAGGAATAGTATAATTATTATATTTTGATGCCTGTAGACTTTTTTTAATGAGAAGTCTGCTTATAGATTATCACAAATTTAGATGCATGTAGGACAACTATATTTTTGTTTATATGCCTAAGTCCTTCCAGAAAGAGCATAGCAATCAGGGGTTTGTATAGAGCATGGTCAAAAAAGTCAAGATGTTGGCCATGACTACATGATCAGAGCTACACGTGTTTTTATGTGTCGTTTCACACCATTGCGGGCACCATCTTGACTTTCTGGCCATCAGAAGGCAAAATCCTCTGATAGCAATGAAAGGTTACATCATGTTCTGTATCTTGGAATAGATACCAGAGAATAAAAAAGAGATACATGGTTGGTTTGCCAGCAGCAACATTTTAGCAAATTTTATGAAGAATGAGCAAAGATGAGATTGCCAACTCCTGAAATAAAAAGGTGTGACCCCAAAAAAGTCCTCTAAATTTTCACTGATTCAGAAGAATGCTGAATCCTCATGCTATGATCTTTTTATTTGTCCTTTTTGGAATATCAGACTGCTTATTTACACCATTGCATTGCTTGACGTGATTTGCACTTTTTCCATCTTAGTAACAGTACTGCTGAATCCTTAGTACCTGCAGGTCTCTTCTAGAAAAATTATATGCCAATCAAGATTTTATTTTATTTTATTTTACTATATTTTATTTTAATTTATAAAATTAAAACCAATTATTAATCATTATTAATGATAATTAATAAATGCATTTATTTTATTTTATTCTTCCATCTAAGATTTTATTTTCTAGAGATATTTGCACATTGAGTAATTCTGAATTGGGACTTCTTCTTTCAATGCCACATCAACCACCTAGATGGTCCATCCGCATCTTTACTTTTAGGTATAAATTAGCACATAGATTTTTGGAAAGGTGCTTATCCCAACAGTTCATTGAAGCGAACTTTCACATTCTCAGTTTTTAAATTTCTTAAGACAATTTGTGTGACATACCCCCACTGGGGGGGGGAATGATTTCATTTAATTATTTCGGCAACAAATAAATATGCCACTTATTTTTAGTAATTAAAATTTTAATGTGGAGCCCTTGGTGCTCTCTCACCTTAGTTGTTCTCTTGCAGACGTTTCATTACCCGACTAGGTAACATCGTCAGTGCTAGTGAGTGTGGCATTTGCTCCCTGTTTGTAGCTTGTCCTGCCAATGTTGGTGGGGGTGTGGTTTTCTCCTTGGTAGTTCCTTGATTAGGGTATTGTTTTCTGCTTGATTGTTTGTTATCTTGGTGTAAGCAGGGATTAACACCAGACAAACAATCAAGCAGGAAACAATACCCTAAGGTCAAAAATTACTCTTGCTTTGCCTGGCAAAGCCTGAAACCAGCTTGCCCAGGCAATGTGGGGAGCAAGTCCCATTTGACATAGTTCACACTTTGCCTGTGCAAAACTGATCCAGATTTTTTAAAAAATGGCATTTTTTACTCCTAAATTACTCAAGATCTCCCCAAGGAGGTTGAGGATTTCTTAATTATAGAATAAAACAGCTGTTCTTTGAGTTCCTCCTTATTAAACCTTCAGAGTTTGGTCTTCCCCTTGCTGGTGTTTAATCTCAGACTAATCATTCTCCACACAGAGTCTCATCCCCTCATTCTGAATTTACCACTTAGAGCTCCTACATGCTTCCTAAGATAAGATCAAGGTCTCTAGAAACTAAACACAACTCTGAAGCTGTTAGGAAAAAACACCCAGCCAGAAGGCGTCCTACCCTCACTCTCTCTGCTTGCAGATCTTGCTAATGGCACATGTCAAACTCAGAAAAAGACAAAAAGAATTACTGCTTAGGCATATGCATACACTCTAGGAGAGACACAAAAACAGAGAGAGGCCCATACTGAAAAGTAACAATTGATTCTCCTAAAACTCCATGGCTGTGCTCATCTGAGTAAGAATTTTATGCCTATAGTCATGGAATTAGATTTAGGATTTATATATTGGTAGGTGGTATCTTGTAGCAATTCCTTGTGTTATCTCAATATTTTATTTGTTTGGAGTATTTTCATCCTTTTTGCTAAATTCTCCCTGAAGAAGAAAAAGCTCTCTTTTTCTTTCAGACAAACTCTATTTCCTGAACATTCTTTAGTGTAGGTAGTGAGTAACCCCCATACTGAAACCAATTCCAACTCCATTCATCGGATCCCATAAGCTTCTTGTGTGAGGTAAGTAGTCTTGCTATGAGGCTAATCCACAGAATACCTAAAGGAACACTATCAAGTGGGCCTTTGGGGGATGTATTTTTAACCCTTGAACCTGACAATGAAGTAAGCTGTAGGCTAACATATCAGGATGAAACTTGGAAAGGTTGCTATAAAAATTACAAATGAGTTCTGTTTTTCAACTCCAACTAAACGGACAGTCCTCTGAAAATCAATTGCAGAAAAATGTCATATCTCCTTCAAGAATTCCCCCTTACAGTATAAGACCAATGCATTAAATAAAAAACCTTCCCTAAATGATATTCTCTGGATCAGCTACACTGTCTAGAAATCCAAAACATGTGGAGGCTTCCATTTTGGGAAACATCAAGAGATCTGTTATCTGGATATCAGTTCAAAATGAGGACAATGCTTCCAACCCTCATTTTTTCTAAGGGGAAATTCTGAGTGACCATGGTACTCATCAAACTAGACATAACAGTGAAGATGTTTCCACCATGACCATTAAGCACTAAGTAAACAGGAGTTAGAAATATTTTAGCTACTCCAATCCCCCTCCCTAAATGTTGACTGAAAAGATCCCATTGGGATTACAGCTCAATACCAGTTTAAATAAAGTAGTGAAAGGAAAGATATTCTTGTTGCTATTATTCTGGAGTTCTGATTGTCAGCAAGTGGCAGGTAAATTTATGCATTATTCTGGCTTCCAGGATAATGTAATGAAACAGCTTTAAAAAACCATCTGGTTCTCACTGAATAACATGTGTCCATTACAGTCATTCTACAACATTTTAATTGACTAATTTAATCGATTAAGACTTGCTTTCCTAGTGAATAAAGAAATAACCTCTGTCTAGCATGGATTGGTGGTTCTCAAACATTTATAGCTGTCTCTGCTATAGAACCAGGATAAGAACAAGTTATAATCTTCTCATTGCCTGCTTGGAAATATGGAGTTGAGACGCTTTTTCCAGTATACGTACATGTTCTGTCTTAGGGATCTATAATGTCCTTGAATCCATTGATTTGCCTATGTGGGGAAGAGAGACTAAAGTAGATAAACTTGATTATGATTCTTTCCCGTTGGATTCTTCCCTTCCTTAAAGGAGAGACAAAATAGTTCTGCACACCTCTGATGGAAATCAAAGTTTTCCTCATAAATGTGCATGTCCGTACACATACACTCCTTGCTAAGGATAAGAATGATGGCTGCACTTGAACGCATCCCAAAAATAAAACAGGACATCTCCTGAAAAACCCGGATTCCTGCCTAAATCTAGCCTTGGTATAACTTCCTCAGTCAAAGTGTAACTCAGACTCCAATATTCCAAGTCTCTGAAAAAGAGGCATCATGCAAATTTAGCCTGTTTAGCTACAATTCCTCCTTGACGTATATCCCACACAACATAGTAAGGAATCTTACTCTTAGATAGTTCATATGAACGTTGGAAGCAAAACAGTCTCATCCAAGTGGACATGACCTGTCACATCTAAAGCCCTGCTGATTCATATGTTTTTTTTTCCCAATGTCCAGTGCTTCTTTATTTTTTTTAAACTCAGCCATTAGCTTCTTTGGCAAAATTATTTAGACCAGCTCCATGCTAGCATACTTTATGGGCTTCAGCCTTTGGCCTCCCAGGAAGTGAAAAGAGTTTGGATTCAAAGAATTTTTGTTTTGGGGTTGACTCAGTCTTGCCAGCATTAGCTCTACATCCAAATGACTTCCTGTGACTACTGGGGCAGATGGACTTCCCTCCATCTTCAATCCTTCCTTTCTTTTCTACTCAGAGCATCTAGGGCAGTGTTTCTCAACCTTGGCAGCTTTAAGCTGTGTAGACTTGGGAATTCTGGGAATTGAAGTCCACACAGCTTAAAGCTGACAAGGTTGACAAACACTGATCTAGGGATTAGGATAGTGAGTGGACAGCATAATAGCTTATCAACTGCCAACATCTTATGAAAAGAGTTGGGCATCCATTAAAAAAGGACAGTCTTCAACCTGTACAATGCTGTCATCTTCTCTAAGACCTACCAGAGTTATTGCTTTGGGAAGGGGCTGGAATAATGCCATTTAAAATTGTCAGTGTTATAAATTAGAATATTTGACTCCCTTAAGATGTCATCTGCTGAGCTTGGAAGTCCAACAGAGTAGATAGGATACAAAATATATGATGAAGCATATCTGCTCAATGAAGACCCAACTGATGCTTCTGCCAATATGTGGCACCTAATTAATTTTGCTGAAGTGTTAACTGCCTCTTCATTTGCATTAATTTTAAATTAGGCTCTGTAAGAAATGCTGAGCTTTGCAAAGCAACTGTGAGGACAAGAGCAGAAGAATAAAATGAAGGCAGGGAGATGAACAGTGTACTCTTTTTTGTCTCATTGTTAGATTGTTGCATCTCAACCAGCATTCCTGGTTCTATTTAATTCACAGTTATGTTCGTTCATTCGTTAGTTAGTTAGTTACAGCTAGTTACAGTTAGTTTGCAGCTGCCCAATTCAGAGACTCTGGGAAGTTCACAGTAATAAAAGCATCATAAAAATATTAAGGTATATAAAAATCATTTCTAAACAATTATAATAAACCTACAAAGCACAATCAGAAAGACCAGTATTGAACATAATAATCAGAAACCAACATAGTAACCAAAAACCAACACTGAACATAGCAGACAGAGATGATACATAGTAGACATGAGCTATACTATCCATTTTTCCAAAGGTTCATTGGAAACGAATGATTTTCACTAGTTTCCTAAAAGGCAGCAAGCAGGGTACTATCCTAGCCTCAGGGAGAAGGGAATTCTAAAAATTTAATGGAAAATGCTTGTCCCAATTCTCCTGTCCCTAAAGCCACCAGAGAGATGGAACAATCAGCATATTCTCCTAGTTAGAATGTACAAGTTATGAAGATCCTACTCAGATCAAACAATCCTTCAGAAACTATGGCCCTAAGCTGTAAAGGGGTTTATAGTTAACATCCAGGTCTTTGAATTGGACCCAGAAACCAGTCTGAGAAAAAGTGTCATTCTGCTAAACCAAGTCTGACTCATTAGCAAATGTGAGGTTATATCAATGAAGCATGATTAATTATCCTGCATAATACCAATGAGGGTGCTGGATGAAGCAGATTATCTGGACCCTTTTCAGTCTAGATTCAGGACAGGGTACAGTACTGAGATGGCATTGGCTGCACTTGCAAGTGACCTTTGGAGGGTTTGGGACATGGGTGGTGCAACCTTCCTGGCCCTCCTGGATCTCTCAGCAGCTTTTGATACCACTAACTGCTATCCTTCTGAGCTGGCTAGGAGCAGGAGGCACTGCTTTGAGGTGGTTCTCCTCCTTTCTCCATGGCTGGTTTCAGTTGGCGTTCATGGGGAAGAGAGGTTAAACCCTGCAATGTGGGGTCTCAGGGCTTGGATCTCTCTCCTCTCCTCTTTAACATCTACATAAAACAGCTGGATTAGGTCATTCGTCAGCATGGGATGTGATTATACATCTCCAAACCTGGCTGGGCAGGTGATATTATTGTGGTGCTGATAGAGGCTGCGAAGGTCTGGATGGGGAGGAACTGACTTCGATTCAGCCCGGGTAACACAGAGTGGCTCTGGGGTTTTGCCACCCCCCCCCCCCAGGGTCTGGTGATATGTCCTCTTTGACTCTGGGTGGGTTGCACTTCCCTAGTTGGAATTGGTGCGCAATTTGTGGGTCCTCCTGGACTCGCAGCTACTGCTCATGAGCAGGGGACAGCTGTGGCTAGGGGGCCTTTGCATAGAGCTGCCCTTGAAGACCACCTGGAAGTTAAAATTGATTCAGAATGGAGTGGAACACGCAGTGTTGGGTGCTTCTAGGTTCACCCACATTAAATCTCTGTTGCATGAGATGTGCTGGCTCCCAGTTTTCTTCCAAGTGCAATTCAAGGTGCTGGTTATCACCTTTAAAGCCCTACATGGTACAGGAACAGGTTATCTGCAGGACTGCCTCTCCCTGAGGCTATCTGCCCATCCCACCAGAACAGATAGGCTAGGCCTGCTCCAGGTCCCTTCACTTAAAGATTGTCATCTTGTGGGCCCTTGGAACTGGGCCTTTTCCATTGTAGCCTGTGCTGTATGGAATACTCTCCTCCCAAGCCTTCCCCCTTATCCTTCTGGAGAACACTTAAAACCTGGCTTTTCCCCCAAGCGCTGGGATAGGATGAGGTCAGAGTGAGATGAGAAGTGGGTTGCATCATGGAAGTGCAGTTGTGGTGCCAGGTTTTTCTGTTGTTGGGGTGAGGGCAGTATTGTTTTTCCTTTTATGATTGCCTATATTGTTTTATAGGTTGTAAGCCACCCAGAGTTGGTCTTAAGATGGGTGACTATACAAACGTTTTAAATAAATTAATAAATAAATGTTAGCTCTGGACAGACAAGCACTACTATATGTTGTCAACCTCCTATCCTAGTGTCTGATGGGAGAGAACACCCTGAAGTGGAACCCAAGTAAGAAAGATTTGCTGTTTGTACATTGGGGTTCTCTGCCAACACCAATATTATCTCTGGATGGGGAAGCACTATCTGAGAAGGACCTGATCTGTAATTTGGTGGTCCTTCTGGACTCCTGGGTCCTGCTTAAGCAGCCTAGTGGTGATACCTGGCCCCATGTTAATGAATGACCTTACCCAATGGTTTCATGGATGGGAAGACTCCCAGTACCAAACCCAACTGTTTCTTAGAGCTCAGTTTCAATCAACGGGTCTCACATGTGACTATCTGCAATACAGCATCTCTGAAAGCCATTAGGGTTTCCCAGATGACAATTGCCACTCCACCCCATCTACTCTAGGATTGTGGTTGGTGCAAAACCTGAAACCCAGGTTGGCATATCTCAAAGAAGGGAATATCCCCTTCCGAGCCCACTCAAGTCTCAATTTTACAGCTAGATCAGCTGCCTCATCCACAGTAAGGCCATAGATGAGAGAAACCTCATTATATATTGATCTGGCATTTCACAGCACCCTCTGGATATCACATAAGCCACCAAGTCTCATTGGATTAAGCAGAATATAAATGTAATAAATAAAGAAGCAGGGAAAAAAAACAAGAGAGAGCACAATATTGGCAAATCAAATAAAAAGAGCATGATATGTATATTCTACTTGTGCATTTCAATGTATAGCGACTCTTCCTTCCCCCTTGATGCTAAAGATGTTAGAAGGAGAGGAGTTCACTAATGGATTTTAACTGAGGAGAGAAAGAAGCTTAGAGACTCCCCTGTCTCATTTATTAGAGTGAGATTGACTGGGAAGAAGTCTCTCATTCCCAGCCTAAACATTAAAGATTAAACATTAAAAGTCTCTACTACTCTTACCAAAACTGGTACACTTGGGCTAATAAACAGCCCACATAACACCCAACAAGGGCTTTAGAAAGTGGTGGGCAAGCATGACACAGGCAAATGCCTCTGCAGGAGCCAAATGTCTGGTCTCTCCTGCAGATCAAGCTGGAATGGTCATGGAGGGCATTGCTGAGGGATGGGTGGGGAGGGGTTGTGCCCACCTCAGCCTGGAGTAGCCAGTAGGGCTGGGCAGACCCTGGCCCCTGATCATGACATCACCCTCAGGAGAAGAGGGAAAATACTACTGTTAAACTGGAACAGCTAAAGATTACAGTCAACCTGTGTGATGGAATGGAATCATGAAGGCCAGACTCAGGGAGAAAAACATTTTCTTTCATCTCCTGAGTTGTGGGGGAAAGATAAGAGGATGAGGCTGGCACCTGCCTGAGGAATTCACAATGTTGTGGCTGGCATTGCTTGGGACCTGGGGCTTCAGTCTGGGAAGATTCTTGCTAGAGGTTGTAGCTAATAAACATTGCTGGACTGAATTTACATGGTCTCTTGGAGTTCCTTGGGCTAGGCCTGATAACCTGCCTCTACAGCAGGCTGAGGGTGGGATGGGTCCTTTAAGAATGGTTAGTGGGGCCTTCCCTAGAGGGACATGAGGAAGAGTTCTGTATTAAGTAGGCCATTATTCCATTGTGCATATAAGATAGTCTTATGAAAAACAAAATAATGGGTGGGATATAGAAAGAATCCAGGATAAGTTAAGGCTGGGGTGGACTATCTTATGGGGCTATTATTTAAAAAAAGAACCGGGGCCTTGTAATCCACAGGCTCCCCACTCTTGAGTTAATGACAGTGGATCATGACAACTTCTGCTAAAGCTTTATTTAACTCCATAACTAATGCTGATACACATCTACTAAACAAAAATCAATGTTTGAGCAATGAAAGTACATCCACAGTCTGTGCCTCGCCAAGCTGCAACCTTGTTTTGACATCACTTCAAACTTGGGATGGCAGGAAAATCTTCCAGACAAAATGATGTGCTCCACCCAAGCAGAATCCATCACTGCCCCTCATGCCTGGAATCTGGAGGACCTTCCAACTGGAGATCTCAGCAGGTGGCAGCACCTAACTGACATTGGGTGGCTGGAAAAACTAAGGATAATTAGCCCTGGAAGTCCTTGGATGGGAGACCATAAGGAAATCCTAGGGCTTTTAACTAAACTTCTGGGGAATCAAACATCCTGGGAGATGGAAATGGAAAGCCACCACTGTTGCCAAGAAAATTGAAAGGATGTGTTTATATAAGACTCTAGAATACAAAAGAAACTTAATTTTTGTCAACTAGAGATGCCAAGGATTAAGTTCAAGACTTTTGGCAAATGTGTGTACACACAGACACATACACACACTTGCTCTACTACTTTGCTACAGCAAATTTATTTCTTTTCAGGTCAGGTGGCAGAATGTTTGTGCGCAGGGAGGCTCAGCTTCCATCTTGCAGCAGTAACAGCAGTAAAACATAGCAGGAGTTCTCCCGCAGAGACAGAAATCATTTCAGAATGGCAGCTTGGTGAGCTGTGTTACTGCCAAGCTTAAGGAATAATGGCAGGCTAAAGACACTTAGCAGCTCTCATCAATCCATCCACATCAGAATGAACCATTGCACATTCCCAGCCAACTGAAGAATAATAAAAAAACTTAACTTCCTAGTAAAATATTTCCCCTGAACTCCAGACTGCAGCAGGTGTCCACTTGAGACAAGAATTTTAATTCTTAATTCACAATATCCAAAGGATTTTAAAAATGTTTTTTTGATGTGCAAACTGGAAAGAGCTTTTAAGATGACTCAGATTCCCCCCCTGTCCTTCAGATGCTTCCAGTGGGAATCTCCTGAGAACTTTGCAAGCTCCTACTCATAGCAACACTTTCTGGAAGCCATTGGAGGCAGATTCCAAAGAAGTAGATGCGTCATAATGATTGACTAGGTTCAGCTAGTGATAGCTAGCATTAGCAATTTAAGGTCATGGGCTCGCAACTTGGCACCCATAGGAAACATGGTGGCTGCTAGATTCCTGAGCCCCCCAAATAAAATAAGATTAAAATTGCTGAAATTGTACAAGAACTTACATAAAAATATCAATATCTCTGAAGACTTCATGTTAGATTATCAAAATCTGGCATGATAATGGTATAAGCCTGGTGGGTGAATGTAGTGCATCTTAGCTCAATGTAAACATGCATGGAATTACACTCCCTGGCAGTGATTCCATGCAGATTCATCAGGAATACATTCTGTTGGATTTAGTTCAATTCTATGCTTGCTTACTCAAAATGAAGCACCACTGAATTCAGTGGAATTTACTATCAAGAACCTGGAGAAAGAATCACAGCCTAAGTTAACAGTCATGCAGATCTTTGTTTGCTTGTTTACAAGAGGCAGTTTGGTGTAGTGGTTAAAGCATCAGGCTAGAAAGTGGGAGACCGAGAGTTCTAGTTCCACCTTAGGCATACAGCCAGCTGGGAGATCTTGGGCCAGTGATCCTCTCTCAGCCCTAGGAAGAAGCAGAAAATGGCAAGCCACTTCTGAAATCTTGCCAAGAAAACTGCATAGACTTGTCCAGGCAATTCCAGGAGGCGATCCTGATTCAAAGACACAAAATCAATCAATCAATCAATCTGAGGATCAGCTGCAGGAGGGAAGGGGGAGCAGTGAATTTTAAGAGATTTGTTGTGATTGATTTTCTATTTTTATGGGAGCTTGGCCAGCAACCCTTTGGTCAGCAGATTGCTTGTAAACAATGGTGCAGCTAAATAATTTTTCATCTTGGAATGAATGGTCTTACAGGAGACTTTTTAGACAACTGCGCATTCCTTCAGTTATGAAGCACAGGGCTTCCATGGCAGTAATCCTCCCTAGTTTCCCTGGGAATAATCCTCATTTTTATTGAAGGAAAAGATCATGCATTGTTAACAGAAAAGTAAGAAAGAAAATGAATATTAATTCCAAGCTTGGTCTTGAAAATATTTCAAAATAAGAAGAAAGGATGCTACAGTAATCAATATCAGCATAAGTGGTAAAACTCTTACCCCCATTCCCTGCTGATTCCACAGATGTTGGTCCTAAGGTCCAGCTTTAGCTCCGCCACTGCTTATTAATGGCCCTGGGTTTTCTCAATGTGAGCAAAAAGAAGGGAAAATGTTTCTTGAATGTCTTAAGTGGGTGAAGCCATCAAAACATCAGAGGTGATCCTTCTGAAGGTGAACAAATACCTGATAAGCCATGCAGATATGTGACAGAGAAAAGGAACAAGGAGCAGCGGTATTGGAAAGCTGAAGACTCCATAATTGTGAGTCTCCTGGAGCATCTCGGGGGGGGGGAGGGGGATGCAGATCTACCACCTTCCAGGAGTTCATATGATGGGAATGGGCCCCTCTTTCCATTTCGTTTTCTGTCCCATTCTCTAGTTTGCAAATCTATCCATTCTAGTTTTTTCTACTTAGAATTGTTCTTTAAAATTCATTGTGCATATTTCCCCAAACGTGCCCATTTTGTTTATACGGTTGTGGCTGGGGGTTTTGCCTAACGTACAAAGTCATTCTTGGAGATAAAGATGATGCTAGAGGCTGCCACTCTGTTTAGAAGCATGCTATCTTCCCATTTCATTTTCTTTTTCATTAAAGGAATCTTAACAAACATTAAAGTCAGGTGGGCCAACAAGCCTGCGAAGTGTTAACAGTAACGTTCTCAGGCGCACTGATGCTATTCTCTTGGGCTGCGGTGTCATAAACTACACAGATGTGATACCAAATTCAGGCAGTTGCAAAGAAAGGACAACTGGGAAGAAATGCTGATAGATCACATGGAAGAAACCCTATAGGAGTATTTCTCAACCTCAGCAACTTTCAGATGTGTGGACTTCAACTCCCAGAATTCCCCAGCCAGCCATGCTGGCTGGGGAATTCTGGGAGTTGAAGTCCACACATCTGAAAGTTGCTGAGGTTGAGAAACACTGCCCTATAATGTACACCCCTCTCCAACTAAGCACTGCTATAATATAATCACCTTTTCTTTCTTTCTCCTAGTGATGATGTTGCTCAAAAAGCGATTGCAACTACAACATGAGAAATCAGCAGTTTCTGTGGTTCTTCCATGTCCACTTAAGACTTCAAGGGCTTTTGTTTCCTTACTAAGTTATATGACTCAAGGGCATCTCATTATGCAACTGCAAGTGTCTAATGTTGAGTGAAGTTCCATTCTTTAATTATGCAATGCTCTTGGTTGCAGCAGGCTTATTCTCCAGGGAGAAGGACCAGGAGACTCGTTCAAAAGCAATTACATATATGCCAGGAATGTCCCCTCTGCAAATGAAGATTTGCCATTCTTTCCTATTGATTCTAAATCTTCCTTGGCAGTTATTATCATGACAAACTATTTATGGTCTAAGAAATGAATCAGCTTCCCAGTGATTTCAAATGCAACATTTAAGAGTGCAGGATGCATCCTTGTGGACTTAATCAGATTGAAAGGAGGCCCACTGAAATCATTGGGGCTACTCATTTGTAAACTAGGTCTCTCTGATTTTGCTGGATCATTCATGCTTAATGACTAAGATCGATTTGACTCCATGTTCTTATTTAAGCTTAGTTGATCCAACATCAATGATATTTGCTTTTTTTGTTTGTTTTTTACCAGATTCAGCATCTGGCCAACATTATCTGGGCTGAAAAGCTAAATTGGGTTGGCAATCCAGCGGAGAATCCAAGGGCTTTAGGCTAGACTAGGAAGCTAAAAAAAAAAAAAAATCGTAAATGAAGGTAGTGGCAAACTATTTCATTACTGTTACCCAAAAAGTGACAGATGAATATGTGAAGTTGACAGGAGTTGAATCCAACTCAGGAGAGGATTTTGTTTTACTAATCAAATAGGAAACAATAAATTAGGGCCATGAGGTGCTCCAGAAAGCCTGATGTTGCATCTTAAAATGGAAATACATTATCCGGGAAGTGATCCCTCTTAACTTAATTTGAATCAAACTTGACAGAGACTGAAAAAAGGTTCTATCAAACCACTTGCTGCAAAACGTAGCGTAAGTTCTATTAGCTCCATTTGCCATAATGGAGTGTTTTATTCTCTTTGAATATTGTTGCTGAGGTTTCTTAATGTTGCTCTGGGCCTGGAGACTCTGCCAGAAGTCCATCTACTGATGGCCTAGCTCTGGGAATCTCTGGTGCATGAAGCCCCAGTGACATGTCAGGTTGCAAACCAAATGGCCAACCCGTGACATACCACGTTACCATATACACATTTTTAAAAATTTACAGACCACATTTGGAAAAGTGTAACCATAATAGGACAACTTTGTTTCAGGACTTGCATTAGTTCACAAAGTGCAAGTTAGGGAGTCCTGTATTAAGAAGCGAAGCAAAGTTCTCTCTCGGTGCCACGTTTCTGGGGAATTACTGCCTCAGTAGCACTGAAGCCATTCTATATCTCATCCTATGCTATTTCAGTACTTTTTTAGCCTGAATATTGAATATATCCATAGGTAAAGCAACCTTCATTAACCTAATGCTTTCCAGAATTACTGGACCACAACGTGGCAAGCTGGCTGGGGAATTCTGGGAGTTGAAGCCTGCACCTTTTAAAGTCGCTAAGGTTGAGAAGCTCGGTCCTAGAGAGTTAGAGTCCTAATGCCTGTGGAAGGAGCCGTTCAGGAAGGTTACAGTTCTGTAAATGCTCTCCCTTGGAGCCACACCTTCTCCCCATAGATCAAATATGCAAGTTAGGTCTCTACCACATATAATAATTTATAAAATATTATGGAATCATTTATGCTGCTTTTTACGAAGTCCATTTGGAAATTGGCTAAATAAATAAATGGTTGCTGACTCAAGAACTATGCATTTTCATCATTATTTCCACCACATATCCATTTTTTACCTATGTCACATTGCATTTTTTTTCTCTTCTAATGTAAGGGCATTATAAGGGCATTACATTTCTCATATTTTAGCCTCTTCATGAAGAATGACAGTTCAGATCCTGGATCTTCTGAGTATGGAAGAAGTCTGCATTGCACGGGTCTCTATTCAAGAAAGTCAGAGGGTTAGGGTTAGTAGAGCCAATCATCCTCCACTCCATTTCCACCATCTAGAGAAAATATTTAGAAGGGTCTAATTACCCTCTCCTGTGTTAGACAGTTGCTACAGCAGGTCTCCCGATTTTGAGAGAAGCATTGCTCAAGGAAGACATCCTTCTAACACACACAATATGACACTGATTCTATGATACATGCCATTCATATGATATATGGCACATATGCACACATCTAGTTGCCCTTCACACTCATCCCTTTCTATTCTGAACCTATTCAATAAACATTAAATTGAGATAATGCACTCTATTAGATATATATTCATGAATGTTCTCCCTTTCTTCTAGCATGCAGTTTTCAAGAGTTCTGAATTCCTGTTGTTATTTTAACTAGTAGATACTGACGTTATATTCTGTCAACAAAATAATAGATTTCTGACTAAAATGTGATTTATTTATTTTTTTACATTTGAATGTCAATAAATCAAATGAGACCATTGTGGTTAATAAATGCTTGATTTCCAGCTTCCCCAGAGGGTATGTAATTTGGTGTCAAATAAATTATTTGTATGAGAGGATTAGGTTTTGGAATTCCAATTTTGCAATGGACAAATAATAGAGAATATTATAACAGAGAATTTCTTTTTGCTAGCACAAGCTAGCAAGACATATGCCCTTGGGGAGAGAATCAAAATATGCAAAATCTGTGAGGTACAAAACAAGTCACAGTCTCAAATTCTGGTCCCAGTGGGTATCATGATTTGATTAGTAATAACTCACAGTCAGACAGACACCATTAGACACAAACAGATGAAAAGGCTAAATATCTCAACATGGCAATTCCTGTGCCTTCTAAGAATCAAGAATGAACCTTACTCTTATGGCTTTCTGAAGAATGGTTAAAACCTAGCTTTTCTGTAAGACCTCTGGAAATTAAGCTACTAGAATAAGATCTGCACCAAAATTGCTTTGTTATTGTTTCTGTTTATTGTTTCTTATCCTATTATTATTTCTAGTTTGACCTTATTTGTATACTATCTAGAGCTTTTAATATAGGCAGTTTATACATCTTATAAACAAAGTACAAAGGAAGAACAATTAGATGTTCCGTCTTTGACACCTCTATGACACCACTACACCAGTATAGCCAACACACCCATCCCATTCCTCTTCCTGTGACTCTTTGAATTGCTCCTCAACCCTCACCCAAGAGAATAAAAAGTGCATAGCAATCACCAAGGCCTTCTTAAATGTGCTGAGGGAAGGGGATATTGAATGTTTTACAATCCATAAATAGTTAGATAAATCAATAAATGTAGAAGAATTAAAGAAATATCTAAGTCAAGAAACAATGGAATAACCATTTAACAGATTTGCAGTGACTTCATTCGTAGCTTTTGCTTTTCAGTGGACATGTTGCTTTTTCAATTGCAAATTTGCTTTTTCTTCAGTGCTTGGCAATTAGTAATTCTGAATCTGTATCATACATGAATGTATGCTTATAATGCAGTGACAACCCTGCTACTTGCTTTCTTTTAGGAAAGATGAATACCTACAATATTCACAGAACAAAATAAATGTCAATAACATAATAAACCCATGATAATTATAATTAGAAATGGATAAACAGTCAATTTCAAATTCATGGATATGTAACCATAAATGTGCTTCATCCCATTTTTGCAACAATTTGCCTTTTTGTTTTTTAGTTGCTCCAAAATTCACATCTATTCTCATCATGATTGTCCATTTCTTGGACAAAATTGTCCTTACTAAATGCACTTTGAATGCACTGTTTGAGCCAAAAACTACATCACAAAATTCAGAACACTATATAGTCCAAAGAAGCATTACATTTCAGTTCTTCGTTAGTCCAGGAACTGCAAATTAGCTTGGTTCACTTAAGATGCAGTGCACACACAGTTCTTCAACCAACCCTATTCATAAGCCAGATACACTAGATAAGAAGCCAGAATATACAAATCCAGCTTTCACTTTTAGAGGGAGTAGAGAATAAACTATGTCAAGCCTGGGACTTGAGGCATAGTACAAACAAGACAGATGCCAAAGTGAATCTCAGTAGTCGTCTCAAATGCAGGGGAACCAAATTATTGATAGCAACTGGGCAATATTCATTGACTCCTAATCTGCTATCAATCATGGAAGATCATTGCTTCCGATTCTCATGCCCGGAATGGTTAACAAGAACATTAACCATTTTGGTAGGCTATGGAAGGGAAAAAATAAGCTCTTTAACTTTAGCCAAATTCTTCTATATAGACTCAAAAGGAAAAGTGGATGTTATAGCTGAAAAAGACACTGTAGTAGCAGGGTTGTTGTTTTTTTAAGGCACTCGTTTTTACATATTTTAAAATCCCACTTTAGTAATTTGAATTATTTCCCAAATTGATCACTGTTTCAGGGGTATGCAAGCTGCTGCTCTCCTGATGTTCTGAGCCACAATTCCCCAAACCCCTTCCCTTGACTACATTGGCTGGGGTTGTGTTGGACTCCAGAACCTCTGAAGAACACAAGTTGGCAACTGATAGATACAACTTATATTGATGTTTAGGGCATCTGTGGCTTAGGAGAGGGCTATTCAAAGGACTGTTTGTCCCTGTATATGTCCAGTTGTATCTTAAGATAGATAAAGTCTCCTTCAAGTTGAGTTCAATTCCTGGTGACTTCATGAACACATCCATGCTGTTTTCTGGGCAACAGTTCAGAAGTTGTTGGCCATTGCCCTCTTCTTGGACTTTTTTTTCCCATTTACTTTCCAGTCTAGCCTATAGTCTAAGTATTTCTGGTGGTCTTCCATCTAAGTTCTAAAGAGATTCAACCTTGTTTAGTTTTTTGAGATCAGCCAAGATAGCACTACCTGACTAGATAGGAAAACATCTCCTTACTTCTCACAATGAAGAGCCTGACAGGATCCATCCTCTTCCTGCATCCTTACAGAATGTAATCGAAGCAAATCTTTACTACTTTTTTCTGCACTATGATATGAAATAGCACAATGCAAAACAGCAGTACTGTACACATTTCAATGCTCTCCCAAGTGAAATAGCAGCATGCTGAATCAACAATCTGCTGTAGCGCAAAAAAAAAAAAAAAGACAAACACAGTTTTGGACTCGAACAACAAAAGTATAATCTCCATCTCACAGGGATCAATAATTCTACTTTATTTTGCAGTGGTCAGATTCCTATCTTTAATACTGTATCTATTTCTGGGCACCACACTTTCAGAAGAATTTAATGAAAGTGAAACAGTTTCAAGAAGGGCAATAGGAACGGTCAAGGAATTAGGAAAGGAGTCCTATGAAAGAAAATTGAAGGAATTAAGAATCTTTAGCTTTGAGAAGCTTGAAGGAGATAAGATAGCCTGTTTCAGGAAGTTGCAGGAAGGTGGAGGCCTATTGAATGAAGGGTAAGAAAAATGGTAGCAGTAAGAGCAATTCAGTTGTAGAACCAATTACTCAGAAAGGTGATGGCCTCTTTTTTGCTGGATGTGTTCAGTCTTCTGTTGGGAATGCTTTAATTAAATGGAACAGTGTGTTAGATGTGATGACCTAAATGGACCCCTTCAATTCTATTAGCAACTTTGTTTTGTATGAACTTCAAAGTAATATCTCCTAATGAGAACCACTGCTCTAGCAAAGAAACAGTCATAATAAATGCATTGGGGGCCATTGTCAGTTTTGTCATGTAAAAAAATTTAGGACTGCTTCAAGTGATTTCATTGAAACAAATAGCTTTATCATCTCTAAGAGCTGTCTCAGGCAACATAAAAATCATTGCAGAGTGAGGAAGATATGCAAATAAGGAAATTCTGAGACCCGGTTTTCTGATGCTAGAGTGTCCCAGGGTTGCATTTTTCATGCATTGCTCTGGCAAAATGTGATTAAAAAGTGTTGTTCTCTCCTATCCCTTTTTGAAATCTCAGATAGGCCATCTCCATGAACAGAACAAGCAGGCACATTGGAAAGGAACTGGAGACAAGACTTAATATAAAACAATATGGGACCAAGCTTAATTCTCTCCAACTATTGAGCTAACTGTTGAAGAGAAAAGCAAAGGAAGGTAAGTCAGGTTACAAAGCCAGAGCAAAGGATAAGGGCAGAAGGTTTTTCTGGCCTATTCCAAACACCTCTATCAATATTCAAGCCATCTTATACATATATACTTACTTAGAAGAACATCCCACTAAATTCAGTAGGATTTACTCTGAGGTAAGGAAGTATAGAATTGCAGCCTAAATATATGCATACAGGGCAAAACATGCAGAGAGAAATCTATTCAAATGCTAAAAATGACAGGTTACAAGAAGGTTATGGAAAAAGATGAAATATTGAATATACAAACAAAACCAGCTGAAGTTTTGATAACTAAATGGACATACAAATAATAAATCAGAAGAGTGTCTTGGATAACCTTATGTATTGGATTTACCAAACGGATTTGTGAAAGTTGTCAGTGATCTTGTGAGAAGAAACAAAAAGAAAATGAAAAAAAAAAAACCATGTGTCTGGACACTATTTGAAGGGACTAAAGATTACGGTTGTTGGGAGCAAGGGGAAGGAATATAAAGTTGGTTTATTTGACCAAGGTTGAATAGATAGGTTGCTATTTCTGGAAATTTTTAATGGATTTTTTCCTGACCAGGATTGGCTGATGATGTTTTAAGATTTTGTTTATAGATAAGAGTTATATGGGAAAGAATTTATTTGCTGTATTTTAAATTTATCTGATTAAGGTTAAAACAGTTATGTTGCTATCTCTGGTAATTTTATTGGATTTTTACTGACTAGATTTGAATGGTGAGGTTTGGGGAATTTGTTAATGATAGAGAATGAGATACAAATGTAAAAGGAAGGAATTTGAGTGGGTTTATTAGATCAAGTTTAGAATAGGTAGGTTGTGATTTCTGGTATGGACCTTTGCTGATTAGGATGTATGATGAGGTTTTAAAGATTTGTTTATTGAGAATGAGACGAGATATGGGATGAAGAGATTGTTTGTTGTATTTTAAGAGATGGTGATAAGTTGTTAAAGTTATTTATACTTGCTGGGACAAAGGGGGAAATTATTTTTCTTTCTTTTTAAAATTATTTTTCTTTCTTTTTAAAATTATTTTTCTTTCTTTTAATTTACACTTTTTATTTTTTATTTTTTTCATACTCTGTATTAGTTTTATCTGTATAATGTAATCTTTAATAAAATTATTGTTAAAAAACAAATGCAAAGAAGTATGCTTTGGGTTATCAATATTTCAGCTAATGAGTGCAAAGCCCCTGTATAAGGGGAAAATGATATTACAGATGTTATTTTAAATTATTATAATTCAAAGCAGCCAGCTTTAAATATATTTGGCTACTCGTGGTATTTTAGTCTTGGGTGTTCTGTACTGATGGATTTACATTAGGAGCTCATTCTCACATCCCACTGAGATGTCACACTACCCAATTTTGGATGATATATCCTCATGACATCACCTTCAACTCATCTCCAGCCCACTAACAAGACGATTGAAAATCATATTTAGCTATTCTAGTTTTAAAACAGCTTTTCTATCTTCTGGCACAGGTCTTGCCTTATGAACAAACAGCAAATGCCTTGTTGGCAACATTGGCAATGACCTTGTCAGGACCTGGATTTGCCCAGCTCCCTTTGGCCTTGTTGGGCTATTTCATACATACTCTCTTCTCTTTAGTGACTGCTCAATGCCCTTAATGGCCATTTTGGCTTGGGCTGTTGGAGAGACTGGACACCTGGTTCCTGCAGATGAATCTGTCCATATAATGCCTGGCCTGGCATTATGGGGCTCCTTATATTCACAGGTTTAGTTCGTCTTTAGTGCCAGCCACGCTGCTGCCCACACTGACATTCCTTCTTCATTCTGTCCTGCACCTGAATGGCAAGACATATGTGCAGCATAAGGGTGTAAGATGAAGTAAGAGAGAGCTCCCATGAAAACTCCATCAACTTCAGTCTATGCCCCTCTGCCATGCATGCAACAGTGCCAAACCTGTCACTTGGATAGCTTCAGGAGGCTAAAACCCCATTCCAGGCACTCAGTCACAGTCGCTCACACCTAACAAAACCCACATAAAGAACTGGTGGTCATTTTTCCCAGTAGCAAGTGCAACTAGGTGGGAAGGGAAATATAGCAAGAGAAATCCACCAGTCACTGCAGTTGTTCCACATTAAAACTGTAAGGACAGCACCAGTCTCCAGATTCATCAGAGATGCAGAGTAGAGCTTAGCCATCAAGACAGACTGTGCCAGAATTCTTTTCTGCAACTCAAGGCTGGAAGAATGTGCATTCACAAAGCTCTGAGAAAGAATCCTAAGGCTGCAGGTGGCATTGGCCCAGTTCCAACAGCCCTCTGCAAGAGATTGTTTTAGGCTCCTATATGAAATACTGCCTGGAAGAAGAAATCAAAGAAAAAGAGAACGAGACAAAAAAGAGTTGTGTCAGAAAGAGAAAAAAAGACAGAAAGAAAATGGACAGGTGATCTCATCCATACCTTGTCTGCCCTCTAAGTGGCTTTCAATAGATTAGTCCTCATTAATTTTTTAATTGTTAGATTTGTAATCTGCCTCTTGTCTAGAAGCTCAAGGTGATTTACATAGTTGTCACCCTTTAATTTATCGCCACAATAACAACTCAGTTAGCTTGGCTAAAAGAGAGTGTAGTCCAAGAATGCCAATGGCTGAGGGCAGGCTTGAATCTGGGTCTCCCTTGACTTAATCCAAAACCCTTAAACCACTATACCACATTAGCTTTCAAGTATGTCCTCTACAGAAAAAAAAAAAAATTGTAAACTTTCTGGCCATGATAGAAGATCCAATTATAGTCCTACTTCAGAAGAGTCCTCTTTCTGAAAGGCTATTTAATGGGTAAGTGAGAACCCTCCAGATGAGCTACACCTCCCAACTTCCTTCAACACTGGCCATGCAGCATCTGGAGGTCACAGGTTCCCTGTCCTTGTTGTACTTGGAAGGCTGCCCAAACCAGTTTAAAGATAAACGGCTTATTTAGCCTCTGAATTGCAGACTGAATAGGTTTACCTTGTCAGACTTGTCCACTGTAGTAAGATCTTCTACATTTTTACAAAAATCAGCACATGCAAATGATATGCACGTTGGTTCTTTCTCAATAATGCAGTTTGAAGTGATGTGAAAGTGATTCTGAAGACAGAAAACTAGGTCACAAGGAACTGGCCACTTCTGTCATCCCACTACCTGTATTTGCTCCCTAGGGTGGACATATCACCAGCTCTGATCATGATCTTCTTTGGGCAAAGTAGCTTCCATGTTTATGTTTATCTAACTGTTTAACATTATCTAAAAGTTTAGAAACATTTATGTTTCTAAATGTCCTCTCTATGTATGTTATCCATTAAAACTCTTATTCCAACATTAAAAACCAATTCATTACCTATATTGGCATTACTTTCCCCAAATGCTATGTTACTGGGTGGCAGTGTACACCTGCAGCAGTTGTGAGAATTGTAAAAAGTCAACAAATGTAGAGCTTCTTATCATGCCATGTTTCATTTCTATCTGCCATGAAACCAGTAGTTATTTTTCCACAAAACCAAGAAAAAAATTGCAATCCTATAATTTTTTAAGAAACAGCCATCCTTGAAGAAGTGCTGCCAGAATTTTCATTCAAAACACACAAGGAAATGTTAAATGCTTCTGAGAAGGTGGATAAGCCACGAAGGACTTGGAGAGCCCATGCTGTTCATCTAGAAAACTGGAAGGGAATTTATAACCACAGGGTTTCTGAAAGGGAATTCATAATCTGCATGAATGGAGGATGGAAACCATTCTAGCGATTCAGTTATCATGCAGGCGATAAGAAACATCTGTTAGGAGGCAGAGGGCAGAAGCAAATCTGCCTATGAATGGGCATAAAGCATTAATACCCCTCTATGTAACAGAGGAAGAAAGAGGAAAACACAAGTTCAAGCAAAGCTTATGGTGGATTCTTTTTTAAATAGTATTGAGCTGTGTGAAAATGCAAGTCTTATTTTAGAACAAATGCACCTGAGGACATGTGGTGGAGGGCGAAGCAAGATAGAGGAAGAGTCATGTGCTTTCTTCTACAAAAAAATCCACCACTTGATTGCCATGGGTCCCTGGGGCTATTACTAAATTTGGTAGCTGTCTTTTCATTGCTGTTTGGTCTGGGACAATTAGGAGTTATTAAACCCTCTAGCATAGGGTTTCTCAACGTGAGCAACTTTAAAATTTGTGGACTTCAACTTCCAGAATGCTGGCTGGGGAATTCTGGAAGTTGAAGTCCACACATCTTAAAGTTGCTAAGGTTGAGAAACCGTGCTGTAGCATGAAGGGCTCCACTTTCTAATATGGATATAACAGTAGCATTTAGCATACAGGAGTAAGCCAGTTTGTCTTTTTTCTCCAAGTCTGAACCTATTTTGTTTTCTCTTCAGATGTGATTCTTAAAAAGCTCCCAGCCTCCATTCATTTTGTGTGTGGGAAGACGCATGATAAAAATGGGAATTATATACATATACAATCTTTATTGCAATCAATGATTCATACATAAGGATGGGAATTTAAAGGGGGGAGGGGAAAGATTCCAATAATCTCTATTAAATATCATCAGTAATACAAAATCAAACAAAAAAATCAAGTTTTCTTAGCATTTGTCCTACTTAGTTGCAGGGTCGACTTATTTTGCACTGCACTTGCTTTATTCTTATAGCAAAAAATGATTAATGTATGCGGCAACAAGGACTTTTGTTTTTCAGCAAGCTTGTCACACCTGATGCAGATTTGGGTTGGGCCCAAGGTCACCCAGCTGCCTTCTGTGTCTAAGGGAGGACTAGAACCCAGGTCTCCCTGCTCTTTGTCCATCACCTGAACCACTACGCCACGCTGGTTCTCTTACAAAAATACAAAGATCATAGTAACAAACAAATAACAAACATAATGATACTTCTCCAATTTCTAGATTCAGAAATACAAGGGACACAACACTGATCAAATGCCATCACAACAAATAATAGAATTCATTAATAAATATCTAGATGCATACTCTGCATCAATATCCAGATGTTTACTCTAGAGTAGAGTAGGTCTATTGATGTTTGCAAAGTACCATTGATTTAAAAGGTTGTTTATTCAAAGTATGAGTGAGTCTGGATCCATCCCATTATATATTCACACCCTCACCCCACTGGTTTGCTGTTTTCTGTCTTCAAAGGTACTTCATTAAAATGTCAAGTAAAACCAACAAGAGACATTTTTTTAAAAAGCCTCACAGGCTTGTGCAACAGTAATTATTGTTTCTTTGGGTTACTACTCTCTTACTTTTTGTTCCAGTTCACCCACTAAAAACTATCCTTTGAAAGGTCCTTAGTATAAGATGTTATGAGGAGATAGCCACCAGCCATCTCCCCCATTATGCCTCACTCCGAGACATCTGGACCTAACATCTGCACTGGAAAACTGTATCGATCTGGTGGCTCCTTTAAGAAGTCTTCAAAAAGAGATTTAAAAAAAGGTTGCCACCCTGCAAAGTTGAGCACTGGTCCTGATGCTTCACTCTGGTGATCCTTCAGAAGGAGACACAGAATCAGCCAGCACAATAGGGCAGGAGGGCGACAGCTTAAGGCAAAGTTCAATCTGCCATTATTTCCCATCTGCCACATAAGAAAATCAGTCCTGGAATGGAAAAGCATGGCCAACAAAGCACATCCAGAAGCAGAATATGAATGAAAATAAATCAAAACTTTGGCAGGGTAACCAAGTCCTGATCACCCTAAAACCAAGTGTTCATTGCACATGGCTTCCAGTAAATTCCAAGTCAAATATGTTCAAAGTCGCACTCAACAGCATCAGCGACACTGCCAGTTTATTTCTTATAATGTGTTGTCTTCCAACATTCTTTCAGTGTGCAATTGCATGTGTTCTTTTACTTCAAGGGCATGGGTTTTTTTTAGCTGGGTCTTCAGTATGAATATCAATATTCGTCCTTGTTTCACAGATGTTTGAGAGGCTATACCCTGCAGGAATTAGGGGAAAGGAATATAGATCTCTTCTATGGAACTGGAACATAATGCATTTCTGAACTTCATTGGAGGGCAATTCAGTAAACTTTGGAAATATTAATTTTAGCTAACGATCAGCCCTACACTTCATTTGGGGCCACAAGTATCATGCTGCAATATTTATAACGTATTAGTCATCACATGTGTTAATATTATATTTGTGTCAGGCTATATTATAAACAAACAACTGTATAAAAAGAGAATATGGCCCTCAGAAGAATTCAGATATCAGCAGGAGACAATTGTGAAGTTTATTCCAAATTCGGGTCTTCAGAAAACCAGTAAAAAATGTACATCAGTTGAATAAACTGCATCAAACTATTACCTTAATATAGAAATGGAATCCAAACTCACGGGCTTTAAAAACCCCTTTTTGTAAAGACTTCAGAGGCTCCTTCAGTTACCATGTGAGTGATACCTTTTTAAGATAGGAAGCACACAATAACTGTGAAATAAGAATTATTTTAAAAACAAAAAACAAATCAATTCTCCAAAATTCTCTTCAACTCAAGAATAAAGAGAAAATCCTGTCCACTGTTCAGAGTTTTTATCAGTTGGTCAGCCTTATAAATCCGATAAATGAATAAATCTGAGTGGCATGACACCACTCACTTTGCATGATCACTCCACCCACTGCACTCTCAAAATAGGCCAGGTTGGCATATTTGGACTTCAAATGATCCTAATTCAGACACATCATGTGAAGACCCAGCTCTCTGGAGAAGAAACTAATGTTGGAAAGGTGGAAGGAAAGAGAAGAGGACAACCAGCAGCAAAGTTGATGGATTCAGTTACAGTGATAATGGGTGCACCATTGCAAGATTTGAAAAATCTGATTAGGAACAGATCATTATGGAGAAAATATATCCATGTGTTTGCTAAGAGTCAACACTGATTTGATGGCACATAATATCAATCAATTAATCAATCAATCATTCAATCAAACGCTTGGACCAAATGATTGTCCACCCCTGCCTTGGTATGAGAGAAGAGTTATAAAGTATTGCTAAAAGGCTTTATTAGTTAAAAAAAAATAAAATAAAATAAAGCAAAAACAAAAACAAAAACAAAAAAACAAGCAAGAATGTCTTAGCCCCCCCCCCTTTATTTTGGGTAGGAGGGACATGGGTTCTATCTTCAAAATCAGTTGACCTGAAACAAAGTGATTTGTATGACTGTGATCAAATCCATCTATGCAAATTTATCACTTTGTGCAGCAGGAATAAATTATCCATGTACAACATACATCAAATTTATGAGATGGTACAGAAAAATATGCAAAAAAAAATCAGTCACTTTTAAGTTGTGTGTACAGTAGTATATAGGGATACTACCATTCAAAAGTGAATGCAATTTTCAGATGTTTAAAACATGCACAATGATGTGGAAATGGTTGTGCAATTCTATGCAAAATTATTCCACATAGTTATATGGAAATAGAGTAGTATACTTAATTATCAAGTACACAGAGAAGGTCCAGTAAAAATATTATAAATGTTATTTAAAAATCAGTATAACAACAAAAATATACAAAGATAGGAGCAAGATTATAAAATTCAAAATCAGAGGATGGGCCAGAACAACTTACGGCTGATACATGTCATGTTAAAGAGAGAGAGAGAACATATAATTTTATTTGTCCATCTCTTACTTCTGCCATGGTCTGCTGCTTGGATCAAGGTCAGTTGTGGGTCTGAGCACACAATAAACAAGAAGATAGAAGATAAACTCTGCTTAAGGACTAAGAAAAGAGGCAGTTTCTGGGTTTAGGTGAGTGCCAATATTGATTAGAAGAAGAGATATTTGATCATTTAATGACCTGAGATGGCATCTGAAATATCAGTGTTACCAGATTCTTTTGTGAAAAGGGAGCATTCCAGTTCTATGTATCATGTGCCAATGAAATGGATAGCTTGTGTGTGTGCATGTGTGTGTGGCAAAAATAACAAAAATAAATCCCACAAAATCTAACAAGCTACCAGAAATGCTTAATTAATGACTGGACAAACTGATAAGCTGAAGGATCAAATGATTGACGGTTTTCTCAATGCCTGAAAACAAACCCAAAATATTTGTATTTGCAAAGTAAATGAGAAAAATCCTCTGGAGGTTTTGTGTGGTGAAAGCAACTACAAATTGGCCAAACGTTGTGGGTGTGTATATTATAAGGTAAGAGGTGAGTCACTGAAGGTGAACCATTAACAGCAGTGCTGATTCCAAAAATGAAAGCTAAATCTTTAAAATTTTTCAACTTCAAAACAAACAATTATACACTGAATTTAAAAGAAGATGAACCTCTAACTCAAGAATGAAGACATTTTTGGAAATTTGAGAAATTTGAGAACATATTGTAGGCAGCCTCACAATATGGTTGTCACAGTGGATGCAACCAGTCACAAGACACCTATTTCCAGAAAGCAAACTGGACTACAACCTTTCAACATTTCTATTTCTAAAGAACTCATATGGGGCAAATGTGAAGGACGGGAATTAAAAGTGTCTTTTAAAAAACAAAGTGAAACCCAAATCAGTGATGCACCATGTTCTAACAATATGTTTGGCATCTACTAGGAAGAAGCTGCCTTGAATGTTTGAGCATGAATCCTCATTATTTGTAAGTTTCAGGAAGTCATGTCTAAACATGGAACTGCATTGGTTGCTTTGCTGGATGATGCTTGTCAGGTTCTGGAGGGGAAGGTACACCCTTCTTCATTGGCCATGGTATCCTTCTGAATCTCCCAGGAAGACTGAGGATTGGAGGCACTGTTCCATAGTGGCCTCACTTCTTCCTAAGAGGATGGTCCAATCAGTTGCAGCATAGTACTGATTCCCTGACTGTCCTCTTGAGGATCAATTCTCCCATCCTTGAAGCATAGCATCATAGCATCTATATTCCCCATGCTGGCTGGGGAATTCTGGGAGTTGAAGTCCACATGTCTTAAAATTGCCGAGTTTGAGGAACACTGACCTATATGATACCGTTGGGAGAGATCCTCCACTGATTCAGGATGAATCTAACTAAATATGACCACCCTAGGCTGAACTGGTGATACCATCAAGGTCTTAATTCAGTCCCTTATGTAATGATTAATGATTATATTACAGGTAAGTGATGAAACAAAACAAGCTGAAGTTGAATCCAAATAAGACTAGGTTTCTATTTAATCAGAAATCATCTGGCCCCTCCACTGGTTACTCTCGACAGAGAGACACTCCCCTGAAGAAACAGGCCCATGACCTTGGTGGCCTTCTGAATTCATGGCTACTACTTGGTGGAGACCATGGCCAGGAGGTTGTTTGGCTAGCTCAGGCCTGTATGTCATTTTGCAGCCTACTTGAACAGCAGGAACTAACAATCATAACTCTTGCCCTCACCACCACCATATACCTTAGAAGACCTTTGGATACTACGCAGCAGGTACAGCTGATATGGAATGCAGCCACCCACCTGCTGATGGACAAGAGCTGTCACAGCTATATTACATCTATACTGCAGGAGCTGCATTGATTGTCAATAGTCTTGCAGGTACAATAAATGCTTCTATGGTTGTAAACTGCCAGAAGTCTTTGGAATCTGCTGGTATAGTAATGAAAAAGAGGGAGAAACAAATGAATAAGGCATGGGACTGATGTCTGGGGTCTACCATTCTTATTTGCTGTGGATCTCCTACTGACATGGTCCTGAACAGACCTAAAATGAATAACCTTAGGGGTGAATATGTGTAGTTCAGGGTTGAACTGTGGAGTCCTGGGGTTCTCTGAGCTTGGTTCTTTTCTTGCAAACGTTTCATTACCCGGCCAGGTAACATCTTCAGTGCTAAAATGGAATGGGGTTTGCTCTCTATTTATGTGCTGTGACCTGCCTTGCCAGTACTGGTAAGGGTGGGGGTTTGGTAGTTCCTTGATTAGCATATGTTTGCTGCTTGATTGTGTGCCTGGTGGTAACCTTTGCTTATCTGGGTGATGATTGCTGGTGATGATTGCTGGTGAGGCAATCTTCTGGTCTTTTGTCTCTTTTGATTAGTATGTAGATGCTGTTTATCTCTATGTGTCTGATGTTACCTAGCCGGGTAATGAAACTTTTGCAAGAAAAGAACCAAGCTCAGAGAACCCCAAGGACTCCACATGAATAACTTTTTCATGCTTTGATCATTCTTATTCACTTTGGAGGCACCTTCACACCATTAGATATATCATCTACTGCCACACCTGGGAGCCTGAGCTGTTGAAATCCACTTGGTCATAAACCTGTTAAAAGCAAGAGATGTATTTCTCAGCCTTTATGTGGGGTGGCCCAAATATATATGGTTCATGTGGTTTACAGTGAAGTTTGTATATTAAATGGAAATTTGGCTTGAAAACACATACAGTCACAAGGACTGCAAATGGCTTATTAGCGTCCCATTCAAGAGGAAGTGCAAGGAAAGTGTTAATGTATGATGTGGAATGAATGGGGTGCCTTTTCTGTCTTCCTGACTACATGATTTATGCAACAATCCTATCCACCAATTAGACCAGTGGGTGTAATTGCAGGCAGCAGAAAATGCTGTTGCTACATCTGACTTTATATACTGTTGATACCAATGCTTTGCAAGCGTGGCAGTACAGATCCCGCTGGACTGCTAAATCAACAAAAGTCAGGTAAATGGCCTGATTGTGTCTACCAGAGAATAGTCATCTCTTGCTAGTAATTTAGGACAATAGCTTTAGGGCAGTGCTTAGGGCTGCCATGAAGTATATCATATATCAGTGTGGTACTGTGGACTCTCAAAATGGGAAAACATGTTTTAAAATCCATCTCCCCCCCCCCCCGCCCCAATTGCCTAAAATATGCAAGAACATAAGAATAACACTGCTGGGTCAGCTAAGACCCATCTTGGTTCAACATTTTGTTTCTTATAGTGGTCAACTAGATGTCTCTTGGAAGGACTTGGGATTGGTGCTTAGATTTTCTGTGCAATATGCATGTCCTCTTATTTGCCTCCATCCCCACATACATACATCCCTAATATTTAGTAAAGGAAAACTTAAAATATCACCTAGGCCCCAGAAGTGACATCCAAACTGATGAGTAGATGGGGAAGTTTGCAAAATTTGCATTGATGTCTTTTCATATGCTTTGGAGAAAATGATACGCTATGGAAGAAGAAAGGGAGGAGGAGAAGGAAACCCGGTTTTTACTTGCAGAAGAACCTAAATTGCTCGCTGTATGTGCTATTCTGACCCAGAACCAAAGGAATGAGCTAGAAGGGTTTGTAAAATAAGGATGAAACAGTCCTAAAGTCTGCAGAATTTTGTACACTACTGAGGTTGGAAGAGCTGGAGGGACACAAGTCAATTTTATTTATTTCTTTAAAATTTTCACTAATAAAATTCATTTACAGAATAGCTAATGCAGAGATCTATACAACAAAGTCTTTGGACCTCAAGGGTAAAGACCTGGGACACACCTGAGTGGCCCTTTGCCCTAAGAATGGAATCCTGTCAGGCCTTCTCAGAAATAATGATCAGTGGGTCAAGTGCACTAGCTAATTGGCTTAATTCCCTAGGCTTTGCATCAAGTAGGTGAGCAATTTATGACTATTCTATATTCCTATATAAGACCTCAGTTAATTTTTCTAAAAGCCTCCTAAAATTAGAACCATCTTCAGACTACAATTCTAAGTGCATTTATAGAGTATACATTTGATTGTTGCCACTTGGACTTATTTATAAGCAAACATCACTGCTAGGGTCAATTTGCAGGCATGGCAGGATAGAAAGAAAATTTCTTTAACCTTCAATAATTAAAATGAGTAGGATTAGAAACCCAGAGTAAGAATTATAGATAGTAGAATTATACAGTGCTTCAGATTTGATTCCAAAAGGTGCTTCAGTGCACGTCATAGTGCAAACATGTACCTGCCTGTATCTCTTTAAAGCAGCCACATCTTTTCCTAGGAGCACATAGCTGCTGCAGAAGACAGCCACTTGATCCCAAGAGAAAATGAGGCTGCTTTAAAGACTTGCAGATGGACACTATATTCACTAACATTCATGTAACCCCTCATGTATGCAAAGCACCTTTTGGGAACTGAATCTGAAGCATTACATAGTTCTGGCAGATAATAGAGAACATATCTGATGGTCACAGAGGTCACCAAATCAATACTTCTTACAACTCAATATTCTACTATCATTGAAAGGAATAAATTATTCCTAACACCGTTGCTCCAAGCCCTTCTGTTGCCTAAAGTGGACTTCAGATGGTGTCCCCTTCACTAGGGCAATACTTTAAGAAATAAATCATGTAATTCAGCCATAACTTCCTCCATTCAATACAGTTCATTATAGCTATCTCTCCTGAAGAGAAATTGGTCTTATACCCCTAAATATGGTTTTTGTGTTATCATTTAGGTTATTATGTGCAATTAGTTTTTAAATTTTATTTGTATGGTATTGGGGAGTTGTACATAGCCTATAAACCCTTACATAGACTCTTACATAGCAATGTTAGGCACACCAAATTCTAAGCTCCAAGTTTTACTTCTAAATGAAGAGGCATATGCTTACATTCTAATACTTCGCAAAATCAATCCTAAATTATGGTATTTCTTTATTGTACAGATATTTCTCACACGTCTTTTTAGCATCCAACTATAGATCTATAATGCTTTAAAATACATTGGCATAGTTTGGAATGCAACCAAAATATTGGCTTCTGACAATTTTTATTTCCATACAGCAACAGCTGTGTAACAGGCTTATCAGAGTAAGAGCTGATCTATCAGGCAATGGTATCCAGAGAAGGGGCCCACCAAGCCAGCCACACAGATGAATGTCATGTTGATATTTCATTTCTAATCATGTTATTTTTAGAATTCATGGGTAGCATTGATATCAAGCTGAAAAAGATAGTCTCCTTCAAGTGGAACTCAGCTCTGATGACTTTATGTGGAGATCTGTGTAGTTTTCTTGGAAACAATATGCAATTGAGTATTGCCTTTTTCCAGGGGTTTATTGATCTATTTCCCTTTTAACCTATAGCCCTGGAATATCCTGGTGGTCTCCCAACCAAGTACTAACCAGACCCAAACCTAATTAGCCTCTGAGGCCAAGTAAGGCTATAAGCCCCACTGAAATCAATGGGATTTAATTGATTTAATGAGTGATGATAATAAATCTCACTTATTTCAGTGCTTCTCACTAGTATCTGGTTGTCTGAATTCTAGCCCATAACAAACAACAGCAATTTGAAATGCAGCATTAAAAGAAAATGCATCACTGAAGAACAATAAGATCTCAAGTAATTGAGATAATAAAATTAGTTGGCAAGATATATAGATATATATATATACACACACATACATACATACATACACACACACACACATACACACACACACACACACACAGAGTATATACAGTATATATATGGACTAGATATAGTCTGGGTATCTATATATCTCCCAAGGTCCAATCTTATTAACTGTATCTAAATAAGCAACAGATATTTGAAATCCAAAATAGGTCTATGCCACCTGCACTTTATGAGAAAGTCCTCCATAATACTGAGGCAGCCATTAAGAAGACCTACTTCTCATTAATATCAACTGAGCCACAGGTTGGAGTGTGGCATAGAGGAAGTCTTCTCCATTTGAAGTTAGATTCTGGAGGAAATACTCCTCAGGTGTGCTGGACTCAAACCCTGTAGAGCTTTAACAGTGATCACCAACAGTTTAAATCATGTCTGCATGATGTACTGCAATTGTGCAATGACATATATCTCCAACAGGTTACTAACTTACCTGCAGTCCTTAGGGTATTAATCTATATTAATAGTAAATCAATGCAACGTTGATTTGCGGCATAAGTTAAATCCTTTTTCATCTCTGCCCTACAGAGCAGCATGGATGAAGCTGGGAGAAATGTGGAACTTTGTCCTAACCGTACCAAAATACCAGAATGCAGACATATTAAAGAAAGCCCATTTAACCTGAACTTGAATTTAAAAAGTGTGCTTAAGATCCAACATGTGGATTTATGAAAACAGCCCTTATAGAAGTTCTGCATTTCAAGCAGCCAGTCATACAGAGGAAAAAGTGATATAAAGTTCCAAAGGTTTTGAAATATGCATCTGCCCTGTTGGATTCAATTGCAACATCAATACTTCCCAACTTCTGAGTCTGCCATTCAAATATGTAGTCTCTGAGCAGAGCCAGCTAGATGACGCTACTTGCTCAGATGCTGCACGGTGCATAAAGGACAAAGCATTACCCAGCACTCTGTTTGCTGTGGCTTTTGCTAAACTAAATAGATCTTCATTTGATCCAGACAAACTGCTATTAGGCAAGTAGATTCATGAGCAACACATGAACAAACATGATTTGTTCTTTAAGCCAGGAGTGAAGAAGCTACAGCTCTCTAGATGCTCCTCCCAGGAGCATGAAATATGCATGACCAATGATCAGTGATGCCTTGAGTTGCAGCCTAAACTACTGAACCAGAGGGCTGTAGGTTCCTCGCTTTTACCTTTAATGTTAAGACATTTCACCATCCTCCAGATGTGTTTGGGCTAATAATTTCTTCCAGTAGCAGAAAGCAGTGCTAAATGGGAATTCTGAAAGTTGCATTTGAAAAAGACACTCTTGTTTTGTGAATTTGAAAAAGATGATCAGACTTTGGTTTCCAATAAACAAAAGTAAGCTGTGCAAGGCTGACATCTTCTGTTATAGGTAAACTTAGATTAAATAAAATATAAGTAACAAGTAGAAAACATTTGTGAACATAATTAGAATATAACACCTGATGGATGGATGAGGATAACAACAACTATATCGAGTAGACATTCATTGATCTTACCATGCAGATGATTCACGAAACAAAACATTCCGGTCACATATGTGACATGTGATAATTTTATTAGTCCATCTGATTGCCAAGTGTGAAAGAATATAGGATTTTCTAAGTTGTCACCTGGTTGGTATCAGGTATCATCAGGAACAGGTAAAAAGTAGCAAATCAAATCAAATCTTTATTATGGTCATAGACAACATAAGGAAATGTGTATGAGATAAGCAGTGCATGATTTTAAGACCCCTCCTGGATTTAGTCAAAGAGCTATCTCAGCCTTCTCAAACCCAAGGGTACTCCAGATGTGCGTACTTCAGTTCACAGAACTTGTCAACCAACCTTACCAATCATGAGACTTCTGATTGGTTTGGAAGTTGAAGTTCCCACCTTTGGAGGGTGCTCACATTGGGGAAGACAGGCTTTCTGTGTCACATATATTCAAGTGGGAAGCTCAGAAGAAAGCAATACTGCTCCTTATTAGCCATTTTTTAAAACATTTATATTTTATTCAACAATATTCAGCCACTGATAGTCCTATTATTCCAAAAAATTGTTTAGTCCCTTTGTAAAATCAGGTAATTTAGAGGCAAACACCAAATGTGTTGTCCAAAAGGAATTCCACAGTTTAACTGCATTCTACATGTTCTTTTATCAGTTCTCTGATTTCAGCTGTAGTGAAAGTTGGAAAATGTCCACATTTTCCACACCATGCATAATTTTACATTCCCATATCATTCTATTAGGAAACATCCTTGTGTCCATAGGTTGCACTTTTAATATGTTTGGCATCCAAGAGGTGTTTCTGTGACACCAGATGTGAACAGGCCAAATTTTTCATCCTTTTAGCTGGGAAATGATTGGTCTCAGAAAATAACAGAAGTGAGTGCCTTATACTTTGCAGAATCCTGAGGCACCATTTTGTGCTACACACCCAGCAAAACTGGAAAATCAGTGCAAATTTTGGAGATTTCAAGGGGCTTATGTAGTATAGAATTTAACTCTGCAAAGTGTATGCCCACTCAGTGGCATCTCCAGCAAACTACAATGATGCCAAAATGATTGTACACACGATATGACATCATGCAAATGCCACCATTATATACTTGTGTCCAATGTTTGTTACAAGAATAGCAATCGTGCCATCTGTGTAGTGATCTCATCACACACATCATAATATGTCCTCCTTGCTCTTACTGTGGACACCCATTCTCCCACTTTCTCCAAAGATGGGACAAAGATTTGACCCCACTTACCTCTGGGGGCCCTGAGGCCATTAAAAGGGCAAATGAGGCTCATAGGTTGTTCGCCCCCACTTCATCATATCCTCTTCCTCACCTTCTTTCTAAACTAGGAAACTCAAGTTCTGTAGTTTTTTCCTCAATTTTCCAGATGCTTCCATCAAAATATCAGTGAACATACATATATAAACCTCTTTTCCATGGGGATGGAATAGAATAGAACCATAAAAGCAGGGTTCCTCAACCTTGGCAACTTTAAGACAGGTGGACTTCAACTCCCAGAATTCCCCAGCCAGCTTGCTTGCTTCCCCAGTCCACCTTGCTGGCTGGGGAATTCTGGAAGTTGAAGTCCACCCATCTTAAAGTTGCCAAGGTTGAGGAACCCTGCATAAAAGTTTGCATCTGACTAGATCCAGGAAAGAGAAAGAAAAGTTGTACGACAGTGTCAAGAAGTGAAAAATGATCCAACCCTCTGCTAATATACACGTTACAGGCTGAATATTTCACTCTGCAATGCATTTGCTTGGAGTTTTTATCAACACTATGTTACATTTCAAGGATCTTACACTTATCAACCTCTGGATAGCATAACTAAACAACTACTGAAAATTTGCTTCTTATAGCTTCCTCTGCATTGGGCTGCATCTATGAAAAAAAAGCTTGGACAATTCATAAAATATAGAACAACTGAGTGAAATGTTCAAAGGACTTGACAAATTATCAGTCACATAGCTTACTGATGATGGAGCTATGTGTTCAACATATTCAATATTTATTTAAGAGTTTATAGTACAGCTCACAGTTACTCTCTGGTAATTTACCTCCTAGTAAATATAGATGGGATTTCAGTCTTAATCAGGGAATGCAAATCAAAGAAGAAAGTTGGACAGAAAGTAGAAATGCATTCATTATGACAGTCAACTTAAATTAAGCATACCCATTTTTGAGCTGCAAGAATAGCAAGAAACCCCTAGAGATACAAAAAGTCCAACTCTTCATGGTATTCTAGCACTCATCTGGATTTTTACAACCCAGATATAGTATGCTTATTTAAATAAACAAACAAGAAATGGCACTTTTTTCTTACCGGCAATTAAATATACAAAGCAACCCCCAAGACATTAAGCACCAGAGCAGAGTAGAATCAGGAAGCTGATCTTTGAATCAGCATTCAGTTATGGCCTAAACTGTGGGTACCATATTATCAACCCCTCTTAGTGGCTATTGACCTGCAGTTTCCATGACTTTACTGGGACTATTAAATCAGTCTGTAACACTACAGCCGAATCCACTGATCTGCCCAATTCAACCTCATTATAAATTAAATTTCAATTCTCTTTAGTACTCCAGTAGGCCCATCACAGTTTTTTCTTGAATACAAGGTGACAACCATTCTCACTCTGGCTGCCTAAGCAATTGCTGATGCTTTTGTTGTGAAAGAGAGAGAGAGAGTGAGAGAAGAGAGGGAATGTGTTTAAAATTGTGATTCTATAGGAATTACACTCTCAGGATATTTATGAATGTTCCTCCTTATATCCTCTTTTCTAAACATCAAAGTAGATTTTTATTGTTCACAACTTAAACTCTCGTATGCCATTTTAGCTAGCAAACATGTTTTTAGCATTTTGTGTAGTGTAAATAAAAGACATTTTTAGCAGATTTACCAGGATGCAAAACTACAATTCCAGAACATAATGAATGAGCATAATAATGTGTTGCCAATTAATTGGATGTTTATCATTGTTTGAATTCATAAATTAGGATGGGGGAAAACAGCTACAATGCAGGCATCTGCGGAAATATATTAAATTCTAAAGCTTAGAAATGTGGCTTTCTGTCTACAGATTGCAAACAATAGAAAACTTAGAATTCATTAGGGTGAGGTTTGGGTGCTAAGTGACTTGCCTAAGCCTTTCTTTCATACTGGGAGAAAGAGAATAGAGGAAAAATCCAACTTGCTCTGTAAATATAAGCGGCATTTATGGCTTCTATTCATGGTAGTACTGCAGGATCAGGAACTCCTAATGAAAAGCATCTGATGCCAGTGTTCTGTAAAACCAAGATTAAGTCAGTACATTTGTATTTTTCCTTGCAGAAGGGTTGCAACTATTCAGCGTCACCCATCATACTAAGCTATTTAGTCCAGCACTACATCACATGAAGTGGGGCTACCTCAAAAATGCCATAGGTTACATTCCAGTGTGGCTTGCTGTCTTGATAGCATAGATTTCGGAGCAGAAAATGATCCATTGAAAAGGATATGTTAAAAGAAAAGAAAAAAAAAATCACCGGATTGCATTAAATAAAACCCAGGGGTTCTGCAAACAGCTATGCACTAGAATGGGTGCCAAATTTAATGTAATCCTAGCATGTGGTAGAGTGAGACAACACTTCAAGTGGGCAACAAGATGGACTGAGATCCAACCAGCCCCAATCCACTACTCTCCTCTCTTACACAGCTTACTTTACTTAGCCGATAAAAATATTATCTCTGTTCACACTTTTTGTGTTTAATTCAGGACTATCAAATTAGTAGGGGCAGTGGGACTACACTAAGTATTCTCAACAGGTTTTTTTTGGTAGGGGGGGAACCGTTGGTGCCATTGAATCGGTGTTGACTCCTGGTGATTGCCTGGACAAGTGCCTGCAGTTTTCTTGGCAAGATTTCCAAAGTGGCTTGCCATTGCCTGCTTCTTCCTAGGACTGAGAGAGAGTGACTGGACCGAGGTCACCCAGCTGGCTTCGTGCCTAAATCGGGACTAGAACTCCTGTCTCCCAGTTTCCAGCCTGCTGCCCTAATCACTACATCAGACTGGCTCTCATTCTCAACAGTACAAACCCTAACAGTCTTGGCTGGATACCAACATGGTATCCTGCAAAGGAGACCTTGCATATCAGTAAATTGTGCTGTTTTTTGGCTGAAGTACTTGAGCATCAAAGATATGGTGCTAGAAATATGCTTCTGCTTCCTTCATCTTTATAGCATGTAAGTAACAAGAAAATAAAATTATAATCATCCATATATTGTACAACTTTAAAAATAGAATTACACAGATGTCCCTCTATTTTTTTAAAAAAAAATAATTATAATGAAAAATGCATAAGTGACAGCTTAAACCCTTGCAGAAGTAACTCCAACTGTTTGCAGCTTACCATCTGGGGGGGGGGGTGCTTAGCAGTGCAACCAGACTGAGATATATTAGATATGTTAGATATGAGCAAAACCATTAACAATTCAATCCTCAGTTGCACTGTTAATCAGCAAAGGGCCAAGGCATTCATCATGATGTGCCCAGATATAAATGCATGTTATCCTTAAGATAGCCATAGAAATCTAGCTGGCCCTTGCCCCTTGGAATGCAGGATCTACACAGATAGTGGGAAGATCTGTTCACTCTGCTCTTTTTTCATACATCTTAACATTTTGGATTGAAGCAATGTCATGTGGAGAAGGCAGCTTCTCAGATTCTAGCTGATACCACCAGAACTTTGAAAGTGTTGCGAGCTAAGCTGCTGAACAAGCCCAGGCTCAGTGGGACACAAGAATACAATAATCTGGGTCAACAAGAGGAAAGCACTGCTGAATATGAAGACATGGGCTCCCGGTAGCTGAAAGAATCTGTGCATATTTAATACAGTCCATGATGCATTTGCCTGTTTGAAAAGAAACCCCAGCACAAGTCCTTGGAAAGCAGCTTGTAGCAGAGAATTCTTATATCTCCTCAGTTGCTTGGCTGATAAACTGAAGTTTAATTGAATTGCAGCAAGGTAGACAGATGATGGATGTGATGCAAATAGAGATGTGTTACATGGGAGACCACGCTGGCTGAGACTTCTGATAGTTGTAACCCCATCACAGGGGGAGGTTAAGAAAAGCTGGCTTGGTGGATACAGAAAGCTAAATAAATATCTACTGTCTTTCCCCACTAAGAACAAAACAAAGACCAGAAACATTCATCTAACTATGGCTGGTGTGGGTCTTCCGGGCTGTTCCAGAACACAGCCACACAGCCCGGAAGACCCACACCAGCCATTGTATGCCGGCTGTGAAAGCCTTCGACAATACATTCATCTAACTGCTCCTAAATCCACTACTGCTTAGTGACTACATTATATAATGAGACTGCTACAGCCATGCAGTCTCATTACTATATAATATATAATATATATACTACATATATAATACTTTCCAGACTGAATACTTTCTTATTTTTTCGAACGGAACCATGATAACTAAGGCCAGGTTTCACAGCACAGAAGGAGGATTTTAGCTCTTCTTAAATGGTGATCTAGAGATACATAATCAGTAGGACTAGGCTATGCAAGTCATTCAAAAGAGATGCTTCACAAAGCTTGTTACACAAGAAAGCACCTCTCTTTTAAAGCTGTACCCTTTGCAAGCTTATGCAGCTGCTTCAAAATCTGTCCTCCCTTGTCTACATGTACACAGCTAGTGCAATTTGCAAATGTTTGCATAGCCCTTACTGTATATCTGGGCCCTCAGCGCTGTTGTTTGTGATGAAGGAAGTATGCAGGTTCTCGTATGTTTTCCACACAGGAACTAATAGTTCCAGAAATAAATCAGCTCTCAGGCCCTATCTATCCCTTTCTCCCCTGCACTGGTTTTAAGGAAAAACACAATGATGGATTCAGCTATTGAGATCCTGCCTCACAAGTAGTTGGATGGTATTTTATTTGCTGGCACTGATTTTATAAGCCAATCCAGTTCAGCCACTCCTCATATTTATAAAGACCCATCCATTTCAGTGGGGTGTGTAGAAGGAGAAATGGATGGCCCCCAAAATTCAGAACACTTTAGGAATGTTCACTGATTAATCTAATTTTAAATAGATGAGGATATCTGTCTGATTTGATTATGTGCTGTCAAGTCCTTGTTGACTCTTAGTAACCACATAGGTAGATTTTCTCCATGACAAGCTGTCCCCAACTTGGTCCTTCAGGTCTTCCAACGGTGCACTCATTGCCACCATAATTGAGTCCATCCATCTTGCAGGATATCTATTTAAAGGATATAAATATAAAAATATGGCATGTAGGATTTACAACAGAAAGTGTCTGTGGTCAGTCAGATCCAAAACTTGGTTTTACTTATTTAATTATTTAAAGAATTCATATGACCATCCAAGTGAGACTTTGGATGGATTACAAAAACAACCAAAATAAAACAACAGTCAGCAATAACTGTAATAATGATTAATATGCAACCTAGCTCTCATTCCTACCGTCTTCCAATGGGAACTTACTCATCTTGGCCTCAGTGCTTGGGGGAATGGCTTTGGTTTCCCTCCGGGAAGAGAAGGAAAATATTAAAAATATATGAACAGAGAAAGAAATTGAATTATGTCAATTGAAAAGAGCTACCTGTAAGATGGGATTTTATAGTTTCATGTCATTAAATAAGATTTTTCATACTCTAAATAGGGGGGACTTTCTTGGAAGGAAGAACAGATACCTGATGGAACAATGAACAGACAGGAGAGGATAATATTCTCATTGCTAAATCCATTCTGCGGCATTCTTTAATGGAATTAAGCCCCACAGCAGAGAGGATTACAAACTGTAACAAATGAGTTCTGGGAAATGGCTAAAAGTCTGAAAAGGACTCTTGGATAGGACAACCTTAAGAATCAACCTTGACATATAATTTTCTACAGACTGAGAGTTCTGTGTTGGGGCTGCTTTTTAAAGAAGATCATTGGAAAGTATGGCTGATTCTCCCTCTCCCTCTCTCCCTCTCTCTCTCTGACACATACACACATACACATCTGTGGCTATTTAAAATAGTAAGAGTAATTCCTCCTCCTCAGCCAGACTACACTAGGCAGGATGCACTGTTCAGTTTTATGCCATGGTTAAGTAGTGGCCTAGGACCAGGGACACTCAGGGTCAGGTCCACCCTCCACCATGGAAGCTTACTAGATAAGCTTGTTGTGGGAAGAGAATGCTATGTATACCATATGAAGTATCTGGAAGAAAGGTAGAATATAAATCTAATAAATAAATAAATGGGAGGGCCCTTCTTCCTTCACTGGAAGCATGTGCAGCCCTTTTCTTCTCCACATCTCCAGCATTCATTGGCTCTTCATATTAGGACCTGGAGAAGGTCAAAGCTTACAGTTCTCCATGCACGGGCAAACTACAAGCTGCACATAACTTCCAGCTGCACTTCCATGGGCCCAGAGCCAGATTTCTTCCCTCCACCCAGTACAGTTTCACTAAAATGATTGTGGGTGTTTTTGGAAAAGAAATTAAAATTTGGCCTCATCTCTCATGAGAAACTACTCTTTGGAATAATCCTGATTCTAAAAAAAGCAGGAAAAGCCATTTGGAACTCATGGATGAAAAATGGAATAGATATTCTTAATTAGTGAATTATTTATGATACCCGAAATGTTTTTGAAGGTTTACAAAAGGAACATAATTTAGTAAAAACAGCTGCATGGTGATATTCGGCACACAGTTAAAGCATTTGTTATGTTTCTTTTTGGGCCAGATGCCTTAGCTGCCTCTAAAACTCCAGCAGCTCTAAGCCAGCAATTCAATATTAGCAGCAACTAATATTTTTCATTTAAAAAATTAGTTAACATACAAGAAACATGGAATAAAACATGGATGACTCTTATATTACAAATCCGTGGTCTCAGGTTGCAAGAAAATTTAAATGGGAATGTTTAGCAGAGGGCAGTGCCTGCTACTTTCTGAAAGCTACACCAAGTAAGGTCCACCTTATACCTGAATGGGAAACTTCTTTGGGTTACTTGCAAGACTGGGAAGCCAAAAGAAGTTTTAAAACACTTCACAGAAGAAAGCTATAGCAAACAACATTCACACTGTTGCCCAAAAAACTAGTCACCAGGAGTTGAGGTCAACTTAAGATAATCTTCACCAAAGCCTTCAAAACAATCTTCATTTGTTTATTTAAAGTCATTTTCTTACTCTTACGCTTTGGGTGGTGTAGAAGTTAAGGTGTTAGAGAAGGACTGGGGAGGCCCAGGTTCAAGTCAGCCCCCAACCATGGAAGTTAAACTTTGGGTGACTTTGGGTGATCATTCTCCCCCAGCCCAAACTACCTCATAAGACTTTTGTTGGGTGGACAATGGGAGGGGGCAGCATCAGGTATGCCACCTTGATCTCCTGCAGGACAGGTGGGATAACAAATCAGTAAATAAATATGCTTCTTTTGATTTAAAAAACAATGTTAATTCAACTACAAAGTAATTTGGGGATTTATTAGGATTTTGGCTATACCAGGCCTGAGCAATTATTTTTAAAAAGCGATGATGTATTCCTGGGAGGACGCTTGCATACCAGATTCTGACTTAATTAAATGTGTCAGCTCTCAGTTTTTGAACTGACTTTTTAATCAATGAAAAAGAAAGACCAGGCAATGTGATTTATGTGAATAAAGATAAATTTGCTGCTTAAAAACTGACGAGTTGTAATTTTTTAATTTTTTTAATTCACAAAGATGTAATTATTATATTTGTAATTATTATATTATATTTGTATTTGGAAGAGTAGAATAATTTAATTATTCTATTTGACTCTTTATATTTTTGCCTTTGGTTGTTTGTTTTCTCTCTCTGTTATTTCTAACATGTATGTTAGTTTCTTCATTTGTTTATTTAAAGTCATTTTCTTACTCTTAATTGTAAAAAAATTGTAGTTTTCAAAAAGATTGATTCAAGACAATTATTTTTATTAAAAAATACCTGGAATTCTGCATTGAATCAGTATGGGTTTTAAAAACTTGTTTCAGTGAAATAAAAAACACCCAATAGGTTTAACACAAAAATATTAAAAGGGCAAAAAATATCAGCCCCTACCTTTCTGGTGACATTATGTGCTAGTCACTCACTCTATACAGTTAAAGGTTGAAAACAGGCTTGTTTAATTTTGGCTTTCTATTTATGAACTCAACACTTGTGGGATGCAAACCTGGCTTAGTGCAGTGTGTGAACCTACCTATAAGACAGTCAAATATACTTTTTTAAAAAAAAATAGATTAATATATCGGTGGACACAACTGCAGAGTAGCTTAAATGTTTAGCCTGTGGTATCCAGTTGCCTTGGGACAGATAAGGATATATGTCCATCAACTATCAGACAAAAAAACAACAACACCCCACTCTAACCTGAGGCTTATTATCTCATGCATATTTTTCATTCTTTCCTTTGACAACATAAAAGGTCAATCAGTCTGTATGTAAGTCAATGAAGCATGAGATTTCTGCACGCAGCATGGTGTTTTATTTGGCTTGGGGAGAAATCTGATATTTCTCACTGCCAGCCTAAATCAGCTTCAACCTCAAGGCTGACTCACAATATTAAAAGTGGCCTACACTGCTAGTTGCTCTAAGCTTCTTCCCCTTGGCAGAACTCTCCACCCTGAAATGAATGGACTAAATTGCAGGTTCACTGCCCAACAGTAATAGAAACCTCTGTGATCAATAACATCGCAGAGTTGTTGTACATTATACTCTCAGATTTAGCCCCTCTCTCAATCTTCTGTAGAAACCTTAAACTATTCCTGAGCAGCACTGCAGAACTGTTGGAAACCTTGGCTTGCCATATTTAATATGAATTATGCTGCAAGCCCGTCATGAGTATTTCAGAAAATTAGCTTATAAATATTTTAATAAAAACAAATTAAGAGTCACAGTCCCTTCCAACCTGCACTAATGAGGACAATGAACTGTCTATGGATTTTGCATGAGTAAGAAATGAAGTAGAACTGAGAGGAGCTTTTAACTTCACTATATTCAATTCTTTAATTTCTTTATTGATTTTTATGGGCAGCTCTCACTATATTCATGGGCAAAGTTGGCAGACACCTGTGCACAAATCTTATGGCGTGTGGGCCAAGTTCAACTGTAGGGCAATTTTGCACTGCAATCTAAGCTGCTTGTCTCTCATGCTATTCCCAGTTGATCCTGAAGCCAGTTTAGCAAATTCCTGCCAAAATTGCAATGGTTTGGCAACAGGGCCAGGTTGATGCTCCATCTGAACTATGTTACCATAGAACCCAGTTGGTAATTTCTCTGCTTCTTGTCCTGTCCATCCATTTAGGGAAGGCAGACCTTGTTGGCTGGTCCCTCAGTGAGCAGGTCTATCAGATCTTGCCTTTTTCTTTTAGGACTTATCCCATATTCATTAGTCCCTGTTTTTTCCCTTTGTTATCCCAGATGTTTGCACAATTGGATGCCTTCAGAGCTGCTTCCTTCCCCACCGTCTTCAGCCCCTTGTTCTGATGCTACAATGATCAAAACACAGGAGCAGGTTTTTCCTTCATCCCTATGTTTCACTGTAGGTCCACAGAAACTTTGTAGTAAGAAAGAAGCGAGGGTTCAGATTCATGGAAGGAAAGGATTAACGTTAATTGAAACTTTGTGGCTTTGTGCCAATATGCCTATGTTGCAATTTAAAGAATGAAAGAAAATGAAAGAAAATCATTATCATACAATGGGTACAGGGTGGGAAAGAAAGTTGGGTATGCTTCACCTACCTGAACAGAAATTGAAAAAGTGCCCAATGGGGAATGTAAGGTTGGAGTGGAGGTAAGTTGGCAGAAGAAGTGGGGAAAATGTGGTAGCCAGAGACTTTCCTGGACTCCGTGGACTTTATGGGCCATGGTTAGATCAGCTGGAATAACAACAACAGAAAGCTGCTGACCAGTGGAGAACATAGCAGCCCAGCTGTCCAGGGTGAAAGCAATACATGTACAGGGCGGTGACCAGCCACAATGGTTTGAGTTAATTACACAGTACTACCTATGCAGTATTATACAAGTTCTGGCTTACAACTTAGACTTAAAGACAGACCTTGGGAACGGGGTCGTTCTTAAACAGGGGACTACCTGTACTGATGTTAAAAGAAATTTCAGGTGATCATTTTCCCACTATTTCAGCCTCATTATTAGTGGAAAAGTATAATGATGATTGACAAATAAGCTAATAGGAAAAATTAAAGTATAATAGGAAAAGTATAATAATGATTGACAAATGAGTTAATAGGAAAAATTATAGACTGCATAGTTCTATATCTTAAGATCTTTGAAAAAAAAATACAGTAATTCAAGGACCATTAAAAAGAAGGAATAGTATATTACCAAATCAACCTGATCTTTGAATTGAGTGTCACAATCTCAGTGTCCCTTCTGAATATTTTGTCTGAGCATCTCCTGCTTCAAATATCTCTTGCCCACCAAGGATCTCAAATAATTATTTTTCAGTCTCTTTAAAATTCAGAGCATATACAGTTTCTCCTCCATTCCCTTGAGAACTAGTTTTAACAAATGCTTATTTCCAGGCTTCTTTTTTAATTAGCATGAAGATAAAATAGCAATTTCCACAGAAACACCATCCAAAGGGGGCCAAAAAAAAAAAAAAAAACCCAACCCAAGAAGAAATAAATTACCATACCCCTAAGTTAAGTCATTCTGTATTTGATTAGATTCTATTAAGTTTAGGAGTTGGATCCTTTGGGAATTTTAACCCACTGTTACCATAAAATATGAGCTGCTCTTCTAATCATTTAGGTAGAATCACGGTGGTTGGGGGAGAAAGTAAATGTGGCAAATAAAAGGCGGCACCCTTTTCCTCCCTGTCTTTTAGCAGTGGCCAGGATCAAACCCAGCTCCTCTCTTTGCCTAATCCTATCAGACCCAAATGACCCTCCCTGTCCCCAAAGACCCCCTACAGTCCCATCTAAACCAAAGAATAGAAGCCTCCTCACCAGCTCACAGTACAGCCCCAGGATGGCCCTTACAAGGGAATTGCAACCTGGAGAAACCCCAACATTCCAACCTCAATCAGCCTGATGACCTCAACATTCCGTCTCCTTTAACAGTGGACTTCCTCAGCTCTGCTGCTCTCCTGAAACAGCCATTTTGCCTAGTAGAACTCATCCCAGTTACACTGACAAGGACTGCCTAGCTTTCCCAAACTGGCCAGCAAATCAGATCCCTAGGATTTCCTGTTTGTACTCCTCAACTTCTATAAAAATATTTACTTTCCCATTGTTTGGGGTCCCTCTTTTTTTTGTAAAGCAGGAACCCAGTGATAGCAGCAATAAACATGGCTCTTCTTCTCAGTATCTCTGTACTTCTGAATTTTCCACACAGCTGGAACTTTTAACTAACCACGTTGGTTGCATTCAGACAACATACTAGGTTAAAATGTGTTTTCTGGTTTATGATGCAGTAGATTGTATGAGAGCCAGTTTGGTGCAGTACTTAAAGGCATTTAAGTAAAAGCTAGTAAGTAGGATACTGTGAGTTCTAGTCCTGCCTTAGACACAAAGCCAGCTGAGTGACTTTGAGCCAGTTACTGTCTCTCAGCCTTAGGAAGAAGGCAATGTCAAGCCACTTCTGAAAAATGTTGCCAAGAGTCAAGGCTAACTTGAGGGCCTCCCAAAAAGAAAAAGTTGTATGTATAATACTGGAACTCAGCTTTGCATGCATTGGCTTCCTATACCTATAAAACCATTGAATCTATAAATCCTTGGGTTGAACCTATAAATGTATTGAACCACGGATGTACATGTCAATAGATGTAGAGATAATAGAAGGACTTTGTACTTTTATCTCCTTTACTTGTCAAAAAGATTTACTTTGCATACTTCTATATGACATGGCTCTGTTTGGTTAGACCAATGTTCTCAGGGCTTTCATCACTTCCCCCCTCTCAATTCAATCTTCTTTCTCTTCAGTCTCTGACCTGTGCAGTTCAGGTACTCACCTACTTGCTCCAGAGGTCAGCCCACTACAAGCTCTTGGGCTTTCCCGTCACCATTCTCAAATAAAGCTTATCTTCATTTTTCTTTCATGCAAACACCACTCTCAAAAATATGTTTTTTTACAAAAGTTAATGTTTGTCTTTCTACAGATTTGTCCCACTGCATGAAGTTATCTCCTATGAATCCATGTAAAAGGGAAAACAGCAGGTCTTCTGAAGGAATATTCAATCTAAAATTCTGATTGGACCAGCCAGCGAATGAACAGAGAACATTAATGGTACAATTTGTGCTTTATATTTTAATTGCATCTCATATATTAAAATAGAGATAGATAGATGACAGATAGATGATAGATATAGATAGATACTCTAGATAAGACCTGTTCCTACTTTTTAATGCACTCATGTAGTGGCAGCTTAATTTTAATCATTTTACCATTATAAAAATTGTTTAAACATTTATATTCTATTTTCACTTCTTAGTTTATAGTCTTAGTTTTGATATCAAGAGCCTTTATGTAAAGAGTGTTTGCATAATACTCTTAGCATTTTAACTGATAGTATTGTCTTGGCAATACTAACTTTTCAGGATTTTTATGTGTCCTATGTTTCATTGTTATAAGTGAAATTATAGTAATACTTATTTATGTTATTTTAGACTGGTCTATGACTGAAATAAAGGTAGAAATGAGAATAAAATTCTAATCTACATAGGAGAGAAAGGGGAAGATCGAGTCAACTAGGGTGGTCAGGGCTGCCAAAGAGTCTTCTGATGATCAGAAGATGTTGCTAGAAGTTCCCTGCCTTCCCTAGGCCCAATTGAACATAAATTATGGAATAGCAGAGGAATTATTCAAGTATCCTTAATTTTCATATGTCAAAGAGGACAAAGAAGTCATATCATCATTCCAAAACAAAACAAAGTCCTTTGGCACCTTAGAAAGAGAAAACATATTAAATATTTACTTATTCTTGTTTCATTCATTAGGTCTATATTCTGCCTTTCATCCAAGAACTCAGGACAGTATACATTCTATTTCCTCCTCCAATTCTAGCTCCACAAGTAGGAAGTAGCTTAAGCTAAGGTGGGCCCACAGGTAGCTACCTTGGCTGAAGGCAGATCTGAACATGAGTCTCTGGGATCTTTATTCTAATATTACTGTTTTTCAATGGCTTGCTGGAGATACACATGTTTAGGATTAGTTGCAAAGCGAATTGCAGCCCAGGAACCACTTCCAATGGATCTCTTCAGAAACTTTGGGAGACATATTTCAGATTTTCCAGATAGCATGGCTAGTATTGTAGGGGAAGGGGAGGCAGATGAGGAAGGCTACTCTAGGGTATCTGAACCAGGAGGTTATGCCAAAGCCAACATAAGAAATGTGGAAAGAAATTTGAAGGACATGAGAAAAGTGGCATCAGGTGAACACAGTTCCTCTTTGCTATCATTAAAAGAGTCCATCTCTTTTCAGGGTTCCATGAAAGGTGAAAAAAGATGTTGCTGCTACTTGAAAGTGTTCATTTAATTAACGTGGCCACAGCTTCTGTTCATGCTCACACAGAAGCTTGAAGAAAGAAAGGCTTCCTGAATGAATAAAAAAGAAGAAATATACTCGTGCTAGATCCAAGGCACTTCTTCTGAATCATTTTCAAAGCAAGTGTAGCCAGGGGCATCCATGGGTGGGCAGAGGGAGAGAGAGATCAATCCAGATAAGATGGCAGAAGCTGCATCATTATACAAGTACCATTCCTTTTGTGCATGTGTTGTGTTGCTACACTGCTTCCACCATCTTGCCTACTGTGACATACACATGCACACACACATTGACACCGTTAAGCACCATGTTCTAGAAGACAATTTAAGCAAGAAGAAGGGGAAAAAACAGGAGACCTTTGGATGTGAACGATGGTGAAAGAGGAAGCGTAGGGTGCACAACAGATATGCATTGAAGAACAAATATGTCTAAGTGGCAGAGCATAGGGCTTCTCTTCGTGTCACTGCACTAAAATACCCCATTGACAGTTTTTAAACAATATGTTCACAGGGAATTGCCTTGTATCTTTCCCAGCACTTAAATTTGTCTTTAGCTGTTTCAGTTTTAAGGTAGTGTTTTCCCTCTTCTCTTGATACAAACCTTGCCAGAGTCCCAACCTATGAACCTTCCTTGAATGCTGTTTTGGGGAACAGACTCATGACAGATGAGACAATCTCTCAGCTGCCTCTCCCCCTGCTTCTGAACTGGACTCATTCTGTTTGCTTATCTGAGAGACAGACAAAAAGGTGGGCTTGGGAACCTTTAAACCAGTTTAATATTCCATGCTGTTGAACAGGGTGGGTGGGGTGGGGAATGGCCAGGGGCCAAAAAGTCTTTCACCAGTAGTTTTTGGTGCCAGCCAGCCATCATGGAAATAAATTGTGCCATTTTATTTATTGACTCTGTTTTGATATACATCCATAACAGCTTGTTTGAAAGCAGTTCTTCAAGCATCCTGGCTCCAAAAATTGATAGTGCTGTTCAAGTCTCCTAATAAGCTGTTCACCTAGAAACCCCACATGGATTCCCCTGCATGCAAAAACACTTTTCTTTATAATTTAAAAAAGAAAAGAATATACTACTTGCCACAGTATAAAGAATGGAAGAATCTGCAAGGTGAATTATTTATATTAGCATCTTACTTGTGACTGACATCTTGATTTTAATCAGCATTATCAAAGTTTCATAAATCAACCAAGGGTAATGAAAGCCAATTTGTTTTCTGACAAAAACAACACTTGCAAAAGTTTACAATTTCTGTAAACATGAATTAAATTCATGAAATATTAATTGCCAGAGAAGAACGGTTGTACCTCACAACTCCTGCTTTAATTCCTCCATTGTCTCCCAGTCCACCTTTGACTTTTCTGCATCAAGCAGGAATGTCCAAATAGCAATTTTTGCCCTTAGGAGAACCCTGCTTCAGACATGAGAAGAAAACCCCTCCACTCCACACGACTTATGCCCAAATTCTTCACAGGACTACCTACTTTTGTACAGGCCACCTCTGTAAAATTAAGATGTGCTTAATATTTACATAGAGCCAGTTTGGTGTAGTGGTTAAGGCACCAGGCTAGAAACCAGGAGACTGTCAGTTCTAGTCCTACCTTAGGCATGAAAGCTGGCTGGGTGACTTTGGGCCAGTCACTCTCTCTCATCCCTAGGAAGAAGAAGGCAAGGGCAAACCACTTCTGAAATCTTGCCAAGAAAACTGCAGGGACTTGTCCAGATAATACCCAGGAGTCAACAGGGATTCAAAGGCACCAAAAAAGTTAAATAAATAACAACAAATTATACTTTGTTCTGTAGCAAGACCTATATATTTTGAAGCTTGGATTAAAACATAGCTTTTTTCATCCAGGCCTTTTAGTGTCTTCTGTTTTTATGTCTTTAATACATGGTTTTAATTTTTCTGTCTTTTCTATTAACTCTTTGTAAGCTGTCTAGGGCAGTGTTTCTCAACCTTGGCCATTTTAAGCCGTGGGTTGAAGTCCACACAGCTTAAAGCGGCCAAGGTTGAGAAACACTGCTCTAGGGCCACTGTGATGGGGTGGGCCTCTAAGTTTCCTAAATAAGTAACAAATCACATGGGAAGGATAACTGTGTAGAGCTTACAAGTAAGGGGAGGCTGAAACTTGCATCTATTATTTTGAATCTTCTTCTGTCATTATTCATCCTTGTATTCTTTGTGTGAGGGCTGAAGGGAACACACCCAGAAACAAAGTGCCTGAGACCAAACAAGATGGTTATCAAAAGACAGTGTAGCTCCCCAAAACTGGGACAAGTGGCAAGCATTCTGGGACCATGGATAGATGGGAGAAAGAGATGTAAGATTTCAATCCCAGGGCTGTTATACGTAGAGGGCTTCATTGCTTTACTGCATATTCTTCAGGAGCTGATCATTATTACTAGGGTTTCTTATATCTGCAAAGAAAGGCAGCTTATCTATACAAACTATGTCCTTTTCTCTTTGCTGCTAGCTCCTCAGTGTAGGTTTGATGTTCTAGTGAAAGATTTATTGTTGAGTCCTGGATGAAGCTCCAACACTTTGCACAACTCATTGCTGTATCTCAGTTGCCAGGCTCTTTAATAACTACCTAAGCAAGATTCTCATAGAGTTCCCTTTGGTAAGACTTATTGAAATGAAAGTGATGGGGTAGCAAGAATTCCAGCAACTGAACTATTTTCAATTTAGAACCAATATTTCCCCATGTACAGTATATTAGGGCAGATTATTTTGTTTTTTATTCCTAACAACCTTCCAGTGTTTAGCAGAAAGGCAAGTCTCTTTACTGATAATGTGGAAGCTAGTACCTGGCTATTTACATAAAGATCTCCAGAACCTTTACTAGTTTGGGAACCAGTTCTTATATTAACATTCAACATGTGACGGTGGCCAACTTGGGCTGCTTCAAAGGAAGATTAAACATATCTTTGGAGAAGATGATTATAAATGACTATTACTTAAGATGCTGTATCGTTCCTGACTATCAAAGACCATGTGACTTTATTATCAGTTGATGGGACATGCAAGTGAGATATTATTAAGCTCATATCTAGTTTCTATATAAAACAGGAATGGGAAATGTTGATCTTCCAGATGGTTATTTTTTAAGTATAAGTGCTGCTGAACTATAGATCCTAGTTGGAACTGTTGAAAGTTATAATTCTCTAAATTCAAACAAAGGTTCTCCACTCCTGCTATGAGTTGGCCACTTTAGGAAGAGAACAATGGCCTAAAGAGAATTTTGATAAGATCCACTATGCCTATGTTTTTTTTTATTATTTTTTTAAAAGACTTAGAGGGCCTCCCATCTTGTAAAACATAACTCTGGGTGGTTCATAGCAATAATAAAACCAAAGACAAAAACAAACAAGCAAAGAAACAAGAAAATCAGGCATCTGATCCAAAATCTCCAATCCATCAAACCATACAATCCTTGGGCTCCAACCTCACCCTATCCCAGTGCCTAGGGGAAAAGCCAACCCTTCACTGCTTTTTGGAAGGCTAAAAGGGTGGGGGTCTGCATGAGCCCAGGAGAAGGGTGTTCCACAGGGCAGGGGCTGCTAAAGAAAAGTTATGCTTCCTAGTTCCCACTAAATGGCACCATTTCACGGATGGAACCTACAGCATGTCCACCCCATCTAACCTGATAAAGTTTGCAGGGAGAGTTGATCCTGCAAATAACCTGGCCCCATGCCATGTAGAGCTTTAAATATAATAACCAGCACCTGGAATTGCACCCAGAGAATAACTGGGAGCCAGCTTAGCTCACACAACAGTAGTGTAACATGGGCAAACTGAGGGGTGCTCAGCACTGGATGAGCTGCCACATTCTAGACCAGTTGAGATTTCCAGGAGCTCTTCATGGCAGCCCCACGTAGAGTGCATTGCACTTGTACAATCAGGAAGTGACCGCAACATGAGTGACCATGAACAAGGCCTCCAAGAGCAGGAATGGGCACAATTGGTGCATAAAGGTGTATTTGTGCAGAGACCCTCCCAACCACCCTCATTCTCGAGGAGGACCTTCAAATTGTTCTTATTTAAAATCACATACTTTTTTTGCCCATGTTATATAACAATAGTTTACTTTTTGGTGTCTTGCTCATCATGCCATATTTATACAAGAATTAAAACTGTTGGTATCAATGTGCTAACCGTGCATTGATTCAGCTACCATAGGATGTATCTAATGGGTCCATAACAAAAATATTGAAATAGAGGCTAGAGGACCTGAAGATCAGTGCTCTTTCAGTAAGTGAGCTTGATTTTAAGGGAGAGGCTTTCATTTTAAAGAAACAAATGTGCTCCACATTACTGCTATGCACATTTTTCATGAACCTTGTAAAGTTTGGGAGGGTTAATAATGTTTTAATGATGGGGGTTGTAACTTAATTGGAAACCTCTAATTGAATGTCTCTAAATGGAGTAAACTAATTGCATCTATGAAAATTTGATAGAACTCTGTCAAGGTCCATCTGGAGCAGAGAATTTCCCTGAAGCTGGCAAGCTAATAAGCTTCCTAATTTTATTTCATTGCCCTTCCTTGCCCTATTCAATTACAGTCATCAAAGGACATGTACACTCCTCTTCCAAAGTACTTGAATTCACCTTCCCATATCAGAAATAATCTTACCTCATATAGATAGCTGAAGATGAATTCAATAGCAGTTGAAAAGTAGGAAAGGCTTCCTGGGCCCATGTATTATAGGGGCTCTATGGCCCTTGAAAACCTTTTTTTGGTCCCCAGAGATATCCAAAAGTTCCTCCCAAATCATATTTAATGTGAGAGAAGTGGAAAATTGTTAAATGCCTGGCTGGAGGATAATCATATTAATTTTATTAAAATATAAATCAAATCAAATAATGACTCAACTCCACTACTTTCTCAGAGAGCAGCCCCTGACATGCCACTCAAACCCCAAGTTCCTTCATTAGTTGGGAGAAAACTAATGGTGTTACACTGTTGAAGACTGGAGCAATCTTGGGTTACAAACCTGCCTTGGATTACCTTGAACCATTTATTCTACCTTTCAGCCTAGCCTATCTCACAGGGTTGCTGTGAGGAGGGAAGATAGAGGAAAAATAGTCTTGAGAACATTGACTTCCTGGAGGAAAGATGAAATATATAGGCAAAAGTAATACGGTACCATAAGTGGTTGACTCAAGTTACTCTTTCATGTATTTCTTCCATTCTCAAGCATTTCTTCCAAAGCATATGCAAAACCTTTGTAGATAGCTTTCTTTACAGGCAAGAATATGGGATTTTAAGTGGTGGCCTAGGCATTGCTGTTCAGAAAAACAGCAGCAGAAAAACCAGGCTTCCCCAACCTCCAACTGAGTTCACACATTGTTGAGGATTCTGGGAGTTAGTCCTCCACATGGATGGTGCCCAGGTTGGAGAAAGAAACTACAAAAACGGGAGCAACAGCTGAGCCTGGTTTCTCCTCTCTCAAAAATGGGGAAATGACTCAACTGCTGCCTGTAAAAGAGTGGCAAATACCAGGGAGGAGGCATTTTGCAATAGGAATTGTCTACATGTAAATTGGTAAAACTGCCCTTCTTTTTCCTAAAATACTCCAGGAATTATTATTTAAGAATGTAGCAAGTAAGGGCTGCCAACAGAGCACTATTAAAACTGCTACCATGCTCCAATGCCCAGATTGACTGGCTAAAATGGGATCTCAATTGATATGGTCCAAGCCCATGGAGAATGACATGCCTACAGGAGAATACTTCCAGGGATGTGCTGGGAGGGGCAGTCTGAAGTCCCAGGACTTTAACCTAGTTTAAAAAAAAGCTTTTAATCAAAGTTAAAATCTCTCTCTCTCTCTCTCTCTCTCTCTCACACACACACACACACACACACACACAGAGCAATCAAGAAAAAATAGAAATAGCAAAATCAAAAACAACGTTCTGGTCACTTCACCTCATCACCCCGCCTCAGTCTCCCAAACAAAGTTAGGGCAGCGCCTGGTCACAGATTGATAGAAATGGAAAACGCCATTTAGGCCATCAGGTCCAAATCTCTATCAGGGCAGGAATCCAAATTAAAGCATTCCAGACAAATGGCTGACTATCCTATGATAAACACGTCCAATGAAGGGAATCCCAGCACCTCTTTGCAAATGGTATTTGCCTTTTTTGTTGCTATATCAATCTGCTGGCCAATATTCAATTTACAACCAGTTACTGTTCCAAGATCTTTTTCACAGGTCCTCTCATAAGTTGGGTATTTCTCATCTTATCCCATTGTGTATGATTTTGTTTCCTAAGAGAGGAACTTTGCATAGGTCTCTGTTAATGAGCTCCATTACAGTAGGTAGACCAGACCAAGAAATCAGCTCCACAGGAAAACTAAAACCACTTTTACTGAAATTGACTATAATGACAGAAACTTGCAAGTCTGGTTGTGTGGTACCTCCTCCCCCTTCTTCAGTGAATTAGGAAGGTGTCTGTCTGAGTTACTTACAAATACTATCTGTTGTGGACGTAAGATATGTTTACCCCTTGTCACTTTGGTAATGGAGCTTGCATATCACTGTCAAGGTCTTCTTCCTTACTCTCTACAAAGATTTTTATAAGGAAGAACGATACCCTAAAGATTGGAAGTTGCATCTAGCAATTACCAACCAGGATCATGCCATATGGATTGTTGGACCTGTTTGACTGAATGAAAAAGAGGTATGAGTCTAGCTCAATCTTTTTTCTGTTCCCATCCTCCATCACTCCTGGCCATCAAATCTGATTGTGGGGTTATTTAGTAGCTGAACTCAGTAGTTTGTCTAATATTCTTGTAACAAAAACTTCAGTAGTTTGTCTTACATTCTTGTAACAAACATCCAGAGTCCATTGGAGTTGGGCAGCTATAATAAATTTAAACAAACAAACCTTTGTTAGAATGAATTTTCTGCTCCCTGTTCATTCCTGAAATTCTGTTGAGGCAGAATAGGCTACCTATTCAATTATACTTGAGATCAGAGAGGAAAAAAAATCTCTTTTGGTTGTATATTAAGTATTGCCACTGTTCTTGGGGACTGAGTGAACTTCTACTATTCATAACTACAGTCAATACCTCTGCCTTGGATGTACACCAGGAGTCAGTAAGGCAAGTGCCCATTTTTTAAATAAATTTAAAAAAAAAAAAGAGCCAGTGGTCTCATAAGATGTCACCATTCTTAGCTGAAATCTCATGAGATCTGGGGTGAAAATCCCAAAATCTCATGAGATTTAATGATCTAGTGAGATATTGATCATTTTTTAAATTTAACTTATTTAAATTTCTTGGTGGCTTCCTCAGATGCCGTTGGATTGTTACAGGAATCACTTTGTAGACTTCCCAATGTACACTGTTTTTGTAAGTGGGAGGTGAAGTATTTTATTAACAAGTGCTTGAAGCAGAATAAAAAAAGGCTGGCAACCATCAGAACATTGCATGGTTTCAGGCCAGCAAGTTCCTTTCCTCAAGCTTTTCTTATCAACATTTTACCCAGTCAGAATACAAATATACATTTTTAGGGCCATGCAAACTGTTCATATATGACCTTGAAAAGTCTTGAGCATCTGGGAGGATATGAATCTGTGAGGATATGTTCAAGATACACCTCTCCAAATTGTTTGCACAGACCTACTCTCCTCATACTGTTATTTAAAGTTTTGTCTCTTACTTTTAATCAATCTCCGGAGGTTTTGCAAAAAAAAAAAAACTGTACACACAACTGAAATTCAAGCACACAACATGTAGCTGCCATAGCACACCTGAGTTTTTCTTTCTATGCAACACATACAGTGCTGCTTAGCATCACATTCTATGATGATTCTATATCATTAGAAGGCTGGTTAGAATGTAAAATACCTTCAAGAATTCAAGAAACTTTTACTTTTTGACAAAATGTTTCATCAGGTTTGCTCCAATAATGTCTCTGTTAAGAACCATAAATCATTTTTTTCCATCATCATTTCTCATGTCATAGCCCATAGCAACTTCACATGAATTATCTGGAAAGAAGTTCCTATATTCGAGACTGCCTTCCTTGATCTTTGAAATGTTGGTGAGCCCTGTAGAAAATAACACCCAGTTTTGTTATTTCACAAGAAAGAACATGCAGGTGATAATTGAACAGCTGGATGGATAGTTTGAAGGACAGAGAAGTTGAGATAACAAAAGAAAGCAGATCATCCCAGCAGGTATATAAATTCTTTCTCATACAAAGAAGTGCTTGCAGGTAAGAAGGCTTAATTTGAACTTAAAAGTATCTCTACTCTCATTTACAAATCACTTCCACATTTTTAAGATTTTATTTTTACTATATTATCATACAAAAGTGTTTCATCCAGGTAAAATTTCAGTTTAAAACTCTGTAAATATAAATCTATTTGCTATAACCTGATTTTATATATATATATATATATATATATATATATAAATAAATAAATAAAATATTGCAATAGAACAATCAAGGCTGAAAAACTCCAGACCTAAAACTCACCTCTATGTAATTAGAACTTGGAAAAGGAAAATCTTGGAGTAAGTTTTGCTCTTTTTTATCGTAAAGATAGCAAACTGTCACTATTACAACAGGTTCATTGTTTAATTATGAAAGATGAAACAAGATGGACTTATTTAAGCCCTGCAAAAGCAAACTCATTGGAGATGTTTGGTGGTGATTAAGCAATAAATATAAAAACTTGAACAACTCCTTTGGATTATGTATTTATTTTTCACATTTCTCTATCACTAGTATCCAAAACCTCCTGTTGATTTGTTTCACTGTACCAGCAATATTTAACACCAAGTGCAAACTAGCCACCCAGCAAAGATTTCAATGGGTCTGTATCTATGAAACCCTATAGATTAGGAAATGCATCTCCTTTGTCTCTTGTGCTTGGACAAATCCACCATAGTATAGTTCTCCATAATTAATTTAAATTGGGGAAACATTCTTGATTCCGTGTATTTTACAGTTACTAAAAACTTTAATACTAAAATTATGACTTATTATATCTAATGCAGAAAGAGCAAATTAATTCTGACTGAGTAGCCTGGGTTGTCGCCAAGGCGTACAATACCCGCCAGGATTTTTTGTCTGCGTACCATTGACTGAACAAAGCAATAATTAGCACCATTAATGCCGTAGAATAGGAAAGCAAGCATCTGAATGGACTTCTAAAATTATAGCTTTAAAGAGGAATTTCAAGAGAGAACGCTCTATAGATGAAAGTCCTGCCTTTAACAACACACCTTGATAAAAGAAAGATATAATTAACACATCCCTGAGAGATGTGAGGAAAGCCCCCTTCTCTCTCCACCCACACTTACACAGCTTCCTCTTAATTTTATTTTTTTTATTTATATGTCAAATTTATATCACTGCCCAGCTCCCCCACAAGGAGGGACTCTGGGCGGTTCACAACAAAACAATTTAAAATCAGTAAAAACATAAATAATACAAATATATGTCACTAGGGAGGATAAAAGTTGGAGCTATATAGGCAGAACTAATCATGATACTTTCCTTTCTTTCTTTCTTATTGTCCTCCCCCTCTCTTAGCTGGATATTTATGAAGTGAGAGAAACTGGCACAATTGTTCCAATGGTGCTTTAACTCATAGGTGTTCCCCTCTTAATCAATAAAGTGTGTGGAATATCATCTGCAAGGCATCCACTTTAACCAACTTCGGAAAGCATTATTATGTACTGAGAGCAGACTTTTCCAGAAATGTTCTCACAGCCATGGGATAATATATCATCTCAGATGATGCCTTCATTAGCTCTGTATCTCCAAGTGCCACAGTTGTATGCCACTAGTATTTAGGTGATAAATTTGCCTCAGCGGGTGACAGTACCATCTGGCTGACTTTCTCTAGGCCTGCAAGCTAAGTAGGATTGAGCTTGGTCAGTACTTGGATGAGAGGCCTCCATAAAATTCCAGGAATGGAGGCTAAATGCTGGGGAGAAAAAGGCATTGGGAAAACAATTCCATATTGCTTTCATGTAGTCATCAAATCAGAAGGTGACCTCAGTTTGAAGGAGATATTATTTATTTAGCAGATTTTAAAAGTGGGGAAAGGAACACTGATATCATCCTATTACAGATACATATGGTAGCCACAGCGATGATTCTTAATTTCGTTTTTTAGATGCCGAGTTACAATAGGCATTTGAGTTATGCAGCATGATCTCTGCAATGTTCCTGTAATGGTGCAGTTGCTGCTGCAGCATTTTTAAGCATGTAGGCAAGACTCTCGCAATCTCTCTTCTTAACCAGAAGAGGTGAGATAATCCAAACTAAGTATAAACGTATAGCTGAAATCCCCAATGTCTGCCTAAAGATTTCATGGCCATCCAGACTCACTTGATATTTTGCCTTTTAAAAAACCATGTGATTAAAAGCAAGACATGGTCAGGTTGTAAATAGAAATTATAGCTGCAATCCAGTGTTTGCCTGGGAATTTGTACACCCCCAGAAAAAGGGCAAAACCCAGCAAAGGTAGTAGGGAGCATCCTTCAAGATAGGATATAAGGAGTATTCTACTAAATCAATGCTTTGTAGCCAGTTCATTTCCCCAGTCAACTATTTTGTGAGTGATAAAACTCCCAGCACTCGTGTGTCCTCAATATTCCAAGCCTGCCTGAACACATAGAACCAATGTGACCTTTCACAGGGTCTGCAGTTGAAAGAAGAATATGAGTGAGCTTTTGTTACTATAAGAAGCTACCTAACTTTAGCTGAACCTAAGTTCTCATGTCATACCATACAATAATAACAGTTCTCACAATGGTCCTCCAAGGTCTAAGCCAAAGGTCTTTTCCATTACCTACCACCTGTTCTTTTTCAAATTAGAATGATTAGGGAGTGAACAAAGAACCCTTGGCATGCAAAAAATGTCTTTTTGCCATTGATTTATGGCCTTTCCCCATAACTTGGAATCTTGATCAATGCTCAACACATCACTGAAATGATATGTTTCCCTGTGTTCTACCCTTAAGCACATGAGGAGGAGACTAATCACAACAGCTCTTTACAAGGGAACCAGTTTTGCCTACATTGTGTAGAAATCATGCCTAACCACCATAGGAATGTAAGAATGGGCCATATGAATATAAATGCTAGGCATACCATAGCTGGGCTGAAAACCACTAGATGAAAGCCAAGAATTATGGTTTTCATTATCTCACTGCTGCCATTGTGTGATCACCAGATTTTTGCAGTCCAGCTATGGTATGCTCTACAGCAGTGTTGTTCAAAGATGTGTGGACTTCAACTCCCAGAATTCCCCAGCCAGCCTGTAAGAGCCTGGAGAAAGATGCCACTTTATGGAGCTGACTCCTCAAAATTAATGCAATCTTAAAGGAGATTTAATAGATACGGATGGCGTCCACTGTCCTGGGGTTTCAAAAAGCCCTTAAAATCTGGCTTCTGTCCCAGGCCTGGAGTTGATGTGTTGGAGGGGGGCTGTCACACAGTGTTTCAGGGGTGGTTTTTAGTTTGGGCTATTTTCTTTTGTCTATGTTTTTAATTGTTTTAACTTGGTGTTAGATTTGGTAAGCCGCCCAGAGTCTGCTGGAGTGGGCGGCTATGATAAATATAATGAAAAAGAGGAAGGAAGGAAGGAAGGAAGGAAGGAAGGAAGGAAGGAAGGAAGGAAGGAAGGAAGGAAGGAAGGAAGGAAGGAAGGAAGGAAGGAAGGAAATACAAAGAATGATTAAAACAATATGATTAAAACATATTGCAACTTGACATAAGGTATAAATGATTCCTTGCAGCTAAGGAAAACCCCATAATTCCACATGCCTGTGGTAACATATGGGCCTTTCAAATTTATGACAAAGATAAATGGTTTAAAATATGTAACATTAGTACGCAGGCTAGGGATAAAATAGGTATTCCATCATAAATCATCACAATTAAATAAGTGGTTCTCTCTCTCTCTCTCTCTCTCTCTCTCTCTCTTTTCTACAAAACAGTGTCAAATTGGTCCCTAAGCTAAGAAATATACTATGGGTTATTTACAAAACTGTTTCTCTTAAAAGTCAGTGACTTCAGTAATTCAGAAAAGGTTAAAAGAAATAAAGAAGAGTGTTGTAGAATAATTAATTTCCTTGGCATGAAAATGTAATAGAATGGGAGATAGTCAATATATCTCTGACTTCTAAAACCCATTCAATCCTGTCAAATTATTTTAAAATCTGAATTACAATCATACTTCCTGAAAATATTCAGAAGATTATGAAAACATTAAATCATAGCCCTGCAGTGAGCTAGAATTAAACTGTAGAGACTAATATTCACCAATCATTTTGTCTTCCATAAAAAGGATCCTTATCAAGCTAACAGGGACAACGGGGCACAATTTTTTGCTGTACAAAGCAGCACAAAGGGAAGTGCTGACCGGGAGCATCCCTATCTTCAACAACCAGCTCAGGAAATTGCTCCATTTGTTCCCAATTCAGATCTAAATGGCTACCTGACACTCTAATGTAGTGTTTCTCAACCTCAGCAGCTTTAAGATGCGTGGACTTCAACTCCCAGAATTCTGGGAGTTGAAGTCCACGCATCTTAAAGTTGCTGAGGTTGAGAAACACTGCTCTAATGGCTTCACATTCATTAGTCTCTGATTGGCTGAGATCACACAGGGAGAAGAGAAGCCCTAAAAATAGCAGATTATACTTAATTTATGGAGAATGCACCATAGTGCATTCACAACACAAAATACTCTACCGTAAATCTTCAACTCAGCGCATATGTATGCGGTTAAAGCAGTTGCTACTGTTCAGGAAAAGGGATTAAATCTTCTCTTACCATGTCGCATCGCAAGAATTCCTCTGTTTTGAATTGATAGATGTGACACCGTTCCAAAATGAGCTTTTTCCAAATTCTGATTGAATATATCTGAAGAAGAGTCCTGCTGGATCAGGCCGAACAATTAGGATACAAATTTTTCCTCCCACAGTATCCAACAAAATATCAATGGCAAACTCACCAGGAGGCCAGGAATGTAATAACACATTCCTTAACAGCTGCTATTGTGAATCTTACTGTACTGCTTTTGTAACTAGAAGCCATTGGTGTGTCTTGCCCATAAATTGTCTTATCCCTTTTTAACACTGCCAAATTTGGTGGCCCTCTTATGAAAGCAAATGCCATCATTTATTAATCCACTGTTTGAAGAAATGCTTTCTTTTGCCTGTCTGGAATCTCATGTGATTCAGCATCTATTTTTAGGAGTGATGAAGAAAACTTCCCTGTTCCCGCTCTCCAAACATAACTTTCACTTTTTTTTAAGTAGGATTTATTCCACCCAGGAAAGATGAAGTTCTCTCAGCGCCAGTCCAAAATGTTTCATGATCATATCATTAAAGGCAAATGAAAGTAGTTCAGACAACAGTGTGAAATGGAAAAGAAAAAAAGCTGAGAGAGAGAGAGAGAGAGAGAGAGAGAGAGAGAGAGAGGGAAGGAAGGAAGGAAGGAAGGAAGGAAGGAAGGAAGGAAGGAAGGAAGGAAGGAAGGAAGGAAGGAAGGAAGGAAGGAAGGAAGGAAGGAAGGAAGGAAGGAAGGAAGACTGCAGTGATACCAAAAAATTAAAAAAAAACTTCATTAAACCTTTATCTCTTGACATATAGACAGTTTATCAAATAGTCACTTTACTCACACTATTAGCAATGTTGATAAACAATTTCAACCTGTTTCACTTTTCAGTAAAACAACAAAATTGTCACTTTCTAGGTCATTAAATATTTGTTCCTGGAAACTGAAATCTTGTAATATAGACTGATATTGCAGTCTGATTTTTAAATCTATTCCTCAGGGTCATTATGTACATGTGAAACAGTAAGATAGAAGTACATAAGAAATGTTAAATTTATTTTATTAATATCAGCCGGAGCTTTTTCATGTTGACTGATTAATTTTATAAACTGCTTTGAGTTGAAGACTGATTTTAAAAAAACTTATTTTAGATGCTATTATTAAACATATTACTACCACAGCTTTATTGTGTTTGGTAGGCTTACCAACCTTTTCAGAGGATGAATACTGCTACACATTTTTTTTAAAAATACATTATTTATTCATTTGTTTGATTTACATGGTTGCCCATCTTGACATTGAGACTGGGTGGCTATCACCAGATAAAAACTCCAAATACAAATAAACAACACTATAAAAATGCATAATGGCAACCAAGGACAAAACCCACTCAACAACAAATTAATGACATCTCACAGGCTTCAACTAACCTCCAAACCCCACTCCCATGATCATGGGAGTGATTCGAGCCCTTGCTGCCCTCACACACTCCCTTTCCCAAATGGGAAAACATCCAAGTCTTTAAAGCTTTCCAAGAAGCCAGCACGGTCAGGAGAACCTAATCTTCAGGGGTGTTCCAAAGGGCAGGCATTATGACAGAAATGGACCTTTTTGGTCCCATCTGATGACATTTGTTAATTGACGGGACCTCTCCAGTCAAATCTAGTTGGATGGGTGGAAACAATCAGAAAGAGTTGGTCCTAGAAATAACCCAGCCCCATGTCATGAAAGGTTTCAAAGGTGTCAACCAGCACCTTGAATTGCACCCAGAAGCACACTGGGAGCCAGTACAGCTCACAGAGCAAAGATGTCACATACTGAGGCATGCTGAGGTCCCTCCATCACTGCCCGTGACACTGCATTCTGATCAGCTGCAGCTTCCAGATGTTTTTCAAGGGCACCCCCATGAAGAGCACACTGCATTAATCTCCTTGGCGGGTAAGCAAGGCATTAGTGACCGTAACCAAGGCATTTCATGAAACAGTGCAGGCAGACCAACAAACCAGCAAATAATATTTTAAGCATCTGAAGTATCACACATTTAACAAATCCAATGAGATGTTGGCATCTTCACTCAAAACCACACAGAATTATAAGTAAGAGCACTGGAATCTCACAAGATGTTGCCCATTGTTAAAAGAAGGGAAATAATTTCTATTTAATTTGGGGCGCTTATTGGGAACATCATGTTACTTGCTTACATTGCTTTGCCACTCCTTGCATGCAGTTCTTCAATTATAATGTAGGCCAAATTTATGCACTGTGTACTGGGGATGTGGGGGGATTTTGCTCAAAATCTCAACATTTATTAGAATAGTCCTGCATTGAAAGTCAGTGTATTCTGGCAGCAGAGATGAAAATGAGGCTCTCCTTGATTCACTGGGTTTATTTCTGGATCTAGACTCTGTCCCACTATGCCACATTGGCATTCCAGTGTAGGATCTGTGCTGCTACTACTATCGCTGAAGTCAACCCATTGGGGAACAGGCATCCTTTTTTGTTATATTAATAATTTCTTCATACCCTGCTTGGGTTTGGGGTCTGAATCTCTCCTCCCAGCCTTAATTCACTGGAGTCTCTGAAAGTTGCTAAGGACTGAGTTGCACATTTGGCTAGAGATACTGCTTTTAACTAGTCTGTGAGAAAAGTGTATTTTTAAGCCGGCAGAAGGAGAACTTCTGGGCTGCTAGGTCAGAGACACCTTGGAGAGAAGACTGGCACATCACAGAGTCTTTAGCCATATCTGCAGCTGCAGGTTTGAGCGTCAGATATTATGGCTGCAGGCTTTGAAATCTCCCATAAGCAAATGACAGGTGCATTAACCTTACATCACAGAGCCTTTTGCAGCAAATACTTCTGAGATGTTATGTTTATGTCCTATTACTTTTATAATAAAATGCATTTCCTCAGGAAAAAATAAAAATACTGATATACTGATCAGCCCAGAGGCACCCAATGAGCTCCTGTGACGGAGTGTGGCCTTGAACACTGGTCACCCTGGTTCCAGCCCATAGGTTATCCACCACACCACAGCAGCTCTCTGTCTTTGTTTGGTATTGTTTTGAGAAGTTATGACAAACAAGAAAGATGCTGCTTGTATTATAGCAGGCAGTTTGCAAAAAGGCAACACATTTTTAGCAGAGGAGAGGGCATTCAGAAAGGATCCCATGTTAAATAGCAAAAAGAAGGCCAAGTCGGTACAGAATGCTGATTTAAAGAGAGGAAATGAAAAAGGGAAGGGAAGAAAGCAGGATGGAATATCCTTTAAAAAGAGGGGAGGCTGATTAGTTGCCTAGAATCTGTTAGACCAGTTCACCCCAAAATGTTTCACTGTAGGTAGCACTTGGTTCCTCAGAACGCAAATGTTTCTCCAGTAGAAGTGAATATCTGTGGCTTGGGGTTGGATGGTGGAGTTCTTGGTGCCTATTTATATATAGTAGCTTGCCCTGCCAGTTTTGGTGAGGTGTGGCTTCCTCCTTGGTGGTTCCTTCATGAAAGTATTGTTTTCTGCCTGATTGTCTGGTATCGATCCCTGCTTGTCTAAGTGTTGACTGCTGGAGGGGATGGGCCTTAGTCTTTTTGTTTCCTTCCTAGTTTTTTTTAATGTCCCTTTTGAATTTAAAAGAGTAGAGCAGGTAGCAAACCCCACACTCACTCACGCTGATGATGTGACCTCGAAGGGCTGACAGTTTCCCCTCAAAGCCAACCACAAGCATCCAGATATAAAGTGACCAGTAAAGAATCCCCAAAACTAGAATTTGTAATGGGCTATATCATGCAAATGTCTTAAGGAGATGTACAAACTGAATGACTGAAAGTAATCTCCAATTTACTTTAATCAAGAGATGGATAGCACAGTGCCTGGTAAGGCTGGAGATAATTTCGTTCAGCACGCTTCAGCTGAATGGTGTATTGCAATCTCTTTAAATGATTCCCCAGCCACCAAATTTAAGTCACACCTTGTGATTACCAGTATGCATATTTAAATCCCATAAAATACACCACAGAGGTAACTATGAAAAAAAGACATAGAGAGGAATTGGCCACGTGGGAGCCCTGGCATCAGGGCTTTCATGCAAGTAGGGCTACCATATTTGAGCTGCAAAGCCTTGGATGACCACTAGATGGTAGCAAAGTGATACAGAAAACCCTATGCTGCCCTCTAGTGCTTGTCTAAAATGTTGAAATCCAAATATTTCAGCCTTAATGCATCCCAAAATATATCCTTTTGGCCTTTGTGGGATCAGTTCGAGTGCTTGCATAGGGCTCCTAGATTTGACATATTAATTGTTGCAAAAACAGGAAACCAAGGTTCAAACAATCCTTTTGCCAAGCATAAAATGAAATTACGATGCATCTCCCCAAAATGTATGATGAAATAATCCCTTCTGCTAAAGCAATCTTATGTAAGCAAATTTCCATAAATATCCTTAAACAAGATCTACAATTTAGACTCACCTTGATTACAGAATTGAAGATCTGGATTTCAGGATCTACTTCCTCACTATTCTGCCCAATGTTTGGGCTCTGACAAGAAGCTGGCTGCTCCAGCCTTAAATTGTGGTGATTTCCCCCACCTTAATTAATGGAAAAATTTATGCTCCACTTCTTCTTTTAGAATCTTGAAGTGGTTTTACAATACTTACCAAAAAAAAAAGATAAAATAAACTTATCAAAAACAAACAAACAAAGATAAAAGCAGAATGAAAACATTGGAATGAAAACAAGACCAAATTAAATTTCTATTAAACAATAGAAAAAAACAAAAAACAAAAAAATGGAAAAACAGAAAACAACAGGAGGCATTAACAGCTACAGAGATAGACATAAAAAGATACACTTTTCAGTACTCCCTGAAATACACAGGAGCAGTTCAGTTGTAAGAGCTGATTCCAAGGCAAAGATTACAACTCTACAGACTCAAGTGAATTCATTCTACTAACCAATGAAAGAAATGGAAAAGATTAAAAGTTTCATTGGGATTTAAGAGTGTCATCTGCAGCCAGAAGAATATACAGCAGAGTTTTTAAAACACTTGGGAAATGCTTGGAATCTTGGCAATAGAGAAGAATGGCTTTTGTTAAAGGGGTGGGGTGGGTAGGAGAATGCAGGAGATGAAAATACAGGATTTTATCTTATTTTGTTTCTGGAAGATCCTGAGCCCTGGAGATATCGTGTTTATCAGCTCTTGATTTGTACATCATTCATGAGAGCCTCTGTAAAGACACACTCAAAAGTTCAAATCACATTCAACTCCTGGTAATTCTATGGATGTATCCATGCAGGACAATGTTTTTAGCCACAGAAGGTGTTTTGTAGTGTTTCTTTCCAGGATGTTTTTCAACTTAGATCCAAGAACTAACTAGGCCCGATGCAACTAGCCTTCCAAGACCACAAGTTCAACCAAATGTTACCATCTGTTTGAGGCCCAAGTATGTGTATGTGCGCATGCAAAATATTAAATGCACGGTCCAAGGCCAAGAAAAGGTGGGAGGGACGGAATGATCTTCAAAGTGAGACTTTCCTCTGCAATGCTTTGCAAACACAATTCAGAATGACATGAGCAAAGACCAAAGGCACCAACAGAAATAGGGAAAATTATCCTACAACTTGGAACTGGAATAGTGTGACCTTTCCTTGGCTGCCAAATTGTAATTTTTAATCTGCATAAAATTATTAAATTTGTGAGGAGTTCTGTTATTGGGCAGTAATAAATAAAGATATTGCAGCTCATTAATTACATGCATTTTTAATTCAGTTTGAAAGCAATTCCACTTTGGATTCCCTCCATAAACACCCCTTGCCTTTGTTGTTTTTGCTCCAGATACACCATTTTCAGTGAGAGCCAGATCACCATTCTCTATCATGCTGGCTGGGGAATTCTGGGGAAGTCCAGATGTCTTAAAGTTGCTGAGGTTGAGAAACACTGACTTACTGTTTGCAGCAAGTTGGCTACAGGAAGGAATTCTATATGAGAATTCTCCCCTGGAGGCTGCTCCTGAACTTGGTGCCTGTCTCTCAATTTGTGCAGAAATGGATTTTGGCATTTCCCAACCCCCATGAAATGATATAAAAGAGAGCAAAGAATGAATATACTTCATTTTGTCAAGATCAGCCTGAAAGGGGTGGGGGTGAATATTAAGTTGTCAACTGGCCAGAAAATCTAGTTTACTCTGCTCCTGTACATTTAATAGCAATCTTGAACAATTGGATAATAGCAATCTGAGTCTGAGCAGTATGAGAGGAGTTTCAGTACATGGTAATAAAATATCACCAACTAATTGCTGCAGATGAAAAAGGTGAAAAGGCACAGCTACAATGAGTTGCTGATAAGCTGGCATTCTAGATAGGCTATAAAAATATACCTTTGATACATTGGCTGGATCTCACATCATACTAAGAGATAATACTTAGGCTTATTATGCTTAAATCTAGCTATGGTTTATGTAACAAACTATTATTCAAAATTGGGATTACAGTAATGTGAACCCAGTCAACCCACGTGCATTATTTTGGCAGACCAAGAAGCTCAACAGGACCAAGGTAGAAGAAGACCTCATTACTTGAAGACAATATGCAGACGTGTTACAATACATCATGACTAACAAATCAGATGCTAATGAGTCACATTATGGTTTTAGGTGATATCCTAGATCACACAACACATACAATACACTAAGGTATAATGCAACTAGGTTTTGACTTAGCTATTTTAGTTTGCAATCTATGATATGCATTTTGGTTTGTAAACCATTTGTGCATGTTTTATGAACCCAATCAAAATGTGAAGTTTCTCTGACACTAGATCCTTATATAGTCATAAAGGCACCAGCTGTCCATAAAAGAGATATTATCAGGTGGCTTGGGAAAATCCCTGAAATTTGCAAAAACTTTAGGTTAAAAGAACTCTAAAGGGAACATATATATGTTCTCATGATAGCATCATCAAAAATAATGTTATGCAAAACACAGAAAAGGAATAAAAATGGTAATCAGTCAACATTTCCAGAAAATGTTCAATAATTCAAATTGGAAAATAAGAATGACAGAATAACCTATAAGAAGATATGGCTGGATGATTAACTGGCATACTGAACAAAGTACTCAGATGCTGTTTTGTAGCCGTTCCAGCATATTCTCTTTTAATTCAGAAGCATATCGGGAATCATTTCAGAAATGCTCAACTTTTGAAGGCACTGAAGGCTGAGCAGCTATTAATAAGCTCAGGTGGCACCTTGCTTTCAGGTGGTGGCATCCACAACAGGATACACGATATTCCTCCTTTGCTCGAGAGCATAAGTTCCTTGGACCATGTGGCAACCTGGATCCTTTAAGGTGCCTCTTACAGGCAGAGCAAAATGTCTAAACTGGATCAGAAGCATCTTTCCCTTTCAGATTTAAATACTGCACATCTCTAGAATCAACAAATCACTCAACTAAAATGTCTGTAGATTAACAGGATTTTTATCGTATGTGAATGTATCCACTCTCTCACAGTAATAGGAGTAAAAAAAAGTGTGACTATTAACTGTGATTTGTTTGTTAAATCACACATTGCACTAAGCCTTAAATGATGGCTTACAAACCACAGTAACTAGGTTCACACAACATGCTAAACCAAAGCCAAAAACCATCATATGGCTTGATACAATTGATTATTCCAACCTGTATATCATTGTTCTGCAATTGAAGTTATTTTAACCCAGCTACTTCAGATAATGAGTTACTCTGAAATTCTCATGGCTGGATCTGCTTTGTGAGTTGGCATAACCGAAATATCTATACTGTTCAGAAGTTTTTGATGAAATTCAAATATTTCAACAGGGTGGCAAAAAAGGGCTCTTTTTAAGGTTTGCAGTTAGCAAATCCCACAAAGTTTGATATCCTACCTCTTATTAAAGGTATTTTTCCCTCTTGTTCCATCCTATGGTCAATAGCTACTGAACATACTGAATGAATATGAATACTCAGGAATTGAATACTCAATTCACCTCACAGGGTTGTTGTTGTGGGGAAAATAAGAGGAGGAAGGAGTATTAGGTACGTTTGCCGCCTTGAGTTATTTATTAAAAAAAATTAATAATAAAGGTGGGATAAAAAAAATCTTTAAAAAATTGCTTGGTTCTCATTGCAGTGCTTTGAGAATGTTTGACCTCCTGAATGTGCAGAACTTCCTTTCTCTTTCTCTATGATCTCACTTGGGCACCAATCCTATTGGCATTCATTGCCTGAATTGGTTATTAGAAGGAAGGCTGATGTTTCCCTGGGCTTTTCAAAAGGATTTAGATCTAAAGGAGCTATACTCAGGGTCCTATGTGGAAGGATGCTTTGATAAACCTTACAGAGATCAGGAAGAGGAATATAAGAAGTTCTCTTCTCTTAGAGGCAGCAGCAATGAATTTCCAGGTGTTATATCTTGCTGCTGAGTAGTTTTAATGAAGGAAGACTGGGAAGTTTGACAGCTCATTAGACACACAGATTTCTTCTTTTTGCCAAGTTTGAATTATTCACAAGTGTACGGGTTTTGTACTTTGGGGCATTCATGAAAAACTAAAAGAAATATGGTCCCTTCCAGCATAAAATACAGATTATATCAATTAAAATATAAATACCCTATCTGATGACCAAAAGCATCCCTCTCATCAGTGTTCATGGAATCAATAAGCCTAGATCATGAACATGTTGCCTAATTTATTTTCCTTACCCCTAGGTCAATATAAGCAACGTTAATGGCATTAATGATTAGATATATTTTAGCAGCTCTGAAAAAAGCTCTTACAAATGCTTATCATGCTCCCAAACTCCCTTCGCTCAGATTCTTTTATAGTGAAGAAAAACTGGATGTTAACATGTTGGAAGTGTGACTTCAGTAGTGCTGAGTCTTCAGAACCTTAGAACCTACTGACCACGAGGGATAAAGAGAGGTTGAGTTTGTGTCCCACACTTGGTCTTTGTGTATGAGATTGTTAATACCTGGGTCTTCTTTCCGCTTTTGTTCCCAAGGCAAACACACATACGCAGATCTTTTGCTTGCTGGCTTCCTTCTGATAGGATGTGGCTAACTAAGTGGTAGGTTTTGCTTATCCCTCCATGTTTTCCCATAAAATAAATCTTTCTGGTAACATTGTAAACTTGCTTCATTAATCCTTGCTAGTGCTAGGTGCCCACTTTCAAGAACACTCATGCTTACACACATACATATTCTCTTTCTCCAACAAAACATAATAGAAGCAGAGTCCAGGGGTTCAAATATGATCAAAAGAGGAAGTATGGATGTAGTCTTGAGAGACTTTATTTTTTCCCCCTATGCCAGCTGCCCTTCTAGCAATTCTATTAAATGCATGGGGGAGAGGGAGATGACTAACAAGGGATTCCTCAAAAGTTTTCTTCCTCTGCGAAATAGTCTTCTGGTTGGTTGGTTGGTTTGCTTGCTTGCTTCTCAGGATGCTTGAGAATTTCCTTCAAATTTCTCTTGGTGGTGTTTTTGAGCTTGAGATGGCAGGAAGTGCTACTGCCTGCAATGTTTTCTATTATTCTTATCCTACTGTTCAGAAGCCTCTCTGCTTTTCAACACTTCTCAGTTGGAAAATAAAATGGAAGGAGTTCCCTCATGATATCCCTGTCACTGAAATAATTCGCAATGGCTTTTACTCCCTGACATTCCTTAGCAAAGAACTGGGCAAACCTTTTGTAACTTTCTATCCAGCTCTCCACCAAACAGCAATTAGTGGAGTTGTTGCAATGATGAGCAAACTGGTTCCGTAAATAAGCTACTACTGTGTAAGTGCCCAGTTAGCTCTAGAAACTGATTGCAGTTCATTCACAGCCACCCTTCTTCATTGCCTGTTTGTTTTAAGCCTACATGTTTAATGATAAGGAGGCCAGAGATTACATTTTTAAAAATGTGGCAACTGTGCAGCAACAGTGAACTGGTTAGTTGTTGATGACAGGAGAGGTCTGGGTGGCCACCATTTTCGCCCACTATCTAATGTCCTGATGAAAAAAAAAATTACCCTTTTCCCCATCAACTTATATCGGAAAATGAAAAGAGAGAGTCCAGCCCATTGCTTGCCTCAGCCCTGTCCTACTACTGGGATCCTGGCCTTAACACAATATCTCCAGGAGATCGTTTCACTTACTCGCTGGGTCAAGCATGTGCTGTGAACCAAGCTCCAGAAGGGAAGCAATCCAAACCAGCACTTCAGCCATGATCACCGTGGAAGAGCTTGTGGCAGGGCCGGTTTGGATGGCTTCTCTGCCTAGAGGTGAATTCACCCATTATCTGGATTTGCACTGCAGCCTATATTGAACCATAAACTCAATAAGCAAGCTGATACAAACTGACCTGATTATAAACGTGTGTGAATCCAGCCATAAAGAGATTGGCCTCCTTAGCTAAAGAGCTCTGATGTTGGCTTAGGGACACGCAATCAGAAGTCTCGAGCAAGCATTGCTGTGGACTTATAACTGCATTGAGAGAAGGCTAAATTTGAGAGTTAGCAGGGTTTAATAGGCCCAGAGCTGGGAAAGGCTGAACTTCAGGACATTGATTTAAATTAGCCAGGGAAATCTTTAAAGATCATTAAATGACATGGTATACTGAATTTGCATAGTTCACTGTGAACTGGGCTGCATAACTGTGGGATTCAGATTGAACAAAGGACACTGTTTTAAATACATGGCTCAGATTAGGAACTGGTTGTGCTTGAGATGAGTTTATTGGCTTTGCATCTAAATGTATTCTTGCATAAAAGGCAACATTTATTTTATTCGTGAAAGGTTGCTTCTTCCCCTTTCAGACAGAATTAAGTCCCCTTAATTTTATCACTACTTCTGAGGGTGGGTTGTGAGTAGTAGTCAATGATTGTACAGCTAATGGATAGATGAGTGTATTTCTGCCTTTGCCTTCTGCCTTTGGCCATTTCTTGATGATGTCTTCAAAAATTATGTTATTTGCATCGTTCTGGCAGACTTCTCAGTTTGAAGAGATATAAATCTTTTAAAATTGATCAGGCAGCACATCAGCTCTTTTTTCCCTTCCAATGACTTTCTTACAGCTTGCCATCATCTGTCAATCTCCCTTCTGTGGGGACAATGCAATAAATGAAGGACGATTATAAAAATGCCAGCAATTATAAAATGTTAGCAATTATAAAAATGCCCTTGTGTGCATTACGGTTGCCTAATCTGGACTGCACACATTTGGACAACCAGCTTTTTCCTCCAATCCAGTGGTTATCCAAATGTTTGCATGCTATAGCTGGTGGCTCTAGTGTGCATATCTTTTCTGTGAGTTTGGGGGGAGGGATATAAATATATTAAAATCAAACTCTAACAAAAGAAAATTAGGACGCACTAGTCACTTACACAGCATTCCTTGGTATCAGAAACTAGCAAACTTGAAGGCATCACTGAGTCATAATCCTAAAGGCAAGCAGAAGTGGTAGATCAACGTAAAGCAGTCCATTGAGAAAAGCAAAGTAGAAAGTTATATATCTTGTTATGCTATGGTTGATTAAGCCATGAATTGATGAACAAGCTATAGTGGCCTGGATCACACAATATTAACTATAAGCCATGGATTATAAACTACAATGGCTGGGATAAGTTATGGTAAGGCAGGGGTGAGTTACTCTTAGTCTGTGAGTTGAATATACTCAATAATCCCTTTTGAAGCCCCATGTTTTAGTGGCTTCTTCTTAATATGGAATAAAGATTCTTATCTAGCCATGCCATGTAATGTGTTGGGAAGTCTTATGGTGAATATGAGTGTAGACCCTATTCAAGCCTGTCCAGTTCTAAATCAAGGACTAGAAAATTCTGATGACGTTGCGGAATTTGAGAATGTGTTGCCTTGAGAAAAGAAAACTGGGGGGGGGGGAGGAGAATACAATATTGTTCATTTTTATGACTCTTCATGACCTGATGGACATCACATTGCCTGCCCGGATTGTTTGCCAGAAACTGCTTCTCTGAGTTCTTGCAAACTCAAATTTGGGTCATCAGAGATATCTTCTGGGAATGTTAAGGAACAGTTTCAGTTTTCAGATTCAGTAGTTGAAGAGTTTGACCAACCTGCACCACAGGAATTAAATGAAACTGCACCTGAGGAAACAGAAGCAGGCCGAATCAGTTGACTCACAGCCTGAGCTAGCCAAGTTCTGGAGATCAGCAACATGTTGAAAATTATGAGAAGAAGAGCAAAGGAAATCAAGCTGTCTATTCGAAAGAAAGAAGTGAGACACAGCAAACCAGTTAAGCTGGAGTTAAAGCTCTTTAAAAGAAATGATTGCTTGATGGCTGTTGCTTAGTATTCCATTCTCAATCCCCAGCCTGGGCCTACAACTCTGTATGCTGTCTTGGATTACCTGGCTGAATTTTGGACTGGAAACTGAAACTTGTGGAGCACCCCTGAACTGGCAGTTCATTTCTCTGGATTCTTAAAAAAGTAGTTCTCACGTCTCAATTCTCTAGCTAGGAAGGTTTCAGTCTGCAATATGCTTTGAGTTACTACTGTTAAGATTTATGACGGCAATAATACCTTGAGTTTGTATCAGAATATGTGCATGTGTAACTGGCAGCCTTTTTCAGATTGCCTTCCATTTTTCCAAGCACCAGGATCTTCTTGAATGACTCTTGCCTTCACATTACACGTCCAGACTATTTAAGCTCTGGGTTCATTATTCCAGTGAGCAGCCTGGTTTTACTTCATCTTGTACAGAAAGATTTATTCTTGCTGTTTGAGGTATTCTCAACAATTTTCTCTAGCACTACAATTTACCACAATTGAATTCACAATTCAATTTTTATTCATTCAGCTTGTCGGATGGTGCAGCTTTCATAGCCATATGTTACAAGTGGAAAAATCATGACCTGGACAATATACACCATTGTCAATGTGATGTCTGTGCATTTTTAATATTTTATTGAGATCTGCCATAGTTTTTCTCCTAATTAGCAGATGTCTTTATTTCATGGCTACACTCACCAGTCTTCTGAATGTTTAAGCTTAGGAAGATACACTATGTTAATACTTCATTTTCTTTTCTTTGTATTTGCATTGGTTGGCATTGCCTGTTGATATTATTATTATTTTACATTGAGGAGTAGACCAACTTTGGCACTGTCTTCTTTTACCTTCAACAAGAGATTCCTTAAGTCTTCTTTATTTCCAGCCATCAAAGTAGTATTTCCAGGATATCTGAAGTTGTTAATGTCTCTCCCAGCAATTTTAATTCCAATTTTTATTTCTTCTAGCCCACCATTTCTCCAAATATGCTACACATAAAAGTGAAATAAAGGAGGTGACGGTATACAACCTTGATGCCTCTTTTCTCAATTTGAACCATTTCGTTGCTCTATATTCCATTTGAATTCTTGCTGTAGAACATCATACAAATTCTTCAGTAGACAGATGAGATGGTCCAGTACATCCATATTTTTAAATTTGTTGTTGTCTACTTAGTTGTTGCTGCTGAAAGACCTATGTATATTCAATAAAGCACAAATATATAACTTTTTGGACCTTTCACTTATTTCATTATCCATTGGATGCTAGCAATGTGATCTTGGATGCTTCTGGTGCTTCTTAATCCAGTTTGTACATCTGGCATTTCTCTTTGCATTTTATTCTTTGTACAGTTTATCCATCTGGCAGTTCTCTATACATCTTACTCTCTGTATGGTTTGTAGATCTGGGGATATGATGGCATTCTTCAAATACCTGAAAAAATGTCACACAGAAGAAGGTCAAGGTTTTTGTGTGTGTGTGTGTGTGTGTGCGTGCAGGACACAGCATAATGGATTCGGGTTACAGGAAGACAAATGCCAACTAAATATTAGATAAACTTCTTAGGAAAGGATGATCAAATGACTCAAAACTACACCTTAGGAGAGAACATATGGCAGAGAAGGGATATGCTAGCCCTTCACAAGAGGATCACAGACGAAATTAAAAAACGATTCTATATTGCTTCTAAGTACAAAACATAGATGGCCTTAACAAGAAAATTCTGAGTGAATGTTAGGAAAAACTTTCTAACAGTAAGGGCAGTTTAACAATGGATTTAATAATTACATAGAGTGGCAGTGGATTCTCGTTCTCTGGATGTGTTCAAACAGAGGTTAGACATCTATCAGGGGTGCTCTATGTATGGGTTGGCCTCAGGGAGCTGAATGGCTGTTTCCAACTCTATGATCTCACCAGCAAAGGTCTCTCTGTTTGAAGGACAATCCAGTCCAAGCACAGTTTCAAGGCCAAACAAAGAATAGAGTTGGGACCTTTAAAATGCTCTGTGAAAGAAACTATCTAGATTTAACGGGTGCAGCTTTACCTGGTATAGTGAGATGTATTATATTTTTATTTAAATTGTAATAATTCATTATAGAGTACTTTGCCTCTCTTTTAGCAATCACCTGTGGCTACTTAGGTGGCTACTGTTTCAAAAAAAACAAACAAAAAAAGGGATTCCCCATTGGCTGATACAGTTTGAAAGTACTTAGTGAAACAAAATGGCCATACTCTGGTTATTTCTGGGATGTGAACTTTTTGTCCCATAGTATCACCAAATACTTTATATTCATTAAAAAAACAACAACAACCTTCTTCTGCCCTACAGTCTGTTAGATCAGATGAATCTGGGTCCACTTGATTCAAGGAACAATGAGGGGAAAAAGAGGGAAAGTGGAGTTTAGAGATTTGCCCTAGTAATGTAAAAAAAAAAAAAAAAGGATGTATTTAAGCTTTATGGTCTGAAGTTATGGAAGATGATTTTTTAAAATCTGTGTTTGTGTATATAATCTTTGAGATTTATTTTTTTAAAATCATTTTAGGATTGATTCCCATAATACTTTTTGTACTAAGGTGATAAAAACAAATCCTGCACCACATTTATCAGAGAATATTAACCCTGTGCATATGCATATGGATCCTATTTTCTATTCCTCTTATTTTATGTTTATTTAACAGCTGGGGTGTTACATAATGCTACTATGCAACATGCATGGTTTGGAGAAAGTGAAATCATTGAAACTAAACGTGGGAAGACTCAGGACAAATAAAAAGTACTTTACATAAGATGTAAACTAAAGAATTTACTGCCATCTGAAGTGGTGATGGCTATCAGAGGAATTCATGGTAAATATTACCATCAGTGCCTACTACTCTTGATGGCTGTTTACTGACTAGAGACATATCCATGGTCATAGACTTCTAGTTAACCACAGTATGCCATGCTCAACTAAACAGACCTTTGTCTAATAGCACAGGCCTCTTCTTACATTACTGTGTGTATTCTCATACAATAAAGTTGATGTTTTCTAGAATTCTGAAATCTACTAATTGAGAGCCAATAGATGCAAAGACTTAATGAAAAGGATACTTCTGAGCACAAGGTGTAAAGGGTTGTGAGAATAACCTTGAGGAACAGGAGGAAGACAATGGTCAGATAAGAGAAATCTGAGTCCAGAGCAGGAATGGGGGTAGAGGAAGCATCTCAAAATTTACCCTTCCTAGTTCTCTGGAATGTAAAGGCAGGGAGGGGAGAGGTGCATTCAGACTTGCAAGTTTCTATTACTGTAACCCTATAATAAAGGTAGTTTTAGTGTTCATAACTTTGGTTTCCTTCTTTGGTATACCTCAAAGGGACACAAGGTTAGCCCAAGAATTTCTGATCAACCATGATAATAATCCCAGTAGTTGCTGCATAAATTATGAGCTGAGAAGGTTGGCATGCTCCAGGTTCCTTTAATCAAACAGCGCCTTCTGTCAGGACCCAGGAAGTGTACCTTCTCTGTCATGGCATCTGCCCTCTGGAATGAGCTTCCCTCTCAGATCCATGAGGCTCCCACCCTCATGGTATTCTGGAGGGCCTTAAAGACCTAGCTGTTCTCCCAGGCCTTAAGCTATAGTGGGTGGAGTCCCTCGCTGAATATTAGGGATATACATTCTGTGCAGTCTGCCAGATTTAGTATCTTGTTCTTTCTCCTCTTTTCTAGAGTGGCTCTTGTTTTTTTATTTTTGTTTTTATTGTATTGGTTTTATTCTGTTTATTGTATTGTGACCAGCCCAGAGTCGTTCTGGAGTTTGGCAGCGCCAAATCAAATCAATCAATAAATAGAAAATAATTCCTGACTGATTCACCCTCAAGTATTATTTTTTAGCAACCATTACTGGAAGCAAATATTTTATTATCGCTACTATTAAGACACACGCAGAAACCCCAAAACATGTTGATCTGCTACAAGTCAGCCTCATATCTACATTCTGCATTTGATTGGGGGGTGGGGGGAGCAGGAATAGGGTTATTATATCTGGGCTGCAAACTCCAGGCAACTACAACATGGCATTTAGTAGTCATCTGGATTTTTGCAATCCTAAAAAAGAATCATGCACTGGAGAGATGCAAGATGGCAGAAAAAGGCAGATTGTTATTCTCTCATCTAGCAGGTTATTGGCTCTCCACTCTTATTACCTTTTCATTTCTTTCTTTTCCTTCTGTTACATGTTCTTGGCTCACAGAAGTGTGGCGGGCTGTAGCCTGACTCGGTGGGATAGCAGCTGTTTGGATCATCACATCTAATAGGCTTGTTAAAAGTGTGACAGGCCAGGGATAAGCTCATCAGCTCCCTTCAGTCAACAAGGTGTCAAGCTAAGCTTTCTGAAACATCACCTTAGAATGCTGTAAAAATGTGCAGTCCACCTGCCAGTCATTCTTATCGCTGGGGATATCAAGAACTCATAAGAAAATGTCCCTGGCAGCCCAAGACACTCACTCATATTCTGCCTTGACTTCAAAATGTATAGGATCCAATTAATTTAAATCTTCTAGTTTTTAGGTTTCATTGTGAAATAAGTTACATTTGAAAAAAAAAGGGGGGGTTATGCAGAGAAAAGACCATACAAGCTTGCAATATTCAACACATTTTCTGAGTATTTGTTAACACAAGAGCTACCCTTTTAGGAAATGGTTTAATTGGTTTATTTGGCTTTGGCAATTTGGAATTAATGATGTAAAAGAAAAGACTGAAGTAAGGCTATCAGATCTGGAGAACCACTAGATGGTGTCAAAGAGATACCAAAAACTGGGGGTTTTTTTGTTTTGTTTTTTTGCTGCCATCTTGTGATTGCTGGGATTTTTGCAGCCTGGATCTGATAATCCTACCAAAATATACTCTGTCCTTTCTAAATCTCTGCAGTTGGTTTTTGGTTAGGTTGAAATGTATATTTGACAAGGAAAAAAAATGAAAGAGGAGAGTGATGCGTATGATCAGTAGTTAGGGCTTCATCTGCAAAAAGACTTGAAGTTATAAAAAGAAATGTTCAGCTGTTTGCCTGTTATAAAATAAAGGTCTAAATCCAAATTGAAATGTATCTAGAAAAAAAATGTTAGGGACTGAGCAATCTGTTAGGTCCAGAGATGGTTTCTCAAGGTGGGAAGCTTCTCTGCTTCCTTCAGACCTGGCAGAAACAGCCCAATAAAGCATTAACTACCTGTCAGATCCATCTTACTACATTCCTTTCAGTCTTCCAAAGGAGTCTGGAAGCCCATGGTTGAAACCTTCAGTTGGTGGAAGTCATACTAGAGAGCACTGTCTCCATTTGACTGGAGTCCACAGGCTGAAAGAACTTTGGATAACATTGCAAGACAATTGCTTCAGACACCATATCATATTCTGCCCATGAAGAACTAAAAATACAACAGTTTGAGAACTATCGGCAAAGTGTTGACTAACAAGTCAAGCAATCAAGCAGTCCATTGTTCTCTAATAGAGAATGGGCAGCCTGAAACAAGATCTTTGGTTGGCAACCCACTAACACCATAACAGCAAAGAAATTCAGATTTGTGTTCACCTTCTACCATTGGAGCTGGCATCACTTCTTCTGCTTCATCTCCTTAAAGTCCTCAGTAAAACAAGGACCCCCGCCCCCAAGATTGGCCGTCTGCAAGAGCAATTACATCAAGGCCTTGGTTACTTCCCTAATCAACCAGACTCTCAGTGGAACTCCCTGCCATATTGCAAGTACCCTTTGGAATCCCCCCAGATACAGTAGATACCTGGGGTAGACCATCTTAAGGGGGTCAGCTGCCCTGTGAAAGCTCCAGGAAGTGGCCAGTCTCATCTAGTCCAGGATGTGATCTGATCATGACACAGGCCTCAATCTGATATCCCACTGCTGTCTGCAACATACAAAGACTTCTCCCTGCAGGCAATCATGCTGTAATTGGGGACCGCCAGCTGTTTGATGTCACTCACTATTGTTCACACATTCAGTTCTATATGCAAACACATTTTCTGAAGAGGGCTTTAAGGATCACAGAATCAGAGTTGGAAGGGGCCATTCAGGCAGAGTCCATTTCTCTATTCCACGCGAGGATCCAAATTAAAGCATTCCCCACTGATTCAACAAATCCAGTGAAGGGGAGACCACCGCCTTTTTTAGTATGTGGTTTCACTGTCAAGACTGTTTTTCCTAAAATTCAATCAGAATCTGAATTTTTCTATGTTTAGACCTTACTTCCATGTTCTGCAGTCCAAAGCAATACAGAAGACAGTGAAGTACTACAATATCCTTCCTATGCCCTCTTTTCTCATGGATAAAAATATCCACTTCCCTCATTAGATTGAGCTTCCAGGCGTCTGATCATCCCTATTGCCCCTTTCTGAACCTGTTTCTGTTGCCTGAATTTTTCTTAAAATATAGTTCTCCAAAAGGGAGACCATACAAAAGATGGGATTTGACCAGTGCATACATATTGTGAAATTATTTCCTGCAGTACTGATGCAGCTAGAATTTCATTTGACTTTCAGTCACATCACAATGTTGATTCATATTCAGTATGTAAAGGGTTGCTATTCCAACATCTTCTCCACAAATATTTTTAGAGAGCCAGGTATCCTTCAACTTAAACGTTAGATTTATTTTTCCTACATGAAGAATTTTGCATTTGTCTTGGTCCAATTATGTTACTACCTTCCAAAATCACTCCAATTTTGTGTAATTCATAAATATGATCAGCATTCATTCCACCACTTTGTTCAAATAATTAGTGGAACTGTTGAAGAGTACCAGGCCCAGAATCAAATCCTGAACTACCCCACTTGATATCTTACTCGCTTGATGAGGAATCATAGATGAGCGCTCTTTTAATATTATTTCCAAGCCATCTTGAATCCACCTAACAGATATGTCACCCCAACCACGTTTATCTAGCTTGCTGATCAGAATGTCATGAAGTACTTTATGAAATTTCTTTATGGTCCACAGCACTTCCATATTAAGCAAGTTGCCTGATTAAAAAATGAAATTAAGTTAGTCTGACAAGGCTTTTTTAAAAAAAAATATTTGTCATGGTTATTCTCTCAGGCATGGTCTGGAAAGTATCAAGAGTGAGACATGGTCCTCTTTTCCTCATAATATTATTACTGATTTGCTGTAATTTATATGCTGCTCACTCTCCAAATTGGCTCCAAGCAGCTTACAAATAATGCAATAAAAACAATACCACAAACATTATTACCCAAACCAGGTAGGCTATGATAGGGTAACAACAAAATGTTCTTTTTCATGATCACATTGAGGAAAACCATTCTCCATAAAAAGAATCACATCTTTCTACTAATCCTGGAAGGTCCTTCAAAAAAGCCAAATCTTAGTGGCTTTCCTAAATGCCAGCAGGGTTGGTACTGATCTACCCTTGGATGGATCCAGAGGAGAACTCAGGGTCATCCATTAGTTTGATGGGGGAGACAAAAAAGTACTTCACTCCATATAATAGAATTTGCTGCTATCAGATGTGGTGATGGCTAGATCCCAGGTGATTTTAAGCATGGACTGGACAAATTCATGGAATATCAATGGCTACTAATCTTGATGACAGTTTACTCTATACAGAAGTGCAAGCAATAAGCCTTAAATACCAGCTGTGGAGGAAGGATATTGTCTTCCTGACATTTGTAGGCTTCCTGAATGCATCTGCCTGGCCACTGTGACACAGAATGGCAGGCCTTTGGCCTGATCCAGCAATTTATTTTTACAAGGTAAGCAAGCATAATCTGCTAATTCAGCTGTCTCTGGCCTCTCTTCCTCCTTGGCCGTGACCTGAAGCTTTACTCTGTTTGTCAAAAAAGGATTTGAGCTATCCTAATTGATTTTTGCAGTAGAGGGTAAATAGAAATGGCTTAAGTGTTGCTTTAAAGCAAAAGAAGGGGAGGGGGGATGGCATTTCAACAGAAGTATATAAACATTTCTGGCTGAGACCAAATTATCCTTACCGTTAAATTAGGAGCAGCACTGCTATTTTTGAATGGTAATGCAACAACCTTGAAATCTGAGCGCCTTTTGATTGCTATTGCACATAATAATCACAGAGATCCAAATGTCAAGCCGAGATGAAACTTCAGCATTGATAGCTGCTGTGGAATTAAATTTAATTTACTCATTTGCAAGAATTCTGAATCATGGTTTAAAATTATACTCAACATGTATATGAAAGGTTTTTTTATTTTTCCATACCATCAGAAGTTATGTGTAGCTTTAAAAATCAAACAACAGACAGAAGAAAACCATGAAAATGTTGTTGGGTTGCTTCTGCTGGGCTTCTTCTTGCAACGTTGACAAGATGTGCTACTGGGATTGAAATATAATTTGTTCAGTGAATTCTCTCCATCTTTCATCAGCAAAAGAAATGGAAGAAACTAGTAATATGTCACTGATGACTTCGATCTAAAGAATTTCATTTCTGTGCAAAGTTGATATGATGGTTCACTGTAGGCATCATTTCTCAACTCAACCTATAGCCAGATTTCACTCATCAACCTGAGCATGTCAACATTTGTCCAAATAACATTATTTTTCAACATGATAGAGTTTTCAATGGAATCCAGTTATTTTTGTAATGTACTGTGAAAATCAAACCTACATTTTATATAACTACCAAGTACATTTTGAGAAATAATCAGTTTGAGCTTTCACCAACCCCCCCCCCCTTAAAAATATTTTGATTCAGAGATGCGCAAACTTTTGGTGCCTAGGAATTGTGTGTTATAGTTTTGGGAGGTGGCAAGAGCTACAGTGGGTGCGGCAATAATGCAAAGTAGACAAGTCTGAGTTACACATACAGGCAGAACCAGGATTTTCTTTCTTCTTCTTGGGTTGGGGGGAATTTGAGGAGTCTTTTTTTTTTTAAAACGAATTAAACTTATTTTAAGTCTTAACAGTTCATTTTTCATTTCAGATTAGAGCACTTTCTGGGAGCTGTAAAAACAGAGGTTAGGGCCATGTGCCTTCTTGCTCTAAGCTCTAATTGGTAAAAATAAATTCTACAGAATGTGAAACAGCAGCCTTGCTGGATCTAGTGTTCTCTTTCAAAGCAATAATCAGCTTACTGCTGGGATGTGTTCAAACAGTCTGTCCCCTATTGTTGCATTTATTTTAACAATAAATATTGTTATATCATATTAATATATACCACTCTTCAGTAAATGTGTGCAAAAACAAAATATAGAAATAAAATATAAAAACATGGTGCTCCCCTTTATTGTCTCAGATGATGGAGTATCTGAATGGTAGCATCGAAAAATATGGGTCTTGAGCTATACAAGGCTTTAAAAAGTAAACATCATAACTTTTAACGGCATAAATGAACTGGAACTCTGTGAAGTTCTTTCAGTAAAAGTGAGATATATTCTGTAGATTAGTAATAGATTATCAACTGAGGTTTCCAATGCAAAGATAATTCCACATATGACATGTATGACTCCATCACAGATCTTAGTTGAGCAACAGAAATTTAGGAATATAGCACTTCTGAACACCTTTGAATAACTTATAGTAATAGAGATCACACAACATTTAGAATTTCCTATCCCCAAAGAGCCCTTTTTATTTCAATTTGTCCTGAAATTGTTATAGAACCAAGTGTGTAGAACCAAGTGTGAAACAAAAGATTATTGGACAATAATCAGTGCAAATATTCAGTTCATGAGATCTGGCTTCATTCTTGTATCCTTGAATAAAAGGTTTTAGGGGCACAATCTTTATCTGAGATATTTAACTTTCTAAGGCTGAAGATGGCCTTTCAATATCTTTTCTTCATATTTTCAACAGGATTTTTTTCCTTCTAGGACATTAAATATTAGAAATTTGTGGCAATTTTGGGAGGGATTTGGGAAAGCACACACAATATGTGGGAGGGTCTGAGGCCCTAAGAATTTCAATCCATGTCCTGTACTCCCCTGTGGCTGTGAAAGCCACATAATGACAGGAACTTGCCCCCACTTCCCACCCCTGAAAAGCAGATATATTTTATATTCCAGAGTAAGTATTCTGCCTTGTTGTTCTGGACACCCTGCTTTTAAGATGGATATAGGTAAATTCAGAGAATGGCAATAAAAGTAGAGCTTGGCTTGAATGAATATATTCAGTGTGGCGTAGACCTTAAATACATGACAGAAATCTCTTCAAATAGTTGAAGACATCTCATGAAGAACAGGAAAAATATATATTCTTTGCTGCCCCACAAAGAGTGGTCCAATGGCCTTGAATGACAGGGAGGTGCATTTTAATTGAGCATTTGGATAATCTTCCCAACAGCATTGGAACTAATTATTTAGAGGAGTGATCTGCTTTCCTAGCTATTAATCTCCACGCAAATGACAAATAGACAACTTCTGTGGATTCTCTAAGCTCTGAATTGTCTGCGTTGAGCAGGGGGCTAGTAAAGACAATCTACAAAGCCTCCTCCAACTCTGTAATTCTATGGTTTCTGATCTCATTTCAGAATTCCCTGGAGCACAATTTGAAATGACTGATACAGGAAATAAACAACTATGTTAGGCAGACATATGATCTGCAACAATGGACAAGCAGATTACAACCCTACTTCTGAAAAAAATGTCGTTATAATGGGACTGTAAATCCTGACTCACCCAGATGCCATTTGCTAGTGAATTTCACACTTGCCTCTTAATTTTTCTGATCTCTTCCTCAACTAAGCTAGAACACCACAGATTCTCTTATAATTGTTCAATGCCAATCTTTCACAACCCTTGGCTTCAAAGTTTCCAAAATCTGCTTTTTTAATAGGTAGGTAGGTAGGTAGGTAGGTAGGTAGGTAGGTAGGAAGGAAGGAAGGAAGGAAGGAAGGAAGGAAGGAAGGAAGGAAGGAAGGAAGGAAGGAAGGGTAGTAACTTACACTGACAGGATGTCTAATAAAAGCTAAAACAACAAACTGTTCTTATGCAATTTTAGTATATAAGGTATTTAAATAATAGAAACAAAACTAATAGACCAAACACCAGAAAAAAGGATTGCAAGGCAGCCAAAAGGGCAGAAGTGGGAGTTGAAGTGTAGGTGAGCATAGCAGGGCAGGAGAAGTGTGAGGTCCTTGCCTAAAGACAACATGGTCCTGGCCAATCTATTGCAACTGGGACTACCGGAACTGCCATTGCTATGCGATGCGGTCATGTGATGCTTTGCCTAATGACCGCTTCACTTAGCAACAGAAATTCTGGTCCCAATTAGGGTCATAACCTGAGGATTATCTGTATTTAGAAAATACTGGAGAAGAAGCTGGGCAGTACCATCCTGGGGACACTTCTTTTCAACCTGCGTATTCTCTTGTAACATTGGCAAAAAATGTATGATGCTGGAATGTTATTTCCTTCTACTCTATTCATTGCTTTTGGAAACATTTCAGATACAATAATGAGACAACATGGGCTGATTACAAATGAATCACACCCACTATTTGAACCCCCTGCAAAATTTAGTGATCGAAACTGAGTGCCTGAAGGATAAAAATCTGGAAACACTCCATAGGAAGAAATGATATACAGAATTATTAGTATATTGATTTGATTTATTGATACTTGACTAGAAAGCAAAAGCAAGGAGAATTTATATCAACATTCAGAATATCAAGTAAATGCTTTAAAGAAAATCAAAGTCCAACCTTTTCTCATTTTATTTTGGAAAAATTGTACTGTTTGACATAAATAATGTTTAAAATATTTAATGTATAACCATTCAATTTTGGTCATTTTATCTTATAAAACTTACCCCAAGACAGGAAAGAAAAGTCCTAGCATCTTTAAAAAAATCATACTACCGGAAGCTCTGACAGATGAAAGACTTTTACAACTTTCATAAGCAGAGTCTACCTATGAACCAAAGTAGTCATGAAGCACGCATCAGAGAATCTATACTTTCAGGTATTAATGCATAAATATATATTAGCATTCATCTGTCCTGTTGTTTTTGTGATATAAAGACAAAAATGACTGGAATAACATTGGCAAGGGGAAAAAATGAGTTTTAATTGTTGAGCAGATGTAAAACTAATGCTTCATCTTCTGCAAGGGAAAGACCTGTATCTAATGGTACAAATGAGTCCTCTTGGTTAAGTTTTATCTTCTTCCTCTTTTGTGGTATTTCCACTGCTGATTTGCTTCCACCCAATCGCCGTTTATCCATTCCACGTTCGCTGTAGAAATAAATCCATCATTCTTTTACTACTGGCACAGAATCATATAAGACAGTAACTGGACTTAAATGAGAAAATGTTTAATTACAAATTAGAGACAAATATGGTGATGATGTGAAAAGAGAAATCTGGAGATTTCAAAACCTAAATTAGGAAATGGTCTCGGGCTACAGTGGTAAGTTTTTTAAATAACAAATGTGGTACTTAAAATAAAGCAGAGAAAAAATGAATTGAGCCAGGAAAATATGTCATTTATCAGCCATCCCTGATGAGTTCAATATGTCCAATTCGTTACTGAGGACAATCAATATGAACACATATACTACATAGAAATTGTGTGATTTACATAATTAGTGGGAAGTACTATCATGGATTTACCTATTTAACTTGTTCTCACTACTATACTGAAATAGTGTAGATCAACCCTCCTAGATCAGATGAAAGACACATTTGATCCAGCATCCTGCTTCCCACAGTGGCCAATCAGTAAACCTTATTAGCAGGACTTGAAAGAGTAGCCCTCTCCCCAGACCATCTTTCTGCCTGCTACCTCTAAAGATGACTAGTTTACATCAAAAGAAGTTCTAAGAATTTGTCTTCTCCATCTTTTCAAACTAATTTCAGTCCACCAATGCTGGACTGAAAATGTTCCACTTGAACTTTAGGATAGGAATTCTGGCTTGGGGCTGCCTACAGTGCTGTGATAACGGACTCATTCTCTTCCTACTCTTTTTAAAAGGTAGTTCTCTTTCCTTTTCCCCCACCTTTTAAAAAATGTCTATTGTTGTTGCACAGGCAGCAACAGCAGCAGTCTTTAATTAGCAAAATATGCTATTTGTATATGTATTTAAAAGGATAAAGAAAATGTTCATGGCCACTATCTATGGTTTATATCTTCTAACTGTTGTTACACACATTTCTTTGTATTTTAAAATGTATAACAGGAATCTAATGCTGCATGCATGAAATGGCAGCTGGTGTATGTGTATGTCTGTGTGTGTATGTGTGTATTTTAAAATAAATAAAAACACTTTTTTAAAAAAAAAAACAGGATAAGCCATCCCTTAGATAGCATCACTGAAGCAATGAGCATGAAACTGAGCAAACTCAGGGAGGCAGTGAAGGACAGGAAGGCCTGGCGCAATATGCTTCATGGGGTCACAAAGAGTCGGACACAACTTAACGACTGAACAACAACAACAAGCCATCCCAAATGTCTGGGCAAAAAAAAAAAAAAGGAAATCACCATTTGTTCCAGATTATCAGGAATGCAGCTTTCTTTCTGGATATTCTGAATTGTGTGCATGATGTGTGATACTGTATGCTCATCCTGGGAAGGAGTATGAGAAGGGAGATATACAGCTCTCTAGCAAGGACAACAACTGAAATGCACTTCATTCAGGTCAGTTTTATTGGTACCTGTAAAGGCTGTGAATATCTCCTGCTCTGAAACATATTATGGCTTTTAAAAGAAAACCCTAATGTATTAGAATCTACATTTGCTAAACATATCAGCCAACTGAGCTTTCCCCATCTTCAAATAAATAACAGAGAAAACTATTCACATTTTTGCTACGTCTGTCAAGCTAGATAAAATTAGACCTCCATGTTCTATGGAGGGACTGCAAGTGCATAATCCATATGTTCTACCTTCCTGCATTGCTTTTTGTCAACAAGATCACCTTCTGGCTGTCATCTTTTATCTAGCTATTAAACCAAATTAAGAAACAGAAGGTACAATAACTGGGGAAAGATCCATACAGTATGTAAATCCAGAACCTCATCTTCATTGATAAGCAGCAATCTAACTGAATTAAAAATTGATCACTAATCTGATATTGACATCTTTAGATATATTGAGTCAGAACTAGACTGAGTTGCACTGATTTCAACATAGCTAAATCTGGATCCAATTCATAGATTTTATATCCAAGGGTTTATTGTTCTGTATTGATGTCTTCATGAGAAGTTCTCAAGCAATTATTAAACTGTGCTTGAGCGATCTGCTTATGGATGCTATGATTAATTCTACATAAATCCAGTTGTAAGAAGATTTTACTCTTGTGGCAACTCACTGGGAAGCAGTTTGCATCAAGCAGTGCCAATGCATGGGCAGGGGGTAGGGATGCACAAATCACCCCAAGAATTAAAGGAGAGCCATGCTGGAATAACCTATGGCCCATCTCATTGAGAAATCCATTCCCAAGAGTGTCAGATAAGTCTCTCTGAGAAACTAACAAGCAGAAAATGAGTACAACTGTGCCTCCCTGCCAGTGCTCCCTATCAAATGCACTGTCTCTAGCATTGGAGGTAATTGATAGCAACCTGCCCATTACTTTTTATAAGCCTTATCATATTTTAACTAGACTGACAGCACTCATGTCACCTCAAACACAATCACTTAACTTGTATATCACATGAAGCCATGGTTTGTTTAACAAACCAGAGGTGGCTACATTTGTTAAGATTTATATCCTGACTTTCTTCCTATAAGGAGACCTATAGTGAGTTTCTATGGCTAAATCTGTGCGTTGTACTGTTGAGTTGGTTTCTGAGTTGCAGACTGTCATTATCCTACTAGATAACATCATCAGGGCAGGATCCTGGATCTCCCCAGTCCTATTCAAGCATCTTAAATCCCTTATAAACTTCAGTGACTGTGAATATGCTAAAAAAACCCAACCAAAATCACAGACTAATGTTTGAACTCGACCAAAGTTTTGTTGTGACATTGTTCACATAGTGGGGTGGACTGCTCCCATTAAGCGCAGAGCTGCAGTTAAGTTACTGGTGCAAGACTCCACAGAGGCCTCAGAAAAGGAAGACTGATGATGGTTCTATTTTCACCTATCCCTCACAGATGGAATTTCTGGCAAAGGTAGAACCATATTCCTGAAGCTTCAGTCCTCCCCAAATCAAATGTGCCTCTTATGAAAGAAGTCTGGAGATCTTCTTGCTTCAGGGATGGATGTCCTCTTGCTTCAGGGGCAGCACATAACACTGACTAGCCAAAAGTGTTTGCAAATCTCAAGGAAACCAGGGAAGCCAAATTCCTTCCAAGCACTCCTTGGAAATTCTCAGCATATGGAGTCCTTGGGGTTCTCTGAGCTTGGTTGTTTTCTTGCAGATGTTTCATTACCTAGCATGGTCAGCCATCAACAGGCACATAGAAATAAACAACACTTACACACTATTCAAAAGAGACAATAAAAAGGAAACAAAAAGACCAGAACACCCAGATAAGCAGGGATTAACCCCAGGATTATCCCCAGACAAATACTCAACCAGTAAACACTACCCTAATCAAGGAACTACCAACCCAGACAAACAATCAAGCTGTAAACAACAGCCTAATCTAGGAACTACCAAGAAAAAAACCACACCTCCACCAACACTGACAGGGCAAGCTACTGTATATAAACAGAGAGCGAACCCCACTCAGTATAGTTCAGACAGAGGGAAACAGATTTTTCAGTAGGGCTTCTTGGAAAGACCTAAGTACCCTGCTAACCTGCAGCAATACTTCAGCAGCTTTGCTCCAAACCTTCAGGACCTTTTTATTCAGCTCTAGTCAATCCCCCAAATCTCTCTTCTATTTCTTCTTCATATAGAGACTATAATTCTTCTCTTCCTCTTCTCCTTTGCTCTATCCACCATAGCTTGCAGGCCATAGAGCTTCCAGGACTGCATTTCTATTACCGTATTTATTGGCGTATAACACGCACAGGTGTATAACATGCACCTTAATTTTAAGAAGGAAGTTTGAGTAAAAAACATTTAAATTTAAAATAAATGACTTGGAAGCAAAATAAAGGGAGCTCTGAGTGGTGGTCAAGCGAGCGAAAACTGTACCCATCGCTCATGCAAGCACCTGAGCTCCACAGAGCAGGTGGTGAGCGGCAGGCAAGCAAGCGAAAACTGGCGCTCCCCATCGCTCGTGTCTGAGCTCCGCAGAGCAGGAGGTGAGCAGCGGGTAAGCGAGCGAAAACAGGCACTCCCCATTGCTTGGAGTGCCTGAGCTTCGCAGAGCAGGAGGTGAGCGGTGGGTGCGAGCAATGCTTGCTCGCCTACCACTCACCTCCTGCTCTGCGGAGCTCAGGCGCGAGCGATGCAGAGCGCTGGTTTTCGCTCACTTGCCTGCCACTTACCTCCTGCTCTGCGGAGCTGCCCCGGTTACAGCCCTGGCTCAAATGAAGGCTCCACTCTCCTAGCCCTGCCACTTGAGAATCGGTATATAACACACAGCTAGGATTTCAGCCCCAAATTTTAGGGGGAAAGGTGCGTGTTATACACCGATAAATACAGTAGTTAGAGAGGCCTAGGCTCACTCTTAAAACAATTACTTTATCCCATTGCATATTCAATGCTGAGCAATCAAGCAATGAGAAATCAAGCAAATGACATGTGAAAGGAAACCCTTATGAATCAGTACTTTGTTTTTAATGTGAGACCAAAACATGCATTTGGCTTTCTCAGCCACAAGATGAATGAAAACTTTGCCATATGAGGGATACCTCTCTTTGGTTGATTGTATTTGCGATAATATTCTGCTTAGATTCTGTCTTAATGGTCTATCAGTATAATTCTTGGCTATGCCATTTCTGTGCAGTACAGGCAGTCACCGGGTTAAAAATGCCCAGGTTACAGACGACCCGTAGTTAAAAACAGAGCTTACTATAACAAAATTTGAATTAAATACACAATGGTTGGAGTTAATTATACAATACTACTTATACAGTATTGTACAATAATACTGTTCTGGCTTACATACAAATTTGACTTAAGGACAGACCTTGGGAATGGACTACCTGTATTTGCATGACCACCTCTCCCCCGAAGGTAACTGCCCATCCCACTAGGTGCCCTTCCCTTAAATACTGTCATCTGATGGGATCTTGGAAGTGCACCTTCTCTGTAGCCATCCCAGCCCTTTGGTATAGCCTCCCCAAAATTCAGGGGCCCATTCCCTTTTAGCTTTTCCACAAAGCCATGAAGACCCGGTTCTCCTCCCAAGCATTGGGCTGGGCTGGGATTGAGTCTGGTGCCTAGTGGGAAGGCTTATTCTGTTTTTATTCAATTACTTTTAATTGGTTGTTGTGAACCATCTAGGATCACTGTGTGAGATAGAAGGCTATATAAGTTCTTTAAATGTGCAAACAAACAAACAAACAAATATCTATAGCACATAAGCAGACTTTTTGTCTTTGCTAGCTCTGACTACTCTTTTCCTATGTGTTACACAGGCTAGAACAGCCTTCTCTCCAATGTCTTGGATGTCAACGCCCACCATACCCATGTGGCCAACAGTCTAGAGTGACAGAATCTTGTAACCCAAAGCAGCCAGAAGGCACTATGTAGGAAAAGCTCTGGGCAGCTAATTTCATTTAATGACCTTTGGCAGCTTGTTCAGTCTAGCTCCCTTCAGTTTAATCACCATTAAGCTAAATTCAACTCTAAATTGGTTTTGCCTGAATTCTAACAAAATGGGGGATAAAAAAAAATCACATACAATCAGAAACTACACATTTAGAACAAAGTTTGCTCTGGATTTTGATATAAGGCAAAAATATTTTTGAAGCAGCCCCCCAGATGAAGATATGTGTGTGTGTGTGCATGAATAGGCCAAGTGACAGCAACATCAGGAAGAAGGAGTATGAGAAGCTGGGGAAGTATCAGGGCCTGAAGGAGGAACTAGAGAGCATGTGGAAAGTAAAGGCCAAAAGGGTCCCAGTGAGGTAGAAGCACTCAGGGCTGTGACTCCTAAGCTGGGAGAGTGGCTCCAGCAGATCCCTGGAATAACATCGGAGCTCTGTCCAGAAGAGTGCAGTGCTAGGAACAGCTCAGATAGCTGAGGCAGAGCCCTCAAACTCCCAGGCCTCTGGTAGAGGACCTGAGATTGAGGAAGACACATACCATAGGGGTGAGAGCGGATGGATGGATGGATGGATGTGTGTGTGTGTGTGTGTGTACACACACACACATTAAATCAGGTTAATTAAAATACAATTCCTTATCCAATTTGCAATTCAGCCAATTACTTCTCTCACACAAATGGATTTTAAACCAAGGAGAATTTGAGTTGACTGAAATTGCAAATAGGGCATCTGTTCATAATAAGATTAGCAATTAAAACACTAATAAGAAAGCATAACAGATTCAATATAGGCCATATTTAAAAGCAGATGCCTGAGTCATTGCGAATATCTTTAAAATGAGCAACCATGTACAGTCAGGTCCAGAAATATTGGGACATCGACACAATTCTAACATCTTTGGCTTATACACCACCACAATGGATTTGGAATGAAACAAACACAATGTGCGTTAACTGCAGACTGTCAGCTTTAATTTGAGGGCATGTACATCCAACTCAGGTGAACGGTGTAGGAATTACAACAGTTTGCATATGTGCCTCCCACTTGTGAAGGGACCAAAAGTAATGGGACAGAATAATAATCATACATCAAAATTTTCCTTTTTAATACTTGGTTGCAAATCTGTTGCATTCAATCACAGCCTGAAGCCTGGAACGCATAGACATCACCAGACGCTGGGTTTCATCCCTGGTGATGCTCTGCCAGGCCTCTACTGCAACTGTCTTCAGTTCCTGCTTGTTCTTGGGGCATTTTCCCTTCAGTTTTGTCTTCAGCAAGTGAAATGCATGCTCAATGGGATTCAGGTCAGGTGACTGACTTGGCCACTGCATAACATTCCACTTCTGCCCCTTCAAAACCTCTTTGGTTGCTTTTGGAGTATGCTTTGGGTCATTGTCCATCTGTACTGTGAAGCGCCATCCAATGAGTTCTGCAGCATTTGGCTGAATGTGAGCAGATAATATTGCCCGAAACACTGCAGAATTCATCCTGCTGCTTTTGTCAGCAGTCACATCATCAATAAATACAAGAGAACCAGTTCCATTGGCAGCATACATGCCCACGCCATGACACTACCACCACCATGCTTCACTGATGAGGTGGTATGCTTAGGATCATGAGCAGTTCCTTTCCTTCTCCATACTCTTCTCTTCCCATCACTCTGGTACAAGTTGATCTTGGTCTCATCTGTCCATAGGATGTTGTTCCAGAACTGTGAAGGCTTTTTTAGATGTCGTTTGGCAAACTCTAATCTGGCCTTCCTGTTTTGGAGGCTCACCAATGGTTTACATCTTGTGGTAAACCCTCTGTATTCACTCTGGTGACGTCTTCTTTTGATTGTTGACTTTGACACACATACACCTACCTCCTGGAGAGTGTTCTTGATCTGGCCAACTGTTGTGAAGGGTGTTTTCTTCACCAGGGAATGGATTCTTCGGTCATCCACCACAGTTGTTTTCCGTTGTCTCCCGGGTCTTTTGGTGTTGCTGAGCTCACGGTGCGTTCCTTCTTTTTGAGAATGTTCCAAACAGTTGTTTTGGCCACGCCTAATGTTCTTGCTATCTCTCTGATGGGTTTGTTTTGTTTCTTCAGCCTAATGATGGCTTGCTTCACTGATAGTGACAGCTCTTTGGATCTCATCTTGAGAGTAGACAGCAACAGATTCCAAATGCAAATAGCACACTTGAAATGAACTCTGGGCCTTTTATCTGCACATTGTAATTGGGGTACTGAGGGAATATCACACGCCTGGCCATGGAACAGCTGAGAAGCCAATTGTCCCATTACTTTTGGTCCCTTCACAAGTGGGAGGCACATACGCAAACTGTTGTAATTCCTACACCGTTCACCTGAGTTGGATGTACATACCCTCAAATTAAAGCTGACAGTCTGCAGTTAACGCACATTGTGTTTGTTTCATTCCAAATCCATTGTGGTGGTGTATATAGCCAAAGATGTTAGAATTGTGTCGATGTCCCAATATTTCTGGACCTGACTGTATATGTATCACTCTTTCTCTGAAATCTCCTGGGCAAACAATGCCATCAGAATACATTTAGGCTTTTAAGAACTGTTTTTGTGAGTTTTTTCCAGTGTCATTTTTTCTTTTTTTTAAATGAAATGTGGAAATATGGAGTCTGTGTTTTAATTATTCCGAGTTATGAAAAGGAGCACATGTTCGGCAGAAGAAGAAAAGATGGAAGGAAGAAATAAAAATTAACTGGATTTTTTTTTTGGAAAAAAGATGCGTGCTTAGGCCTGGGAGCAAGGGTGTACTAGGGAGGCTCACAGGAGGTTACAGGAGCCCCACATTAAAATAAAATATTTTGATAACATTTAACACTGTGACCACGAAGGGTGTTGAGATAATGCAGAGGAGCACCAAGGAAGGTCCTATTCAGATGATCACAGTAAACAAGGCAGGTGCCTCAAGAGCTGCAGCTTGATCCTGTACAAGGGATAGCAGGCAGGAGAAGGCTTGAAGAAGAACCCAAGAGAGGGTGGTTTTACACATTGTGACATTGTGGCATTTTTCACTCCCATCTGTCTCAATGAATTTGGTTCCATATGGACAACAGGAAAGAAAAAGTGAGAGATACAGGATGTCCATTTTTGCAAACTATAAAGTGAAGAGTTTTCTTGTGTCCTGCTCCTCAACCACCATCTGCAACTGTTAATGAATTGGCAGAGAATCCCTGGCCGGGGATAGCCAACAGAAGCATTTCTCTTGCCAAAACCTACAAAAAGATCTATTAGCCCTAATGGGACAAAGGTGGAAAGATGCCTAAATGGTACGTCTGCTAGCCAGACTTGAGTCCAGTACAATCTCTGTCGATGTGGTGTTGCTCGTTATATCTTCCTGTATTATGCAGGAAGGCCATGATATGTAAATACAGCTGAAAGCGAGCAGTTGGAAATCAAGAGGCTCCCTTGCCCTATTTCTTTCTCTAGCCTTTTATTGCCTACCCTGGCTAGCAGCAGCTCTTGTCACCCCTTCAAGGTAGATCAGACTAGGAAGCCAATGTCATGTAGGTCGGCACGAGTTTTATTGTAAAGCTATAGTAACAGAATCTTGTACTTCCCCCCTCTCTCCTTTTATCTTTGTGAAAACTGGGGGGGGGGGCTGTCTGAGATGTTTACTCAGGTTACATTCCTGCCCTGGACTCAGTCCCCTTTTATCTGACTGTTGTCTTGGTAGCGGCTGTTCCTCCTGTCTGTCAAGGCCCCTATGCCCTCTACAGCTTTGCAGGGTTTCTGGGAAAAGCCTTACTTACAACTACCGAAGTATTTCTTAAACTGGAGATGCCAAGAATGAGCTTAGAAGCAAATAGCTTTACACTGAAAGGACACGCTGGAGTTCCAGACAAACATAGAAGCAACTCTCATAGATGTCACACAAACTTCTATGAGAGTTGCTGCCTCTGAGGATTACAGTATACAGTATATACATTATACAGTATATAATCCAATGTTTGCTTTAAAAAAGGCAATTTCCTATGTTCCACTGGGCCTGTTATACATTGAGTGTGGGCTTTACTTATAGGTTCCACAAAATGGTTCATCTTGGAAGCTAGCTGTTATTTCTATTTGTCAGCAGAAATATACAGAGAAAGTTTGTTTGTTGTATATTAGAAGTTAGTATGCACTGCATGTTAGATTTACATTCCAACTTTCTTCTCCAAGTAGTGTACACAGTGCTTCCTTTAATGACTTCTCTACCTCCACAACAGGTGAGGTAGATCAGTTAAAAGAGAATGATTAGCATGACTGAAGAGTGAATAGCACACTTCAAGTAATGGAAAATGCATCCCTCAAAACAAGGTCAAGAGCTGTTGTCTCTCATTCCAGAGTATAGGACACAGAACAATGCAGTTAGGAAAGCAGATTCCATCGGAATGGAATCATTATCATCATCATAACAGTAAGATCAGTTTTGAAATAGAATCCATTACCCAGAAAAGGGCGAGGATCCCTTCGTTGGATGTGTTGAAATGGAGGCTAGACAGTCATATATTTGGGTTGCTTTGATTTGATTCCTACATTGAGAAGGAAATTGGACTCAATAGCCTTAAATACCCTCTTCTAGCTCTAACTCCCTACACAGAAATAAAAGAGGACCTATATGACAGATTGTGTATCTCTTAAATAGATATGAATTTCTGCATTTCTTATGGGGGGAGGGAGGAGGAAATAAATGCAGCTCTAGTTAATCCTGTTGATGTCACTTAAATTTCAAACAACTAATATACTTTTCTGGCCAGGTATCTAACTTCATGCAGTTTAAATACTTAATTCCTTAAGGATGCTGGTCTGCCAGCATAATGCAAAATTTACAAACCACAGCCTCTTAAGAATTGGTATTTTGCTAATCAAGGACATTGTAAACCACATCGGTACATTTTAATTTCCAAGGCCAAGGAAAGATTTCTAATGAAGATTAATTAAAGCAGACCCTTCTGTAGAGCCTCGGCACTACTTCTTCCTCACTCAGTGTCAGAACGTTGACTGCACACAGTGGGAATAATGAAAATACATTGTATGAAGTGCTAGTCTCTTTTTCAACAATTTGTGCACTGAAAAAGTTCTGCAGTCAGGTTTATACAATCATGAAAAAGGACCCTGAGATTTATCACGCCTAATGCCCTAGAACAAAAATCAAACAAAATGTGGACAAAGCAATCTTACACTAACCAAGCAAAACACACTCTCTCTCTCTCTCTCTCATACACACACACACACACACACACACACATAGGCATCATTAAATGGCCACACAATAAATTAATAAACTAATTCTATTCTAATTCTAATTCTATTCTCAATCCTACAGAGCTATGCACACTTCAATCCACTGTAAAGCAATGTTAGCTTTCATTCCCTTCCCAATTACACATTATCTTCTTTAAAAAAAAGTCTAATACTGAGGAATAGGGGTACTCTTCTGATCGCGAATTTGTGCCTTCTAGACAGGCCTTTATGGCTTTTATATTATATACTGCTTATTTTTACTTGGTTTAATTAATTATATATTATTAATACATTTTACAGAGTCTAGTTTATCTATTCTTTTTCCTGTAAAATGGTTACCTGTTTGATATTCCACTACCACCTTTATAGTTAGAACTGCCTAGGTTTTAATGTGGCTACTCTGTATTTTGTATATTCTAATTCATTTATTTCTCTTTTGGGCTTAGTTTTGAAGGCAACATAAATAAATCTTGTCATTAAGGGAAAAAAAATATTTTAAATGAACCAGGTTCACATATGGCACTGCATGATGCTTGAAAAAGCACACAATCACTTTTTTGGTTGTTAAAAATGAAGAGACAACCTAAACCATAAGACAACCTACATTCACAATGCAGCAACTAAGTAATCTCCAGCCTTGGTCACCAAAGCATTATCTTTCCATTGTTTCAAGCACTCATCTTCATCTTCCCTTCTTCAGTCTGTTGGAACTTCAGCTGTCAAGGTTGTCTTCATTGTCATCATTCACCACTACACAGTGTACACCCTCCCTCATTTATGGCAAATGAAATTAAAATGTCCTTCAACGCTGATACTGCTCAGCCTTTAAGCCGTTACTAGCTATTTGTATTTTTTCCCTCCTCTTGCCTTCTCTGCTATCACACTCCATTCTGTTTGTTTTTCTACAGAACCCCAAAGCAATGACCAGTTTAAAAGTATGCATGTATCATATCTCGAGGGATCAAGCTGGCTTAAAAAAGCAACTAACCCTGTTAAAACAAAATACTAAGGTCAGTTACGTGCAACAGCAGAAATATGACATATCATAAAAATTAAACCCTGCAGAGAGGAGCAAGTCTTTCAGATAAACCCATTACTTCCTTTCTACCATCATTATGCCTTTTAGTGTTCGACAATATTAAGTTTAGATGGCAAAATTGGATAGCTTAAGGGGGACCTTTTGTTTGTTTTAGGATAGTGCATATTTCTGGGCTAAACATCCTTCCAAAGAACTTAAGAATCAACTGGAGCCTCTAAATAAATTTGAAATACTATGCCCAAATAGAGGACTTCCATCATTTTGCTTTCAATATGTTTCTTCCTAACCAAGTTAATTAAAAATAATTAGGTATATTAAGGTTGATGGCCTAGCAGTAGCTATTTAACCTCCCATACCAGCCTCAGTGCACAGGCAGGAGAGTACTTTTGTAAAAACAACAACAACAACAAAAACCCCCAACATCAATAATTCAAGCATTTAAAAACAGATTAACCTAGGAATCCACGAACAAAAATCAAAAACTCACAGCCAAACTTACAGGTCAACCTCAACAGTCAGGGGTGAATCTAAGTGGGAGCTAGTTATAAAAAAAAAAAGATTGACTTAGCCTTCCTCAACCAGATGCCATCAGTTACCAGTGATAATGTTCCAAAGGGTGGATGCTACTGCAGAAAAGGCTCGTCTTCTGGATCCTGTCAGATGGAACTCTTTAGCAGATGGGACCCATAACGTGCCCCTCCTGCTGGACCTTCTGGGACCGGCATATATCACTCGGGAGAGGCGGTCCCAGTTACATTGACCCATCCTATCCTGTCTGGCAGGAAGGACATGTTAAGGACCCTGTCAGCTAGAGAATTTTGACTGGCAAGGACTAGGAGGAGAGCCTTTTCTGCCATTGCCCCTGCCCTGTGGAACATCTTGCCCCGAGGTGAAATTGGCCCCCACTCTTTTGGCCTTCTGGAAGAGCATCAAGACCTGGCTCTGTCAACTGGAATGGGGACCCAATGGGGGTTCGCAGGCCTGGAGGTGGTTGGTGGCTTGAGGATGCTCTCTCCATCTTTTCGCTTTGTATATTTTTGCAAACATTTTTATCATTTTTTAATCACTTTTTACTTGTAAGCCACCTAGAGTCACTTATACTGAGATGGGCGGTGTATAAATTTGATTAGTAAATAAAATAAATAAATAAATAAAATGCACTTTTAAAAGATTTACATTAACTCCATTTATATTATATGCCTACCCAAAGCACTGCGTCAATTTCTCATTACTGCAACCATACCAAGATTGCTGGACCCAACAGTACTAGACAAATTTCATCCTGTCTCCAACCTGCGCTTTCTAGGGAATGTTGATGAAAAGATGGTTGGGTTGCAACTTCAGAGGATTCTGGAGGAAGTGGATTATCTGGATCCCTTTTAATGAAATTTCAGACCTGTAGTAGTACTGAGGTAGGTTGGTAGTGGTGAATCCAGCCTAGTTGTCCTTGATCTCTCAGCAGCTTTTGATACCTTGATTGTGGTGTCCTTCTGGATTACTCAGGGGGCTGGGAGTTGAGGGTACACTGTTGCACTGCTTTTCTTCCCTTCTCTGGGTTTGATTCCAGTCAGTATTGGTAGGGGAAGAGAGGTCTAATCCTAGCCCCCAATTTTGTGAGGTGGCTCAGGGCTCAACATTCACCTTACTCCTATTTAACATCTACACAAAGCCACTGGGTGTGATGGACTGGAATGGAGGAAGGGGGGTGAAAACGGTGCTCTCGTCTCCAGAGCAATGCTCTAGAGATAAGCGGAGAAAGCTGGCGCATCCCTAAACATTCCAGAAGATAGTAGAGACTTGTGCCTGGGAACTGCTGGTCAGTCTGAGAAGATTTCTGTAAACAGGTGCTGGCAAATAAACCTTGCTGATTGAACCTGCATGGTCTCCAGGAGTTCTTTGGGCTAGGCCTGACACTGGGCAAATTTATTTGTTGTCATGGGGTTAGATATCATTAATACACTGATAATACCCAGTTATATATCTCTATCCCTGGATGACCAAGTGATGCTATCAAATTTTTCTTCAGTGTCTGGAGGCTGGGGTGGGAGAGTGGGGGTGGTGGATTAGAGGGTCTGCCACAATTAGTTTTGAATAGGGCTGCACTGAAAAGTTCTCAGAAGCTGTAACTGATCCAGAATACAGTGGCATGGGCAGTTAGTTGCGAGTGGACCTTGGTACATCCATGCAATGCCACTACTTTATCAACTGCACTGGCTTCCAGTAAGCTTTCAGATGCAATTCAAGGTGCTGGTTGTCACCTACAAAGCCCTCCATGGATTGTTTGTGAGACTCTCTCTCTCCAAGATGCAACAGGGTGGGCATGTTCCAGGCCACTTCTATTAAATAATGTCACCTTAGAACCCAGGAAATATACCTTCTACATTGCTGCATCTGCCCTGTAAAACAATATATCCCTCAAGATCTGGATGGCCCTGACTCTGCCAATTTCTTGCAAAGTGCTGAAGACCTCGTTTTTCTCTCAGGTGTTAGGTGAGACCATTTTAAAGAGTTTAACTGTGTGGATGTGTGAGTAGCCTTGGACATGATGCATCTTTAGTTTTTGTCCAGTGCTTTTAAAGACATGTTAGCCACCCACAGTCCCACTGCAAGATGGGCAGATGTATGGATGTATGGATAAAATCCTCTCCTAATTTTTCTCTCTTTAACTATCACACCACAGTTAACTACAAAATGAGGATAAAACGCTTGCAAGGCTGTATGAGCCTTCGAATATCAAAACAGCTCATCTTATACGAGAGGCTGAAGGCATTTTCAAACAATTTCATCAGTCAAATTGTTAGCATCAGCCTTGAAATCACAATGTTTCCCCCAAATATCCATTAAATGATGAATTCAATTACTGCCTGTAATTAAAAATATCTATTTAGCAAAAGTTATGGTTAGGAATTCAGCCTGAAAAAACTGACACCTTGAAACAGCTGAAATGCATATTCCATTTAGAAGTGAGAACTAAGATGAACAGCCAAGTATGTAAAAGATTAATTGAAGGTAATGAAAAAACTGATCAGATCTTTGTTCCAAATCAACATTCCTTTTCAACAGTGTTGAAGAATTAGAGATATTAAAAATTCAATTTGACTTGCCTGATGAATATTCAGCTCTGCTGCTACTGTCCCCTGTGCCTCTCCCCACCTTCTTAGTTATTTAACATTATGATTGCCTTAAACAAGGAGTATAATAAATGATACTAGATACATGAAAAATTCATTTCACTAAGCTTGTGGAAGGATGCAGCTTAAAGGTGATTTGTTAAATAGCAGATATAAAATAGTGGATTATACACATCTTCCATCCTTTAAGGGATGAGATAGGGAAAAAATGCCACCCATGGTTGAAAAGACTTTTTCTAAAGCTTTCTACAACCAAGACAAACACATCAAATTTTTCCCAACATCATTAGTACAAAGATGTACTTTCTTCATTTTATTACCTATGTGCTAAGGGGGGGAAAATCTTGTTTTTCTTAGTTTGTGTTTGTATTTTTTTCCCATTAAGATTAAATATTATCTTGTTAACTGTGTATGTATAAACTAAATAAGTATTTTTTTAAAAAAAAATGCATGCATCTTACTTCTCTATATTAAAAGCAAGAATGTACAAATGGTGAAAGCAGGGGAGGTGGCCACCTTGGGCCACTATGTAAGGCACAGGGACAGATCTGAGAGCGTCCACAGGAGCAGCAAAAAAGTCAAGATGGAAACTATGACCATTTGACCAAATCTTGCTCCTTTTTATGAGTGTTGCACATGCAACAAGGGGCGGGACTTCAATTATGCCCACTATCATGCCTTTTTTTAAATCTACACAGGAAGTCCTGGGATTTCCCTTGTCACATGCTTCCTGGGGCCCCAATATGAGTCACAGCAGAAGAATGATCTAGAAGGAAGAAGAAAGTATCCTGCTGTGGCTATATCCTTCTCCTGCACTGCTGCTCTATGGCCGGTCATGGTCTCAGCTAGCAGTGGCAGCACTGCCAGCCTCTGAATCATTCAGATCCTCTTGAAGTGGGAAGGAGAGGCCAGACAATGAGGTGAAAGATCCCTGGAGGCTCTGGCAATTTCTCCAATGCTCCTTTGTGTCCAATAACCCACAATCATGGGGAAGCCAAAGTACATACAGCTTTATGTGCAAAATCCCTCTTACCACTAATATCTGTGATATTTGTGTCTATACCTGCTACATAATAAAGCCAATAGAAGCAAATATGTGTAGTAGCTCAGGGTTGAACTGTGAGCTGTAGTTCCTTGATTAGGGGATTGTTTACTGCTGATTGTATGTCTGGTGATAATCTTGGTGTTAATCTCTGCTTATCTGGGTGGTGATTGCTGGTGAGGAGGAAGGAACTACCAGAAGGAAAAACAAAACAAAACCCACACCCCCAGCAACACTGGCAGGGCATGCCACTGGATATAAACAGAGAGCAAACCCCATTCCATTCTAGCACTGAAGATGTTACCTAGCCGGGTAATGAAATGTTTGCAAGAAAACAGCCAAGCTCAGAGAACCCCAAGGACTCCATATAATAAAGCCACAGATCTAAATTAGCAGCCAGGGCTATTCTGCGTTGTCCTGTCCATAGTTGAATAATCTAAACTAATTGGCTGATCTAACTGCAGCAGAATAAAGGTAACTGTTTGATTGTCTTTAACATGTTTAGAATCTGGTAAGAAGGGAAAAAAAGAGAAGAGAAGGGGGGGGAAGCAAATTAAAATGTCAGTGCAACAAATACCTGTGGCTTTTTGGAAGAATCTCTTGTTCATCATCTCCGTATCCATCTGGGTCTGGAAGCGTACTTGGATCAAATTCCTCACCACTGTCACTGTGATCCAGAAAGGCTACAGTGTCCTCTTCAGTCTACATAAAGATTTGCAGAGTTAGATATCTTCACATATTATGATCTCTGTTAGTTCCAAGAAAAATCCATTAAATATCTTTGAGATATACACAGGAAAGAATCTAAACAAAGTCTTCAGAAACTGCCCTTATATTGTTTCAGTCCTGTCTATGTAATCTTTGTTATTTGCATGTTTCTCTGTATATCTGTGTGTGTATGTGTACACACATGCACACATTCCTTGTTCTTGTAATGTCCAGAGCTGGTGATGAGAAACTTGAATGATCAAACAGAGATTAGGACTGCAATAGTTTGAGTAGGTCCATCACTGATTGTGGCATCACGATGCTGCTCATTCACTTAAAAACTACTTGTATGGATGGCTAGGTATCCCCACAGAGGAACCCGAAAAATCTAAAGTCAGAAGGATAATCTACAATGTCTCACATTAAATGACTTTGGCAACTTTCTATGGAGTTAATTACAACATTTAGAACTTGCAGTCTGTATCCAATCTACTTGTCTGGCTTGACTGTTCAAAAATATAGTACAAATGATACTGATCACTATTATTTAATGATACTGATCATTAAAATCAATAATGATACTGTAGATATTATTTACAGGTAGCCCTTGTTTAGCAACCACAATTGGGACCAACAACTTGGATGTTAAGCAAAGCAGTCATTAAGTGAAACTACAACTGTGCTTATGTACTTACTTCAGCTTTCCTTGGCTTCTTCAGACCTGCAAAGGTCGTAAATGTAAGGATTGGTCATAAAGTTACTTTTTCATCACCTTTGTAACTGCGAACTGTCACTAAACAAGGCAGTTGCTAAACGAGGACTACCTGTATTTTTTGCAGGATCAGTTCAAACATACTGCAGTTCCTAGGGCAATTGGAACAACTTCATGAAACCTTCTTATAAAATGTAATCCATCCTCCAATTAAAGAAGGTCAAACTCCTTCCTTTTCATACAGATATCAAAGTTCTTTCTCCAGAGTATGCTACGGTTTACAAAATGCCAATTTTTCATCTGCAAATAGATTATGCTACCAAGCTGCTGATTCATTTGTCTTTTTATTTTAGGAACACCTGACAAATCCTTATACAGTGTAAGGAGTGTAACTTAATTTATGGTAAGCAAGATGAAATACATTTGGTGATTGATGACTTATGTGTAGCTTTCATAAAAATAGAAAACAAGACTTATCTCCAGGAAGATTACATTTGGAGATAATGAAGAAAAGAGTGACCAAAGGGCCAGCTGAGTCTGCAGCTGATGGTGCTCTGGATTCAGTGTTTACAGCTGAAACATCTTAAATTAATTTAGTGAGAAATAATGATATCTGAAGACTTAGCTGTTTTATTGCTCATATCCTCTCTCTGCTGATATCCATCAACAATGTCAACATGTCTCACAGAAGGAAAAGAAGAAAATATTTGGGGGAAAAAGAGAAAAGAATACAAACTAATCTGTTCCAGATTTCTGGGTGGGCTGGTCTTAGGGAATATATCATATCAATATAGGCATCCATTAGACCGCAATGACATCATGACTTGGGTCACATCACTTGCTTCCCCTGCAGATGCCATGCATATTGGTGCTCCAGCAGCTTCCCTGACTTTTCCAGGCATACTTGTGCTGACTCTGATGGTATCATACCCATCCTTTCCATTCTGGGCAGAACTTGGAGAATCCTTCAATTAACATTGCCACTGAATAAAATGTGATGAAAGTCAGACACCAAGTTTGGGGAAAGCTACCATATATCTTATACCCTTCATACCTCATAAATCTCTTCTTCTTTATGCTATCACAACAGTTATGATTTATTAAAAACTGCCTTCTCATCAGTATATCCATGCAATAAATTCATATAACATGGTTATATAAAAGAGCCTTTTTACTGGATGCTCACTATAGGTGGATTGGAGTCAAGCTTAAATACTTTCTGTAAGAGCTGTAAAACTTTTATTTTTGAGCTAGGAGTTATACAGCCAGGCTCCAACAGATGCATAATGTATGTCTGTGGCAAATATTTAATATAGAATTGAACTGTATATCTAAACAAGTTTTATGTATTGTTCAATGTACTACAGGTAGTCCTTGACTTATGAACATTCGTTTAATAACTACTCAGCTTACGACCACTTGTTTAACAACTGACAGTGCTGAAAAAGTGTCTTACAACTGGTCCTCGCACTTACAACCATTGCAGCATCCCCACGGTCATGTGATCAAAAAGGCAGAGATGCGGGGAAGATAGGCGAGGGGGAGTTGGAGGCAGTCCCTTACCTGAGGCTCAAGGCTGGGAGGGACCAAGCCTGGAATGGCTTGGATTGGGGTTGGTCAGGTCCTTGGCTAACGTCTGGTGAAATTTGCTTAATGACAGCAATGTGGAGTGCCAGGATTCCCATTGCTGAGTGATACAGTCACATGACATCTCACTTTACGACCACATCACTTAGTGATGGAAATTCCGGTTCCAATTGTGGTTGTAAGTTGAGGATTCCTCTATTTATATAGGCAATACCTATCTAATGCAGTGTTTCTCAACCTTGACAACTTTATGTTGTGTGGACTTTAACATTCCCCAGCATGTTGGCTGGGGAATTCTGGGAGTTGAAGTCCACACATCTTAAAGTTACCAAGATTGAGAAACACTGATCTAATGGAACAGTGTTCAGACACTTAAAATCATCTTAAGTCCACGTGAAACAGGTAGCTAAATATGCTCTTTTTCCCTTCCCTCCCCAAGAGAGAAAGCATAAACAAAATAATTTAATTGGTGGTACTTCTGGGCACAAAACCATCTAATATTACTGCGCCAGCTAAAGACCAGTGATTTAAATTGTCACTCCTAAACAAGGATAAGTCCATGTACTTTCAGGTTAACTATTATACGTGTTCCAAGAAAATTATGCACTGAGAACACAATGCAGTGGGGAGTGAAACTCTGACTTTTCTTTTAGATTTGATTTTGTAAATGAGCCAGTGAGGTATAGTGGTTAAGAAGCTGGACTAAGACTGCAGAGACCCAGATTCAAGTCCATCCTCAGTCATATAAGCTCACTGAGTAACTCTGGGCCAATCACTCTCTCTCTCAGCCTAGCCTACATCACAAAGAAATACTGGAGAAGGGAGTGTGATGAATGCTCCTGGAGGAAAGGCAGGATATAAATTTAGCAAATAAATAAAATTGACCTCATTCTACCTAGGACCATACGATTTATATACTTAGGAGAGAATAATAGTATTTCCAAGAATGACAGCATAATATGAAGGCTTGTTTTCTGGTGGCAAGTATGATTTTACAAATAAATCTAAGTGAAATGTCTTCAATCTTTCCAGCTGTTTTATTAAATCCTAGATACATCCTACCATACCTACACTATACTACTTAAGAATGTGCCCTTATTGCCACCTAACAAGCATCTCTGTTCAGTGAAAACAAAATTTCTCTTCTAAAAAAGAAAGAGAAAAAAGAAAAAGATTTAAGGAAAGCCTAAAAATATTAGCCATACAGGAGATGTGTTTGGCCGACACTTTCTCAGTGTCTGTAAAGATGTCTCTCTTCCACCAGGCTTTTGTTAATCAATTTAAGTATTAATTTAAATGTGCACTTTAATGTTTTTCATGGAAAAATCTATCTATGTGGTCACTAAGAGTTGATAATGACTTGGTGGCACATAATTAATCAATTTAACAACTTAGATTTTTAAACTCACTGCAAGCCATACAAATCAAATAAATAAATAAAGAACATAACTAAAGAACAACTCTAGAAGAGCAAAATTAAAATAAAAGTCTACCTCCAACATCTGATTTTGTTATTAATTGGTTGGAGAATTCTGGGAGTTGAAGTCCAGACATGTTAAAGTTGCCAAGTTTGAAAAACACTGGTGTAGAGCTTCAGTAACAGATGAAAATAGAGGAACTTAATGCAAGTGTCAGGGTTTATTTTTCCCAATAGAAAGTAAGTTGGGAATTAATCACATTTTAACTACAGCATGTTCATATCATCTTAGGCACATGCACAAGAAAGGTATATGTGGGTAGGTGCAGGGTTGTCATAAAAGAAGATGCCAAAAATGGAACTAAATGACAGCTGGCTTTCTTGAGTGTGGGATGAAATGATCATGAGAAAATTAAACTATATAAAGTCAGCAAATGTTACACAAGTAAAAAAACTTGTTCTTCCAGTAATGGCAAACATTCAAAATATTTACAACAGGAGAAGCCTACTTGCTTCCAAAAATTCTAGTGGGTAGAATAGTAAATATCCATTCAGAGTCCTATTTATTCTAAAATTCAGTACAATGTTTGAGTATCTTAGAAGCAGGGGATGGATCGTTTCAATTCCAAAAATCAGGTTTCTGGTAGCACTTTTTCCAACTAACAAATTTTATTAACAGGCATCAGCATGAGTTGCAGCTCATTTCATCAGGTGCATGGAGTAGTTGGACTGATGTAGAATTTAAATTGGGATATGGTTGGGGGGGGTATGGTGGGGGGAGAGGAAGGAGAGGATAGGTTCCATAATGTGCCAGGTTTGTATATGTTCATTGATAAATGTACCCTGTCTATATTCATCTGTGAATCTCTTTTTAAAATTTCATGAAAATTCATTATTATTCTGGAGGAAAGATACATTCACAAAGCATGGATATCTTCAATGTACTTCTCTCAAGTTTACCTTTCTAAAATACACATTTCAGTATATTTTGTAAGCTTTGAAATGCAGGACAAAACTCAGAAGTATAAATCTTACAGGTAACTGAATTGTAATCTAAGCATTAATTAGGTAGTGCCTGGAAGCCAAGCCCTGTGAGGAATGGCTGAAAGGAGCTCGACGTGTTTAGACAGCAGAAGAAAAGACTGAGGAGAGAGATGATACAGTTCTAAAAGACTGAAACATGCAAGAGGGATAGGTTTGTTCTCTATTGAAAGTGAGAGCAGACAGGACTATTCTATGGAAATTAAAAGATGGGAGAATCAAGGTGAAATCTTGTAAGGTTTTGAGCCGTTAAGTGGCGGAACAATATCGCTAGAACAATGGTGGCTCCCCTTCACTGGAGGTTTTCACAACTTTTGGGATGGCTTAGTCAAATCTGGAACTGAACAAAGAATAGGACTACATGTCGTATAGATCCCTCCCACTTCATACATTCTATGATTCTGTGTGTGTGTTTTTTAATGTTTTTCTAAGATTCTGTGTGTTTTTTTTTAATGTTGCATTTTTTAAAAAGAGGTTCCTAAGTGCCATCTAGTGGCATCATGGGCACCAAAGCATCGGCGGGATTCGGTTGCTGACCTCCAAACTTCATAAAGACGCAGATCTGCACAATGATCTGAATTATTTTTCAGTCTTGACTTTTTCTAACACATTAAAAATGTGCTACATTTATATTTCAAGAATTTGCATCTCTCCCTTTCCTAGATAATCATTCTGCCCAATTATTCTGATTCCCTTTCTATTCCCCAGCCTTTTTCAACCTTGCATTTGTTTGCATATGAAAGAGCAAAACCAATTTCCTTTTGTCAAAGAATATTTTATTTGGTGCCAATGTTTCTAAATTGCAGACTGTAGCTTTTGGAAATAAATGAGAATTGAAATGGAATAGCTTCCCTGCATTTTAAGGACAGCTAAGTAAGCTTAAATAAGGCCTGAATTCAGGCTTAAAAAAATAATAAATCTCTGGTACAATAATTCTAATGCCTGGATAAAATTGAGAAAATATTTTAAAGAAGGTATTTCCAAGCTGTGATATTATAATAATCTGAATTATTCAAAATGATACACTTAAGAATAAATAACTTTTTTATTTAATCAGTTTTAAATTACATTTCTAAGCACTGAAGAAGCCAAAAATAGTAGCAGTAAATTAAATTACCCTTACATAGGCTGCACCAAAGCTCTTATGCAAAAATAGTGTTAATGACACTACTGAAACAGTACAATTAATATATGACAAATGATTTCTCAAATGTACACATATTGCATATATAATTTATTTATTCTACTTGTATACCGCTGAATCAACAGACCCACAGAGACATACAGGACAATAATATATTTAGGCATTTATGTATTCTGTGATTCTATGACTAAAAAGCAAAAACATCCAGCATTGCCATAAAACTCCAAGTTATCTTTTTAAAAAAAGGAAACTTAAAGTGCTTAAAATGATGATCAATCTGGAAATACATGAAAGTTGCCGGCCAGAAATGGCTGACGCTTCGGCGGTTCGAGTCCAGCCTTCGCGCTAAACAGGGTGAGCTGCTGTTTCCTCCCCAGTTCCTGTCAACCCAACAGGTCGAAAACTCACGTGAGTAGATAAATGGGGACTCTCACTCCGGTGGGAGGAAAAATGCTGGGGGTGCTTGCACGGGAGTCGGGAGCAGTTGCCGGTAAGCGCGAAAAACCCCGTGCGCCCGAAAAGGGCGCGAAGCAATGGAAACCCCGCCTCCTGCGCCCGCCAGCTGGGCTCTGCTCTAGGAAGGAGGCTCTGGCAAACCACTTCCGAAACAATTGCCTTGAAAACTGCAAGGACTCGTCCAAGCAGTCACTGCAGGGTCAGTAATGACTGAGCGCAGACAAAAAAAAAAAAAAGAGAATATTTTTACCACCACTATTAGTAGCAACATAACCTTAGCAAATATCGCACAGCCCAGCTACTCCTGAAAGGCATTTGTTGTCCATTTTAAACAACAATATTTTGCAATTTTCAGAATTCACCTGGACACCCAGTATACAATTATTACTACATGTTCTCTCCATTATACAACACTAGTAGCTTATAATGAAGCACCTTACCACAAAAGACACAGAATTTATTTATTCATTATTTAATGAATCAGTAAATGAAGCCTCATTTCCAGAGACTCTGAGCAGCACAGAAGATACACCGACTAGAGTTAAAATGAAAGTACAACAACAAATAATCAACTGATGTGCCACTATTCGGGAATAACGTAATTCAATCATCCCAAAATGCCTTTTAGAAGAATCAAGTTTTTATCACTCTACTAAGGTATCATAGGGAGGGGATGATCTGAATATCCAGAGGTGGGCTGTTCCAAAGGAGAGGAGCCATTACTGACAAGGCTCGACTATGTGGTCCCTGCATATGGCATTTCCTCAATAGTGGGACACTCTATTGCAAGCCTTCCCTCATAAAGCTTCCTGGACACATAGAAGTTATCCAAGAGGTACCCAAGTCCAGAGCCATGTACAGGTTTAAAGGTGATGACTAGCCTTTAAATTGCACCAGGGAGCCAATTTCCCAACACAACTTCCTGATGAGGGAAGAGCAAAATTTTAAAGAAGGCCGCACATTGTCCTGCAATGAAATGAATATTCATCTTTATGCACTTGAATGTAAGAAACGAGCGACAATGGGTAAAGCGCCTTCTTCATCAATCTCTTTTTAATTTGGTAACTCTGAGACTAGGAATTTTAAAAGGAGAGATCACAAACCAGTTATTTGATTTTGGTAAATTAAAAAGTGCCATATACATCTACAATGTATACAATTTGTAGAATGCAGTGGAGCTGGATGGTTTTTATATCAGCATAACTAGATTTGATTTAATCACATACTAACTGCGATGGAATGTATCTATGAAGGGAAGGGTAATGTAAATCTCAAAGCTGAGCCTGGTTCCATGAGCCCAGTAGTACTTTGAATTGTGGGCTATATAAACAATAAATTCAAAGTATGACTCAAGATATTCGTTAAGGATTAAGTAGAAGGAAAATGTCACATTCAGAGAGTTTGTAATGATATGATTTCTGCAGGTCTCTTAATAATACACCACATCACCCTCCCTTCGTAGATACATTCCATCACACTAACAGATAATCCAATTATTTTTGCCAGGACTTCTGGTTTATCACTTATCTGGGGCCAAAGGTACCTGAAAACCTCTCTCTCATATATATAATTTGTCCATAATTTGCAATACCATCAGGAACATCCTACCTCCTACAAACACACAGATGGGGAGTAACTGAAGGCCTTTCAGGAGCAATACCCAATAATGAACTATTGCCCAAGAGGAGAGGGATACAGGTCCTTCCATGCTCTGCTTTAGGCAGGGCAGTTCTTAAGTCTGTTTGTTTGCTTGCATGGTCTCTAATTTTAATGCCTCTCTTGAATCTTGCAAAATAGTTTATGATCCTGTATTTCTTTGTTTTCTCCAGGGGCATCCATAAAGTATTGTGGGGGGGGGGGGGGAGAATCAAAAGAGTAAAGATGGCAGGACAATCAAAGCCCCATCCCTTTATTTACAGGCATGGCATCTAAGTTCACCTTCCAAACTCACCTTGGTGCGTGCACCAAAAGATGGAAAGGGGAAGTATCATCCTAGTTTAGTGTTAAAGGCTAAACTAGGTTACTTTATTGTCTGACACTGAAAAACAACACAAGGTTTCTTCTCAACATAGCTACTCTCAGTGTAAAGCATCTAAAGCAGGGTTTTTCAAACTTGGCAACTTTAAGATGTGTGGACTTCAACTCCCAGAATTCCCCAGCCACTATGCTGCCTGAAGAATTCTAGGAGTTGAAGTCCACACATCTTAACGTTGCCAAGTTTGGAAAACAGTGATCTAAAAGTCAGTGCTACAGTCCTTGAACTAAGGCTCCTGACAGTATATACCAACTTCTAATGCTACAAATCCTATATAATTGGCACATAAAGTAGTATTGAAATGCTGTAATCAACAGATCCTCTACGAACATCACTAAACAAATAAGTCTACAGACATCTCTCTGACATAAAGACCAGAAAAAAGAAGGTTTGCAGAGATAATTGTGGTTTGAAATCTTAACATTTTTCTTTGCACAGTTAGACTTTATAACATTACAATGGAGGGAAAAGGTCCCTGTAGAGTTATGTCAAATATAACTTCTGGGAAAGCAGCCAAGCACATCCCTCAGCAAAGTAATCTTGCTGCAACTTACAATTTTGCTTTAATTGCATTGTAATGCTAGATGCAACAGTCAGATGGCAGGCCATTTTAACTTCGCATCCAAGCAACTGTTTATTGCAAACTGCATATGGAACAATTGTCCTAATTTCAAATAATTATTCAGCATGAAAGCAAAGCCCTTACGGTGACACACAGTCTCAAAATATTAATCTATGGCAAGCTATGTATATTTTAGAATTAGTTTTCAATTTCTGCAAACATGAAGCAAATCCGACGACATACAATTGAAGGACTGAATTTGCTTTATCAAGTAAAAAGTAACTTACAGAGAGGAAAACCCTCTTTTAAAAACCTGGCATTTTAAGTCCAGGGGTCAAACCCGGAGAGTATTAGGCAACTGTTTTAAAAAGAGTATGGCCCAGAAGACATTAGGAGATGGGTGATAGACCACCACCTTGAATTTCCACAAGCAAACATGATAAATACACTTTGTAAATGAATGAATAAGTGGAATGGAGGCTCTCTGATTGATGTATCTGCACCAAATTATTTTTCTGTATTAAACTGACTGATATATGAAGCACTCGATAAATGAAAGCTGTGCATAACCCTCAGTTAATCCAAACTGACAATTGCAGAAAATTTCCCTGAATTGTTTTTCAGGACTTGAAAACTTTAGGTTAAACCTGATTCATGGCAAGCCCATGCTATTCTCTGGGCAGAAACCTCTCAGGATATCCAGGCCCAAGTATCTTTGCTGAACAGAGAAAGAGGTAGAGCAATAAAATCACTCTTTTCTCTGTAAACCCCTCTTGTAAATGTACAGGTGGGGCCAGCTAGGTCCTACATTTTGTATCTCCTAACAGCTCTATTGAGCACGGTGTTTTCTCAGTTTAACAATGGTGAACAAAACCTTCAGGCTAAATGAGGCAACTCAAGTATATTCAGACCACGACAAGAGCCATTTGTCATTCCTAGGCAATCTGCTGGGCTGAGAAGAGAAGGAGGGCAAGAAAGGCGATGGAGGCAGGAGAAAGACAGGAAACAGAAAGGAAGGGGAAGAGAATCATCGCCAGTGGTTTCACACTCCACTTATTTCTGTTTTGCACTCGCCAAAGGAACTGTATATCTCGTACTTGTTTATTTATTTATATTTTGAATTTAGACACCGCCCATCTCACGAGGAAGTGACATACAATGGAAACACCTTTGCCTGTAATAGCTAGAATCTGTTTTGTATTTTAATGGAGGCAAGTGCTTATTATTTGCTTGTCCTTTATTTATTTGTTTACTCTATTTTTTTTTATTTTTATTTTTTTACCGACCATTCTTGAGAGATTGCTTTATTTGGACATCAAGGAAATCTACACAGTCAGCATCAGCTCCAGCATCGCTCCAGTGTGCCAAGTCCCTAACAACTGTTCACAACCAATAACACTAGATTCTTACAAAGTCAGATTATTTAGGTTTACTGAAAGGAAAAGCTGTTAGTTTCTGAATCCCAGAATTTGGACATGTGTACATTTGTACCCCATTTGTAATTTAATATGTTAAAGAGGGGGCTTTTGTGATCCTTCTGACCCTCCTGATCCTTTTGCTAACTACAGGGGAGATGCTTCTACTTCCCAGCCTAATAAAGAAGGAATATGTGTTTGATTATGTAATTATATCTATTTTATTCCATTTACATGGTCACCCATTCACAAGCAGATGGTTCCATCTCTAAAATGTTTTGCAAACCAAGATTCTCCCCACCAGTTTCAAAGTATTCCATTACGCTGATTTTTCTAACAGTCCAGTGTAACAGTTCAATGTTACAGTAAGTTCAAGCTGAAGGTATTTAATTTATGGATACAGTGGAAATATAAATGAAGACTCTTTCAATTAGAAGGTAGGTGCTGGCTGCAGAGAAAGATGAGATGATGAAATTATGGGTAGATAGAAATAAATGTTTTAAAATGATGAAAACAAAACAGTGTTTCAGAAACAGCTGGCTGTGCAACTGCAAAATGACCGCATAGTAGTGGAGTATTTGGCTGGTACCAGTGAGACCCAGGTTCAAATTTACTCTCAGCCACAGAAACTCACTGGATATCTTTGGGCTAGTCACTGTCTCTCAGCCCAACCTACTTCAGAATAATGTTGCTGTGGGGAAAAATAGGAGGAGGGAGCATCTTGTACACTTCCTTGAGTTCCTGAACAAAAGTCTAAATAAAAATAAATAAATACATCTAACAAATAAAAACTTCCTGATGGTAGGGACAGTTCATCAGTAGAGAACGAGTTACAAAGAGAGATGCTTTAAAATGGATTCTGCATTGAGTAGGGAGATCATTGGCCACTTCGAAATCTATGACCCTTTTGCAACTACATCTGGTATCTGATAAGATCCAGTTTGCATGTCTGGAGGTTCTCTAAGAATATGAATTTCTAGTTATTTTCTTTCCTGATGCTTAACCATCTTGCCTGATGAACAATATTAAGAAACTCTCATCCTTGCAACTATTATGGAACTTCAGTTAGCCTCCTCAAAAATATGACCTCTGCAAGTTAAGGCCAACACAACTACTATAACCTTTTTAAGAAAATAAAAATAAAAAAAATAAGTACCTGATTAAATTCTTTGGGGGACACTCTTCTACAAGTGGAACATTATAGCTGTAAAGGCACCTACCACCTCAGAAAGGTATCAGAAGATAATCTCAAAATGCAACTCAAACTTGCAACATGCTTAAATGTGAAGCATCTTGTCGCATTATCTGTATTTTTTTTCCTCCACGAACAGCAATTTCAAAGCTGTTTTCCTCTATTTCAACAGCAAATACTGCACATTTTCAAAATCTTTCTGAACCGTTTTTATTCTTAATTAGATAGGCTGACTCAGTTTTTACTGGATGGTTAAAAAAAAGCAAAAAATCCCACGATGCAGTCATCAGCTAAGCAGCAACAATGTCTGGCAAGCAGCCAACATTTGGATTTCAATATGAATGGAGCTTTATGATTCAATCACACTGGCTAATTGCTTTATTTTATTTTTAGACCTTAACGATTAGGCAAGATTAGGTATTATACCTTTTATGAACCACAGTGGAGAGTTACAACAGCAAACATGCTGATGCCCATAACTTTCCCTGGGGTAAGGCAAGACATGTGAAAACCTGAGATGGAGGAGGTTCTTTTTCCTACCTCCCAACCCCTTGCCAGACATTAGAAAGTCAAACAGAATGGGAAAAAAGAGAACAAACTTCCAAAACACAAGCTCTTTTTGATTTGTGTAAGAGAACCAACAAAATATTTCCAACAGAACCTTGCCAAACAATAATCTCTACAACGGTGGCACTGTCTACCTATGGAAGGTGTGGAAGGTTTTAAGAAGCAACTTCACAGACATCTCCAGAGGATGGTTTCCCTGCACATTGCAGAGGGATGGACTAGATGTTCCCGTCCATTATCCTCTGATTCTTTATTTGAAAGCAGCCCACTGTGAAGGGGAACAACCACAGCAGCAGCAGCAACCATCCTTCCTCATGTGGAAAACCACCACTTCAGGGAACAGATTCAATCTAGTCTTCTGCCCAAAATGCTAGTTTTACTTTCTGAAAGAAGCCCTCTCTTTTTTAACTAAGGAAGTATTTAAACATGAAGACACCATCTTACAGCATGATAGCACTAGAGAAAAAATTTAATTATTCACCCTTGTTAAATACTTACCAGAAAAGGTGAATACTAACTTTAGAGAAGATGCAACTGGTTAAATATTTTATCAGTCTATACTAGAACTCATTTGTCTTTGAACTCCTCTAAGATGATAATCATAAAGATAATGATAATAATTATATCACATTATCCACCTAAAGGCATACTATTTACTATAGGATATTTAAAATATTTTGATACTTCACAGAATACTGTCCTATATTCCTAATATATTTGATTCTAACATTTCTACAGGCTACTTTGATCATTTTAATTCTTTTTACATTCCTACCATAACACTGGATTGACCAGAAAGATTTCCAATGGAATGCTATTACTAATTTGTAAAAATGCAAAGAAAATAGAATAACTGAATGTTATTTGGAAAAGCAAAGTTGTATTTGAAGGGCGTATGCAGCACATTGTCCTTAGCCCTTCAAATTTACTTTTTCTTTCGGCATTTCTAAAAGGGAATATATATGCCGGAAATTTTAATCACAGCTAATTACCTCAGCAATTAATGAGGAATTGAAGCAGGATAAACCAAAGCTATCAATGAGGTAACACCACCAATGAATGCATATCAGGCTTTGGTGTACTAAACCACCCAACTCTGCTGCATTTGTTTAATACAGTATTTCTTAAATTATGTTCAAACAAGGCTTTTTGTGAGCTGGTTCCCAAGCGTCAGGAGATTTGTTTTTAATGGATTTTGGATAAATTCAATTTCCCTATCCAAACAAGTGTCCCATGAATAATAAGATATTGCCAGATTGAAACTTCAAAGAAAAAAATCATTAAAAGACTTCCAGATGAAAGTTTGAAGGTCGTATTCTCTTTCCCGTTCATCAAACCATTCCAACACTCAAGACAATTAAGTTCAAATATAAAAACATGCTGTTATGCCATCTCTAAAGAATGTAATTTCTCTATGAATTTGTCTAATCCCTTTTTAAAAGTGTCTCAGGTAACAAGCAAAAACAATTTGTGGTGATAACAAATTTTATTAATATAAATAATGTATTGTACTTTCTTTTGTTTGTCCTAAGTTTATTGTCCATTGATTTCACTTCACAGCCCAAAGTCCTAGATAAATGAGAGAAGGAGAAAATCTTTATGTCGGGTATCTCTACTTTTGCCTTTTTCCATAAGGAAGCTGCCTCAATGTCTTCCTAATTTTGTGGGCCATTTTTGCAACTTTCTGGCACTTATGGGTGATAACAAATCAAGCAAACTGTTTCAATCAGCAAGACAGACTAGGTGCTTTGCTTGAAGAATGCAAGCTTTTAAAAGGTATAAGCACAATAGAATTGGAAAGCTGTACATCCTATAGCAAAAGCATCACCCAGGCAGCCTACAGGATAAGTAGCTGAAAATAGAAAATGACTGCACAATACATGTTTTAAAGAATAACATTTTTTCAACTGCCACAGATGGGAATCAGTCATGAATTTATTTATTAATTTATTTACACATTCATTTGTATGCCACTTGCTTCACAGATTTGCCTTCCATATAACTGTTCCTTAGAATTGCAACCTTAATTAATTAATTAATTAAGAATCCTATCTCTTTCTGAATTTCCAGATGGTGTTTCTTTTTCATTTCTTTTTTGGGGGGAGGCAGGGACTCCTCTGGCAACAAGAACTTTGCTTCAACAAAGCACCAGCAGTAGTAATTTTATAAAACATAAATAAAAGTTTAGACATTGACAGCCACAATGCAGAAGTTGGTGGATCTAGAGATGAAAAATGTCCTGGATTTTTAAGCGTAGTTTTACAGAGAAAAGTACGGGCAGTAATAGATACATATATACATATTTTCCTTAATCATTTTATGTATAACTGAAAAAGAAAGTATTGGGAACTATTCACCATCCATTTCTTTTATTTTTCACTTTTTAAAACTCTGCCTGAAACAAATAAAAAAAGACCAGGGGGGGGGGGGAAAGTTTTTCCACAGGTTTTTTTCTAGCACTTTCAAATCTATACGAAAATCACATTTAGGCAGCCTCTATAAACTGATAATCCGCAGATAAAACAATCCACAGATTTAAAAAAATGATAGGGGCAAGGAGTGATACAATTTTTCCCTTAACCATCCTCTCTCCCATGCATTACTTGTCTCTCCCTGGATACTATTGCAAAATCAACGTGTGTGTATATGCGTGTGCACCTTGGAGTCAGTGTTGACTCCTGGCGACTACCTAGACAAATCCCTGAAGTTTTCTTGGCAAGTTTTCAGAAGTGGTTTGCCATTGCCTCCTTCCTAGGGCTGAAAGAGAGTGACTGGCCCAAGGTGGCTTTGTGCCTAAGGTGGGACTAGAACACAGTCTCCCGGTTTCTAGCCTGATGCCTTAACCACTACACCAAACAAGCTCTCAAAATCAACCTGGAGGAGCAGAAAACAAGAAAAGCCTCAACCTTTCCACACCTCCTTTTATCACTTTTCATCTCAGAGATGTTGCTTGGGTTGTTGATTGCCAGCTTGATAATTCTCTATTTTGAATACGCTAGTGTGCTATCCTATCTTCAGTCCCATCCGCTCCTATGACTTGGATTCTACAAAAACAGAAGTGTAAACTGTAGAATTTACACAGAAGTAAAACTGTGACATTCGTATCCTCAGACATTGTCTGAAATTTTAAAAATTAAAGGGGAAATGCAAATTATAAACCAAGAGAATGACCCGGATAATATATTCCGTTTGGATTTACAGAAACCTAGCGGTGGGATAAGAAGAATTGAGGAGAGATCAAATCCTACGACAATATTTGAATGAACTAAAAATTAAATTTTCAGAGGTAAAAGGAAGGAATATAAAGTTCATTTATTTGATCAAGGTCAAAATAAGACATGTTTTTATGAAATTCTGGCAACCTTTTACAGATTTTTTGCTGACACCAGAAATGTTGATGTCTTATGGATTTGCTTATAGATAAGGGATGAGTTATGGGAAGAAGAGATATCTGTTTGTAACCTTATACGGGGTGAAGAGCTACCAAACATGTTTATATTTGTGAGGAAGATTGGAAGTCACTTTTTAATATTTTTCTTTTTATTTCACTCTTCCTTTTTCTTCTTTTTTGTTTCTTTCTTTGCAATTTTTACTTTCTTTTTACTTTCCTTTCTCTTTCTGAATTTAGTTCGTATTAGTTATTATTGTAATTAAAATCTTCAATGAATATATATACATATATAAAAAAAGAAACTGATTTAAACTGATAGTTTAAAGAGTCCTGATTTAATTCTGTATGCTTTTTTATACATGCTGGCTGGGGAATTCTGGGAGTTGAATTACACACATCTTCAAATTGCCAAGGTTGAGAAACACTGCTTTACAGGAAGTTAAATACAGTTAAGACAAATTTGATTGATTTACATTTTGAGAGATCTTCCTATTTATTTCTTCCACATTATCTCAAGAAAATTTATATTCTATAAAATAATTTTGCCCAGCAGGAACATATTCAAGATTTTCTGTGCACGTTATAAATGCCAGCTGGGAAAGGTAGATTTAGTTTTCTATACTTTCAAGTTTATCAGTTAGCATCTATTTTACTTTAGATTATATCAAGGAATTTCAAAATTCAGCTGATTCCTGGAATTAACATGAAAGAATACTGAAACTCATTGAAATTCTAGCAAGTATTGGAATGTTTGATTGCTTAAGAGTCAGTTCCAATATTTACATATAATCTTGCAAGATTCATGGAAAATACCAGACCAGAAATATAGTTGTGAATTTTTTGCCTATGAAATGCTCACATTATGGAATAACCCATTTTAAAATAGCCTTCTTAAGGTAAATCAGGTTTTGGAGAGTTTTACAACTTTGGATCAACTTAGTTCTGAGGAAGCTATTTCTAAAATATTTGCAGAACTTAAAAATCAGTTTGATTTACCTTGGAGTGCTTCTCTGTAGTTTATTCATCTTAAACATTTATTATTTGAACTCTTTGGCCCTGATGGTATAGCTGCACATCTGCTTGTGCTTCAGAGAAATCAATCATAGCCAGTAATTAATTTTTTATAGGAAGCTGAAGGAATTTGATGAAATTGATATTACTTATTTACATGACCTTTCAAATGATGAAAGTTAATGTCCTGTTCTTTTAAATCAGTGGAAGATTACTGTAATTAATTTGAAATTAGTCTATTATCTTAAAATTAGATTTATACCAAGTAACATTGTGTTTTATATATACGGGTGTACTTTAAAGAACATTGTTCATTTAATCACTTTGGAGATGCAATCAGGTAACTGGAGCATTAATTCATACAATCCAGCTTTCCTTGTTCTTGCTAAAGTTTGGACTGAATGCAACAGACCGTTAATATGATTTCAGGCTTATCACTGTACATCAAGGATAAACATGTTTTTCTTAGCTATTACTCCAGTATTTCAGACTCATGTCTAAAAAATTATTATACAATTTTGGAAGGTTAAAGGTAGCAATGGTTATATTATTTTGTTCTTTGTCAACATTTGAATTAGTCTTTTTAAAGAAGTTGTCAGTGGTCAAGAAAAAGGACTTTTAAGCAACTGGGCCACACAGACTAGAGTTGTTTTGTTTGTGGTATAATTTGCCAAACTATTTTTTCCTTTGTCCCCCCCCTTTAAAAAAAAAAAAAAAGTATTTCTGTTACAGGGCAGTGGATTTTTTTTCTGTTGGTTTGTTGCAATAAAATAATTTAAAATGTTTTCATGTATTCCAGAGATAAGTGCAAATCTGCCAGCTGAACTATGAATTGGGCAAGAGGGACAGGTAATTATCTTTGAGGTGATCTATCTCAGAAAGAATTAACTCAAGAGCCATTTCTTCCCATCGTGAACTGCTGTTGGTTTCAGTTATGTTTCATAAGCCAGAAGGGGACCCAGCTGCATGAAGTGTGCAGCCGAAGGAAGAGAGCAATCAAAAGCATATCTTCAGCCAGGAGAAATACAAAATATGCGAGTGACACATTATCTTTACAAATTCTAATCATAAGTCAAGGAAACATGATGGCACAGCAGAAGTGTTCCATCTGTTCATTCTAAAAAGGCTGATGGGGGATATGAAATAATTGAGTTTTGTAAGGTAGCAAGTCATCTACAAATTTAATATAACAACTGAGACTGTTTAATTCTAAAGCATATGGCTGTTTAATCAAAAACAAAAGAAGTTGTGACTCAAAGCATTTTAGTTGTACAGAAATATATTTGAAGGAAACCAGACAACTAGGGGTGGTACATTTCCAAAGCAGCAGATGCTGTATTTCTGTCAAAAAACAAGAAATACAGCAATGAACTCTGCCCCATATTTGTACACTAAAATACAGGAAAGCGAAGCGTGTGATGCTGGAACCTTTTGCAAAAGTGAAAAATGTGCATACTAAATTACACATTTTAAATTAGAATTGTAGATCTTTCTACAAGCAATCAACATACATTATTGAGATAATTATATTATGCACTGGTTTTTAGAAAGAAATCTAATGCTTTTTCATGGATTTTCACCTCAAGGAGTAACTAAATGGTAAATCAGTGATATAACCACATTGATGCTGGCTCTCTATATGATTTATTTTGCTGACACAACTTCAAATAATCTCATACAAATAGCCATTTTTAAATCCTAGTTATATCAAGAAACTTTAAACTCCAAGCTTAAAGATAATGCAAAATGGTGAAAGTTATTTCAATGCAACACTGTGCTTAAACTCAAAAATATTCTTTGAATTTGGCATAACAGTGAAAAATAGACAAACACTACACATTTCCAGTATTTTTTAAAACAATCCAGATTTCAAAACGAGAAGTTTAACTTCAGCAAATATGCTCACAGGCTTCTTGGGCAGCTGGAATATGAACGATAGCATGCCAATTAATTTGAATAATCACTCCTAAAATAATTAGCCAGCACAGAGACAATATTTTTCTGATTGCTGATTATAACTGGGGGGGGGTGTAGTGCCACCAATTATGGTGTGAGGAGTGTGATGTAAATAGATCACATAGAAATGCAAGCCATAAACGAAAGTGGGAGAACAGCAGGTGGAAAACTCCAGTTTAAAATTTGGAGATTTGTTCTTTGATCTATAAAACTGCTGAAGTTGGCAGAGGAAAAAATAGCAAGAGAAATTGTATGTATATCATTCAATGCAAGTTACTAAGAAGCGGAGGCAGAAAACGGAGAAGATGATTATTTGGGGGGGGGAGATAATTGCACTAGGCCCCACACATAATCTACATACTGTAATGAACTGAATAAACAGATACTATGTGCAAACAGGCACACAAATCAATTCAGGCAGTTTACTAAATATATGCCATTGGGAACAACACCTACGTGTTGTGATGCTGCCATCTTCCTCCCGCGCATTAAGCCTAGACTCAGATTGCTTAACTCACTTAAGACTTGTTTCCAGCTGCTCCAAGAGAATTATGTGGATGGTTTACGGGAGGGCAGGGTCTATATGTTGTATGGATGTGCCTTCAAGTCAGTTTTTTTTTTTATCTTGGCAACTGTCTGGACAAGTCCCTACAGTTTCCTTGACAAGATTTCAGAAGTGGTTTGCTACTGCCTTCTTCCTAGGGCTGAGAGAGAATGACTGGCCCAAGGTCACCCATCTGGCTTTGTGCCTAAGGTAGGACTGGAACTCAAGGTCTCTCGGTTTCCAGCCTGGAGTCTTTATCACTCCAACAAACTGGCTCTCAACGTATGTTCGGTAAAGCCAAAATGCTGAATGGAAAAGGAGAGACCTATGGCAGTGAGTGAACTTCTTCACTTATGCCGTTCCTCTAATTTGACATCTTGATTGTAGAGCAGCTCCCTTTCTTCTTAATTCAGCCACCAGCATTATTCCTGCGCAGGCTGCTTGGAGGTCAGAAACTAGTAATGTAGGGGTGCTATCTCAAACAGGGACTGCAATTACTATTCCTGAAACAGTCATTCTGAATTATTTGGGCTTCCTGGATTTTTTTTTAATTCCAATTTGGATTAATTGCATGGATAATTTGTACATATAATATTCCATTTGCCTTGGGAAATTTTCATGAAAGATATATATTCCAAGTGGCCTTCATCCACTATGACTAATTGACTTATGGAGGGTTTTCTGAAGAAAAATTAAGATTCCAGTGACAAATTGGGGATAGGTATTTTGACCCATCCCCAATAGTTCATTAGTGCTTCCTTCCAATTGCTTTTTTTATGGTTTGAAGGGGGCACATTGATGAAGAGAAGTCAGCAAGCATACATTATTCTAAAAGAGAGCTGGGAATAAGGCTTTATTGCGCTCACACAGAAGATGAACTACAACAGAAGGCGCTCAGAAGAAAGCCAGCTAGCCCTGGGAACTCGTACGTGTAGGAGTAGGCTAAGAAACTGAGATATAAAAATCCAGGGTATGAAAAATTACATCTGTCAAAATGTCCTAAGCAGCCGTCAGCAAGTCACTCTTTCTCAACTTCAGTTCCCTACCCCCTCCCTCACCTTCACTTTGTAATCTAATATTATGGGATAGTAATACTTTACTAACTTACCTTACAGGGTGATTGCAAGAAACAACATGCGTACAAAGAGCTTTGAATTTTGGAAAGTGCTATACAAATCTTAAACATTTTGACATGTTTCAATTGCAATAAATGTTTGAGCAGTCTGGGAGTTACTGGCCCAAAGGCACCAAGTTTGGGAAGGCTGGTTTATGTGATCCACTGTTTATTATGCATTTTAAGATCACATATATTATTGATTTTTTAAAAAAAGAAAAACATTTGAATTATCATTTGTTTTTTCCCATAATCTGACCTTAAGGCAGGCTAAATTTAATAAGAAATCACTCCAATAAGTAAATAAAACACAACAATGGAACAGGGCAAAGATTGCAAACATCTTGTCACTGTTACAATCTTACATTTAGGAGGTTCATGCAATCCTCTCTGCATATTCAATAAACACACAGGAATTCTCAGAGTTGTATGGATAACTCCACTCTTTTCTGGGAGTGCATATCCCCACCCCCTTTTCTTAAGAATGACTCCTGGATGTTTGCTAGAAGGAGTTCTTAATGAATATAGTTGTACATGCAGAGATGTATACTTAAGGGACACTGTTCAGTCAGAGTTACAAGAAGTAATGTGTAGTTCCAATGGCCCTAAGAATGAAGCAGTTGAGTGAATCCCCCCCTTGACCGGTGCCTGCAGTGAAAAGAACACTGCATGATCTGCTTTAGAGGGTTTTTTTTTTAAAATACAACAAATAAATAAAATATATCAATCAGCCCTCCCCAAACTGGAGATTACCCACTCAAAATTGCTCGTATTTTAAAAGTGACGCGATAGTTTCCAAATTTAAAGGGGTCAACAGCAAAGTATCCTCTAATATGGGCCCTTGCGCTAGTGTCAGTGGTATCAGTGTTCCTCAACCTTGACAACTTGAAGATGTGTGGACTTCAAGCTGTCAAGGTTGAGGAACACTGAGTGGTATCAAAACAGCGACAGAATCATTTCTAAGATGCTGTTATTTAATTTCCATAGAAGTTCATAGGACCTTACATACGGAAGGACCTATATGGGTGTCAAGTCCACAATGTCCAAAACCCAATTCAGAAGCATTCTCACGCAACCAGGCTTGGTTCAGATAAATACTTCTTTATTATGTGGTACATGTAGCTTGCAAACAGAACATTGCTAAAACTAAAGCCTTGGGTAAACTTCCCTCTATTTATCCCTCCTCCCCTTATTGCCTGGCGTCTCGATTCCTCTTCACCTGGTGGTGACCTCTTTCCTTCCTCCCCCTCCTCCCCAAGCTCCTTCCTGGCTCTTTGGCCCCCAGCTGCCTTGCTTGCAAACAGGCCAGTCTAAATTGCCCATATAAGGTTAAGCTTCTTCCCACCTCCCGTTACTACTCCAATTACAACCTTTAACTGCAACCCCCCCCTCCCTAGTTACAATTGGCAGAAACAAATCAATCCAACTTCCATTGAATGCAATACAATGTAAAACAACAATAGTTGGGTGATGCAGGTTCTGACAATGGGCCATTGAGTCTTATTCCCTGTGCAGTCCTGGAATTCAAATTAAAGTATCCTCAGCAAATGACAGTCTAATCCCTTCTTGAACACATCGCAATGGGGATTCCTGGTAGGTAATTGGTTCCTCTGTCAAATATTTCCATTGCATTATGACTCAAGATTATCATGGAAAATATATGACTCTCAGTCAAAGGAAGGCACCAGTTTAATTTCTCAGAATGCCCCAAAGGGATGTGTTATGGAAATGTTACATTCCTGTATCATTTCTCTATTATTGTAATTTTATTACTTTTATGGTGCTGTAGCTTTAACAAGAAAACTTCTTCTCATTTCCCTTCTTTTACTCATGGCCATCTTGGATTTTAGAAAAGGACAACCCTAGTTCTATATCTGCTTCCTTTTTTTCCCCTTTCCTCTATGCTTGAATTTCCCTCCCTGTTTTTCTATTGTTATTCCATTATCAAATCACAAGACTACATTGTTTAAAATTCTTCCTGTTTATACTCCGCAAGACTTTTGTTAAATGCCTATGTCTCAATAATCATGTCTAGTACTTTTCTTAATCACTGTTAATAGCTCAGCTTCTTGACTATTAAGTCTCTTCAAGATGATCCCTCTGTCATTGTTTCTATGATTTCCTCTTCTTTATTTGTACGCAGGTAATCCTCGCCTACCAACCACTTTTCAGCACCCATTCAAAGTTACAACAGAGCTGAAAGACTTATGACCAGTCCTCAAAGTTGTGGCCATTGCAGCATCCCCACAGTCACATGATCACCATTTGCAACCTTCACAGCCGGCTTTCAACAAGCAAAATCAATGCAGAAACTGGCAGGAAGCTGCGAGTTCCGGCCATGTGACATTGTGCTTAACAACCTGCAATGATTGGCTTAACGACTGCAGCCAGAACTGACATTGTAAGTCAGTGCGGTCCCATGATGTTTCACTTAACAACTGTGCTGCTTAGTGACAGAGTTGCCAGTCCCAACTGAGGTCAGTAAATGAGGGCTACCTGTACTCCTATTAATTTAAAGCTTACCTATGTGCAAGAAATGTATAAAAACCAGTATCAGTATGCTTGGAGGGAAGGGCATAGCAAGGTAAAAAGACAGATGCCTATGTTGCACTTCTCCCAATTCTGGAATTTAAAATAAAATATCATTGCATTTTGCCCTGTCTGCAAATTTCCTAAACAGAATAACAGGTTATTTTCACAAATTATAAACATGCCCCTAAGATCTAGCCATACAACACTAACTGGATTAGAGTACTGGAAAAATCAAAACAGTATGCATCCACAAAACATTTCAGAATCACAGCAGTGCAAAGAAAATATAAAGGCCGCACTTAAAATATTTTGCTTTGGATACCACAATTAGAGAAGCTGTGATTGTTTATGAAGTCAATGCAGATTAAGCACCCATTTTAATACTCAATGCGATAAAAATAGACTCAGAGATCCCTATTATGTCTCTTTATTGAATTCTACATACTATAATCATTCATTTCACACTGAGATAGGATAATAAAAAAGAAAGAGATGATCCTATCAACACTAATAAAGATTGCTAAAATGTGTTCTTCTGTGGGCAAAGTTATCTTCTATGATATGCAAAGCTTCAGAAAGAAGTTTGCTATACAGGCATGGATTCTTGTAAAACTGTGGATGCTTTTCATAAATCACCAGGTGATAAAGTGTTGCCCTACAGTGTCAGCTATTTATTCAGAATTGTCATGTGAACCATCCTGTAATGACAGGGCGCGTTATGCATAAATATGCTTCCACCTAGAGAAGAATTCCTGGATGCAACGATGCCTATAGTCTACCAGAGGGACAAAGAAAAGGCATGGAATTGAACACACTTAAAACTGTGGAGATGATTGTGGACTTTAGGAAGAATCCTTCTAATACTCCTCCCCTTACCATACTCAACAGCCCAGCATCAGTGGTAGAGTCCTTCAAGTTCCTGGGTTCTATACTTTCCCAAGACCTGAAATGGACGTTTAACATCACAGCCATCATTAAAAAGGCACAGCAAAGGATGTTTTTTCTGTGGCAACTTAGGAAGTTTAAATTATCCCAGGAGCTCTTGGTACAGTTTTACAGGGGAATCATTGAGTCTGTTATCTGCTCCTCTATAACTGTCTGGTTTGATTCTGCAACCATACAGGACAGATTCAGACTCCAACGGATAGTTAAGTCTGCAGAAAGGATCACTGCAACCCGTCTGCCTTCTATAGAAGAACTGTATACTGTGAGGATCAAAAGGAGGGCAGAGAGGATATCTGCAGACTCTTCTCATCCTGGATATAATCTGTTCCAACTTCTTCCTTCGGGATGGCGCTATAGAGCTCCATATGTTAAAACATCTAGACATCGGAATAGTTTTTTCCCTTGTGCCATTGCTCTGTTAAACACTGTATGATTTGATATGTACTGGACAGTGGCTTCTTCTTTGGAAAAGTTATTTTATTGGGCAGTGTTATTGTTACTGTTTATTAATTTTTGTTGCTATCCAAATGCACTGTTGATCTTGCTGTTCGTCACCGAAGACAAATTCCTTGTGTATATTTTATACTTGGTCATTAAAGTATTTGTATTGTATTGTATTGTATTGTATTGTATTGTATTGGAAGGTGGTACCTATTTTAATAGACCCTCAATTGCTAGGAAATTAAAATTGCAAGAAAACTGATTAAATCGTGGAATTTATGAAAACATGCAAAGAAAAGTTATTACAAGAAATGGCAGTTCTCTGGTAATTTAATATTTCAGCAGTGCCAAAATAATTTGACCATATTTTTCAGGAGCAACCAGGCAGAAGGCTTTTTTGCCAGCTCCAATGAGCAAGGACATTTTTCGTGTTTCTTAAACCTCTGTTTAAATTTAAGCAAGGGTTTCTTAAATGTAAACAAAAACTTTACTTTTTATATCAGGGGTTGGCTATTTTGTTAAAGTGCCAGTTGCTAAAAAATATTTTAAATTCTTTTAGAAAGGGAAGTATTTCATAATGGGCATCTGTAGGGGCGTAGAGTCAAAAAAAGTCAAGATGGGGCTGCAATCACATAGTCAATGCCATGCCCCTTTTTAACTTGTGCTATGCATGTAAAAAGGAGGTGGGGCTTTGATTGCCCAGTTATCACCACCAGCTCGAACTGGACCACCCTTGTGGATGTCCTTGTTTCCCAAGCTCAGTAAAATCAGAACTAAAAATCCAGGTATTTGGAAGCACCTTTTTCTGATTAACCCATTTTATTAAAAAGTATAAGCTTTCATGAGTTGAAGCTCACTTCATCAGATGAACAGAGTAGCTAGACAGATGTAGGATTTAAACTGGGATGAGACGGGGGGAAGAAAAGACAGGGTGGTTACACAGATGCAGGTTACACATGAGACAGATTGCCAGTACCTTATCAATTAACGATTGTAACATATTAAATATTGTGTTTGTTGAGATAGTTTGAAATCTTTTGATGTATGTGAGTTCAGCAATGTCTTGCTCAGTGATGCTGTTGAAGTCTTGTTTTCCAAGATGTTCACTTTGAGGTCTGCAGAGATTGAAATGCTCTGATATTACTCTGTCCTTGTTGGAGTCCTGATGTTAAACCTGTGCCCATTCATTCTTTTGCACCATTTTTTTTAGCAGAAAGTCACATATATCAAAAGGTTTCAGCCTATCTCAAAAGGTCTCAACACACTCAGTGAGTGCCTATCATATTTCAGGTTTTACTTCCTGATTCAAACCCTAGGTTGAGTAACGTACAATTTTAAGACTGGTTATTACCACTACTGTCCACTGTTTCAGCCTTACCAACCACTATTTGAATGTTATTCTGTAACATGCTTTTTTCTGAAGTTCATCTTTTAATATCTTACTGCTGAGTACAATCAGTCTTTTCTTTGATAGTTTAGAATAATTACTTCCCTCCTTTTGGCCTACAATGAATGTCATTTTCCAAGATCAGCTCTCTGAGTTCCACTGAAGGCACAGAGAACACAGAGAAAGAATGAGTACAATGGCATCAAAGGAGACCAATCTTTGCTAAGTACCAAGTACAAATCATGGTTATTTCGATGCAACATAATAAGATAGGTAATGCACACAATCAGAACTCCATCCTGGAAATTCACTTCCAGTCAGTATCTCTTCAATAAGCTGAACTTTTTTGATGCAATACATATACCAGATAAAAATGATAGCTTAACATGCGATTTGCATTCATATCGGAATCCTTGTTTCTGGAATGATCCTTGGCATATAAGCATTTCATTTAAAAGAAAGTTCATCCACAATTCTGCATCTGTACAATTTTACTGCATACTGCATGAAAAGTCATTGTAATATTCAAATTATACATGCAAATGATGAAACCAGGAGACATGGAAAAAAATTTGGAGGAAGACAGGACAATTAATATGCAAGGATGAAAACTGTAAAGAAAATATAAGAGAGTAGTAAAGAACAATACTAACAGGCAAAAGATGATTAAAAATTGCACACACACCGTTTTTTTCCATTACACATCGCTATGCTCCAAATACCCTTAAGATGTGTACACGCAAAGCAGTTCAAAGGTGAACTGTCATTAAACTTGTTTTCTCATCCATGATGCTAAGACTTAATGAACTTTGTTTACTTTTATATTAGTGGGATATATGAGCCTGGCTATTAAGATCTTAGTATATGATGTATGAATTAGGCTACAGTGGCTTATTCAGCAAACCATGGATAATAACAACAATGGCTTAGTTTCCATGGCAGCCTTTTAGTAAACAACAAGCTCTGAGCAGCCATGTTACAAAGGCACTTATAACATGCTCTTGAAATTCCCTATGTATTTCACCCGCTTTAAAGCCTGGGAGCTTTTGCCCCAATGGCTTAGACTCCAGAGAATATATCCTTCAAAAGGAAAAAGTTGTCTGGCAAAAAAAAAGGGGGTGACATGACCCATACCTGATCCCTCACACTAACCATGGTTAAGACTCGGAAAGCATTACATCTCTACTAGCAAACTGCAGCTGTATGTTTTATTTTCAATCCCTTTTCTAATCATTCTCTGCCTCCTCCCTTTTCAATGATGCAAAAGACTACAGTAATGTGAAATCTTCTCTGAATATCCTATAATGGTATGTCTCCCAGGATAGATGCAACCTGTGTTTAAGAGACCCAAAACTGTTTCTTTCATCCAACATTCTGCAGCATAGCAAGGTATGAGATGTGAAAAGGAACAGTGAAAAATTGGAAACTATTTGGTTTCTAAGACAGCTTAAGAAAAGAGGCATTAAAACTGGATTGTAGGTTACATTTTCAGAGCCACAAATAGTTGTCGTCTTCTTCATCATCATCATCACTATCACCATCTTTATCATCATCATCTCCCCTTCCTCCTTCTTACCTTTGTATTTATCTTCCTGGTTTCCCTTCTAGCTGCCTTTTCTTTAAGCCTTTTCTCCTGTAAAGAACAAAATTAAACATAAGAACATAAAAGAGTGGAGAAGCAAAGAAACACTTACGAGACAAAAATGGAATTTTATGAAGAACCTTTTTGTACATGTTTGCCTATCACCATCAGCTTTTGTATGCATAATAATGAACACATGGTCGAAAAGAGTTCCCATTCAGCCTTACTTTTAACAAGTGATTATAGATTTTGGGCAGCATTAAAGAGAGAAAAAATGTAGAATAAAAACAAAAAGACATACAATTAATAGAAATCGGCCAGATAATGGCCACAAACATTCAATTCCAATTAAAAACATGGTGGTATATTCTTGCTCTAAAGAGAGCAAGTAGCTGCTGGAACCTCTGCTAGCAAGTACAAAAGGCTGGTATCTGGTCTGCGCCTCACATAGAGTAAGGACTCAGTATTCTTACCTGACAGTCAGATTCAACCGTAGCAACCTTAGCCTGATGTAACCCAGTGCAACACCATATAGGGCTCTATTCAGAATTCTGAACCGGACCCAGAAGCCTACTGGCCACAGAGGCTTCTGTGGGTTCACAAGACTTGATATCAGATACAGCACAAGCAACATTTACTTTTGTTTTCTGCAGCCTTTCTTAGCAAAAGTTATTTACAGCTAGATAACTACTGCAGTTGGAGTTTTAAAGTACATTGTGAAATTGACTTTTTCTTATTGAATATTATACAGTCTAAGTGTTTTCTGCCTGTGCATTTATGCATTCTATAATGTTGGCTTAACATAAATGTAGATTGCACTATTTCTAAATACCCTGCCTATTTTCTATGTAGAGATAAGAAGAGGGATAAACATCGTCCAACATTTCCCTTTCAGGCTGGGGCAGATTTTCTTTTTGGATGGTAGAACCTTGTATCAGCAACTTGGTACTTGAACCATAGAATAGGATACCAATGTGTAAGTCTTCTGTTAGTATCCATTATCTTTTCCAATCATATTAATGACTGATGGTCTGTGACCATAGTGAGCTCTCAACTCCACAAACAAACCCTTAGAGTTTCCATTATCCATTTCAGAGCTTAGGTCTCTTTTTCTTTGGTGCATACAGAAAAAGCACTGAACTCTGTGGTACCCTGCACAGGAATACCCATAGCCTTGAGTACTGCATACACCCACACACCCACACATGATTATTAGATTAAAGTGTAAGAACTTTTCATGGTATACAGAAATGAGATTTGCTCATTTGAATATAAGCTAAGGACAAGAAACTTCTATTATTAACTTCTATTCAAACCAATGTACAGACTGGAACTCTAACAGAGTTATTTCATTTTTTGGGGGGGGGGGGAACAAAGACATCTGAAAAGTCAGCTGCAGCCATTCTGGTGCTCTTCAGAACTGTTCAAATTGGACATCTATCTAAATTCCAGACTCCTGTTTGGCGGGTACCAGATTTGGGGAAGGGTAGTCTCACCAGGATGTTCTTTACTCTGGGTCAAATATAATTTCTCCATCCTAGTGTTATGGGACACAAAGAAGGCAACTGCAAAGAACTCTTCCTGCTGCTTCTTGCCATAGCAGCAGCCTGTGTTCCCAACCCAATATTTATTTGAACATATGGATGCACTCATACAGATCAATGAACATTCGTATGATTTATTTTGTAAAGACTCCATTTATTTCAATTACTTAGTTAGGGTAATTAATGAACAAGTCAGAACGGGAGATACGGGTCACAAACTACTCCAGATAAAACATCAGTGATATTGTTCTTCTCCTTTCCCTGTCTTTCCACCAAATATATTTCATAGGGTAGATCATCTTTTGACATCTCAGCAACCCAACTGTGACTTGTTCAATTTTTGTGCATTCAGTGTAAATGCCTTGACTCTGCAAGTCAGTACTCAATTTTCTACCGCCTCCAGCCCAATTTCCAAGCTACTATGTTGTGACCTGCTTTGCTGTATCCTGTCAACCTATGTCACTTGCCCATTTCTCTCGAAGCCTAGGTGCTCTGTTTAAAGCACCACAATTGAAAAGGAGCTGGAAAACTATATTAATAATGACCTGGGAGAAAGAAAGGAGTGGGGATATGAGACAGCGAAAGGGCATGGGGGAAGTTCAGACAGTTGACGAACCAGATGATGAAAACACATTTGGGGGAAAATGTTAAAAATTCATCAGAGAGACTCTTCCAAGCATAGGAAGAAGTTGCTACACTGTGCTATTTTGGTGACAGTCATCTATCACCCTTGTTGTATAAACTAAGCACAACAGAGCAAAAAAACAAAGGCAAAAGGGCAAATCATCAGTGCTGTAGCTGTGAAAATTTTGATCATTTTAGAAAGGCTTGCATGGGAATCAGAGGCAAATCTCTACTAACTGAAGATTACAGAGCTGAAACACCTGGTCGATTTTGCCCACCGATCGGGAATGGATGGAATCCCATTTCATGGACCAATAGTGGAAATATAAAAGAACCAGAGCAACATGTTAAAAAAGAAGAAAGATGGCAAGATAGAACTATGGAATAATTTTTATAGAAAATCAAAACTGGGAACTGAAAACCTTTTCATTCATGCTGATCTTCCAATATACCGAAGAAAAAGCCAAAAGACAGGAGGACAGAAATATACTTCTGATGCGTTTTAAGGCTATTGGGCTGGCCTGTTCATCAGGAGAAAACTATTTCCTTCTGAATATGAAAAAAAGAGAAAAGCCAAGTTAAATGGCACTGCAAAGTATTTCATGGGGCAAGGCTTCCCAACCTCTCCATATGTTGTGGGATTATAATATCCATTATTCCAGAACACTGCTAAATGGGGATATAGAAATTGGAGTGTCAAACTGGGAATTGCAGTCTATGGGTAAATAATTTTCTAACGTTTGTTGAAGTCTGAATGCGATGTAGATTGTAAACTGAAGAGCCAGTAAGGCTTACAAGACAAGTATTAACAGAAAAGGAGTAGTGGTGCTCCACAGGTGAAACTGTGGTAATGTCAACCGAATATAGGTCTGGGGAAAGATTCAAGGAAGACTTGTACTCAGACATCAAATTCTTTGGTAGCATGTGAAGACTGTGTGAAGTCCCAATACAGAATTAAAGTTTTAGTCTGAACTACAGTCTAGGAATTCTACATTATAGTTGAGTCTCAGTTCTCATAATTCTATCCTGGACTCCATCAGCACATGTGGACATAGATTCTACTTATATCACTAGAATAGCATGCTATTTTGTTCAAAGCATGAATTCTACATACCTAAATGCCTACAAATCTTGTCTAAAGGTTTCTGGGCTCTAGAACCATTAGATCAGGAGGTCACAGTGGTACATGAGTGACTGCTGGGGGGAAATGAACACTTCCATAGCCATCTTTCATTTGGTATAATATTAAATACTGCTTTCATACATTACAATATATAACTGGATCTCCATCAACTGACATGGAGATTAACCTGCAGAATTTATTCTATTCTGTGTAAAATCTATAGCCTAAGGGTAAATTGGCAATACAATTCTCAAAATTAATCATCCAGTACATTCTTTAAAATGTTCTTTTCTATGTACATAGTACATACAGTACAATTTTATAATCATAATTAATACATGTGTATAATTTGCCTGAGGATACTTGTCAGGCCATACCTGCTAGTTAAATAACATTAAAGAAGGCAGAGAAATCCTACAAAGAACTATTTGCAGTAGGGTAAGGGGGAAAACAAAATTACTTTTATAATGTTATTTAATTTTCTCATCATAGAGCAAAAAAAATGGAGTGGGGATGACTAAAGTCTCCTTCTAAACAAACGTTGTTAGATTTATTCACAGAAAGACTATAGCAGGTTGGGACATTTATCATAACGTCAAAACTCTGCAAGCAAGTGAGATTCCAGCAAACATCCAGATTGTTGACAGTCAATAGTTTGAAGACATAGTGTACTTCCTAAGTATTTTAATATGCCTGCCAACATATCACAACTGGGGAATTAAAAAAAAGAAAAACCACCTCATTTTAAATGACAAGAAAATGCCCAAATGAATGAGGGAAAATATTACTGGAAAAAATTACAAGTATGTGTATGAGGAGTGGGAGATTGTGTTCTTTGCCTTGTTCAGAAAAAGAACATCTTGAAGGCAGGCCATTCTTAAAGTATGGAATAAATATAAATCTAGGTTGCGCCCAAAAACACTTTTGTGGCTCTCAGCACAAGAAGCATTCTATACATGAGAAATGATAGGTAAACATAAATGGTTAACTTATCATGACGTACTAAAATTTTCTCAAGGGGATTCTAAAATAAAATCAAGAGAAGATTTGACACCAGAAGGATAAACTTGTCAATAGTTTTCTTATGTACAATTATCAGAAAGGTTTAAAGTGGATAAAAATGTTATGGTTTAAACAATGCAAGACTGAGTTTGAAATAGAATTATGTGCAAATGAACATGTTATTGCTAAAATGTATAAACTTTTGCTGAAATATGAGACAGAAGAAGAACAAGTGAAAGAATGTATGATAAAATGGGCTAAAAAGTTTGGCTACAATATACAAATGGATCAATGGGAAAATATGTGGTTGAAAGGACTGAAATTTACATTATGTTCTAGCCGTAAAGAGAACTTTTATAACATGATGTCTTGTTGGTATTTGTCACCAGAGAATTTGTCCAGAATGTATAAAGCTACTTCGAATCCTTGCTGGAAATGTCAACACTGTGAAGAGACATTTTATCATGTAGGGTTGACATGTAAAAAAGCCAAAAAAGTTTGGATACAAATAAATGCACTAATTCAGAAGATTTTAAAGACTGATATACAGTTGAAACCAGGGACTTTTCTTTTGGGATTAATGGACAGACAGCTAGAAAAAGCCATGGAACTTTGTTTTTATATACGATAACTGCAGCAAATTACTATATGCTCAAAAGTAGAAAAGTTTGACAGTACCCACAATAGAGGAATGGCTGGTTAAGATGATGGAACTTGCAGAGATGGCTAAATTGACTTCCTTGATTACAGAAAAGACAATATCTTCATATAGACTTTTTGCATGAAACAGAAAAAAATGCACTTATGACTTGTGGTTTTGATGATTAGAAATAAAAATAGATAACAGAAAAAAGTGAGCTTTTTTTGTAATCACAGAGTAAGAGAGAGCTTTGTAATCATACTTGCATTTGCTGCAAAGGAAATCGGAAATTTCTTCTATTTCTTTTTATCTTTTCTCTCTACACTTTTATCGTTTTTCCGTTCTTTCTCTTTTACTTTCTTTCTTTTCTTTATTCTGTATAGGTTGTGTTAGTTTTTATGTTCTTTTTAAAACCTTTAATAACATTTATAAAAAAAAGAAAAAGAACATCTTGACAAATTTTATGGGAAGTTATTCTGCTTATGGGAACACTATTAGAGCCCCAATAGTTATTCTAATCATCATCATCATCTATTAAATTTATACACTCAGTGACTCTGGGTGGTTTATGAATTGTTAAAAACAAAGGGGGGACCCCCCCCAAGACTAGACAAAACCGGACAGGAACAAAGAAAAGGGGGCTTCAATCATGCTCGCCAAAGGCCTGGGCAGAGAGCCAGGTCTTCAGGGCCCTTCAAAACACCCGCAGGGTGGGGGTTGTTCAAATCTCAGGGGGAACCTCATTCCAGAGAACAGGCACTGTGACAGAAAATGCACACTTCCAGGGTCCCGATAAATGGCATTGTTTAATCAAAAGATTAACCATCTTTTACAGCTTAGATAAGTCTTGTAACATGCAAGAACTATGGCTTCATGTGATTTTTGCTTATTCTCCACCTCACTGAAATTTAGAGGTTTAGGTGCCAATCTCAAGTGCATATAGTTTTATATCTTGATTATCCATACGCATGTTACCAACTTTTTATTAAATGAAAACAGATTTTTTTCCTAGAAACCTAGGAAGCTAGAAAGATGCATGACTTGATCTGCAGAATATCATCTCTATGTTTTCTTGATTCCAGAATAATGAGCAGAGAGACTTCTTGCTAGTCCAAGAAACTCCAAATCAATATTCAAGCAACCACTCAAAACTTTCCATACCCCAGTGCTTTCAGAGCATTTATGATGCTTTAAAGGATTAGGAGTCTCTTCTCTATAGAGCAGATTGCCTCAGGCAGCTCTAGCTCTCTACCCTCCTGAAGCAAGACAGGGATATAGACAACTGATATATAATAAATAGGAGCAATTTGGCCTATCATTACTTAGCTACAGTTTCCCGGATCCTTAACTAGAGGAATCTCCCAGCTTTAGGAGGAACTAGGAATCTTTTACATATAAAACTCATGCTTTGCTACCAACCAAGGTAGAATCTCTCCCTGAAGTACAGTGGTGATATCACTCATCAGATATTGGTTAAGAATAAGAGGATAAATGTAGCACTTATTACAGTGCACACTGTATCCTGCAATAAATCATAAACACTCAACAAATAAAATTAGTACTGCTACTGCTGCCGCCACTGCTCTAATGAGAGGTGGACACAACTCATACTTAAGGTACCTAAACTATGGAAACTGCTTCCACAAATTGTGGGTCATACTGTTTCCTGAAGGATAAGGCTGTCAATCACTACTATACATAACAAATATGTATTGCCTCTAATATCAGGACAATGTACCTTTCAATACCAATTACTATGGGACACACGTAGAAAAGGGACTGTATGCCCGTCTCCTATTTGTGAGCTTTCCAGAGGCTTCTGGTCACTGTGGGACTGCAATGTCAGATTAAAATTAAATTTGGCTTGATCCAAAATGAATTAAGGAAAGTGAATTAAGGCACTTGGGATGTCCTATTACGTCCTCTGAAAGCTGAAGAAAGAAAATTGCCTCATTTTCCCAGAACAAAGTATTCACTCACTATGCTGGCTTCTTCATTCAAAAGAGAAGCTTGGTAAAAATTGCAAACTTATATGCATCTTACTTGACCAACTATTCATTAATTATATATTATACCTTAGTGAAATTCAGGTTGGGAATCCAAGTCTGATTCTATCCCTTCACTTACAGTGGTTTTCCACAATCTGCTGCACATTTGAATAGGAATTTTGTTCCACGTGAAAATAACACCCTCTAAAAACCATAGGCTGTACTGGTACTCTTCACTTAATGACCCTAACTGGGACCAGAATTTCCGTTGCTAAGGCGAAATGTGACCACACTGCTTGGCGACAGCAGTTCTGGTAGTCCCAGTTGTGGTCATTAGGTGAGGACCACACCGTAGTTAGGCAAGGACCTCCTGCTTCTCCTGCCTCGTCCAGGCACCCCTTGTCAACAGTAGGGGAGAGAAGACAATGAAGGTCAGCTAGGGGCAGCAGGGGCAATGTAGTGCAGGGCAGCCAAAACAGCAGAGATGAGGGTGGAGATAGGCAGGTGGGGGTAGTTGAAGCACATGCTGCAGTTCTAAATGTGACCAAATTTTGACCACATGACCATGGCCATAACTTCAAGGACCGACCATAACTACCATTCATTCAGCACTGTCATAACTTTGAATGATCACTGAACGAATGGTCATTAAGTGAGGACTACCTGTACTTCTATTGGCAGAACCTGGTTATTAAATACTTTTATAGTCAAACTTTCAGACTATTCACACTTTTTAGAATGCATAAATATGTAACTAGCATTAGAGATATAAAAATGGTATTATATAGATATAAAAATGACTGCAATTAATGTGAAGGAATGATTGTCCAGTCAAGAAATTGTGAAGAAAAGCATAAACATTTAGAAGGGTGAAATTCATTAGAGTCTTTATTATTTCACTGAAAGAACATTCATTATTTTACAATAGCTTTCATCATCCTGCATTAAATGAAACTAACTGGAAACAGTAATAAAAACATATTGACAGCAAGTATTGACAGAAATATTTAAGTGATTTTTGATTTAGAACAGCAATATAATTCTATTTTGGGGATTCCTATATAACTTTGTGATGATTATAAACAGATCAGTACATGGATGATGCAGCTCTGGCTTTTATTTCCATCCTCTAATTGTAAGGAGAAGGCAGTTTGGGAATGAATAATTTGTTCCAGTTTTTCCTTTTAATCGGGTTAGTGTGGTGCTACACACTCAACAATGAAGTAATAAAGAATAAAGGATTTTTGTTCTGATAAGGGCAACAACGGAAGGAAATGAGAAGGTAAGCTAGTAGCAACAATTACATGAGAGTAAGAGTGGCATACCACATCTAGCAATCACTGACCAAAAAGACAGTGATAGAAGGACAGAGAATGGGAGCCAAAAAAAAATGTGGATGCAAGAGCCTTTTGATTTCCCTTACTGGTTCCAGTTCTTCCAGAGCCGTGGGGCAAATAGCCTAAGTCCCAGGCCCAGCCAGACAAAATTTGTTTCTAATTTTCATACTTCTCAGGGGGCCATCAGTCAAGACTGTGTGGAAACAAACAAACAAACAAACAAATCCTTTCTAACTTCTCCCTCTGAATCCCAGTCCCTGCATCTCTTGGAAGAAGACATTAACTTTAGAGTTATAATATGCTCAGCTTGCCTGCAACCCCCACATTTACTACATTCTCAGAGAACACAGAAGTAGAAACAACAAAAGATACAGAAGACAACAGCAGAAAACTTACTAGATGTTAATGCAGGCTGTTCTTATTTTGTCCTGGCTGTGTTGGCTACTTTGGAGTTCAACGTATGGAATTAGTGCTAGCTTTTGTACCAAAATACCTAACAAAAAAATCTGCCCAAGGTTTAAGAGCCACTCTCTTTTATTAGTGCAGATTCTATCTGTAGAATCCTTTGTAACCTTTCCACGTTCATATTAAACCACTTTCCTAAGCACCGTTGTTGATTATTTATCAATGTTACACAAACATCTGGCCTAAATTTCATGGCTTTCATGTACAAATTGCTGAGAAAATGTAGCCATCTCTCACATAAATCAACAACAACCCCATTAAAAATATTTATATATTACTTGCCATAAAAGGAGACAAAATAATTTGGCCAATGGCCATGACGTATGTTTGGCATAAGATGCCAAAATGCATGAGAAATTTTTTTAGTGTGTGCCTAAATTGTAATAAAGTTGGCATAAGCTTCATCACTGATACCAGACCTATAAACAGTATATTATAGTAATCAAAGTATGATGTTACCAATGTATCAGTCACCAAGGCTAAGCTATCTGTGTCCAGAAATAGTCATAGCTGATAAACCAAAAAAGACGGTAAAAGATACCCCTTGCTACCACTTGGGCTTCTACAGATGGTTCCATGACCACCCCAGTCTACTCAACAAGCTGCTTTAGTGAAAATGCAGCCCTATTCAGAATAGTTAAAGTCATAGCCTAGGGATCTACCTACAACCTTTCCTGATTTGAACATAACAACCTAGGCACTAGTAATTTTGTATTACGTTCTTTTCTTAAGAGGTGATTATGAAAAGATTACATGGCATCTTCAACTTCTATGTTTCTCCCAGCATTATTCCTTATTATTAGCTGGTGCTGCTCTAGTATGATCAGAACACTGCTCTGCATGGATTTGACCCCTGCTGTGATCTCTATAAAACCATGAAGATGTTATGATCATGTAAAAAGCAAAGGGGCTGACACTGGAACACGACAATTCTACTCTTCAAATGTTGAGACAGCATGGCAAGAAAACAGTGGCCCCTGTGTTCTTAAGAAAGCTCTCTCACGTTCTACAATAAACCTTAAATTCAAATTTGGCACATTATGCAAAGCTCTCATTCTACAGTAAATCAGGCTCAAAAGTATTTATACTATTTCATCTCCTCCAAAACAAAAACATATAACTGCTTGTTCTTTTAGCCTTATGTCCACAGGAAGTTTAATCATCTGTTCTCTGAAATAGAGATTATTTGTTCTCCTAGCCATGGAAAGGGATTGGTCTTGTTACAGTTTTTTATATGCTGCATCCACAGACATGCTATAAATAAGAATAATGAGAAGAAGGAAAATGATCCATGGACCTTAAAGAGAAAGACTCACATTTATAACTATTCTCTGCTGTCAAGTTCTCAAACTTTCAGCTCTGTTTTATGACAAATAAATGGCCCAGCAACAATCTTTGTATTTTTATGTTCTATAATTTAATTTCTTTTAAATGCCAAAAAAGGAGCTTAAACTATTACCATTAAAGCTTTACATTATAAGTGAAATCAATCACCTTGCAGCTATGACATTTCTTGAATAATTCATTGGTAGCTCTCAATCACCTCTACACAAAGCATAGCTATTTAAATAAAACATCATACTCCTAAAATCTCATTAGTACAGAGCTTTCTAGTCCTCATCATTCTTGATGAGGTACAGTCTTGTTATTATGCTATTTAAAATTTTACCCTTTTATCTACTAGGAATATCATATAAACAAATTTAATATTGGTCCATGACACTACAAGTCTCTTACACATCCATTCATATAGTTCAATTACTATTTCTACATATTTACTTATTTAAAATCAGAAGATCATACTGGAGTGTCATAAATTACTTACTAACAAGAATTTGACTATTCACAGGGAATAGCAATACTGGTGATACAAAAACAAGGGCCCACCCCAATTCTTGTGTTGCCTAGGTTCACGCATCAGACCAGAACAAGAAGTAATATTGAACAGATAATTAGTTCTTTTTCCAGTAAAATCCTTCATCCCCCAGTGAACATGCCAACATTTCACAGTATTTCCATTTGATATTTTGACAAATGGGATCAGATTTTACTTACCCTGTGTTTTTCTTTAATTTTCTTCCTGTATTCCTCTTTGTCAAATTTATCCTCTTCCTTAAGTCTTTCTTTTGCTTTGTCTAGATCGATCCCATTACAATCATCGCCATCTTCCTCTTTGTCCAGGATAGATTTTTGGGCTGGTGGCCACTGCTGAATTAACTGAATCACAGAAGAATAATAAAAACATTTCAGTACTATCTATTCTGCAGTTTAGAAGGGGCTCTAGATTGCTACGAAGATCAATAGGTGTCCGACCTGCATGACACTGAACAGTTACAGAAATATAAAGATGCCTTTCAGGCAGGGAATTTAAGAGAGGAAATAAAAATTGAAGCAGCCCAATGAAGATTGAATAAATGCAATAAAAGCATGGATAAATAAGTATCATAGTAGAAATCTGAATGAAAAAGCTACAAATGCACATTCGGGTTTTCTTAAATTGAAGTGGAATTGCCACAGAATATAATTAAGTTTTTAAAAATGAGAAGTCAAATAAAATCAACTTTGCTAATTCTGTCCATCCTTAATCTCAGAATGCTTTGCTCATTGTTATGTTTGTTTAATGATGGTCATTGAAGAAACTACAATTGGCTGGGTTTGTAGTATGCCAACATAGTAAACTTTAAATGACTGTTTATATGTGACAATAACTGGGAACGTACAGTCTGCCAATACAAACCCCCCGTTTAATTTTTTTTTCAATTTTGCCTTTACCCAATTCCAGAACAACTCTGGGTGGCTCACAACATAACATACAGAATAAAATACAGTATGAATAAGGAAAGAAAGAGAAAAAAAAGCTAAATAGAGACCAAGGTAAAAATAGAGAACAAAATGGCAAATCTGGACAAGAACATCAAAAATATATACAAACATATTCTACAAGGGGCTCCAGCCCCCTCAGCCTATGTCCTGGGAGAAGATCCAGGTCTTTACGGCACTCCAGAACATCAATAGGGTGGGAGCCACCTGGATCTTTGGGAAACCTCATTTCAGAGGGCAGCTGCTATGACAGAGAAGGCACACTTCTTTGGGCCCTGAAAGATGACACTGTTTAATTAAAGGGACCTGGAGTGGTTCAACCCTGTCAGCTCATATGAGCTGTGCAGACCACACAGAAGGTAGGCAGTCCCAAATAGCCAGACCCTGTACTGGGTATAAACTGTATAAGGTTTATAGGTTATAAAGGTTTATAGGTTATAACCATCACCTTGAATCATATCCAGAAGCAAACCGGCAACCAGTGCAGCTAGCAGAGCAGGGATATCACATGAGTATACCAAGACACACACATTATTGCTTGTGCCACTGCATTCTGGTTCAGTTAAAGTTTCTGAAGAGTTTTGAGGGCAGCCCCAGATAGAGTGCATTGCAGCAACTGAATCATGAGGTTACTAGGCCATGAGTAACTGTCCAAAGAGTCTCCCAATCCAGGAAAGGGCACAACTGGCACACCAGATGAAGCTGTGCAAAGCCCCTCTTGGCCATAACTGCCACCTCCTCCTCAAGCAGGAGATGTAAGTCAAAAAGACCCCCAGATTGCGCACCACCCTTGAATGGAGAAGTGTTACCCCATTCAAGGTTAAAATGGAATCTCCCCAAATCTAGGTGGCCCTAATAAGCACAACCAGAGCCACAGCGGTGACTGTCCAGACATAACAAGGCATCATAAGACACTTGTATCTTAGTTTGGTCTAAGCCAGAGCAAGCCATCCAAATTCAAGAATCAGGTCAAACATTTCAGAACAAAGAGGACATCGAAAGGCTATGTCATCACCTGATTAATCTATGGCAATAGCTGTGACACTATCCTCTCCTTGTCTACAATTAGGGTGCTAATGTGCAAGAGAGAGTAGTTTAGTCTAGAGAAAACTATCATGAAAACTCAAGAGAATAAGGAAGCCAACAGACAGCGGAGGGGAAAAATCGGCTAACACATCATCTGTTCAAATCAAAAGAGTGCATTTGTATATATGTAGATTTCCAATCACGGTTGGTTTAATCAAAGATAATCATTTCAAGCTATCAGGTATACACTGGAAATCAAAGGGGGGGGGTCTTCAGAATTCATCATGGTCTTCAGAATTCAAGACAGAGGCAAGCTCCAGCATGCAGGAAAGGGAACGAGAGAAAGTGATGGGGCAAGAATAGGGAATTGTCACTATTCCAAAGAAAGGGGATTCACTGAATCAGGAGACAACCAGTGGTAAACACTGCTTGTTAGAGAAAAAGGAAAAGGAAAAGTAATGAGTCTCAGGCACAGAAAAGCACTGCCATGTAGAAATGTGCACCAATACAATTAAGAGAATCATTCCTGCATGATACCTACCAAACACCTAAAATTGCTCATTGTTGCTTAAGCCTATATTTAAGTACAATGGCATAATTACATGCACAAATGGCTGAAAAGGTCAGACTTTTTGACACCCGCCCTCCCAGGACCTAGTTCATAATATTGCCAGAATCCATATTTCTATATCACATTTTAAATGCAGCATCACAGTCCACATGATCATTCCTCACAGATATTCGTAAAAACAAGCTTTAATACATTGACCTCATTAGAGAAGTTGACAGTGGCTGCCAGAGAAACACATTATAGTACTCCCTAAAAAAAAGAAAAACGGACAGAAAATAAATGGTTGCAACTTTCTACCAAGCTCACATGCTTGCTATCCATCGCTCTCAGTTTCAAATTAGCTTTTGCAATCACAATGAACTAAGAATCAAAGCATTAAGACTTTGACTTGAGCAGGGCATTTGTCTTATCCTTCTGAAAACTAACATAAATGCTTCATGGCAGATTGTAATTTCCCTGCACCCAGTGGTAATCTACTGCTTGCAGAGGTACTGAAATGGTGCTGGGCTCATTACACTCTTGAGAACACTGAAGTGGTTCAAAAAAGGGGAAGGGAGTCAAGAAAGAATGAGGTTGAGTTCTGTTGAAAGCAGAGATGTGACAAATGAAGGTTATATATTGATAAAAAGCACCTACAAACCTACAGACCTTCTCGGATCCTCTCTGCTGTGCAGATTTATGATTCTCTGCCACACAGAAACACTTCCTTACGTAATCCATTCAATCCACTAAATGAGCACACAGAAGTGGGGTTTTAAAACTGCCACCAATTCCCACAGAAAAAGAACAGTTGTATTTTTTCTATTAGTTTGTTGTGGGATTGCAGACCACACTGATGACAGTTATTCATCAGAAATAGTGATTAAATATACGCTCATGAAAACTAAGAAATTTACTTTTGGATTTCAGATATAGTACAGTTCAGACTTATTTCAAATTAGTGACATGCAAAGCATTTCCAATTTTACTTCAAAACACCTCCAACTTGATTAAAAACATCCTGCTTTGAGCACAAAACAACTGTTTTGAACTCAAAACAGGATGCTTAGAGTGTGAAGCATTTTGCACACCACGGTTCAGATCTATCTGTCTGTCTGTCTGTCTGTCCGTCTAATCCTCTCTCATCCCAATGGGTGGTATGTGTCTTCCTCAGTCTTGGGTTCTCTACCAGAGGCCTGGGAGTTTGAGGGTTCTGCGCAGTGTCTTAGCTGTTCCTAGCACTGCACTCTTCTAGACAGAGAGCTGTGATGTTGTTCCTGGGATCTGCTGGAGCCACTCTCCTAGCTTAGGAGTCACAGCCCCAAGTGCTCCTACCACTACTGGGACACTTTGGCCTTTCCTTTCCATGTTTGTTTGTTTGTTTATTTAATTTGTATGCCGCCCATCTCCCCCAACGGGTGACTCTGGGTGGCTCACAATTAAAACAAAACCCACAAACAATTAAAAAATAAATACACATGAATTAATTAAAATTGATTAATCAATTAAAAGATCAAGCTATAAAGCAAACCCTATACATAAAAAACTAAAAACATTCAAGATGATGGGGGGCAGAATCAATTACCCCACAAGCCACTTCCACTGATGCGAGTCCCCATCTGGCCCCCAGGCCATCTGGCATAGCCAGGATTTCAGGCTGTTCCTGAAGGCCATGAGAGTGAGGGCACACCGCATCTCAGGAGGTAGGTTGTTCCACAGAGCGGGGGCCATGGCAGAAAAGGCCCCCTTCCTAGATCCCACCAGTTAAATTTACTTGACTGGTGGGGTCTGCAGCATGCCCCTTATGCCGGACCAAGTGGGGTGGGCTGATATAACAGGGGCGAGATGGCTCCTCAGATAACCTGGTCCTGTGCCATGAAGGGCTTTAAAGGTGGTAACCAACACCTTGAATTGGATCCAGAAGCAAACTGGCACATGCTCTCTAGTTCTTCCTTCAAGCCCTGGCACTTCTCCAGCTTCTCATTCTCTTTCTTCCTGATGTTGCTGTCACTTGGCACTGCTATGTCTATCACCACCGCTGTCTTCTGGTCCTTGTCTACTACCACAATATCTGGTTCACTGGCCAGTACCTGCCTGTATGTCAGGATCTGGAAGTCCCACAGGATCTTAGCCCTGTTATTCTCTGTTATATATATTTGCTAGGCTGGAAACTTTTCAAACTGTGTTTAAGGGAATCCATCAGTTCCGCTTGGAAACTTTTAAAGTAGTATTTAATTAGAAATAATCAGCAAATCCAGTAATAGTTGTCAGTCAGGGAGCACTCCCAAACTGCAAACTTGATATTTCTAGGACAATGGGTAGAAACCCAAGCTTCACCTCAATCCCCAAGTCCAACTTCCTCCTTACCAACAATACTTGCATTTTGCCTGGGTTTAAGTTTAGTTCACTCTTCCTCAACTAGCCCATTACTGAGATTAGGTAATATGGATTACTTCCTTGAAGCTAGAACAGTAATTATTTATTTTTTATTTTATTTATTTGAATTTTTTAGCTACCCAAATCCAATGGACTCTGTGTATCATTAGCATATTGACAGCATGCCACTTCAAATGACCTCTAGTAGTAGTTTCATATAGAAGTGAATCACCATAGGGGACAAAATAGAGTACTATATGATAGCACAGGTGTAGAACAATAATCCCCAAGTACCATCTTCTGAATATGCCTCAATAGAAAGGCCAGAACTACTGCAAAACTGTGCCCCCTAACCCTGCCAGAGGGTCCATGAAAATAATCATGGTCAATGATTACAAGAATCACCAAGTGGTCCAGGAGGACTACTTCAGTCATGATCCCCACATCTGGTTTTCAGTATAGGCACTTCACCAAGGCAAGTTTCAGTACTAAAATCCAGACAAAAATGCTTGTTAAAATGTGTCCAACTGTATTCAGATGCTTCTGGAGCTGCAAGACCATCATTCTCTCAATCATTTTCCTCAAGAATATAATATTTGAGACTGACTATATAATTACAGAGATATTCCACGTCAAAGACGACCAATAAGAAGATTCAATTCAATTAGAATCCAGGTAGTTCTCATTAACAACGGTAATTAGAACTGGAATTTCCATCACTAAGCAACGTGGTTGTAATGAGCAATGTCACATGGTCATGCTGGTAAGTGATGGCAGTTTCGGCACTTCTGGTTACCATCATTAAGCAAATCCTGTACCATCGTTAAGCACAACATCATGAGGTCACCATTTGCAACCTCTTGCCAGCTTCCCCAGTGACTTTGCTTGACAGAAACCGGCAACAAAGGTTGCAAATGGTGATCATGTTACTGCAGGATGCTGCAACATTGTAATTGCGAGCCAGTTCGCAAGGGCTTGGATCAGAATCATGTGACCATGGGGATGCTGCAACAGCTGCAACTAGGAGGACTGGTCACAAGTACCATTCGTTCAGCACTGTCATAAATTTGAACGGTCGCTGAATGAGTAGGTCATTAAGCAAGAACCACCTATAGAAATCTTATAACTGCCTTCTTTAAATAGGCAGAAACACACTGATCCCTTAACCATTAAGACCAGTCCAAAGCTGATTGATTTCAGCAGCCAAGAGGAGCAAGGCAAGATCAAACAAGCAGGAAGTAGCCCTCTTCTCTTCATATATCCTATCCATGTCCTCAAGATCTACAAGCTAAAAAAAATCAGGTCCCAGAGTCTTACTATTTTAATTGATCTTCCAGCCCTGCAGATGTTACACAGGTAGTCCTCAACTTACAATGGCAATTGGGACCAGAATTGCCATTGCTAAGTGATGCAGTTGTAAACCATGACTGCACCGCTTAGCAACAGCAATCCCTGCAGTCCCGATTACCATTGTTAACCAAATCCCAGAGTTGTTAGGCAAGGCAACTTCCTGCCAACTTCCCACAACCAAACTCAGCAGGGAAGCGGGCAGGAAGTTGCAAGTCCTAGGCTGTCAGGCAGGTAAGTGGCTGATGCCAGGTGGGGAAGACAGCGAGAGGATGCACAGGGATGCGGGGGAAGGTTGGAGAGGGGGCATGAGGGTGTGAGGACGTGTCAGAGAGGAGTGCATGAGAGGCACGGCATGGGTCAGGGAGGCACTCGAGGGTCCGAAGGGGTGTGTGAGAAGTGCAGAGTGGGTCCAGGAGGGGGCGTGAGGGAGCGTGCAAGAGGCACAGGTCTGGGAGGGTACATGGAGGTGTGTGAGTGGCCAGCATGGTGTGAACACAAAGAGGCTGGGGGAGGGTGCACAGGTCGGGGAGACTCATCCCAGCAACTTGTGACCTTTCCTGTCGGCTTCCCCACTGACTTTCTGGGAGACCCATCAGGGAAGTTTGCAAATGGTAATCATGTGATCGCAAGGCACTGCAACCAGTCATAAGTGCAAACCAGTTGTCAAGAGCCCAGATCACAATCATGTGACCATAGGGGTGCTGGGACTGGTCGTAATCACCATTCGTTCAATGCCTTCATAACTTTGAACAGTTGCTGAACAAATGGTTGCAGGCTGAGGACTACCTGTAGTCTAAAACTGATCAGAGAGATTCTGGGGAAGCAATGGCAGACTGAAGACGGCTCTGCTGAGAGCGGAGTTGATGATTGAAGTGAAATGAGGAGCCAGTAAATGGACTGGGTCTTTGAAATTCCTCTCTGGATAAAGAAGAGAACCTGGGATCACCCACAAGTGCTCCATACAGTGACTCTTCACAAGGAGACCATAAGACTGTGGTCTCCAGCTGGTTTTAGAGATCTGGGAGCCGAGGGATCATCATCTTTGGCCAAGGCGGTTCAACCCCTTCAAAAGGACACTGGGTTCACATACTTCCTTTCTTAATCACTTTTGGAAATTGCTTGTTAACGGCTTTTTGAATATTAAGAACTTTTGGAAAGGCAAGTTTCATTACACCGGATGAATCTCCTTCAATCTTTGATGAAAGAAGTTTTATGCAGGTTTAAGGATTTAAAAAATTCTTATTTTGGAATAAACAGCAAAATGGTGATTAGAGTGTTGCTTTTGGAAAGTTATAAACAGACTAAAGGGCCAGATGGATTTAAATAAGATTTTGAAATTAATGACAAGACTCTTTCCTGTGGGTTGTTTAAAATTTGATTGAAGAATGTATGAAAATTTTGAAACTAAGTGTAAGAAATCTTCCCGTGGGAAAATTTTGTGGATTAAAGAAAAACATAAGATGTGACTTTGAAGGTTGGACACTAGAGGGAACCAGAAAGAACTAAAGATCATAATTAAAGGAGAAGAGACTCACTAATATAGAATGATGCAAAATATTCTAACTTTGGAAGAATTCAAGGATTTGTGGGACAATGCACTCAGAAGTTACTCTTAAGATTGTCTACTACCATAAAAATGGTTTTAAGAAAGGTGATAGTAGAGAATGAGAATGAGACTGTGACTGGTTTGAATATGGATTTAAAAATGATAAATTACAAGAGCAATATGGAAAAAGATGTTACATTGGATTTACAAATGAAACTGGCTGATGTCATAATTAAAAGAGACATACAAATAAAAAAACAGAAGAGTGACTTGGATAACTTTCTTATCTTGGACTTAGCAAAGAGAGTGTTAAACTTATGAAGAAGTTCCTGAGAAAAGACAAAGAATGAAAAGAAATAAACTTTTGGGACATTATTTAAAGGGATTAAAGATCAAGATTTTTAAAAGCAAAGGGAAGGAATATAAAGTTGGCTTATTTAATCAAGGTTAAAATATGTGTTGTTGTTTCTGGTAGCTCTTAATGGATTTTTCTTGACTAGGACTGAATGACAAGGCTTTAAAATTTTGTTTATAGATAAGAGATGAGATATGGGAAGAGGTGATCTTTTATTGTAAAATTAGAGAAGGTGATAAATTACTGAATTTGTCTGTATTTGCCTTGATGAAGGGGGAAATCATTTCTTTATATATCTCTTTTCTTTTTTCTTTACTATTTTTTGGTCTTTTTTTTCTTTTTAATTTTTTATGTCTTTGCACTTTTAATTTTTTTATTTTTATATTTTCCTCGTTTTGTATTAGTTTTTCATCTTTGTATCTGAAAATTTTAATAAAAATTATTATTAAAAAATAAATAAAACTGATCAAAGAGTGATCTGTCCATGACAACAGAGTCATAGAAAATTCAACACACTACCAACCCAACATGTGCCCTGTAGCACGGACCTGCCCCACTAGGTGGATATGAAATCTTGAGCAATCATAGACATTGCAATTATCTAAAACCAAATGTCTAAGGGATTATTAAACTCAGATATAATCAACTATACATGGCTAATAGAGGTAATATTCCCTTGGTCTACACCTCAAAAAGCTATTCATGTAGGAATTCTTAGCAATACAAATTATTTGTATCTGATCTTACCTCTCCATCATCCGCAAATACGATTTTTGTATTTACTTTAAATTTTCTCTTCAAAACTTTTTTAGCTTCTTTTGTTTTAGTTATTTTCTTCTTCAGCTTCAAACTTGGTGTAACCTAAAAAGATGAAAAAATGGAAGACAGCCTGGTTACCCTTTAATGTAAAAGATTCTGAGATGAGCATCATTTAATCAGCACCAAAAAAAATCCTAACATATAGCATTTTTTTTATAAATAGATTTCTAATCCTGCAAATTTTAGAAATCCTTGTTAAAATGTGATGTGGTATCTCAAAAAGAAAAGAGAAGATAAAGGGGAAATTTCCAGAGTCACTAATACATCAGACTGTGGTGAGGCAATGATACTATCTCAGTACAGCTGCAGTTTTGCACCCTTAACTGAGCCAGAGGAAACCTAAAACCTGTCTTATAGAGTTCTCTTTTGCTTGATAGCAAAGACATTCCCATGTGTTCATTTATGTGTGTCCAGATCGTGCAAAAACCTCCTCAGATTGTTAAATGAGCATTCATCAGATTTGCTTTCATTCCCACTCATAAAAGTGCAGAACTCAGAGGACCCCAGGTTCAGACCATAACATCTCCAAAGTGGCCTGTGAAAAATATTTGATCATAAAATGCTGGGTCAGACTATCTTCCCCATGATTTTGTTTCTCAAAATACATCTGGGCTGCGCACAAACAGGATGGATTACACAGTGATGTTAAAACTAAGTACACTCCACTGATTGTTTTACTTTTTCAACATATAGATATTGAATCTTCATTTCAACAACAATGATAGGGAGGATATAACAAATATCATACACCATTTACATTTTGTGGTCCATTGTGTAATTTAAATAAACATAAATGCAAATTTCACATGTGGAAAAACTAAGTACACACCTACATTTATCATTCCTTCAAATACCTAAAACAGTACCAGAAGACACGTTTGGCAAAAACCAAAGAGAACATTTCACCAGAAGAACCTGATACCAACTGTAACACATGGTAGTAGAAATGGTATGGTTTGGGGCTGCTGGCTTTGCTGCATCAAGGCCCGGGCAGCTCACCATTCCAGAATCTGCTATGAATTCTTCATTGTACCAGAGGGTGCTTGAGGATAATGTGAGCTTGCAAGGTGGCAGTGACCCTAAACATTCCAGTTACTCCTCCAAGGAATGGTTGGAAAAAAAGAAATGGAGGGTTCTGGAATAGCCAGATCAAAGACTGGATCCAAATCCCATCAAGATGATTTGAAACAGGCTGTCCATGCAACAAACTGCTTGTAAAAACTAGACTCAATTTAGGATAGGATAGACCTATCCTCTGTAAATTCCCTTTTAAAACCAACCAAGTTTTTGGTCCATCTCCTTGACACGGAGATTGGTTATGAATTCCACTGGTTAATTATGCCCTGTATGAAGATCTGCTTTCTTTTCTAAATCTCTTTCCAATCAGCCTTACTGGATGGCCCTTGGTCCTAGTGTCTTGAGAAGGGGGGAAAAGCATTCTTCTCATCCACTTTCTCCATGCCATGCATGACTTCGTATACTCTTACTTTATCCAGACAAAATTGTCCCATACATTAGTTGGAATCAGCTACGCTTGCTAGATTGCTGAATGATCTGACTCAAGAGTGAGCAGCTTCTTCTGTTCATACATTATGAACACGGAGGCTGCCACAGATGCTGTTTTCACAACAGTGATTGTTCCAGCACATTACAGCAGGAATGGAAAGATCAGTGGGTGATCCAAGGGGCAGATTGTTTTCCTCATTTTTTGTTGTTACAGGCTGGAACAACCACTAATGTGGAGGTCCGATATTAAAGATATGGCATAAATAATTAAAATCTTACATATCCATGTAAAATGTTGGAAGGGAAGGGGGAAGAGAGAAGAGGCCAGGGAAACCACAGAAGCCACAAAAAAAAAAAAAAAGCCATACAAAATGCTTTTGTTGAAATCACTGGAAAGAATAGTATCCCTCATTCCCACAAGTCAAGGACAATTCAATTAAATAAGAGGAGAACAATATTTCTTATTTCCCATTTCATTGCATCCATCACAGAAGTGAGAAATGGATATTGGTTGCATGTTCTGCAAAATAATTTGTATTCAAAAAAAAGAAAGAGAGAGAGAGAAATGAAGGCATAAATATACATTCGTGGGCTTTAATGAAAATGACATAATCAATTTATCTTGCCCTCTGGAATCCAATTTTTAACCTGCCAGTTTCAATAACTGTTTTTAACATTGGGAATATAGGCAGCTGTGGGCAAGGGTGAGGAAAAAAACCCTGATTTTCTTCATAACAGGTCAAGTCATTACCAATGGATTTTTTGCAACTATTTTGCAGTTTAGAAAAGAGACTTGGTTCCTTAGAAATATTAAAATGCTAAAATGGAAGGAAAGCAAGAACTACAAACAGCTAACTCCAATGTCACAGAAGCATCCATGTGTGTGTGATCAAAGAAGGCAAGATGGTAGCCACAATTGCACGATTAAACCCCTGACACCTTCTTAGGTGCATCACAACACATGTAAAGAAGGGGGGCTTCGCCTGCACAGTCACTGCTGTCATCTTCACTTTTTCATCCAACCCCTGTGGATTCCCCTACCCTGCACCACCCTGTGTACCCCCCAGATATGATGAAGAAGGAAAGGCACTTGCAGACATCATCTCATCAACAGGTGGATACAACTAAGAAATGTCAATTACTGGGATTCCTAAACTGGTGGGAAGCCAGCTATAAAACAAGCTAATTAATAAAAATGAAGTCACTTGAAAGAGGTTGTGTGCTGTTTAAAGACAATCTCAAAATATATACTATGATATATGTAACATAAAAAAAAGAGGCGAGCAGATTGTTACTTTCTTTCTATTTGATAAATCAATACAATACAAAATTTTAGCAGCTCTATTCATTTGGCACAAAAATCTACTTACAAATCTTAGAATTATTTGCACATCTGAGGAAATAAGGTAAACATATGACAGGATATAAAGACAGGATATAAAGTTAGTCCAGCCATTCCAGAAACAGTTCAAGGAAAGCAAACCTAGATGCTAAATACTTATTCTTCATTCTTAGTTCCATGTCTAAATACAGTTCAGTTAGAGATAAGATTAAAGAGAATAGTCTCAGCTTATGGAACTCTATTTGTCAAAATATGACAAAAAATTCATTTGTTTTAAAAGTGTTTACTGCCTTTTAAACCATGTTTTTCCAGGACAAAATTAAAAAAAAAATTAAAATCAATTTTAATTAATTTTTTTAAAAGGAAAGAGAGAAGAGAAAGATACGAAAATAGATTTTTGAATGATTAATCTGTTCATTATCTTTTTAAAAGAATGTACCTCCAATTAAAGCAGATATGAACTTTGGTCATTTTACTAAAAGCATTATTATGCCGGTAAGTGTTTTTATTCATCCTACTCAAGTAATACTCAGAAATATTATACGTAAAGCTCTTTAAAAAAAAAAAAAAAGGATAATAATCTGAGCAAAAAAGCAGACAGAAAACTGAATTAATATTATCACTTCTATTAATGTAAAATAGGATTTTTTTTTCAAAAAAAGGCTATTCTTAAGTCATTCAATTCTGAGAAGCTCAGTTTATATACACACAAAACCTCATTTTATATACACGCACAACTATGCTCTATAAAGAAACACAAGGCCATCAGCAAATGTAACATTGCTTCCCTAACCTGAGACTCTCCAGATGTATTGGATGCAGAGGCAAACATGGGTGGGGCTGGAGATGGAAGGACTGCACCTTGTAGAATTCCTAGCCCACCTGATTAGGTCAGGTTGGAGAAGAAGCCCAATCACAAGGGCCAATCTGTAGTCCATTGACCAGTGATACCTTCTGAGCTCCCTTGACACACCTGGCCTTGCCAGAAGTATTTTTAGCTTTGGTATTTTTTCAGACAATGGAGAGCTGTTCTCACAATGGGAGGACTATCAAACTAGACTGGAAAGTCCTGATCTAGATCCCATGACTTTTGGAGAACTTTCCTCATGTTCCCTTCCTGCTAAAAGAGAACTCCTTATTAGCTGCGTCAAACAATAAAGCCCTGATATGACAGACTGAGGTTCAAGCAGGGGTTTCTTAATCTAATCTGTTTAAAGCTGAAACAGTTAAGCAAATTTGCAGCTGTAAAATTTCTGCTTGCCTGAGCAAAATAATCAAACAAATCAAGGTTACACAATCAAGGTTCAAATATGTTTAAACTATCCAGTCAAGCTTCATCAAGAGGGCTCTTGTGAAGCTATAAATTCACCTTTCAGTTTTAGTCTGGCATGCAGCCTTGATTTATCTTTTGCAGGAGAGAAAGGGAGAAATCAGAGACTGATTTATACTTTTCTTAGAGCACCATGAAGACAGCATCTTTAGAATATTTTACTGTATCTTAAACTACAGAAAAAAGTGTATTCCTTTTAAAATTGCATTGGCTACATTATTATGTTTCAGATTGTCTTTTTGTAATTTTGATTATAGCAACCACTGAACATTAGTTACTAGTGTTGATCTGTATATTTATTCATATTGTAACATAGTATGCATTTTAAAATTTAAGGCACTTAAATACACAAGCTTGCTGACTGAAGATGTATAATGTTTTCCTTTGGAAAACTGCTGGAAAAGTAACAAAATTGTTAGCTGAACTTCAAAGCTCAGCTCACTGCTTCTGGTAATAATTCAAATCCATGAGTTGAGGAAGTGGGGTATTAATCAGAGCTACCAGGTGAGAGGATTAAATTCTTTAAAAACCGGGACACCTTTAAATCAAATAGAATCAATGCTGAACCTAAGCAGAGGGTAAGCTTGACAGATTATAACAGATACCAGATTTTGGTTATGAAAAAAAAAATCACCTTAGAAAGTCAGAACTATAGTTATTAAAATATACATTTGGAGTTCTAAAACAAAAAAATGAAAGACCACCAACAATTTTCAAATGAAGTAGTATTTAAAAGTTGTACAGGTAGTCCTCGATTTACAACCAATCATTCAGCGACTGTTCAAAATTACAACAGCCTAAACGAAGGGATCTTACGACTGGTCCACAAAGTTGTGGCCACTACAGCATCCCACAGTCACGTGATCACGATCTAGGCACTCAGGTGCCCAGCTCATGATTACAATGTCACTGCAAGCACAGTCATGTGATCGCCATTTGCAATCTCCCTGGCAGCTTCCCACAAGCAAAGTCAATGGGGAAGCCAGCAGGGAAGGCTGCAAGTTGCTTCCGTAAGTCGCTCCCACCACTTATTCTCCTGAGGAGCCCCACTGAGCTCATCTCGTACCCTGTAGCACCCCCTCCCCATGCTCCCCAGCATCCACCTGCAGCCCTCGCGGGCCCACCCCTGCTTCCTAGCACCTGCCCATGCCAGCCCACCCGCATTCCCTAGCACCCAACCATGGTACCCCCTACTCCCCTGCGGCACCCCCAAGTTCCGTGCCTGGGATGCCCGCCTATTCCCGCTTAATGACCCGTGCGGTCCTGGGGTTATGACAGCAAGAGGGACTGCTGTCACTAAGCGATGTGGTCACATGACATCGTACTTTATGGCTGCATCGCTTAGCAATGGAAATTCTGGTCCCAATTGCTGTCGTAAGGCAAGGACTAACCTGTAAGTACTTCTGCTTTATTTCCACCTCTTAATTGTCTTCCAGTGTCTTCATGTCAACCTCTATTGCATATCACTGTCCTGATTTACAAGTTACGATGCATGTGTTCCAGCCATGATAAGCAGATCTACTGTTTATTACTGTTTCCAATGATCTAATGTTTCCATTTCCAGTAGCAATTTTCTGTTATAATTTAGTGGTATTCTGTCTGCACATTTTTTCCAAGATGCTCACAAACAGAATCGTTTTTCCAAAATAAAGCTGGCACTTAATTATAAACACAATAGTGCACTGCATTATTAATGAAAGTCCACAAAGTAATAAATGCTTTGAGAGAAAAAAATCTAGCAAAGCATGGCTAAGAAATCAAAAGGGCTGCAGGGTGCTGAGTTTTTTCCTTCTCAGTAATGGCATCAGTTCCATGAAATGCTTTACTCAGAGAAGCCCACCTGGGCCCATCATTCTGTATTTCCTGGCAAACCACTAACTGTTTCATAAATCCTGCTGAAATTGGGCTTTCTCTGGTACTAATATTTGAAATATCTTTACAGGATCATGCTATAGATATTCTTTGTTATCTGATGCTTTTTTTGTGTGATTTTACCATCTTATGTGATAGAAGATATAGATATACAGATATATAAAGAGAGAATTAATGCTCCGTTAATTTTACTACTGTTATTTTCTCTAGTTTCTTTATTTACTCTTCCTCCAGAATTACAATCAAGAAAACACTTTAAACCCACTGCGGCCCCTTGATCTTCACTGTTCATTCTGGGAAAACTAAAATTTGACAGTTACTTAGTACTTACATCTTAACTGAGGTCTCTAAATAGAAAATATACAGTCAGGTCCAGAAATATTGGGACATCGACACAATTCTAACATCTTTGGCTCTATACACCACCACAATGGATTTGGAATGAAACAAACACAATGTGCGTTAACTGCAGACTGTCAGCTTTAATCTGAGGGTATGTACATCCAACTCAGGTGAACGGTGTAGGAATTACAACAGTTTGCATATGTGCCTCCCACTTGTTAAGGGACCAAAAGTAATGGGACAGAATAATAATCATAAATCAAACTTTCCCTTTTAAACACTTGGTTGCAAATCCGTTGCAATCAATCACAGCCTGAAGCCTGGAACGCATAGACATCACCAGACGCTGGGTTTCATCCCTGGTGATGCTCTGCCAGGCCTCTACTGCAACTGTCTTCAGTTCCTGCTTGTTCTTGGGGCATTTTCCCTTCAGTTTTGTCTTCAGCAAGTGAAATGCATGCTCAATGGGATTCAGGTCAGGTGATTGACTTGGCCATTGCATAACATTCCACTTCTGTCCCTTCAAAAACTCTTTGGTTGCTTTTGCAGTATGCTTTGGGTCATTGTCCATCTGTACTGTGAAGCGCCGTCCAATGAGTTCTGCAGCATTTGGCTGAATGTGAGCAGATAATATTGCCCGAAACACTGCAGAATTCATCCTGCTGCTTTTGTCAGCAGTCACATCATCAATAAATACAAGAGAACCAGTTCCATTGGCAGCCATACATGCCCACGCCATCACACTACCACCACCATGCTTCACTGATGAGGTGGTATGCTTAGGATCATGAGCAGTTCCTTTCCTTCTCCATACTCTTCTCTTCCCATCACTCTGGTACAAGTTGATCTTGGTCTCATCTGTCCATAGGATGTTGTTCCAGAACTGTGAAGGCTTTTTTAGATGTTGTTTGGCAAACTCTAATCTGGCCTTCCTGTTTTTGAGGCTCACCGATGATTTACATCTTGTGGTGAACCCTCTGTATTCACTCTGGTGACGTCTTCTTTTGATTGTTGACTTTGACACGCATACACCTACCTCCTGGAGAGTGTTCTTGATCTGGCCAACTGTTGTGAAGGGTGTTTTCTTCACCAGGGAAAGGATTCTTCGGTCATCCACCACAGTTGTTTTCCGTTGTCTCCCGGGTCTTTTGGTGTTGCTGAGCTCACCGGTGTGTTCCTTCTTGTTCCAAACAGAATGTTCCAAACAGTTGTTTTGGCCACGCCTAATGTTCTTGCTATCTCTCTGATGGGTTTGTTTTGTTTCTTCAGCCTAATGATGGCTTGCTTCACTGATAGTGACAGCTCTTTGGATCTCATCTTGAGAGTTGACAGCAACAGATTCCAAATGCAAACAGCACACTTGAAATGAACTCTGGGCCTTTTATCTGCACATTGTAATTGGGGTACTGAGGGAATATCACACACCTGGCCATGGAACAGCTGAGAAGCCAATTGTCCCATTACTTTTGGTCCCTTAACAAGTGGGAGGCACATATGCAAACTGTTGTAATTCCTACACCGTTCACCTGAGTTGGATGTACATACCCTCAAATTAAAGCTGACAGTCTGCAGTTAAGGCACATTGTGTTTGTTTCATTCCAAATCCATTGTGGTGGTGTATAGAGCCAAAGATGTTAGAATTGTGTTGATGTCCCAATATTTCTGGACCTGACTGTACATTTCTGAGTTTCTGTATCTACATGTTTTGCTAAACTTATCCTAATTCACAGGCTTATGTTTCAAGTAAAAGGGCACTAGTAACCAATATTGCATGAAATTATTTACTTTCCATTTCTATTACTAATTTAGAATTTGCTACATTAATGTTTCCATTAACAAATGACAACTTTTTATTCGTTGGTCTCTAGCATATTTCTGTTTATACTCCACCATCTTTCCTGCTATGGATTTTACTTAGGTGTGCATATCAAAAATGCTTATAGATATAACCTTTACAGAAGCTGTCAGTCAGCCAAATACCATTCTTAATTACAGTATACAGGTTGTCTTCGCTAAATGACCAATCATTCAGCAACTGTTCTAAGTTATGACAGCACAGAAGAAGTGATAGTTACGACTGGTCCTTGCAGTCACGTGATCATATTTGAATGCTCAGCGACTGGCCTGCATTTCTGACAGTTGCAGCATCCCATGGATATGTGATCATCATTTCTTACCTTCCCTGCTGGCTTCCCACAAGCAAAGTCATTGGGGAAGCTGGCAGGAAGTCGGAAGTTGCAATCACATGAAGTCCTCTCTTAACAACCTGCGTGGTCCTTGCTTAACGACCATGACCTCCCAACTTAGTACTTTCTAACTACGTTGGAACACTAACTTCCAGAATTCCTCTAAAAGCCTACCCGGAGTTGGGAAAAGCCATTTTATATTTTATCTCATGTTTTGGAATCTATACACTTTGGACTTTTTATCACTTTTTTTTCAAAACAGATTTGTTGGGATATTTTCAGTGAGGCAGTAGGACTTTCCCTCTAAATACTTCTTCAAATAAAGCCCACATCCAGAATGAAATATATTTGCTCAATTACAGCTGGAATACTTCTTTTCATGTCCTAATTCACATTCTTTTTCTATTTCCTTACGTCATTAGCCAATTCTGTTAATCTAGAGGTACAGTTACCATATTAATCCATGATTAACATTATTCAGCTACCTCTAAATAACAGTTTTCAAACTTGTTTCAAACTCTAATTTTACATTCCATTAAAAAAATGTTTTGGTAAACATTGGTGCTGATAGAAGAAAGTGAACAATCTGGGGAAACAAACAGACATTTAGTGGAAAAGACATAGTTGTTTATAAACTTTAAGCAATGGTCTGTGATGAAAAAGTAAGTACATCTACTCTGGACTTGACAGGAAGCATGTCTACAGTAGAAGTCAGTGTCTTATACAATGTCATATTCTGGGGAGTTTACTGTAGGGGAGAAGCTTATGGATAGAGTGTGTGTGTGTGTGTGCGTGTGATGGGGATAATTTTCACATATATAATGCAGTGATTAAATCTGAGTCCCATGAAATGGGTTTCATCCTATAAGTCATCCCAGCTG